>NC_140166.1:156975717-157588217 GCF_963971535.1 Notolepis coatsorum
TTAAAGCCGTCCTCGCTCGCCTAAAAACATTTCTGTGGTACTTCCCGATTCACGATGTGGACATGTGTCGCTAAGCACCTCAATTAGCCACTAATTAAACGGCCCTCTGAAGAGGCGTTGGTGGCAGGGAGAAGAAGTGGGTCAATCAAAAGGCATCGCTCCTCCTGGCCCGGCCTCCACGTGCTCCATGCACCAGCGCTCAGAGAGGCTCTGAGAGGGAGAGAGAGAGATGGATAGAGATAGATGGATAGAGAGAGATGGATAGAGAGAGAGGAGAGAGAGAGAGTGAGAGAGATGGATAGAGAGATAGAGAGAGAGAGAGAGAGAGAGAGAGAGAGAGAGAGAGAGAGAGAGAAGAGAGAGAGAGAGAGAGAGAGAGAGAGAGAGAGAGAGAAAGAGAAGAGAGAGAGAGAGAGAGAGAGAAGAGAGAGAGAGAGAGAGAGAGAGAGAGAGAGAGAGAGAGAGAGGAGAGAGAGAGAGAGAGAGAGAGAGAGACAGCCCCCGCCAGTGGAGCCCCAGGTGTCCTTCAGGAGGGTTCTGGAGAAGCTACAAGTTAGCCCAATTAGAGAATATTACATGAGTGATGTCTTCTGACCTTAGGATTCACTCTCTCTACCTCCCCACCTACATAACTACAGCATTGCCGCTGGCATCGCCAGAACACATAAATAAAGTACTTATTAGTTACTAGGGGTGACCACAATGATTCGATTAGATTACGATTCTTCAGGCAACTATTCAATGCATCATGAAATATCTTCATTTGACCACGATTCGATTCGATGCAATGCGATACCTTTTCGATCAGTTAATTCCCCCAAAAGAATATATACACAAATGTGGCTGGGGGAACAGATTCACTCAGCATGACTGGACTATAGGTCAATAAAAAATCAACATAAAAAAAATATATATATATATATATATATATTATATAATCTTTTTTTTTTTAATAATCTATTCTTCATTTTTCAAATCGATGGATCGATGCATTGTTACACCCCTATTATGCCCCTTTTCCACTGCATAGTAATAATAATAATAATAATAATAAATCAAATTTATATAGCGCCTTTCATAGAACCCAAGGTCGCTTTACAATCAGGACAAAAAATAGGGCAAGGAAAGTAGGGGGGGAGGGGGAAGAGGGGATGAGGGAAAGTAGGGGATAATGGACCTAATTTAATCTAAAACGAACTGACCATACTCTACTCTACTCGCTTTAGGTACCTGGTACTTCGTTCCTTTTCCACTGCAGGTACTAAGTACTCCGTTTGTCTCCGTGTGGGGAGGCGGGGCCGCTGGTGTACAGCATGAGAGCTCCAGCATAGCTATGTCCGTGAGGGCTTGTAGCAAGCCAGAGTAAAACACAGTTTTCAATCAATAACAACATTAACCAGACTCCTATTCTGCTAACGCTAACGTTACCTCTCATTGTGTCTAAGCTTTAACGTTACGGCTCTCGTGTCTATCTGCTAACGTTAACGTTAGCATTAGCATTAGGCTAACAACAAGCTTTAACGGTACCTCTCACGTCTATCTGCTAACGTTAGCATTAGGTAATAACCGGTTTAAAATGAATGGTGATTACCTCACGTTGTGTCTATTCTACTAGCATTAACGTTACTAGTACAAACAATCAATAGCGAGTTATACTGATCACGCTATGTACGCTAGCCATGCTAAAACGCTAGCACATTAGCTAACAACAAGCTTAAGAAATCAGCGATCTTTTTGGGAGACTAAACTCTTCGCTCTGTGGCAAATTGTGTTGATGTCGGTTTTGTTTCATCAATAAATTAGGCAGAATACACAGTGACTGTATCCTTTTTTGTTTATTGCACTTGTTCCTGCTGCAAACAAATAATTAATCCTAAGCGAGCCATTAAAGATGGCGGCTTTCTGTTTTTGTGAAGACGCTCCAACGAGTGACACGTCTCTCTTCTGACCAATCAGTGGTCTGCAGTGTTTCACGTGACTTTTCTGGTACCAGTTCTACTCGCTTGGAACCTCCACAGAGCAGGGACTAAAAAAGTACCCAAAAAGTACCCAAAAAGTACCTGGTACCAGGTACTTTGGTAATAGAAAACCGAAAATGCAGAGTAGAGTAGAGTAGAGTTGAGTAGGTACCATGCAGTGGAAAAGGGGCATAATTACTAACCACTTTGACAGTGGCTCAGGAGGTGGAGCTGTCGTCTGGTAATCTGAAGGTTTTCCTTGTTCGACTCCCGCTCCTCCCATAAACCCTTTCACACCACTAGATGTCATACTATAGAGCACCAGCATGTCATTTATTCATGTGCATTCCACATGGGCAAATGGGAAGTAGGGAGGGGATACATCCCTGCAACATGTAAACAACTACATTCATTTTGGACAAGCAAATGATTAAAAAGTGCATTAATCAAACATTTGGAATACTTTTATTCTGCACCTTTCTAAAAGCTCTGTGAATGTGTGTGTTTTTTTTATATATATATATTTTTGTAATGATTACTCTACAGACAGATTCTATTTATAGCACCTTTAATTTTTTTCTGAAAACATCAATATAATACGTAAATAATTTATATTAATTATTAATTAATTATATTAATTAATATAATACAAAATTACTTATGGCTATACCTTAACATACACAATGTACCTTTTTTCCTTACATATTTTAAGTGAGATCGGGATGAATAGACAGTACAGGAATTTTGACCTAAATCACGTGTAACAACAATCTTGTCAGATGTGGGGTGGGGTCTGCAACAATCTGGGAGGGTGTAAGTTTCAAGTTTCTTTATTAGTTGTCATACAAAAATACAGAATACTTTTATATGAAATGCGTTTTTCTGTTTTGCTCCTGAGAGTGTGCTAGATAAAAAATAGATAAAGTATAAAATAGAAAGTCAAAAGTACGTAAACAAGTGTAAACAAAAGTGTTCAATATACATACTGTGAGGATTGGTTCATTCCCCGCCACACGCTTCTTGGGTTGCTGTGATGATTGGTCCGTTGCCTAACGCACACTTCTAGGTCAAGTATCAATTACCACCACGCACCTGATGTGTGTTCTAATCAGCACCCCAGAGGGCTATATATACCTGGACCTTCTTTCTATCGAGGTCGGGTCGTTTTGGAATACAACTGCTTTTGCCTGCTTTTTCCCCGTTGCTGTGCCTCGTCTTCTTTCCCTCCATTACTTTCTGTGGAGATCCGCTGATGAGAACCTTGTTCCCCGTTTGGAGCTGCGCCTCGTTTACCCGCTTTACGCGTTTGCGCTTGGGTGAGTTGGAACCAAACCCCTCTGGATTATTATGTCTGTGTGTGTGACGAACACCGAAGATTATCATTTTTGCTTGCACTGGACTCAGTTGAAGTGTGTGTTTTGAAGAGACACTGAAGATATCATTTCTGTTTGCACTAAACTCAGCTAACTTGTGTGTTGTGGAGAACACTGAAGATTGTTACTGTTCATTGGTTCTGGACACAGCTAAGGGAGGAGGGAACCACACTGCCTCTGTGTTTCGTTGGACTGTTATTGATATCTCTCTCTCTCTCCGTTTTCCACCTCGAGTTAAAGCTGGGAGTATCTGCAGAGCCGCTACAACGTCAAATACCGATTCCCCACTGCTATCACCAGGAGGATCTGCAGAGCCGCAGAGAACTCTGCCGATGGCAGTCTCCCTTGTTGTTTCATAATTGTTACTTTACCCCTTTGTGACTCTGTAAATAAATACGCCCTAGTATTTGGCTAACTCTGAACTTCCTGTCTGTGCCGTGCGATTGAGGTCGGTTCAAACCCTAACATTACGATCCGACCATGACGACCTCAGCCGACACAGACAGGGTCAGGGCAGCGTTGGCGGTCCAGATCGAGTTGGTCAACGACCACACCCAACAGTTGGGTGCGGCTGCGGCTGCTTTACAGGACCTCCGGGCCGAGGTCCAGCTTATTCTGGATGCCATTGACACTCTGGCCACCCAGCAGACTACCCAGGGGTATCAGCAGGCTGTTGTTCTGCACCAGCGTCAGGCTCTCAGTACAGCATTAAACACTCTGCTTTTAACCCCACCTGTCCCAGGAGTCTCAGCCAGCTCACCACCCGCGGCAGACCTCGCACCTCGGGAGCCCTGTCTCTCCGAACCACGTCTGTTCGAGGGTAACTTCGAGGATTGTGCCACATTCATCATGCAGTGTGAGTTGGTCTTCCTTCATCAACCCAGCCGTTTTTCGTCAGAGGGATCCCGAGTAGCCTACATGACTAACCTGCTCACGGGCCGAGCAGCACAGTGGGTTACTGCCTCCTGGGCAATGGGGGCTGATTTCTGTTTTTCCTACCCAGACTTCGTGGCAGAGCTCCGCAGGGTTTTCCACCACCCAGCCCGTGGCCAGGACCCAGGAGCTCGGTTGGGCACCTTCCGGCAGGACAGTGGCAGTGTCAGAGACTACGCGCTGGAGTTCAGACTGGCCGCAACGGAGAGCGGTTGGAACGATCAAGCGCTTCGTCTTACCTTCCTGAGGGGGCTCAACGACGCAGTAAGGGACCAGCTCCCGACCCAAGAGGAGCCCGATTCTCTCGAGGGCCTGATCAGCCTCGCTATCCGCATCGACGGACGCCTCCGGGAGAGAAGGCGTGAGCGAGCACGACAGGGACCCCCAGACGTACCCCCCGAGTACCACAACCTCGAGGAGGTTTTCAGTAAGTCCCGGGCTCAGGCCCTTCCGCCTCACCGGCCTTACGACTGTGCCATCGAGTCAGACTGCCCATATAACCCAGACAGACCCAGCCACCAGTCCCCAAAAATTAACACCAGAATGCTAGTTCTTAAGGCGAGACAGCACCCCCGAAATTGCCTTTTTGCTTTTTTTCGACGATATTGAGATTTTGTTATATTTTGCTTCCTAAACATGTCTTCTATGAAACTAGTGACAATAAAATGTCAATAACACACATTTAGTTGTTTATTTGACTTCATTTTGCCTGATTGCATCCATAAATGTGCACATATTTAACACTTTGAATGCCCAACCCGAGTTTTCTCGGGTTTACCCCCCGCGGGTTGAATGCCCATAACGAGAATATTCGTTTTTTCTCGTTTTTTTTTTTATTAGCGATCTGAATTCATATTTCATCAACCGAGTCTACCGTTGGTAAATCAGCCACCCCAGGCGCTCAGATGTGAAAAAAGCGGCCCCTATCGTCTCCCAGATGGTAATTCACCCTTTTGGATTGGACTCGATGAAAATGCATGGGAAAAAAAAACCCGGACTCCACATTTGACTTCTCACGCATGTAACCGGGGCCGATCAGCTTCATGTTGGACCCTCATCACAACGCGTATACGCTGTTTTACAGTATACGCGTGGGATTAATAAAAGGATCGATTTTTGGAATGGTCGATCAGGAATTGGAATAATCCATTTGGATACCATCTGATCTGGCCCCGTTCCCCGTACCTGGCTAACTGAGTTAGCCGGATAATTTCCAGTATAGCCTGACTTAAGCCGGACCTTTCTGTTCCCCGACGCTCGATTGTCTAAATCTCCATGACAACAGATCAAAAAATTTGAGCCTGGTCGAGAGCAGGGTTAACTTCAGTTAGCCGGATGAACCATGGCCACGGCCCGCAAAGAAATGACAGCTCGCTTCCTGAAATGATTCTCACAGTCTAGAGATCCCATTTATACCATTCTGAATTATGTTTCTGTGCTTCGTTTTCCTAGAGGGGGCTTTTGAAATGTATAATAATAGAACTAAATGCTGATAATAAATCATATTCAGCCTATAGATTTACTTTGTCCTAAATAAAATAATGCACGTCATATACGGCGCTCGGAGTGCGATACACGCTGCAGGCGCATTGCAAATGTGAATCCCGCGGGGATATTTTTAATGAATGAAACCTATCGGCCGTTTGGCTCTGATTAGTTTCATATATTCTCCGCTGTAGATTTGCTTAACGGAGCGCCCGGATTGTGTTTCATTCAAGCATAAAATTGAAGTGTCTATGCGTGGATTGTGGTTTTTGTGGATTATGAATTACGAGGACTCTGAGGATTGTTGAATTGTATCATCACTCACACGTTATTGTGATATTGTAACTGGGATTAAAATGTCTGATGAGATGCAATGTTTGACGGATTTGAGAAGAGACGGCCCGAGTTCGAAACCCCGCGTTTCCAATATAATTTTTTTGGAATATAATATTAATGATTATACGCAAAAGTAGCCTGGTTTTAAGTTAAAATATTATAAATCTACATGCATTGAGGATGTCATTCTTTATATAGCTCTCAACGTGCACCAAATTGAATTATTCCTACATTGCAAAAAGAAGAAAAAGACTAGAAGAAGTGGGATTCGAACCCCGGTCGTCTGTGTGAAAGTCAAAAGCACAAACCGTCACACCACAGTGTAGATAAGTAAAACATCCACCATACATCAATCAATGGGTAAGAGAGCCGTATCCTTATTCTGTATAACAGTGGAACTAATTATTTTCGCTAGCAAGATCTCATTTGATTATCCATTCCATAAACCTACTGCCAGCAGGCACGTTTAAAGAAATATAATCTGATTGATTGGGGTAATGAGGGACTTAAAATTAGCCTATAGATTATGCATTTAACTTGTCTGCGAGGCTATTGAGCCGTACTGCAATCTGTTAATAAAGTTTTAAATCAATTAATCAATCAATGCCGTTAGAAAATCAGGATTTCTGCTATCGATACGTGCTGGCTTTTCAACTGAAGCGGCCGCGCGCACTTATCCTGGGTCTCAAGTCTGGTTCGAGTTAACGAGACTGAATCCACCTTCGAGGAACAGGAAAATCCCAGCTTCAAACATCGGGTTAATTGAATCTGGATAATGGGACTCTTGATCGACTTAGTTGAACCAGGTACGGGGAATAGGGCCCAGGTAAGGAATCTATTTGACCAGTATTAGGATAATCAGACCTTTTTTCACAGAGATATAAGCTTTCCCCCTATATGTGATATGGCTGTTTTGACTGTGCGAGTGATCAGGAAATAAGATAATCGATTTACAGCTTGCGGCACCAGCGTGCATACGTACACATATACTATCGATAATCTAGCGTTTATTTGAAAACGATTCATAAATAGGCCGAACAATGACAACGTTCTAGAATATTACAGTACATTATTTTTTTTCTTCTTGAAAACGAGGGCTTTTCAAAATGCTATAAAACGGAAATTAACCGATAAAAAAACAAAATCCGCTTCGACAATGTTGACTGGAAATGGGTCATTGATAATGCGACGGGCAGATTAGACACATTACAGCCATAATTTAAAACATAGATTAGGCGATATTAACGTTAACATTGAAGCGGATGGTGGGCATTCAAGCACTAAATGTGCGCCCCCTGCTGGGCATTCAAAGTGTTAATGGGGAAGTGCCTCATTTGCATATATAAACATACAATTCAGGAAACTTGCAATATATTTTGTCTTAGTTTATATGTACATAACAAACTGGGAAAGTTTCATAGTGATATCTATTCAATAATTGTTTTGCCTATTAGAGGGGACTACACTTACTACACTGTTACTACACTGTTTGTAGCCTGTGTGTAGTTCTGTTCACTTCAATAACATCATTATTATTATTCAGTTATCAGGCATGTGTTTAGGTTGTCTATTACAAATGGTTTGATTGGGTGTTGTGTTTGTAAATAGCTGTTTCAAAAAAAAGTATGGCATTTTACAATACAAAACGTTGAGGTTGTTTTCTGAAAAACCAGTTTTTATGCATTTTACTTACACACAAAGAGTTGGAACTCCATTTCCCTAGTACCTACACACACCAAACTTTCCACATTTCTTCCCATCCATATTATGCTTCTTTATATAGAAAGTTTTGTTGATATATATCATTCATAGCCAGGTTTATAGTATATTTTATACCAAAACTAGGCGAAAATCGTTTTTTTTTATGACAGTAGACAGTATTTCCTGATGTATGGGATGATAAGAGGACATAGCCACAAAGTATTTCTATACAAAGTTTTGTTTTGAATGTATCAACAAAATTATACCAAGTTTTTGAATCTGGCATTATCCATTTTGGTGATGCGAGTCTTGGCGATACATGCAAATATGTGCATATTTAATGGTGGAAGTGCCTAATTTGCATATATGAACAGAAAATTCAGAAAACTTGTAATATATTTGTTCTTAGTTTATATGTACATAACAAACTGGGAAAGTTTCATAGTGATATCTATTCAAGTATTTTTTTTTCCCTATTAGGGTTCCCCCCTTAAGTGGCACACAAGCAGCACACAAGCAGCAGAAGAGATCTGAATTTGCAGTGCTGCATCTGTACACCTCTATGTACAAGAGGTGTACATAGAGAATCAAAAGTACACCACTGATTACCATTACCGCAGCTAACGTTACATAAGTTACATAAATAACAGGTTGAAAAAACCCTCAGCTCGGAACTAGGCAAAATCTGCATATGGCTCGCTGATAACAAACTATCATTACACATGGGCAAAACAGAGTCCATTCTCTTCGGTTCAAATAACAAACTCAGCAAGACCGACAGCTTCTCAGTTACAGTGGGTGACAATATTGTCACAAAGAAAGAAGAAATTACCTACCTGGGTTCCATCCTAGAGGCAAATCTTTCCTGTGACAAAATGGCATCCAATGTAATAAAAAAAGTCAACCAACGAACTCGATTCTTGTATCGGATCTCCTCACTGGTAAACAAGAATACCCTGAAGACTCTGGCAGGAGCACTCATTCAAGGGTACTACGACTATGCGTGCACCTCATGGTACCAAAGCACCTCAAAGGCGCTAAAAACAAAATTACAAACATCTCAAAACAAACTGGTCAGACTACAGCTTGACCTTACTCCTAGAACCCACCTCACCCCTGCCCACTTTGACAACCTAGGATGGCTTAGAGTAGACGACAGAGTACAGCAACTTGCAATGGGCCTGGTCTACAAGATACACTACACGACCAAGGTACCCATGTACATGTCAAAATACTTCCCAAAGGTCAGTGAATACCACGATCACAACACCAGAGGGAGCTCCACAAATCATGTTAAACCCAGATTCGGCTCAAACAAGGGACTAAACACGTTTAGCAATTATGCCACATCAATGTGGAACGCCCTACCCAAAGCTGTAAAGGAATGTGAATCACTACCCACTTTCAAAAACACTCTCAAAGAACACCTACGGGAGACTGCATTTCGAAACTGGCCCCTGTAAATGCCCTAACCCAACCCCCTCCAATGTACAGTAAATTACCATGTATGCTCTTGTCAATATTCCAATGTACAGTTTTGCTTGTACAGTTGTACAGTGTCCGACACCCACCCACCCCTCCTGGGTTGTTCAAACAAAGGATATGTTAGACATGTCTTTACTTCTACTCAATACAATAAAACACATTTATAATCACCACCTTCTCTTCATTTATCTCTTCTCTCTTTATGTTAGCTAGCGGTTAGCTCACGTTGCTGATTGATTGATTGATTGAAAACTTTATTAACAGATTGCAGAATGGGTACAATACAGTACAGCTCAATACACACAATTTTTAAGGGGATGCAGACCAGAGAAAGACTTTCGTCTTGTTTACATCAGGGTCCCCCACACTAGCTGCTAGTAACATCAACCAGTGTTTGACTAGCTAGCTACCTGGTAGATCGAAGCCCATTATAGAATAATAGAAGATAATATGATAGAAGAAGCCCATCTCCTACAAGTCAAGTCAAGTCAAGTCAAGAGTTTTATTTGTCACGGCATACAAGTATACAGTGAAATGCGGGGGGTCTTGCCTGCAACAATTGTGCATAATACAATAATAATAATATAATAAGAATCCAATAGAACAACATTGTGCAATAATACAAGTAATCAAAGTAGGGCATATCGGTATATGTACATGAGTTTTTACAGAGAATGGTAAGACATGCTAGGTCCTGTGATAGTGCAATACACTGTTAGCTACGGATGAGGCACCGGGTCTTTAGTGTATGTACACTGCTATATAATGCTATATTATACAATCTCAAGTTATACTATACTATTTTTAAAGTGACCTTTCCTTTTGTAAAGTGACCATAAGTGTGAGCGTGTGCAGCACTGTAAATAACCTGCACACTGTGTGTGTGTGTGTGTGTGTGTGTGTGTGTGTGTGTGTGTGTGTGTGTGTGTGTGTGTGTGTGTGTGTGTGTGTGTGTGTGTGTGTGTGTGTGTGTGTGTGTGTGTGTGTGTGTGTGTGTGTGTGTGTGTGTGTGTGTGTGTGTGTGCGTGCGTGCGTGCGTGCGTGTGTGTGTGTGTGTGTGTGTGTGTGTGTGTGTGTCTAGCCAGCCAGTCAGGTAGAACATGGCAGAACAAAGGCATCAGAGCCTTTTTCAGTACACCAAAACGCAAAGTAATAACCCTATCTCAAAGACTTAGACTACAGAGGTTGAAAAATGTTCATACGAAAGAGGTGAAATGCTAAAAATCATAATGATGTCATTAGGCAGAGCAGGCAATAAATGGTACACAGACACTGACAGCAGAGCTGGGGACAGATACAGTAGGCAAGGAACAGAGAGGGAGTCTCAGGTAAGTTTGTTGAGTTTTTGTTTGGCAACATTATGAAATGTTCTTTATTTTTTAGACATGTTTTATTTAACCTTTATTTTCCCAGGCAAGCAATTAAGAATAAATGCTTAACATTTATTTGAACATAATTGGACAATGCTATGGATTGTTGCCACTCTCAAACTTAAACTGGTGACTGAACCACGATTTGTTTAAACAGTCAACATAACATATCAAAGTGCTTGACTTAAACATAACATATATCAAAGTGCTTGACTTAAACTTAAAAGTCTCTTCTAACGTACAAAATAACTCTGTTACACAATATACATTTAACATATTACAACGTAGGCTATGTGTTACAGCACTACTTTTGGTGTGTCCCCCAGGAATTGCTCTTGAGAAAATGTAATGTAATTGTCCCCCCCAAAGTTGATATCAGATTTTCGCCCCTGAAATGACTACGCACAGCCCTCCAGCTGTTGCTGTTCATATCTCGGTCATAGACAT
Source organism: Notolepis coatsorum (assembly GCF_963971535.1). NCBI lineage: Eukaryota > Metazoa > Chordata > Actinopteri > Aulopiformes > Paralepididae > Notolepis > Notolepis coatsorum. The sequence continues at coordinate 156,986,806 of NC_140166.1, forward strand.
GTCGTACAAACAAGGTTAGTCGGAAATTTCCAAAATGAGCTTCTCCTCCATCGATCGATTGGTTTGTTTTGCTTTCAATTTCTCTTCAGATACGTCCGATTTGTAATCCCTCGCCTCGGTTGATTTGATTGGTCCGTCAACAAGAAGGTGACATCAGTGCGCTCTGTGCACTAAAGTTGACACTTTTTTGACCTGAAAAAGTGCTGCTTCAAAAACATGAATCGCGTAGTTTGGAGGATTTTGATTTGATTTGATTTTATTAGGGATCCTAGCTGGTGCGATAGCAACCAGCTAATCTTCCTGGGGTCCACACACAAAAAAACACACAAAAACAATCACTATTGCAAAAAACTAAATTATTAAAAGTCAGTACACACAATGCATAATGAACCTACTGCAACAATTAATATAGCTAAAATTACATTAGTGTAAAACAAAAAAATTCTTTACAGTGTTAAAAACCATTTAAAAACAATTTAAGATTCTTTTTAAAAGTGAATCTACTGTAGAACTGGCGCTGCACTGATGGCTGCCTTTCTGATCGCTCCGTCGAGACTGTGCTTTCTTTTGTTAATTTTTATAGTATTAGGAGTTTTATTTGCACCAACTGTTGGTGCATTATATGTGTATGACCGTCAGTCAATCATTGACATTGAATTAAGGAAAACTTACCGATTGGATTGCTCTCTGGATCGGATCGCTGAACAGCAGAAATGGCCCGCCGAGATCCTTTGTTATGGCCATGGCCAAGACCAGGAGAAGCCGCCGCGAAGACGTGGAAAGAGAGCCGGGGTCCGAAACAGACTGAGGTCCAAACGACACAGAACCACATTGCCCAGCATATTGTTGGCCAATGTGCAATCGATAGGAAATAAACTCGACGACATCAGAGCACGGATCCAATTCCAGAGGGACATTCGGGATTGTAACGTCCTCTGTTTCACAGAAACTTGGCTGAGTCCAGATGTCCCGAATCATGCAATAGAACCGGCAGACCACTTCTTCGTTCTCCGCAAGGACCGGACGGCAGAAGAGTCACTAAAGAAGAAAGGAGGCGGCATTGCCTTCATGATAAACAAGGAGTGGTGCGATTTAGGCAACACAAAGGAACTGTCTAACCACTGCTCCCCAGACCTGGAGTTTATCACGATAAAATGTCGACCCTTCTTCCTCCCAAGAGAGTTAACGTCCATCATCCTCATCGGAGTGTACATTCTACCACACGCGAACACTGGGGTCGCACTTTCAAAACTTCACGACGAGGTAAACAAACTCCAGACAGCTAATGTTGACGCTGCCATTTTGGTTCTGGGTGATTTCAACAGCGCGCGTCTTAAAAAGGTGTTGCCGAATTTCTATCAGCATGTGACCTGTCCCACCAGAGGCGAGAACATATTAGACCATGTATACTCGCAATTTAAGAATGGGTACAAGTCACAGGCTCTTAGTCCATTCGGTAAAAGCGATCACGCCGCCATATTTCTTTTGCCAAAGTACAAACAAAGTCTCAAGCGAACGCCGGTGGTCTCGCGAGAGGTTAAGCGTTGGGCCGTGACGTCAGAGGAGTCACTCCAAGCTGCACTTGGATGCACAGACTGGAGTGTATTCCGTGATAACACAGCCAATATTAACGAATACACCGAAACGGTGATTGACTATGTCTGTACTCTGGTAGAAGAAACAATCCCCTCCACCAAAATTAAAATCTACCCAAATCAAAAGCCCTGGGTAGACAAATCCGTCCGTGAGGCTCTGAAAGTGCGCACATCAGCATACAACACCGGGCTGGTGACAGGCAACATGGAAGAACACAAGATGGCAAGATACAACGTCAGGAGAGCAGTAATAGAGGCAAAACGGCGTTACAGGGATAAAGTTGAACTTCAGTTTGAACAGGCTGACTCTAGAGGCATGTGGCAGGGCCTCAGAACAATGACAGACTACAAAGGCATCCCCCTCAAACTGAACAGTGACATCTCCTTAGCAAATGATCTCAATTCCTTCTATGCGAGGTTTGAGGCTGTGAATAACAACACCAGCCTACAAACCACGGCAATGGGGGGGGGGGTCTGCTGATGGAGACTCAGTGTTCAGGGTAACAGAGCATGAGGTGAGACGGATCTTTAAAAAAGTGAATATCAGGAAGGCAGCAGGACCGGACGGCATCCCCGGCCGCGTCCTAAAAGTCTGTGCCGACCAACTGGCCCCGGTATTCACTGACATCTTCAACCTGTCCTTGGAACAGGCTGTCATCCCCACCTGTCTGAAGAAGTCCACCATCATCCCTGTACCCAAAAAATCTACGCCCGCTTGCCTCAACGACTACCGCCCTGTAGCCCTCACCTCCATAGCCATGAAGTGCTTTGAGAAGCTAGTGAAGGGCTACATCTGTTCCTCCCTCCCCATCAACCTGGACCCTCTGCAATTTGCATATCGCCCCAACAGGTCCACGGAGGACGCCATAGCCCATGTGCTGCACACAGCAGCATCACACCTGGACAAGAGGCAGGGGAACTATGTGAGAATGCTGTTCATCGACTACAGCTCAGCATTCAATACCATAGTCCCCTCCAAACTCATAGCCAAGCTCAGGGACCTGGGCTTGAACTATGACCTCTGCCAGTGGGTCTTGGACTTTCTGACGGGCAGACCCCAGGTGGTAAGAGCTGGCAACTGCACCTCCTCATCCATCACGCTCAACATAGGGGCCCCCCAGGGCTGTGTTCTGAGCCCCCTCCTCTACTCCCTGTACACACATGACTGCGTAGCACAGCGGAACAACAACACCATCATCAAATTTGCTGATGACACAGTAGTGGTGGGCCTGATCTCTGCCAACGACGAAAGGGCCTACCTGGAAGAGGTAGAGAACCTGTCACAGTGGTGTCAGGAGAACTGCCTCTCCCTGAACGTCAGCAAAACAAAAGAGATGATTGTGGACTTCAGGAGGTCGGGGGTCAAGGACTACAGCCCCCTCAGCATCGACGGGGCACCGGTTGAGAGAGTGAACAGTTTCAAGTACCTCGGAGCCCACATATACGAGGACTTGACATGGACCACACACATTGACAGTGTTGTGAAGAAGGCACGACAACGCCTCTACTTCCTCAGGCGCCTAAGGAAGTTCCAAGTCAGTCAGAAGATCCTTAGGAACTTCTCAGTGGCGGCCGGTGGGTATTCGCCACTAGGGGCGCTATACCAAACATGCAAAATGCAAACATGTACAGTACAGTACCACGCAACACTCATGGCAAGACGTGAGCGATTCGACTCACGCTCACGGCAATGAATCGGCTCTTATGAACGAGTCGCTCAGCTTTTACTACAACAACACACAACCAGTCAAATAAAGTATAGTCTAGACTCTAATTCACAACTTGAAACACAATATATAAATAGAAAAGTTAGAAACAAAACTCGCCCGTCTACAAACACAGGCAGATCTCTCCCTCTCTCCTTCTCTCTCTCACACACAGCGCGACGCGGAATCGATTCGTTACACAATCAGACCTATTATATACCAAGAATAACTTCAGTATGAGTACAGGGCTGTACACATATTTTGCATATTGTTAAACGAGCCAAGGCTAGCTATTAAACTATCGATATGAATCGAAAATCTGGGACCCTGATGTAAACAAGACAAACGTCTTTCTCTGGTCTGCATCCCCTTAACAATTGTGTGTATTGAGCCGTACTGTATTGTACCCATTCTGCAATCTGTTAATAAAGTTCTCATTCATTAATTCATTCAAACATAGACGATATTGAACAAGCCATAATCCACGTATTTTCAATCCGAGAGCTGCAGTAGTTAAATCAATGAGCCATCGACACAGTCAGTGTGCGGTAACGTTATTATTGCATCCAAGATAGATACACGGCTGGCTAGGCAGTTGGTAGTCATAGTCTTGTGTTATAAAATAAATAAACAATCAGCAATGTCTCGCTTCATGAATGGCCAGCACAGCAGTAGCCTAACAGTACTGGTCTGCTCCTAAAAAAAACTATTTACAAACGTTAACGTTAAGCAGAGAGAGAGAGAGAGAGAGAGAGAGAGAGAGAGAGAGAGAGAGAGAGAGAGAGAGAGAGAGAGAGAGAGAGAGAGAGAGAGAGAGAGAGAGAGAGAGAGAGAGAGAGAGAGAGACTCACTGTTTAGTTGAAACGTCCAGGGCCAAGTTAGCAGTTAGCCAAGTGTTAGCTCAGCTGAGCTCGTTGCCACAACACTCAACAAGTACATTCCTTTGTCCATTTCCGCTCGAACAGACTGCAAACTACCTGGCGTTCTATCGCCATGCTCTAAGACAAACTCTAACCTTAACCAACTTTGAAAGAGTGCCTAAGCTTAACAGTCTAAAGAACTTGCAGTCACGGCACGGCACGCTCTAAGACAAACAGCTGCATGCATCTCACAACAACACAACTATCTCAACCAAGCTAGAAGCTAGAATTGGAACATTAGAACATTAGAAATTGGATTCGGCCAATCAGAGATCGTCTCTGTGAAATTCTGCCATGGAAAAAAATACTGGCGTCGGCCAATCAGAGAGCGTCTCCGCGAAATGCGGCTATGGAAATTAGTTCACGGAAGTTCACGCTGCTGGCTAGACCGCTTCAAATCGCGCTCGGATTCCAACATAATAGTCATATTTCAACGCACAACGCCGTATGCACTGATTGGCTGTGACGGAGACAGCGATCAAACTGTGACGCGCACGCAGAGCGCTATCGCGTATTGCCCCCGAGAAATACGAAAAAATAAAAAAAATTAAAAAAACGTGATGTCACTTCCTGCTCTGGAAAACGATGTTTTTTTTATTTAGATAATAACGTTATATTGTGCATTGGAAATACAAACATACTTAAAATGAGTAAATATTATTAATTTTAAACATGTTTATATTATTTATAGGGCTATAAAACACAAAAACGAAAAAGTTTTATTCTCTTCTTCTCTGATTTAACAGCAGCTGGCCAGCAGGTGGGTCGGCGCCCTAGCGCCCCTAGTGGTAGAGCCGCCACTGGAACTTCTACTCATGTACAATAGAGAGCATCCTGACCGGCAACATCACCTCCTGGTTTGGGAATAGCACTGCCCAAGACCGTAGCAGACTACAAAGAGTGACACGTTCAGCCGAACGCACAATTGGAGGGGGGCTTCCCACCCTCCAGAACATTTACAACAAGCGGTGCAAGGGGAAGGCTAAGAGAATTATTAAGGACTCGAGCCACCCGAACAACTGCCTCTTTGAACTGCTGCGGTCAGGCAAGCGATACCGGAGTCTTAAGGCGAGCACAGAAAGACTCAGAAGAAGCTTCTATCCCCAGGCCATCAGGCTGCTAAACGAACAATAATCACTATGCAACAACCATCAAATGCACACAGCACACACACCCACACGCACACACTCACTCAAACAAACAACACACTGCAGCACCCACTCTCCACACTTTAGATCACACAAACACACTTACACTTTATATTTATTGATAAAGGATTTGCACTACAACTCGTACACCTACTGTGAATTGTACCTAAATTGCACCTCGTCCCATTTCTCCATTTCTGCCTTGCACTATATAGTATTGTATATTAGTACACTGCACAGTATTGTATATTGTATGGTAACTACGTCTATTCTGCATCGAACATTGTACATATGTCTAAACCAGTGCATGTGAGCGGATCGGAGCGTGAGCGGCGCGGGGCGCGGAGCGGCCGGTTTTGACGTGAGCGAGGAGTGGGTTTTAAAATGAGTCGGCGCGACGTCCGGAGCGAGAGTTCTCCTCCGCTCCAATCCACTCCAGGCCGCTCACAGTGGTTTAACACTGATGTAATATATACATGCAGTACAATGCCAAAGCAACAGATGGCGATGTACAAACATGAAGGCCATTTTCAACCAATGAGAAGGGTGAACCTGTGATAGGCTGTTCGTTCAGGCTTTGTCACTGTAGAGACGCCCACACTCACTCCAGTTAGAAAAAGTATATCGACGCCATTGTTGTTGACGTTAGCTTACATGCTAACGTTAATGGCAGCGACCATAGCATTGTGGCTCGGCTAGCCTATCATCGCTTAATAGAGATAGTGAATGGATAAACAACGTTATTTAACATTGCAGAATGGCTAAAATTACAATGCGGCTCAATACAAACAATTGTTAAGGGGCCCAGGGGGTGTAGACTGTTGTAGTTTGAGCTCATTTACACCATGCTCCAAAAAAAGAAGAAAAAAAACTGCCGAGCGATCTGGCGCGGGGAGCGGGGAGCGCTCGATTCAAGGTGAGCGGGGAGCGAGCGGAGAGCGACTTGGGGGCGGGGTCAACATGAGTGATTAGCGGAGCGGACCAAGCTTTAAAGAGCGAAGAGCGGATTTCTCGGCCGCGCCGATCCGCTCACGTGGTCTGGTCTAAACTGAACACTGTGACCTCATTTTTTTTACTTCTAATTTTACTATGTTATTTTATTTCATACTTATCTTGTCTTGCACAGTCTCTGGAGCGCAACAGTAAGAAGCATTTTGTATAAAAGTATTCTGTACTTCTGTATGACAACTATTAAAGAAACTTGAACTTGAACTTGAAAACTAAATGCAGCAGAGGTTCCGAGGCAGGCCATTCCACAGAGTTAATGCTCTAAAAATAAAAGATCTCCCCAGAGCGCTGGTTCTAGGACCTGGCAATTCAAGCTGCCCACTACTGGAACCTCTAGTGTAATGCTCGTGCACAGTATTACTAAAAACAATCTGATTATGTATAAAAACAGGAGTCTTACTGCTCATGACCAACTTGAACAGCACAAGTATATTAAAAGACAATCTATTTTCAACGTTAAGCCAAGAGAGGCGGGCATGCATACGGCTCACATTAGACCTTAGTGAGCAGCCCAGTACCAACCGTGCTGCCCTGTTCTGGACCACCTGGAGCTTCCTGAGGTCACCACTGGCAGCAGATGACCACATCGCAGAGCAATAATCAAGATGACATAAAACTAAACTTTGCACTATCTGACATAAAAGGGGACAGGCAACAAAATAAGCACATTTCCTGGAAATACCAATTGCTCTTCCCATTTTTAAAACAATATAATTAATATGCTGAGACCAAGACAGAGTGCAATCCAGCATCACTCCAAGGAGTTTAGTACTTTCAACTTGTTGAACTGCTGAATTACACAAGTTTAAATGAAGCTTTGGATTTGTAGATAACCTGTGCCTTGTTCCCAGCACAATACATTTAGTCTTGGAGATATTAAGGACAAGTCTATTACATACTACCCAGTCATGCACAACTTTAAGTTCTCTACTCAAAACTTCATTAAGTACATTGCATGATGGTGCCGCGTAATACAATGTTGAATCATCTGCATAAAGAACTGTTGTAGCACATTTGGTAGCCCAAGATAGGTCATTCGTAAATACAGAGAAGAGCAAAGGTCCTAGGCAACTTCCTTGCGGCACGCCACACTCTAGACCTCTGCTACTGGACAGGCTGCCATTTAGATACACCTTCTGTGATCTAGAGGACAAATAACTTAGTATCCACTTTAAAGCAGAAGAGTTAAAACCATAACATTTAAGTTTATCAACCAGTAGAAAATGGTCCAGCACATCAAATGCAGCACTAAAATCTAACAGCACAGCTCCCACCAACATAGAGTTATCTATAGCTTTAAGCCAGTCATCAGTCATCTGTATCAAGGCAGTAGAAGTAGAGTGACCAGCTCTATAGGCATGTTGAGAATCTGTTGCAAGCTTGTTTGAAACAAAATACTCTTGAATTTGTGAATGCACGAACTTTTCCATGATTTTGCTCAAGACAGGTAAAATACTTATAGGTCTAGAATTTCCCTCATTAAAAGCAGCTTTGGTATCCTTAGGTAAAGGAAAAACCTTAGCCTCCTTCCACATCTTTGGAAATAGACCCACATCAAACATCTATTCATAATATGACATATAGGAGATGCTATAATACCAGCAGTCATTCTCAGCACTTTACTATCCAGGTTATCTAGGCCTGCTAACTTACTATCAGGAAGAGAGCGGAGTAACCGCTCCACCTCACTGACTTCAGCCTGATGAAATTCAAATTCACACATTTTGTCTTTCATTATAATATACTTAATACAGTCATTTGTTTTCCGGAGGAGACGTGCGCTTGTCGTGACAAAACCATTGAACACTATTTTGAAGATGCACGTTCAAAAATATGTCCAATGTGATCACAGCCTCAGCTACTCATGTCCATGGAAATGATAGTGAAGGCAGCCATCAAAGTATAACCTCCTTCCACAAGAAAGATAGTGGGCGGCTAAGTGGCGCAGTGGGCAAGGCGCTCGCCACTAACGCAGGAGATGCTGGGTTCGAGCCCAGCTCTCGACGTTGCTACCAGCTTGGCTGGTCGTTCATACTAACACAATTGGCAGTATTAGGGGTGGGAAAGCTGGTGGGTGGGGATTGGACGTTGTGGACGGCGACTCCTACAGGTCAGTTGGTGCGCCTGTACAGCAGAATCAGGAAGTAACAGGGGCAGCATGAGCCTCCCACGCGTTACTCCTCGCCACTGAGAGATCGCGCTGTACAGGTGAAAAGATGCGACAGCTGCCTCCTCGTATACCGGAGGGGACACGTGATGCAAGGCTTGGTCCTCACTGCAGCCGACCAGTGGGAGGCATAGTCTAGCAACGTTCGAGACAGGGGAGGGGAGAATTGAAGGGATAATTGGCGAGGCGAAATTGGAAATTGCAGTCACGGCACGGCACGCTCTAAGACAAACAGCTGCATGCATCTCACAACAACACAACTATCTCAACCAAGCTAGAAGCTAGAATTGGAACATTAGAACATTAGAAATTGGATTCGGCCAATCAGAGATCGTCTCTGTGAAATTCTGCCATGGAAAAAAATACTGGCGTCAGCCAATCAGAGAGCGTCTCCGCAAAATGCGGCTATGGAAATTAGTTCACGGAAGTTCACGCTGCTGGCTAGACCGCTTCAAATCGCGCTCGGATTCCAACATAATAGTCATATTTCAACGCACAACGCCGTATGCACTGATTGGCTGTGACGGAGACAGCGATCAAACTGTGACGCGCACGCAGAGCGCTATCGCGTATTGCCCCCGAGAAATACGAAAAAATTAAAAAAATTAAAAAAACGTGATGTCACTTCCTGCTCTGGAAAACGATGTTTTTTTTATTTAGATAATAACGTTATATTGTGCATTGGAAATACAAACATACTTAAAATGAGTAAATATTATTAATTTTAAACATGTTTATATTATTTATAGGGCTATAAAACACAAAAACGAAAAAGTTTTATTCTCTTCTTCTCTGATTTAACAGCAGCTGGCCAGCAGGTGGGTCGGCGCCCTAGCGCCCCTAGTGGTAGAGCCGCCACTGGAACTTCTACTCATGTACAATAGAGAGCATCCTGACCGGCAACATCACCTCCTGGTTTGGGAATAGCACTGCACAAGACCGTAGCAGACTACAAAGAGTGACACGTTCAGCCGAACGCACAATTGGAGGGGGGCTTCCCACCCTCCAGAACATTTACAACAAGCGGTGCAAGGGGAAGGCTAAGAGAATTATTAAGGACTCGAGCCACCCGAACAACTGCCTCTTTGAACTGCTGCGGTCAGGCAAGCGATACCGGAGTCTTAAGGTGAGCACAGAAAGACTCAGAAGAAGCTTCTATCCCCAGGCCATCAGGCTGCTAAACGAACAATAATCACTATGCAACAACCATCAAATGCACACAGCACACACACCCACACGCACACACTCACTCAAACAAACAACACACTGCAGCACCCACTCTCCACACTTTAGATCACACAAACACACTTACACTTTATATTTATTGATAAAGGATTTGCACTACAACTCGTACACCTACTGTGAATTGTACCTAGATTGCACCTCGTCCCATTTCTCCATTTCTGCCTTGCACTATATAGTATTGTATATTAGTACACTGCACAGTATTGTATATTGTATGGTAACTACGTCTATTCTGCATCGAACATTGTACATATGTCTAAACTGAACACTGTGACCTCATTTTTTTTACTTCTAATTTTACTATGTTATTTTATTTCATACTTATCTTGTCTTGCACAGTCTCTGGAGCGCAACAGTAAGAAGCATTTTGTATAAAAGTATTCTGTACTTCTGTATGACAACTATTAAAGAAACTTGAACTTGAACTTGAAAACTAAATGCAGCAGAGGTTCCGAGGCAGGCCATTCCACAGAGTTAATGCTCTAAAAATAAAAGATCTCCCCAGAGCGCTGGTTCTAGGACCTGGCAATTCAAGCTACCCACTACTGGAACCTCTAGTGTAATGCTCGTGCACAGTATTACTAAAAACAATCTGATTATGTATAAAAACAGGAGTCTTACTGCTCATGACCAACTTGAACAGCACAAGTATATTAAAAGACAATCTATTTTCAACGTTAAGCCAAGAGAGGCGGGCATGCATACGGCTCACATTAGACCTTAGTGAGCAGCCCAGTACCAACCGTGCTGCCCTGTTCTGGACCACCTGGAGCTTCCTGAGGTCACCACTGGCAGCAGATGACCACATCGCAGAGCAATAATCAAGATGACATAAAACTAAACTTTGCACTATCTGACATAAAAGGGGACAGGCAACAAAAGAAGCACATTTCCTGGAAATACCAATTGCTCTTCCCATTTTTAAAACAATATAATTAATATGCTGAGACCAAGACAGAGTGCAATCCAGCATCACTCCAAGGAGTTTAGTACTTTCAACTTGTTGAACTGCTGAATTACACAAGTTTAAATGAAGCTTTGGATTTGTAGATAACCTGTGCCTTGTTCCCAGCACAATACATTTAGTCTTGGAGATATTAAGGACAAGTCTATTACATACTACCCAGTCATGCACAACTTTAAGTTCTCTACTCAAAACTTCATTAAGTACATTGCATGATGGTGCCGCGTAATACAATGTTGAATCATCTGCATAAAGAACTGTTGTAGCACATTTGGTAGCCCAAGATAGGTCATTCGTAAATACAGAGAAGAGCAAAGGTCCTAGGCAACTTCCTTGCGGCACGCCACACTCTAGACCTCTGCTACTGGACAGGCTGCCATTTAGATCTTTCACCTTCTGTGATCTAGAGGACAAATAACTTAGTATCCACTTTAAAGCAGAAGAGTTAAAACCATAACATTTAAGTTTATCAACCAGTAGAAAATGGTCCAGCACATCAAATGCAGCACTAAAATCTAACAGCACAGCTCCCACCAACATAGAGTTATCTATAGCTTTAAGCCAGTCATCAGTCATCTGTATCAAGGCAGTAGAAGTAGAGTGACCAGCTCTATAGGCATGTTGAGAATCTGTTGCAAGCTTGTTTGAAACAAAATACTCTTGAATTTGTGAATGCACCAACTTTTCCATGATTTTGCTCAAGACAGGTAAAATACTTATAGGTCTAGAATTTCCCTCATTAAAAGCAGCTTTGGTATCCTTAGGTAAAGGAAAAACCTTAGCCTCCTTCCACATCTTTGGAAATAGACCCACATCAAACATCTATTCATAATATGACATATAGGAGATGCTATAATACCAGCAGTCATTCTCAGCACTTTACTATCCAGGTTATCTAGGCCTGCTAACTTACTATCAGGAAGAGAGCGGAGTAACCGCTCCACCTCACTGACTTCAGCCTGATGAAATTCAAATTCACACATTTTGTCTTTCATTATAATATACTTAATACAGTCATTTGTTTTCCGGAGGAGACGTGCGCTTGTCGTGACAAAACCATTGAACACTATTTTGAAGATGCACGTTCAAAAATATGTCCAATGTGATCACAGCCTCAGCTACTCATGTCCATGGAAATGATAGTGAAGGCAGCCATCAAAGTATAACCTCCTTCCACAAGAAAGATAGTGGGCGGCTAAGTGGCGCAGTGGGCAAGGCGCTCGCCACTAACGCAGGAGATGCTGGGTTCGAGCCCAGCTCTCGACGTTGCTACCAGCTTGGCTGGTCGTTCATACTAACACAATTGGCAGTATTAGGGGTGGGAAAGCTGGTGGGTGGGGATTGGACATTGTGGACGGCGACTCCTACAGGTCAGTTGGTGCGCCTGTACAGCAGAATCAGGAAGTAACAGGGGCAGCGTGAGCCTCCCACGCGTTACTCCTCGCCACTGAGAGATCGCGCTGTACAGGTGAAAAGATGCGACAGCTGCCTCCTCGTATACCGGAGGGGACACGTGATGCAAGGCTTGGTCCTCACTGCAGCCGACCAGTGGGAGGCATAGTCTAGCAACGTTCGAGACAGGGGAGGGGAGAATTGAAGGGATAATTGGCGAGGCGAAATTGGCATGGGAGAAAAAATAGAAAAATAAGGAGAACAAGTGGATACAAAAATAAATAAAGATAGTCTCTTTATGTATGTTTGTTCATATTTGTGATACTATTCATACATGCAATTAAAAGTTATGGCCGGATTTTCCTTCAAGCTAATTGGGTCGCACATGTCAGTCAATGGTTACTGTTGTGAAGGGCCAGATTAAACCGAATATATATATTTATTTATATATATATATTTAATTGTATTTGTATATTCTCTAATATTCCCTGATATCCCTTGTATATTCCTTGTACAATATGCATTGAATATCCATTCTAGCCTACTGAACATCCCATAATAGTCTCCATTCTACTATTGGTCGAGACCTTGGTGCCAGGCTGCCATACCCCTCAGACCCAGTTCAAACGTACCGCTCCACATGTACGAACGAGTCCTAGTTCCGCGTAGGAATCTGGCTACCGCACCACTAATGGGACTATTTGTTCATAGTGCGTATATATACTGCGCTACTAAAGTAGGACTTTCTTTTCAGTCCAGTTTCTTACCCTCCAATAGAGTCACAGACGTAAAGCCTCCCCGCGACGCCACGTGTGGGAGTAAGGCCAAGTTCGCCTACCATCGGTATTGAGACATCGTGTATATTAATATTTGAATAGTCATATTTGGCACTATATCGTCGAGTTGGACGTAGTCTATTAAGCTAATAATAGTCTGTTAATATATAGTGCTTCGTGCGGTGAGAATACTACCGTAGTCAGTACCCCATCGTTTCGGGCAGAGAACTGGCTGCTTACCCAGGGTGGTTGACCCCATGTGAAGCTGCACCCGAGGAGCCCCAGAGCTGACGAGCGAGTGGACCTGTATACCGGATTATTCTACCGACGACAGCCCGCCTTCCCAGGCACGGATTATGCTTTGTATACTTTGATTATTCCATGGATAAAGACCCCCGACACTGCCGTGTGTTGGAACCCCCCCCCCCCTGGAGAGGACGCAAGGTGAGGAGACGCTCTGCAAGACGAGGTCGCTTCACGTCTCTCCCCCGTGGACCGGAGAGAGCCGGCCCACAAAGAGTCCACCTGCTTTCATCTGTGGTCCAAGGATCGCCGGCGCATTGAACGGCACTACAGTGGGTTCACCTGGGATACCCTTGGCCGGACGAGGCAGCCGGATTCTACCCCCCCCCCCCTCCTACTCCTGTCGGCTTACAAGCGACCGGATTAACCCCCTCTAGTGTATCTAGTATATAATCATTAAAGTATCATTGCTGTTATTCCTTAACTATTCCAGGTCGTATATTTACCACCTGCGCCTTCAGAGATTGGACATTCTCTATTGATATACCGACGAATACTCTTTGCCATAAAAGTGCATACTATTTCAATTCATAAATGTAATTAAGTGATTAAGTGCTTGTTCTACACACCATCGCTGTGTAGAAATAAAGACCTGTTTCGACTTCGTACATTTGTGTTGGATCCGTTTCATCTACGTGAGAGTGTTTATGATAATATATTTATGCCGTGTACTGGGTGGCCGAATATTAAGTACAAAGGTAGTGGTAGTAAGTATCATATCTAGTAATACAGTCAGGGAATTGTACCCCTCAGTTACAGTTACTGTTCTAAGGCACCTGAGGCAGAGCTCTTTGAAGCTGTATGATGTATAGACATAGAGCTCTGCATATGAGCGTGTGCTGATTTACAGTACAGTTGAGGTTTTTATAAGGCAATGGGAGTTATGAGATGAGGATATTCTGTCACGTCGCTAAATAATTCCGTTAATATTTATAGATTGTCTGCGGACATCTGTCAGAATGTGAGCAGGCATACTGTAAGCAGAGCCGTCCCTAGACTTTTGGGGACCCTGGGAAAAAGGTTATTTGTTGGCCCTTGTGTTTTACTTTAAATCAGATCCCTGTGCACCAGGCGGGTACAGCTGCTACAACATTTAGTTTGGAGGGGCCCTCTGATTGGTAAGTTTTTTTTTACATGATGAATGTTGTTTTGGATGGGCCCTGTGATTAGCTGACTTCAACCAATGAAATAACTAAGATGGCCTTGATCAAAATGAATCCAGCATCTTTCAAAAACCTTTTTCAAGTTTCAAGTTCTCAAACTTTTTTAACAGTAGTGGAGTGAAATTCCAGCCATCTCAGCCATAAGCTGTCTCAGCTGGTCAAGACCTGGACCAGCAGACTCCCGGACAGTTCTTTCCAGGCTCATGAACAAATAGCACCAACAACCTGTGACTGACGGAAAACAGTGCTACCTTATAAGGCTGTCCCCGAAGGCTGTTTTTGGGATTCGAACTCTGTCAGGGTTTTTCGAACGGACGTTCGAACCTTCGTTTTCTTTTATCCACTTTTTCTCCTCCTGTTTTTCTGTGTTTTTCTCCCATCCCAATTTAGTCGTTATACCAATTCCCCCCTCCCCTTCCTGGTTGTTGCTCGCATGTGCCCCCCACTGGTTGGTCTAGGGAGCCCTGAAGTCTATCAGATGCTTCCTCCGAGACATAGGAGACAGCCAGCAGCATCTTTTCACCTGCCAGCACGGACTCTCATTGGTGAGGTGTAACATGTGGGAGGTCACACTACCCTCACCATCTCCCTCCCTCGCTGTGCAGGCGCCCTGACCGACCTGTAGGAGTCGCTGTTTACAACGACCAGAATACCACCCCACCGGCTTCCCTCCCGCTGACTCTGCCAATTGAGCCAGTTTGAAGGCCGGCCAAGCCAGGGGCAACGCTGACAGCCAGATTCGATACCAGTGTCTCTCGCGTTGGTGATGAACGCTTAGTCCGCTGCGCCACCTAGCCGTTCGAACCTTCGTTTTTTAATAATAATAATATATATTTTTTTATTATAAATATCCTCAAACTAAATCCTCAATTTGAATAAAGTGATTAATCTGATTAAATTAGTCTTCTCTTTTTTTTATTTAATCAACTTTCTTTAATGAATATAACTCATCAATTTTTAATTCTATAATATTAGTGTAGCCTAATCTTTATCTGCAACTGTGAAGAAAAACCCATTGGTTTAAACAGAATGAATAGACACATAAAAAAATTTATAAAAAAATTTAAATACATTTATTAAAAATAAGAAATTCAAATGTTGATTTAGAATTCGAATGCCAACATAACGAACGAATGTCCGAACGTTCAAACTCAGCCCTACTACCTTATAGCTGCCACTGCTACTGATTTGCACACATTACTGACCTGCACACATTACTGACTTGTACACATTACTAACCTGCACATACCATTGATTTGCACACAGTACACAATCTAATTGATATTTAATATCTGCTATATTTGCTGTTTTATTTGTTGCACACAGTAGAGGTATAATTGACTGTGGACAATATGGGCGGGTTTCGGCTGTCCTGACTGTGTTGGGAAGTTCATTCCACCATTGTCGAACAAGGACAGAGAATTAGGCTGCTTCTCTTTGATGACCCCCCCCCCACCAGGAGCCCGAATAGAGATCTCAGGCGGCCAGAAGATGCAGAGCGTAGGGGTCTTGAGTGGTGCTAACAATGTTGCGTGCATAATGGAACGTAGCCTAATTGGATGCACTGGAAAAACTGGTTTTAAATATGGCTGCCCGTGCAGAAATGAATAAAATAAATAAAGGACATAAATAAAAATGCAACATGCTTTATCGTTGCTAAAGCACAGCAGCTCCTCACCCCATTCCCCTGGGAGTGCAGGAACAGGAGAGGATCAAGCTGCGTTCAGCACGACTGCTCTACCGGGCTGTTGTACTGGGCTGCTCTCTATACCGGGCTGCTCTCTATACCAGGCTGCTCTCTCTACCGGGCTGCTCTCTATACCGGGCTGCTCTCTCTACCGGGCTGCTCTCTATACCGGGCTGCTCTCTCTACCGGGCTGCTCTCTATACCGGGCTGCTCTCTATACCGGGCTGCTCTCTATACCGGGCTGCTCTCTCTACCGGGTTGCTCTCTATACCGGGCTGCTCTCTATACCAGGCTGCTCTCTCGACTAGATTAATCGATCGAAAGGAGCCGTAGTCGACTGCCAACCTCTTAGTCGAATGTAAATATTTTTTATAATAATAATAATTTATTAATAATAATTTTTGTATCATTCTTTCCAAAAGCAAAGAGGCCTAGAAGCGTGGCTAACACTAATGGCGCGCATACCAGCGAGGCTAACTGTCTAAGAAACTAGCACAGAGGCACTGAAAGAATATTTCACCCATCTAATGAACACACTAGACTAGACAAATATCAAGATGTATCCATCAGTGGACCAATTGCATGCTTTCACAGAGGACAAGAAGCCTTCAGTCGACTCCTTCAGACATTAACTCAATCGGCGCCAGCTATTAGACGGAGCCCGTCATAGCAAGGCCATGATTTAAAAGATAGGAGTGCGTCACCTTGTTTGTAGAGCTATAACTATATTCTATATTATAGATACAATACTATGGCCCATTTGACATCACCTATCTATCGTTCCATATGTGAAAAAGAATACATTTTTCCATCCATACGTTCCCGTGTTATACCGTGGTGAATAAGGTTTTAGAGCAGTCTGGGGTGGGGTAGCCTTATACGTCAATTCTACTATAATAGACGTTGCCGTTTCTTGCCTGTACACGCTATTATTCCGAAATCAAATCTATATCATAGGTATTATGTCCCATCATGAATGCATGAAAGGGGGGGGGGGGGCGGGGGTCGTTTCTGATTATTTGATTGTCAGTAACGGCATTCGTATTGAACACTAAAAACGCTTATCAGCCCGATCGGTATAAAAGCATTGCAGGATCAAGCTAAAATTGACGTCAGATAGTCCTTACCTGTGATCGGGAGTATTGCAAAAAAATTATTCCAATTGTTTGATCGCCATCTGGTACATCCAATGTCCATTTGGTCCACGGCATAACCCACCACAACATATGGATCGGGGATATTTGACACGCTTCAATGGAACCGGGAGAACCGAGAAAAGTGAAACCGGAGACATTTGGCCGTTCCACAGGCCAAGATACAATGTTACAAAGGGTGCTCGATACCGCCGTCTAGCTGGATGCGGCCGGTATTGCACTTTGGCGACCTCATACGAATTCCCTATGGTAACACCAAGGTCCCTGGATGAATAATGAATAAAAATATCGAATAAAAGAATAAAAGACCAAAACCCGAGAAATCTTGGGTCTGGTGCCCAACCGCTGGCGAGTTAACCCGACTTATCTCGGGTTTGGCATCCATTGAGTTAAGCACCCCCCACAGCCCAAATGGAATGATAAAAGAAAAAAAAGAAAATTTGTATAGTCGACTACCAGTCGACTATCGGCAAATTTCGGCCAATCAAAGTCGACTATACAAATCCTTAGTCGGGGACAGCCCTAGTGTGCTGTCGTGTACAACCTGGTACAAAGACAAGGTTTACCTGTCCCCCGCTATTCCACCTGATAACCCTGAGCTTCATCCCAAGCCAACCAATGAAGTGAGTGTCTGCGGATGTGATGAGTCATCTGTAAAATAATTGGTCGGTGACAACAGTGCAGTGATTTATTTTTGAACAAGACCTTTTAATGTTGAGCATATTTCTGCAAGTACAATTCTCATTTGTCTCAATTCATTGCCCATGTGGTTAATTGGTCAGATTTTTTCTCACGCTGCCTTTTCCAGCACAGAGTCTGTGAGAACACGGGGTGGTTGAAATCCTCCACATAACTTTTGCTTTTAAGAAATTAAATGTTATGTGTGAAACGTGTGGTTTACAATGTTTGAAAATCTATTAAATAGAATAGAAGCTTCTGCTGCAAAACAATGAAAGCTTTTACTTAAAGGGGCGACAGTGGCTCAGGGAGGTAGAGAGGTCGTCTGGTAATCGGAAGGTTCGGTTCCCGCTCCTCCCGGCAGCGTGTCGAAGTGTCCTTGAGCAAGACACTTAACCCCTAACTGCTCCTGATGAGCAGGTTGGCACCTTGCACGGTCGCTTCCGTCGTCGGTGTGTGAATGTGTGAGTGAATGGGTGAATGTGAGGCATACTGTAACTAGTATAGCACTAAAGCGCAATATAAATGCAGTCCATTTACCATTTTATAATTAACGGTGAAAACAAAACGTGTACAAATCCATTTATGCAGGATGTGAGAAAGGAGCTCTGGAACAACTTGTTGATTTTTCTTTGCATTCATTTTAAACAAAGCACAATAGAGTACAATCAACTAAATAAAAGCAGACACTTTAAAGGTGCTATAGGTAAGATTTTTATGTTGAGTAATACCTTTTTTTAATACAAATGTTTATAACGAAAATAAGTTGGGCATCCAACCAGAGTGCAAATGTAGCAGTAAAGTGCAACAGTAATATACAATGTACAGGTGATTAAACTGTGTATAAAATATATCAATTAGTGCTACTGAGTTATAGTCCTAATCGGCATGTACATGTACATGTATGTACAGAATTGTAGTATTAATATGTACAGTCAGTGATACAGGTATAAAGACACTGGTAGTAGTCATACTGGCCAGCAACGTAACTATAGTAAGAGTAAGTAAGCACAGATATAGATATAGCATCTACAGATATGTAAACATTATTACATGCATGTATATACAGACAGATGTGGATAGATATACTGTATATATATGGTAACAATGCATATATATATTTGTTATTTGTAATGCCACTGCTAAATCCGCAGAAAATAATATTTTCCCTTGCCTCCACTTCTCCCATAACGACATGGATGGTTGGCTCTGGGTGCAGAACACATTTACATGCACATGGCTATTCATGAAGTGCCATTTATGGTCAATTGTAGGACTTAATAGGGCGGGATATGGGGAGTGAGGAACTTAATAATTGACCATATGGTACCATATGAGAGTTTCATCTCATAGGTACCACCAGCATGTGAGAGTTTCATATGTGAGGGTTTCATTTCATATAGGTACCTACCAGCATGTGAGAGATTAATCTCATTCCGGAGAATGACTTCAGACGATTGCAGACCTCTAGCACATACTACATGTTTTTTATACATATTCAAAGATTTTACCTTTAGGCTGCTGTAGGGCTGACCCCTATTAGTCGATTAGTCGACTAATCGGTCGAAAGGAGCCATAGTCGACTAGCCAACCTCTTTTTTTTATCATTCTTTCCAAAAGAAAAGAGGCCTAGAAGCGTGGCTAACGCTAATGGCACGCATACCAGAGGCTAACTGCCTACGAAAACAGGCACAGAGGCACTGAAAGAGGATTTCACCCATCTAATGAACACACTAGACTAGACAAATATCAAGATGTATCCATCAGTGGACCAATTGCATGCTTTTGCAGAAAGACAAGAAGCCTTCAGTCGACTCCTTCAGACATTAAGCACCCCCCACAGCCCAAATGGAATGATACAAAATTTAAATACAAATATTATACTTTTTTTCTTTTTTTTTTACCAATGGTAGAGTAACAGCAAATTTTGGCCAATCATAGTCGACCATCCAAATCCTTAGTCGGGGACAGCCCTAGGCCGCTGCTATCAGGACTATTGGCCCAATATTTGATGGTGCCTATAGTTTGGCATAGGATTGGACCTATGTGTAATGTTTTTAAGGTTTTCATGCATAGGAATGCTGTTATAGTACACACCTTTTGGCACTATTGCCCCCCCCCCCCCCCCCCCCCATGGAGTTAATTTTAAATGGTTTTGCCCTCATGATCATATACCTCCACCCAAAAAATCTACTGAATATCATGATGATTGTATAAAATATTGATGACTAATGGCAAATGTTGTACAAAGAGATGCCCTTCATTGAAGTTTGTTTATCCAGGTTGGCTCATTGATATTGCATGTATGTAGGCTGTTCCCCTGAGGTTTCCCATTCCGTTTATGCTGATTGGGCCAAAATGGAAAAAGCCCTGTAGAAAAACCTATAAAGGTCAAAATGGCGGACAAACAATATGGCCGACATAGGTGGTCCCTGGCAAAGTTGTAAAGCACATTCAGATACATAGGAGGATGAAATTCCATGTTGATCTGACCTAGAGTTATGGGCCCTCATTTATCAACAATGCGTAGAAAGTGTTCTATTTTCGTTATTAAGCACAGAATTTAGAATGTGTGTACGCACAGAAAAATCGGGATTTATCACACATGTGTACACAGGTTCTACGCACACTTCATGTTGATAAATACCATTTGTTCTACGCTCCGCGCTCGTGCACAATTTTATATTTCGATTCTAGTATTTGCATATAGAACCGCCCGTAATTAACCATATACGGTCATGAAACACCCCCATGAAATGTGGAAAAGTGGACTAAGCCGAGCGAAGTGTGTTATGGGAGAAATACACGACAGGCTGACAGAGACGTGTACACGTACGGTGATGTCGGATATGATATATATTAACCATTGCTGCCTGGGCAGCGCAAACACTAATAAAGACTGTGCTGGAATATGACTGCCTTTTCCCGTTTCGTTCGATTAATACCCAGGGATTAAAGTTCTCCTCAATTTTATTCCAACTCGCGATGGATTTTCCGTAAATGTTCTACCTGCATATGATTTGTAGAGGCATACAATCTATTTTGATGTCGGTATTAGGCAGCCTATATAAACAATAATACAAGAGCTTATACAAGAATAATGAATCTCACTGCTATGTATGATGTAGCCTACGCCATGTGTAGCCTGCCTATATGTGATCAATATAAACTTGAACTTGAATTCCATCATCATATTTATATGTTGTGTCTGTCCACTATGTTTGTTACTTTGTTATTTCCCCCCCCCTATCTATGTAAAGCGACCTTGGGTCTCTTGAAATACGCTATATAAAATGAAGCTATTATTATTATTATTATTATTATTATTATTATTATTATTATTATTATTATTATTATTATTATTATTATTATTATTATTATTATTATTATTATTATTATTATTATTATTATTATAATTATAATAATAATAATAATAATTATTATTATTATTATTATTATTATAATTATTATTATTATTATTATTATTATTATTATTATTATTATTATTATTATTATTATTATTATTATTATTATTATTATTATTATTATTATTATTATTATTATTATTATTATTATTATTATTATTATTATTATTATTATTATTATTATTATTATTATTATTATTATTATTATTATTATTATTATTATTATTATTATTATTATTATTATTATTATTATTATTATTATTATTATTATTATTATTATTATCACGTCTGTGCGGGAGCTCACAAATAGACTGTCTTAGTCTCAGTGAAGTTTCAACGGAGGTCATCTATTCTAACCAACAAATTGAAGTACTGTAGAAAGCATTTCGTTGTGACCAATCTTATTTGGAAACATGGCACACAAAAGAATAGTATTTCGCTTTTTATTTGAAACAATATTTAATCGCGTTTGGAGGTGGGTGTTCTGCGTCTGCCGCACCGTGCGAAACAAGCAGGCCAACCTCTTGTTCGCGCGTGAGCACGTTATAATTACACTACTGTCGCTATTTTACAATGAACTATAATGAATTACGGGTCATACAGAACATGCCAGTGTTGAAACTAATGCACGGAAGCTTATTTCCGCATTGCAATTATAATATTCTACCACCGGATGGATATTGTGCAAATGAATGAGATATAGCTCATATACATACAGCAAATTAATGGAATATAGTTATATATATATATACAGATTAATCATAGACTGTGGCATTCCTAGAGCCTTTGTAGGGGTGCTACAGCCCAGAGATACAGTATCAGTTATGTCAACTGAAGCTAGAGATTCTTGGAATCCGTAGATACAATAATTCCATGCTATCTTAATTTATTAGATTAGATTACATTAAATGTATTGTCATTGCACAAGTACAGAGTACAACGAAATTAAATTGGCATCTAACCAGAGTGCAAAGGAGAAGTAAAGTGCATTGTAGTATACAGTATAACATGCAGGGTTGTAAAAAGTACCCAGAAATTATACTTAAGTGAAAGTATGGGTACCGTCTCAAAATCGTACTCAAGTAAAAGAGTATCTGGCTAAAAACACACTTGAGTAAAAGTAAAAAAGTTTCTACTTTTAAATGTAGGCCTACTTAAGTACTAAAAAGTCAAAGTAACACTTTTTTTTTAATTCCCGGGCAATGAAATGTTCCGTTTCGTCCTCTTCATCACTCGAACTATCGTTTGTGGCCATCTTCTGTAGCTTGTCACTCTGACTGTCTATTCTTCTGATAGCAGGTGTTTTATCCAAGATCCCCGCTTTCTAGTCTTGCACAACGACCAATCAGCATGGGTATGGGCAGGTTAATTTGCCATTGATGGGGATTTGATTGGCTGTTTTTAAATAAAGTCAGGCCGCAGGATTAAGAACGTCAACGTTAGTTTGGACAGAGAAACAAATATACTAATTAAAATAGTTGTACCTGCAAGATTTGTACTTTGTACTTTGTAGGTCTGCATTATGTAAGGAATAAAAAGTATGTATTTTTTCTCTGAAATGTAATTGAGTAAAAGTACAAGTATACAAACCTAATAATACTCGAGTAAAGTACAAATCCCCCAAAACAGTACTTAAGTATTGTAACAAAGTACTTTACACCCCTGATAACATGTGAATAATATTCACATGTTATACTGTATACTACAATTATGAGGAGTATGACAAAGTTATGGAGTAAATATGCTAAGCTAATGTATATGCATTGCATCTGCACCAGGCTGATCCATTCAACAGGTAGCGCGGAAGCGATTTGCGACTGATCTCAAAATGAGATTAGATTAAATTGTATTGTCATTATAGTACAATACACCATCCAACCAGAGTGGATAAATAAATGCTCCAGAGATAAATACATGCATTCATTAATGAAATTAAAAAAAATTGTCAAAAGCCAATCACGCAGTCGTTCAGTATTGACATTACTAAATGAGATGCCATGCTAATATGCCATGTTCTACAGTAGAACTTATTACTGTAATACCTAATAAAACAAGTCATTATAATAATAGAAGCATACTTTGCTGTACATGTGTGTGTGTGCGCTCAGTCGCTCACGCACTGAGGCTGCCTTACTAAGCCATTTCTCCACGCATTTATTTATTTATGGAGCATTTATTGATCAACTTTGGTTGGATGGTGTATTGTACTGATTGATTGATGTTTTTTTATTTTTGTGTCTTACATACAGGTGTATGCCCAGCCCATATGGACTTACAAGACACATAACAATAAGTATATAATACTTGACAAATTACTTGACAAATTATGACATATAGACCATGATGGCAAAAAATATATATATATACAATAAAACGTAATATAACACAAGCTGTAAGCAATGTAAACAAAGAAACAAGAGGAATTCATATACAATTATATAGGATATAGTGTGTTTTGTCTCAAGTGCCATGCTTTCTCCAAAAATCCTGCAAAACTGAAGATGTCCTCCACAAAAAAACAACTTAACATACAACTCTCAGACTGCCAAAACAAATCCGAATTTACAATTTGAATTTTCTCAAATAAAACCCTCCTCAAATCGGTGTACAAAGGGCAATACAAAACAAAATTATATTCATCTTCCACCACTTGTGCTGTATAATAACAATACATTTGAATCTAATCTCATCAGTGGCGAATACTCCTGGAAGCCAAGGGAAGCCAGGCTTCTTTAAGCGGACGATACAATCCTGTATACAAGTGCTCCCTCCCTTACTCAGGTGATTGAGAACCTCCAGACTGCGTTTAATTGTTTTCAAACCTCCCTTTTTGATCTTAAACTAGTTTTAAATGCAAAGAAAACTAAATCCATGATGTTCACAAGGGCTCGCTCACAGCCAGTGAATCATGTTCATATCGTTTAGGGAGCAACCATAGAAAATGTTTCATCCTACAAGTATCTTGGGCTATGGCTGGATGAAAAGCTATCTTTTAAAGTGCATATTGGAAACCTCACAAAGAAACTTAAACTAAAACTTGGTTTTTTCTTTCGCAACAAACGATGCTTTTCTTTTGAGGCCAGAAAGAAACTTGTTCAAGCCACATTCCTGTCTGTAATTGACTATGGTGACATAATATATATGCATGCTGCCTCTTCAATGCTAAAAAAGCTAGACAGTGTGTATCATGCTTCTCTGCGCTTCATCACTAGTGCCAAAGGGCTTACTCACCATTGTGTGCTTTACCAAATGGTAGGATGGACCTCTCTGTACGTACGGAGGAAATCCCACATGTTTGTTTTTATATATAAGGCCATCATAGGGAAGCTTCACCTATATCTTTCCAACCTAATTAGCTTTGCCTCTAGCAGCTACCAAACCAGGTCCACAAGATGGCTACTTTTAAAAAAAAACGAGAATAAACACTGAACTAGGAAGAACGGCTTTTTCAAGCTTCGCACCTTGGGCATGGAATGGGCTACAGGACCATATCCACTTAGATACCCTGGTCTCCCTCTGCGAGTTTAGGTCTGTATTACATAACTTCCTACAGGAAGAGTGTCGCTGCTTTCTCTAGTCGGGTCCCAGCTGCAAAACTGCAGAGTTACTGTATTGCCCTGTATTTTACTGTCGTACACTTTTACTGTTATGTAGACTGTTCTGTTTTGTGTTTTTATGTTTACGTGTGATGTATTGTGTATTGTGTACATGCACTTTTATTATGTTCTTGTGTGATGTACCGCACATTTTATCGCTGTCTGATGTTTTCGGGTGTTATTGCTGTCATCTTGGCCAGGTCTCCCTTGCAAAAGAGATCTTGTATCTCAATGGGACTTCCTGGTTAAATAAAGGTTAAATAAAAAAAATAAAAACATTTAAAATATGAATATGAAATATGAAATATGAAATATATAAAAAATATATATATTTATTTTATATAATTATAGTTTACAATAATAATACAAAAAAATCATTATTTTTCCTCTCTGTGTTATATATATATATATATTTTTTGTCTCCCTCTTCTCCTTCTCACTCTCTAACACTGTCAGGCTGGCAGTCACTCTGTGCTCAGTCACTGCAGCTTCAGTCAGGCAGAATACAGAGCAGAGGGAGGGAGGCCTGTAGCTGTTCCGCAACCGTTCCTACTTCCGGGGTAGGCCTGATTGGCCCCGACAGGCACGTGACCCGCCGCGGCCACGCCCCGCGGCAGCCCCAGGAGCAAGCGCGCTACTGCTGGAGTTCGCTTCGCCTTTCACATCGCTGCCGTTGGCGAAAGCAGGATGAGAGCAGGATGAGAGGCGAGAGCGTAGATTTAGCTGTGTATCATTTAATCATTTAACATTTGAAAGGCATACATTGTTGTCATACAGAAGTACAGAATACTTTTATCCAAAATGCTTCTTACTGTTACACTGTTAGAGACTGTGCAGTGCACGGCTTTAGTCTCACTCGAGTGAGGCAGACCGCTGGTTCTCCATCATACAGCCCGCTGGTTCTCCAACATACAGCGGTGTGCTCTTCAGAATGTACCGGGAGAAACGTTTACTGTACCCCGCAGACATAATAAGACCGCTGGTTCTGGCACATACAGCCCGCTGGTTCTCCAACATACAGCGGTGTGCTCTTCAGAATGTACCGGGAGAAACGTTTACTGTACCCCGCAGACATAATAAGCATATAAGCAGTGCTTACTAACGTTATTAGTTACGTTATTTCTGACCGAATTAGTCATTCATTTGTCTGCTTTCGCCAACGGCAGCGATGTGAAAGGCGAAGCGAACTCCAGCAGTAGCGCGCTTGCTCCAGCATAACCGGAGCTAACACAGAACAGGATGGTAAAGCAAATATAATGACTTCCTTTCTGGGGTTTTCAAAATAAAAGTGCAACATTTATAGCAGCGGAAATTTAGAAAACAGTAATCCAATGGCTGGTATTGATAATATACTACTTGTAACTGAGGGGTACAATTCCCTGACTGTATTGTTAGATATGGTATTTAATACCACTACCTCTTGTACTTTAACTTCTGGCCATCCAGTACATGATATAAGTATGATGAACACTTTCCCACCTGATGAAACGAATCCACACAAATGTACAAATTGAATATTTAATATAGCAAAAGGTATATACAACGTTCACTTGTTTACACTTATGATTTGAAATATGCACTTGTATGGCAAATGAGTATTCGTAGGTAAATCAACATTGAATGTCCAATCTCTGGTTACGCAGGGAGTAAGTATACAACCTGGATATTTAGGAAACTATAGCGATGGTACTTAAATGATTATAGCTGGATACACTAAGGGGGGGGGGGGGGGGTCCCGCTGGTTGTAAGACAGTAGGAGGGGGGGGTTAGAGAAGCCGCTGGCGGTATCCCATCTGGCCGACGGTTTCTTGGGAGAATTCAAAGTCTTGAACACGGTGCCCACAGAACCTCGGTCCGCAGACGAATACAGCTGGACCCTCTGGTGGACGGTAGCTGCCGGTCCACAACGGAGAGACGTGAGGCGACCTCACTGGTGTAGAGCGCCGTCTCACCTGGAGTCCTCTCCGGGGGGTAGTTCCAACACTCCGCAGTGTTGGCCGTTATCCATGGAATAATCAAAGCACCCAAAGCATAATCCAAGCCGTGGAAGGCTCGCCGTCGTCCGGGTAGAGTAATCCAATATACAGGTCCAGTCGCCCTGGCCCGGAGCTCCTCGGATGCAAGCACCACTAGGGGTCTGCCCAGCCTGGTTAAGCGTCCAGATAACGTCAGGAACGATGGGGGTACTGATAACTTTATAACTCTAACCGAACGATGCACCATACATAAATAGACTATTATTAGCTTAATAGAATACGTCCAACTCGACGGTATAGTGCCAAACTATGACTATTCAACTATTAATCCACACGATATCTCAATGCCTATTCTGAGGCCAAGTAGGCCTTACTACACCACACGTGCGTCGTGGGTGAGGCTCCGCGTCTGTCACTCTGTTGGAGGGTAAAGAACTGGACTAAAAGGAAAGTTCTACTTTACTTGCGCCATATATATATGCGCTATGAACAAATAGTACCATTCGTATTTCGCCAGACGTATTCCTGCGCGGAACCGGGGCTTGCCACGACATGTTGGGCGGCACGATTGAACTTGAACCTAGGGGTATGGCAACCTGGCGCCAGGTTCTCGTCCAATGGTAGAATGAAACTATTATGGGCTGTTTAGTAGACTAAAGGGATATTCAGTGCATATTGTACAAGGAATATACAGGGGATATCAAACGATATACAAACACTATTTAAATATATATATATAAATAAATATATATATTCGGTTTAATCTGATCCTTCACAACAGCCGCCCCCTAATTAGTCCCACCTAATTAGCTAAGCAGAGACAGATTAACCGCACTGTCTACCACTCAAGGTCCGCTGTAAGGGTCAGTCAACTCACAAAGTCATGGGGTCATGGTCATCATCGATAGTATCTGGGAGTCGGGGCAGTTCTATGAGCCTCGCCACGGGTCGTGTGTAAGTGCGCCCTTGGACGAGTACTTCAGCTGCTCGGACCTTGCCATCGGCACCGGTGATCACTTTGCTTACGCGGCCAGCCGGCCACATAGCTCTGGGTAGTGACTGGTCAATAATCATGACGACTGTTCCTTCTGTCAAATTGTCTCTCTCTTTTACCCACTTCTGGCGGGTCTGTAGAGACGGTAGGTAGTGGAGTAGGAAGCTGCTCCAAAACTTGTCAGCTAGTACTTGACTGTACCTCCACATTCTTCGGCCGTTCGCTTCTTCAGGCCTGTACATTGTCTGGGGTAGCGCGGGGTCCAGCCGCTCCATTAGGAGTGTGTTGGGGGTGACTGGGTCGACATCTGCTACATCACTGGAGACGTAACCGAGGGGCTTTGAGTTCAATACTCCCTCGATCTCCGTGAGGACTGTCATTAGGACTTCCTCCGCCACAGTCTGGGCCCCAAGCACGGCGTACAGGGCTGTCTTTATAGAACGTACTTCTCGTTCCCAGGTTCCACCGAAGTGGGGTGCGTTCGGGGGATTAAACTGGAAGTCAATCTGGGATGGAGCGAGGTGGGTCTTAAGTTCTGGGCCCATAGCTTGGAAGCTCTCTCTCAGCTCTCTTTCTCTGCCTTTGAAGTTTGTCCCGTGATCAGACAACAATGTAGACGGTTTTCCTTTCCGTGATGTGAATCTTCGGAAGGCCATAAGGAATGAGTCTGTGCTCATGGTCGGAAGGAGCTCGATATGTATCGCTCTGGTGGTCATGCATTTGAATACAATACCCCACCGCTTCTCGGTTCCTCTTCCTCTCTTTATATACAACGGGCCAAAGCAGTCCATGCCTGTGGAGTGGAATGGCTTGTCGCCGATTCGGAGGCGACAGGGGGGTAAGTCAGCCATCCGTGGTATGCTGGGCTGCGCGCGCCACTTACGGCAGTCTAGACAGGTTCGCTGGAAGCGCCGTACTGCTTCTCTCCCTTGCAGTATCCAATAACGACGTCTGATCTCCGCGAAGACTCTCTCTGCTCCTGCGTGGTGTACATCCTCGTCGTATTTCTTTATGATCAGCTCTGTGACCTTGTGTCGGCTGTTCAAGACGATCGGGTACTTAATATCATCCGGTAGATCGGGGGCTCTCCGCAGGCGACCACCCACTCTGATGAGATTATGGGCGTCACTCTCTGGTGCCAGGTGGAGCAGTCTGCTGTCTGATGGGACGGGGTTTCCTCCCTGTAGACAGTCTAGCTCATCGGGGAACGAGTCTCTCTGGGCTCGTTGTAGTAGAAGAAGTTCTGCTTCTTCGTAGTCAGCTGCTGACATGTCAGTGGTGGACTGAATCTCTGGGTGGTGCCGCAGGAATGTTCTTTGCTGCGCACTCGCTAGGGTAATGCAGTCATCTATGTTGGGGTCTGTGGAGGCGACTGTGCTCAGTCCACAGAACATAGGTTTCTTGTTCTCAGCCTCCTCGTTACTTGCTTCCCGTGGGGTGGGCGTAGGCCACTCTCCTTCCGGGAGCTTGAGGAATTCTGGTCTGTCACTATAGATGTTGCGACGGGTTAGGTCATCCAGAGACATTCCCCGGGTGATGACGTCAGCTGGGTTGTGTTTGGTGTCCACATACCGCCAGCTCGCTGCTTCTGTTAGCTCTTGAATCTCGGTGACTCTGACTCCCACGAAGACTTTGTATCTGCATGAATCAGACTTGATCCATGTGAGTACTGTCGTGGAATCTGACCACAAGATTGTTCTGTGCACCGGAATGGTGAGTTCACGTTGGATTAACGTGGCTAGATGCGCTCCTGCTAGGGCTGCGCAGAGCTCTAGACGTGGGATAGATTGTTGCTTACGTGGGGCTATTCTTGAGCGGGCCAGGATGAAAGCAGTGTGTATCTTTCCTCCCTTCTCTTGGGCACGCAAGTAGGCCACCGATCCATAGGCTACTTCGGAGGCGTCGCTGAAGACGTGTAGATCAATCTCGCATGTCTCTGGCCTCACTGTGGATGGGAAGTAGCTGCGGCGTATATTGACGCCTGGGAGTGAGCGGAGTTCCGTCTCCCACTCTCTCCATGTTGAGGCAAGGTGTGCGGGTATTGGGTCGTCCCAGCCCTGGTCCTTGTCCCATAGTGCTCGTACAATCATCTTTGCCCTGGTGGTGTAAGGTAGAATACATCCCAACGGGTCATATTGTCTGGCGAGTGTTCTGTACACACTCCGTCTGGTGGTCGGTATCGCCGTCGACCGTCCCTGCTCTGGAGCCAAGGGTTTGTGTCTATAGTGGAGCGAGTCTGTTTTGAAGCGCCAGACTAGTCCTAGTGTCATTTGTTGGGCTTCTCCTGGGATGGTCGCCATCCAGGTTTCGCTGCTGGCAGCCTTGTCCGCGGGGGAGAGGCTGCGCAATACGTGCGGGTCACTGCTGGCCCACTGCCTGAGATCAAAGCCGCCTTTGATCAGGGAGGCGCGTAACTTGATTAGGAGAGCCTCGGCTTCTTCTTGAGTCGAACCGCTTTGTAAACAGTTGTCCACGTAGAAACTGTTCTTCACACTGTGTTGGACCTCTTCATCTGCTGTTGGGTCCTCTGCGACGTGTTTCTGTAGTGCAAATGTAGCACAGCACGGGCTGCATGTGGTTCCGAAGGGGAGTACTTCCCACTGGTAGATGGCTGGGTTCTCATCTCCGATCCTCTCTCTCCATAGGAACCGCAGCAGGGGCTTGTCCTCCTCTACTAGTCTCACCTGCAAGAACATCCCTTTGATATCCCCGCTGATAGCCACATTGTCCTGGCGGAAGCGCAGTAGCACGCCTAGTAGGGAGGGGCCGAGTGTGGGGCCGGGCAAGAGCTCTTTATTCAGATTTTGGGATCCGATCTGGTAGCTGCAGTTAAACACAATGCGATCCTTGCCGTTGTGATGGACCTTGTGATGCGGCACGTACCATGATTCGGTCGTCTGATCGGCCTCTTTAATGTCAATCTTTGTTACATGTCCCGCTGTGATTAGCTTCTCAATCTCAGCGCGGTACACACTCTCTTGAGCGGGGTCTTTGGCTAGGCGCCGCTCCGTGTTCAATAGATAGCGCTCCGTGGCGTCTTTCTTTGCGTGAAAGGTGGGCATTCCCTCTCGCCTCAGGAGTGGAGTTGCGTATCTCATCACTCCGCCGACTGTGACTCTCTTTGTCCCCTGCTCGAGTAGGTTGATGGCGTAAATGTCTTCTTTAGAACGAATATCTTTCTTTTCGTTCTTAAAGGGCATTGTCTCTAGTGTCCATAGCCTCTCGACATGCTGCAGGAGAGTGGTGTCTTCTTCTGTCGTTCTGGAGTGGAGGCAGCTAGTGGCTGCTGTTCGGTTGAGAGATTTAGCGAGGGGGCCTTGTAGGGTCCACCCTAGGCGGGTCTCGACTGCTGCAGGACAGCCTCGGGGTCCTGTATGGACCCGGTCAATCGGGACTATGAGTTCTGCATGGTCGGAGCCTATCAGCAGGGTCGGGGTAGCGCCGTCTATGAGCGGGATAGGTAATTGGCGCAGGTGCACATATTTTTCCATCAACTTGGCGACAGGGTAGGTGTACTGCGATAGTCCTATTTCTTGGCTGGTGAAAGCATTTGTAATCTTGTACCGTCGCTCTGGCTGCCCGTTTGCTGCGATAGTGAAGGAGACATTCTCGCCCTTTATCGTCTTTAAATCTCTTCTTATTGTCCGAATCGTCATTTCGTTCTTGCTCCCCCGCAGTCCCAGCTGGGCCGCAGCGGACGCGAGCAGAAGGGTCTTCTCTGACCCGTCATCAAGGACGGCGTAAGTGTCCATGACTTTATCTTGGTAGCTCAATGTCACACGGACTACCTTTAAGAGCACTTGGGCGCCGCTGCTGCTGGCGGGGTCAATGTACATGACACTTGCCTTGGTGCCGCTCGATGGTGCAGGTGGAGGCCGTCTTCTGTTAGTGTCGTGTAGTATATCTAGATGGGCTCCATCGCACCGACTGCACCTTTTCTTTAGGCGGCATTCGGCTGCCATGTGTGGCCGCGCACATCGGTAACAGCGCCTGTTGGACTTTATCCATTGACTCACTTCTTCTGCATTCATCTTTGTGAATAGGTCACATTGTGACAGCCAGTGTTCTTTCTCACAGTAGGGACACGCTATCTTCCACTTCTCTTTTCTCGAGGGGGTGCTGTGACTCTTACTGCTCGGTACTGACTCTGATTGGTGCATGACAGTCACCGATCTTCTTCCATCATTTATTCTCCTGGGTCCCTCTCTGGAGCTTGGCGTGCTCCGCCCGAATGTATCCAGTCGTAAGCTGCTGACTTCTCTCGCCAGGAAGTCGGTTGGATCAAGGAGGGATGGCTCGGGGCCGTTGGGATCCCGGTAGTCTCTCTGCCGCCTAAAACGCTCCTGTCTTGCGGGTGGCAGCTTCTCCAAAATCCTCTCGACGTTAGAGTTGGCGTATAGCTCATGCATGCCCTTTTCCCGTTGCGCTCCCAGCATCCCTACCAGGGACTGCACTTTGATTGACAGGTCGTCTAATGAGCGATTGTCTGTGGCTGGGGGTAGGCGATCAATATGCCTTATCTCTTGGATTACGTAATCCCATATACGTCCATATCTCTGGTCCAGCGCCGCTAGGGCCGCTGTGCATGGTGTCGAAGAGGTGGCATAGGCTAGCGCTATATTGTGCGCTCGCGGTACTTTCAGGTGCTTCAGTAATATTTAGGGATGCTCGATATTGGCTTTTTTACCGATACCGATATTCCGATATTGTCCAACTCTTAATTTCCGATACCGATATCAACCGATACCGATATATGCAGGGTTTCCCCCACCAAAAAACTGAATAATTTCAGGTAACTAATAATTTCACTGGATATATATATAACAAATATTGTTATTGTTTTTTTATTTTTTTTAACCGATACCGATATTTTCCGATATCACATTTTACTGCCGATATCGGCCGATAATATCGGTCGGCCGATAATATCGGACATCCCTAGTAATATTGCATACTTGTGGCGTTCATCAGCGACATCCGCCATCATTGTCTCTAAGCACATCCGGAGCTCCGTGTACTGTGCTCGACTCTCATAGGCGAAGTCTGGAAATGACGGCGTGGCAATGTATGACGCCGTGGATGGCTGATACATCGGCGAGCGTTGGGGGAGAGACCTCCTGGGCGAGTCCCCTCTTGCGCCTCGCTGTGGGCTGGTACTGACGGGGTACCATGGCCCGCTGGTCCAGGTGCTATTCCTCGGGGCTGGTCGTGCGTCGTGCTCACCCGCGAGTAGAGTCGGGGGTCTGTAGCGCAGCGCCGCGGGGGTATAGCCTGGGCTGTACTGGACCTCCTGGTCCGGTGGAGTACTGTGCTGTCGTCGGGCTTGGTTCTCCTCCTCTCCCTCTTCTTCCTCTATCAGATCTTCCAGATCCTGTAATCGTTTATTTAGCTTCTCCGCAGTGTATGCCGCTCCTTCCTTGTAGCTGGGTCTCGCTTGGACCGGTCTGGGAAGGGGGTCTGCGGGGGGTCTAGGCTCGGTCTGTTGGTCAAGTTCAGGGTCGCTTGCTCGTTGAGGAGACGCTGCCCTTGACTGTTGTCTCGACGAGTTCCTTGAACCCCTGGCGGAGGGAGAGGGTGTTGCCTTGCGGATCAGCTGCTCCATTAGCTGCGCTTGTAACTTGTCACGCTCGACTTCGCGCTTGGTGAGATCTGCTTCTCTTTGGGCACCGGCAGCGGCGCGCTGGGCGTCGGCCCGGTCTCTTGCCATATTCTCTTCTGTCTGAAGGCGTCTCATCTCCAGGCGTGTGCGCTCTTCTTCGCTCCGTTGTTGTGCTTGGAGACGGTCGCGTTCACCCTGAAGTCGATCGCGTTCGGTAGAGGCTGTCAGGCTGACAGGCTGTTGTAGCATCCTCTCCGCTTCGCTGGGGGAAGGCGGTTGTGGAGGTGAGCCGCTCCTGCGTGAGCCGCTCCTGGGGGTACTCGTTGGGGAGTCCTGGAGCTCTATTTCCTCGGCGCTCTCCACCTCTTCTTCCGTGCAGAGTTCTCTCTCTGTAGGGTTCTCTTCCTCCCGGGGGTCGTCGGGAACTACTTCTTCTGTAGTGGCGGGGGGTAAAGGCATGTCCGCTCCCTCCTGGTCCCCACCGTGAGCTTGGTCAGTTACATTAGGACCTACTAGGGCCTCTGTGGTCGGGGAAACCTGGTCGTTAAGGTCAGACATAATTTTACTTTCTACTTTTACCGCGTTTACCGTTGTCGAAGGCTAGGTAGTTGACTGACAGTGTAATCCTCTAAGTACTGAGGTGGCTGTCGTCTGCGCCACGGGCGTTCTAGGTTAGGAGGACCGTTTCGTGGAGTGTTCATCATAGGCCATTTCAATATTAATAACACTATATTAATATTACACTAGTTACCCTCCAGCTCGAAGGACCAATTGTAACTGAGGGGTACAATTCCCTGACTGTATTGTTAGATATGGTATTTAATACCACTACCTCTTGTACTTTAACTTCTGGCCATCCAGTACATGATATAAGTATGATGAACACTTTCCCACCTGATGAAACGAATCCACACAAATGTACAAATCGAATATTTAATATAGCAAAAGGTATATACAACGT
This sequence comes from Notolepis coatsorum, assembly GCF_963971535.1. Lineage (NCBI taxonomy): Eukaryota > Metazoa > Chordata > Actinopteri > Aulopiformes > Paralepididae > Notolepis > Notolepis coatsorum. Next base: position 157,021,263 of record NC_140166.1, read on the forward strand.
TCACTTGTTTACACTTATGATTTGAAATATGCACTTGTATGGCAAATGAGTATTCGTAGGTAAATCAACATTGAATGTCCAATCTCTGGTTACGCAGGGAGTAAGTATACAACCTGGATATTTAGGAAACTATAGCGATGGTACTTAAATGATTATAGCTGGATACACTAAGGGGGGGGGGGTCCCGCTGGTTGTAAGACAGTAGGAGGGGGGGGTTAGAGAAGCCGCTGGCGGTATCCCATCTGGCCGACGGTTTCTTGGGAGAATTCAAAGTCTTGAACACGGTGCCCACAGAACCTTGGTCCGCAGACGAATACAGCTGGACCCTCTGGTGGACGGTAGCTGCCGGTCCACAACGGAGAGACGTGAGGCGACCTCACTGGTGTAGAGCGCCGTCTCACCTGGAGTCCTCTCCGGGGGGTAGTTCCAACACTCCGCAGTGTTGGCCGTTATCCATGGAATAATCAAAGCACCCAAAGCATAATCCAAGCCGTGGAAGGCTCGCCGTCGTCCGGGTAGAGTAATCCAATATACAGGTCCAGTCGCCCTGGCCCGGAGCTCCTCGGATGCAAGCACCACTAGGGGTCTGCCCAGCCTGGTTAAGCGTCCAGATAACGTCAGGAACGATGGGGGTACTGATAACTTTATAACTCTAACCGAACGATGCACCATACATAAATAGACTATTATTAGCTTAATAGAATACGTCCAACTCGACGGTATAGTGCCAAACTATGACTATTCAACTATTAATCCACACGATATCTCAATGCCTATTCTGAGGCCAAGTAGGCCTTACTACACCACACGTGCGTCGTGGGTGAGGCTCCGCGTCTGTCACTCTGTTGGAGGGTAAAGAACTGGACTAAAAGGAAAGTTCTACTTTACTTGCGCCATATATATATGCGCTATGAACAAATAGTACCATTCGTATTTCGCCAGACGTATTCCTGCGCGGAACCGGGGCTTGCCACGACATGTTGGGCGGCACGATTGAACTTGAACCTAGGGGTATGGCAACCTGGCGCCAGGTTCTCGTCCAATGGTAGAATGAAACTATTATGGGCTGTTTAGTAGACTAAAGGGATATTCAGTGCATATTGTACAAGGAATATACAGGGGATATCAAACGATATACAAACACTATTTAAATATATATATATAAATAAATATATATATTCGGTTTAATCTGATCCTTCACAACACTACTAACTACTGCACGCTCGGAGCTAACCGGAGCTAACACAGACCCGGACGGTCGCTAAAGCAAATATAATGACTTCCTTCTGGGGGTTTTCAAAATAAAAGAGCGACGTCTATAGCAGCGGAAAACGTTTATTTTGTACATTATCTAACGTTAACACGAACCTAAACTAACTTTAGGTTAGTTGTAACGTTAGTTTAGGTTCGTGTTAACGTTAGATAATGTACAAAATAAACGTTTTCCGCTGCTATAGACGTCGCTCTTTTATTTTGAAAACCCCCAGAAGGAAGTCATTATATTTGCTTTAGCGACCGTCCGGGTCTGTGTTAGCTCCGGTTAGCTCCGAGCGTGCAGTAGTTAGTAGTATATTATCAATACCAGCCATTGGATTACTGTTTTCTAAATTGGGGAGGCTTTTAATCGTCAAGGTAAGAGGATTTTAAGTCATGGTATCCATAAACTTCAATCGGTTTGGATCATTTGAATAAAATGAGAATGTAAACAAGCACGGCGTCACGTTAGAAAGTAGCACTGAAATCACTGCGCGACTGTTCCCAAAGCTAAATGCATGCACAGAGACAAAAAAGGTATGTATCTTCTTGTCTAACTCCAGGGAAGATGTTAAATAAGCTAATTTCCCAAAATGTTGGAGTTTTCCTTTAAAAAATTAATAAAATAATAATTATTATAATTTTTTATTTATTTTTGGACAATTAATCATTGTTACATGAAAATATGTTTGCACCAGATTTAGCAGAAGCTAATTTCCATCTGTAGTCTATCCAGCTGCTAACTGTATTTGAGTGAGTTAAGTCTTGGTGTTATGGTAGACTCAGACCTAAGCTTTAAATCACAATCAACAAGTTGACAAAAACATAATTCTTCCACCTTAGAAACATAGCTAAAGTACGGCCATTTATAAATCAAAAGGACGCTGAAAACCAGATCCATGGCTTTATCTCAAGCCGACTCAACTACTGTAATGCACTCCTTACCGGCCTCCCGAAAAAATACGATGATAACAATTTTATTGCAATGCACTATTGCATTATTTTATTCTATTTTACTAACTATTTTATTGCACTGCACTATTTTACTTTGTATCAGTGATAATCAAACCGCAAACAAATACGCCTATTAACACTTTCAGCGCCAGATGGCGCTGTTTACTGTTACTGTTGAAAGGCCAGCGCCTTTTAACATGGGGATACGTGGCTGTGTTTGCAGGCCTAAAGCTATATTATATATTATAGCTATGGATCTAATAATATAGTCGATTGTCATTGAGTTTCTTCCGGTCAAGATGCAAAAAACAGAGAATTTTTCCATCCATACATTTCCGTTTTATACCGTTGTGAATATGAGTGTAGTTTCAGGGTGGTCTGTGTTACGATACCTCCAGGTCAGGAGAGGGCGCTCTCCACCCCAGAGAGGCTAGGCATAGGATAAGACTGTAGAAGTAGACTGACGTATATGCATTGTATGCTCGGAGCTGGACTTGATGCCAGTGCTCAATAAAGTACACACCTGAATACAATGAGTGTCATCCTTGATAGCGAGCACCAAACATGGTGTCAGAAGCCAGAACCATGCCAAGAGGACAAGTAAGACAAAGATAAAGATAAAATTAAAATTAAAAATACGTCGAACGATAACCTAGCCAGTAGCCGCACGTTTTTTCGTGCACAATGGGAAAACTATGAAATAGCCACGGGACGAGATAAAAAGGAAATTAAGGTACGAGTGGCTACTCTACTAACTATTATGGGTAAAGAATGCCATCAGCTACAATGACACCTGCACATGCAAGATGCAGAGAGGGATGATGTAGTGAAAATACTACAGGCACTACAGGCACATTTTGAACCAAACAGGAATGTAATATATGAACGATTTCTGTTTAATGAATGTAAACAAAGCCAATATTATTTCGCCCCGGCGTTATCTGGGCCCATAACCTGTTAACAGAATTCGGCTATAGGGCGACAATAATGTGGTCAAGAGGCATGGTTTCTATCTTGAGCCCTTAATCGGTGTGGTTTATTATTCACATGGAAAACAACAGTTCTACAGGTCTTCTCTCACTGAGAGACATGGGGGGAGAGAAAGAAGGGGGAGGAGACACAGCTACTTATACTCGTCACCTGGTAGTACTCCTGAGTGTCTCCGCCTAGAACGCCATCTAGTGGACACAGATATATATGCAGGTAGACAGACACTAGTGAGAACAGTTACATATGCAGTTAGATAGTTACTAACAATCCTACACAGAGCCTCTACCTTCAACAAATAGTACTAGCCTATAACATACATCTTTGCAAGTAGATTACATTAGCAAAATGCCCTTTTGACATGTAGCCTACATATTCATAATCATGAACGTTTATTTGGAAGTATTTTATATTCTGTACTTAGTTTGAAAGTGGTCAGACAGTTCCCTCTGTGTGTAATACAGACAGTCTTCACACATTCATAAATAACACTTACAGAAAAGCTTATTGTGCACTGTAATACGTTTTATGTACAGAATACCGTGAAACCGTCGTATTTTTGCCCAAGGTTATCGTACCCTCAAAATGTCATACCGGCACAGCCTAGTCTACACTACTAGGTCTACACTATACTATATTAAGGCTACTTTCACTGTTTTAGTGCATTACAGTACTGTTATATTGTCGTTTTTTTAATCAATAAAAAATATATATTGTTGGTGGTCCTTACATTTTGGTGGGCGCTCCTAAATTGTTGCTGGTGCTCCCAACTTTTGTTTTTGTTTTGATCCACTCTTTCTCCTTATTTTTATATTTTTATCCCATCCCAATTTCGCTGCGCCAATTCTCCCTTCAATTATCCCCTCCCCTGTCTTGAACATTGCTAGACTATGCCTCTCAAGATAAAGGACCAAGCCTTGCATCACGTGTCCCCTCCGGTACATGAGGAGGCAGCTGTCGCATATTTTCACCTGTACAGCTCAATCTCTCAGTGGCGAGGAGTAACGCGTGGGAGGCTCACGCTGCCTCCGTTACTTCCTGATTCTGCTGTACAGGCACACCAACCGACCTGTAGGAGTCGCTGTCCACAACATCCGATCCCCACCCACCAGCTTTCCCACCCCTAACACTGCCAATTGTGTTAGTATGAACGAACAGCCAAGCTGGTAGCAACGCCGAGAGCTGGGCTCGAACCCAGCATCTCCTGCGTTAGTGGCGAGCGCCTTGCCCACTGCGCCACTTAGCCGCCCGTGCTACCAAGTAAATTTTTTTATTTCGAGCCCTGATTGTTGTTTTTAATGACACTCACCACGGTTGTGTCTTCTGCAAACTTGAAGCAGAAATTAGTATCAACCTTGTGATGTGAGCAGGTATAAAGAGGAGCTGCTACATGGACAATGAACTAGGGACTGACTTTGTGGACCTTCAGAACGAGATTTATTCTACTTGACCACCAAACAGGGCTTGAACCTGTATAGTTTCAAGGTGAATGTTAGGAAATGGCTCATAGAAAATGTCCCAGAGTAACTCAGGACGCTTCCTGTTTTAATGTAGTGTAGTTTTAATGTGACTGTAAATTTTGTACATATTTTATTAATAATATTGTATTTTATTTTTTTATTATATTTTTTGCAATATACTGTAGGCTGATGATATGTGTAATACATGTTTATGTAAATACTATATGCTGCTGAGACCAAGGACCACAATGGAAATAAGTCTGTGACTTTTTTGTGCTATCCTTGATCATTTTAGGATGCATGTGTAACGGTCCCAGACAAGACAATGTGAACAGTGGTCTCCTACCTCCCTCTAGTGGTCACTGTCAGATGGTACAGGCCATCATAGAACTGTGGTTAGGGATAATTAATAGTATGTCCTTGTTCATATTGTCATGGGCCATCCCTGTTTTTGTTTGATGTCGTCCCCCTGTCTGGTTGTTGTGTGTGTTATTGCCTTTTGTGTCCAGGTTTGATTATTCCTTGTGTGGTCTGATTTTGTATTCTTTGTTTTTGCCTGGCTGTGCCAGGTGTGGCTCATCATCATTAGTCTGTGTATATTAGTGTGTTCTGTCCTCACTTCCTTTGTGGCGTCATACCTCCTTGTTCCCGTACCTGGCGTGTCACTGCTGTCGTCTTCCTTGCCCTGCTGTTTGTTGAGTCATAGTTTTGTGCACTTTTGTTTTCGTGTTCCAGTTCGTGTTTTTTAAGTGCCAGCTCAGCTGTGCCTTTGCTTTTGTTTTGTACTGTAAAATACCCTTGCTCTCTTGGTTCTAAAAATAAATAGAACACTACGTTTTGAGAAGAGCAACCACCGTCTCTGTTCCTCCTGTCATTCCGCAGTTTTGGTTCTCTTCTGTCAGTCTGCATATTGGGTTCTTTTCTCCCCCCCTAATCCTAACAGCATGACTTGTTGTAACATGTAATGTATTTGAATAATTGTCAAATAAACTAAACTAAACAAAAAATATATATATAGTGTTCTCAGTTCTGAAACAGAATGCACTCATCTTCAGAATATTCCTCTGGGTGCTCTCTGTGTCATCCCAACCCCTTCCCAATTCACTGTCTATGGACCGCTTCAGCGCCTTTTACCTTGTAATAAAGGATTACTGATATCATTCCTCCTTCACAGTAACGATGCACTGTCAAAAGATTACAATCTACGCTTGCAGGCGACTGATGCGATGCACTCGGCATCAACTCGTGAACTTTCACTGCTGTGATTTGATTTATGAATGTGTAACTATTCTGTTGAACAAATAGCTTAGTCTTTCATGAGGATTGAGCTAGCGAAGCACTCGTGTGTTTGAAGAGGCAGTATGTATTTAGTTTGACATAATCACAAAGGGTGGGATTCAGAGTTCAGGACTTAAGCGTGACACGTAAGTCCTCAGACTTAATACTAAAGATAAGCGGGAGATGATGTTGGTATTCAGACCTTCGCCACTCAGCTGCTTATCTCTGAAGGTGACCTTTAAAACACACTTACATTTAATTGTAAAGAGTCGGCCTGGCCAGTGGATTTCTTTCAGATGGCAGATGTCATAATAAAGCGAATGGGTCCAGGTATCATGAAATCTTTCATATGAGTGTGTGTTTTGAATGTCTAGAACTATAGTGAAACGGATTTCATAATCATTGGACTGTGGTCCGTTCGGCACGGAACACCATTTGTTGCTCATAAGAGGGCGAGGTAGAATTCAGGTGAGACGAATAGGTAATTATCTTAACTAGACAATTCCGCTGGGAAATTGTGAAAGTGTGGGTGACGTCTGTGCACTGCCGACCAACGGACGCTGTGAAATCACAGATTTCAGCTAGAGTGGAGAATCCTTTAGTGTGTGTGTGGAGCATGACCGTCAAACAAATGCCCATGAGTTGAGATGGACATGTTGTAGCAGAGTAGCCTATTGGCACTGCCCCTTTAAGGCAGGTTGTCTAATTGCCATAAAGGACTCAGCTGAGTTGATTGCAGCATGGGCAGCAGAGCAGAGTGAAGCAGAGCAAGTGGAGCAGAACAAGGACGCAGAGCAGGAGAGAGGATTGAAGTCAGAGCAAGGGAAATACTGAGAAGAAAATGTGAGTTAAGAAGGCAAAGAACAAGTCGATTTGGAGGAAACAGTGACAGACTCCTCATGTATCCTGTGGCCTACAACATGGCCGATCAAAGAGAGTATCACCTGTAAAGAGAGGACACCAGTGCTGGCAAGTTAACCCCTTCCATGAACCGTCTCTTCAAACCAACTATCCCGGACTTGTCCACCTTCACTCAAGATCTCCAGTGTCCCTGTTCTCCCAGCTTCCCCCTACCAATCTCCAAGCTGTCCTCAGCCACCACTTCAGCCTACCCCAGCCTGCTACCCCCACAAACACACAATCACTGAGCACACACAATCTGGACTGTTTTTGTTTTACTTATTACCATTTTTCACTTGTATTCTATGTATCTGTTTTGCACTTGATTCTTTTGAATACAATATATATTATTTCACTGAATACTGTTTGCCTGCCTCTTATTTCAATATTTCAAACCTTATCACATGAGCTCGTCCGAGACAGACGTGGAGCCCGCCGTCTATCGTCCTCGGGAACCGTGTCCCAGGGCGTGTAACCCACCCAGGTCCCCTCGGGTCGTCGCTGAGGTCGTGCCCAACGCGGGAGGAGAGGTGGAGTCGGACCCATCAGGAGAGGACGGCGAAGACGGGGGCGAGGAGGGCGATGCGGGCGACCAACCTGTGGCTCAGGAAGATGAGGCCGCGGCCGACGACCTGTCGGTGGCAACAGACGAGTCCGACACGGGATCTGAAATGGGAGGAGTCGGACCAATCCGGCCACAGAGGAGCACCAGAGGTCGGCTACCCGCCCGGTATCATCACGACTACGTGCTGAAGAGTGTGTTCGTCGAACAGTGTTTGCACATTTTGAATAGTTGTGTGAAACTGTTGGTCTAAGGACCGTATACATGTGTGTATTAAACTGGTGTCACCCCACTAAACTGGGGGTTGTGTAACTTGCATGAGGAATTTGCAAGTTTAAAGTAGGGGGAAATGTAGACACCTGAATATGTCTGACAATTATTCAATGTGTCTAACGCTAATTCTTTGCATTCCCTGTGTCCGCGAGGACGTTGTGTAACCGGCTGACCGCTCTTGATCCTCCCTACCCTAACCTTGACACTTAACTTGCTACCTCTCTTGACGGGTCCCTATCCTAACATTGACACTTCATAGTGGGACAGGATACAGGTGCCGCCAGAGGGAGCTGGTGGTTACGTTGGGCAGGGAGACACAGGTGAAGAAGGATGGGCTCAGAGCGTGGTGCCGAGGGAGGGGCTTCCTCTTCATCGTTTTCCACAGAGGGAGGAGGACGCACGGAGCTGGAGCTCCGGAGATTCACCACGCGAGAGATAAACCCAGTTACGAAGCGGGTTATTAAAGAGACATTGTGGATGAATGAGCATTGTGGAGGAATGAGCATTGTGGAGGAATGAGTATGCGATAGCTTAGCGTTTAGTTAATGCGGAAGAGACATTGTGAATGAACCAGTAGACGAGCGACTGCCGAAGACCAGGTGGTAGATATTGCCCACCTTGTGTTTAGCTGTGTATATGCGTTATGACAGGGGGTTCACCACGACCCACAGCTTAGCTTCAGTTAGGCTAGCACCACAGTTTAGCCCGCGTGTCGGCCCACCCCTTCAGCCCAGCAGCGGACGTCACTACACTGCACGCTCCTCCAGCCCCTCCGAGCCGTTACCCCAGCAGTCACCTGCCCAGCGTCTACCCAGCCCCGCTGCCTGTTATCGCAGGATCTCCCGATGCCCATCTTACCACACGGACGGTTGGTGGTGAGAGCAGGCCCGCCATTTGGATAGTACAGCGGCGCTCTGAGTGCTGAAACTTTATCGGTAGACATTTTCTCTGTGTGGCGCGGGCTCTCTAAGGGCAAAGATAAACGGTGCTTTGAACTGACGCTGGCAGCAGCATTTAGGGGCGCCCTGACCATTTATTATTTTGGGGAAAAGCCGGCTGTAGATAGGACTTTTATTTGATAACGTGGGCCCACTGTCAATTTGGTTTGAGTGTAATAATAACGTGTGTTTCTTTATAAAAATCCCATTGAACTCCTTTACTCCTTACCCTGTTCCCCACCTACAGAGAAGCGGAGCAGTAGATAACCCTTAAAGGGAAGAGGTTATTACTGTGTCTGCAATATGGAGCGAGAGCACTAGGTGCCCAGTGTGGAAGTAGCCTTAATAGGTATGCGATAACGTGTAACGTGTATCAGCCTTCAGTAAAGGAGACTTAAATGGGAGCACTGTGTGTGTGTCTTTAATGTGCATTCTGTCTAACCCTTTTCTCTCCGGGTAATGCTCATTACTGTTTAACCCTTTCCCTACCCCCTGCCTATAGTTCATTGTGAAAGGTCTCCACTCATCATTAAGGAAGGGTACTGCTTTGGGGAGCGAATATATCATCCATCTTACTGCCATCGGGTGTGGGAGGGCCCAGGAAGTATTGGGGGAAGTGTGGGTGTGTGGGGAGTTACCGCTGATCGCCCTGGAGGGCAAGAAGGACCGGCGTACCATCCCTAGGTCAGTGAATCCTAGGCCCCATCCACTCCTGCTGCTCGACCTCCACTTCAACATTCCTGGCCTTCAGTCGGGGACCAGCTCTGCTGCGTTCTCGCTACCAGGTGGCCGTGTACAACCACTCCCATAAAGCAGGGATAATCCACCCTGCTACATTTGCATCGGTCAAAACCGATTCATTCATATAATTTCCTCTCATCCACTTCTGTCAGCAGTGCACTGTGACTGCACACAGCAGATACTATCTTTGCTTCGCTACTACAGAAGGCGAGAGCCGCGTCACAGTTATCAACAAACAGTGGACGTCGAGGAGGAGACATGAATAGAATTGATCAACTGTCTAACGCTAGTAGCTGCTGGCTAACACCAGTTAGCCGTTCAGCTAATGCTAAAATACAGTGTCTAACTAACTAACGTGACTCTGCAACACCAGTTCCATTAGTGAGGAAATGGAGGGGGGGGGGGTATATTGACGACGCTTGACAACAGGTTCAAAGATAACTTCACATTTATTGGCAATTTGTTTCTTTATATCGCTTCCTCCAGCCAGGTTCAAACTGTGTTGTTGACAAAATGTCATCATGGTGTGGTCAGCATCAGAACGCTCAAACTCAAACGTGCGCTCTCTCTCTCTCTCTCTCTCTCTCTCTCTCTCTCTCTCTCTCTCTCTCTCTCTCTCTCTCTCTCTCTCTCTCTCTCTCTCTCTCTCTCTCGCTCTCTCTCTCTCTGTTCAATGATTTAAAGTGGCCAAACGTTACAATATAAATACTAACTGGATAGTTGATAATAAACATTTAATTTCATTATCTGAAATATTATAAAATCATTAAGTCTGCTATAAGCCATTATCCCTTTGTGTGTGATTATTATTGTCTCACAGTAGTGTGTATATACATTGTGTGTGTGTGTTTTTAGCTAAAGTGGATAGAAAACACAGTACTATGCAAAAGTCTTCTTAGGCACCCAAGCGTTTTTATATAAATTGTCTTAAAGTAGATTATTTTATTTTTAATAATAATATAAGCTGCATATAAGTAATACAACCAAATCCTGTCATACCATAAAATTGTATCATTATTTTGCATCGTGTTGAATGGCATCGTATCGCCCCGAATCGCATTATGTTGAATCAAATCGTATCAAATTGTATCGTATCTCAATAGGGGGTGTATCGTATCGCATCGCATCGCCCGGTGCTTCAAAGGTATCGTTAATGTATCGTATCGTTGGCACCGTATTGAGATGCGCATCGCATCGGCCTCAGTGATGGAGATGCACATCACTAATGTCCAGGGCCGAACGCTCCACTTCAGACAGCAGGAGATACAAGGAACACATACCCACAGTTTTTCTATGACTCAGATATATTAAAACAACCAGGCAGGGACACAGCACTGATGCATGACTAGAGCCTCAGCCAATGCAGGAAGCTTGGCCCCCAGAAACTGTTTCATCCAAGGTGGATACGTCACGACTTAACAAACCCCATAGCTACCATGATAGGTTCCTAGGGTTATTTGCGTCACACAGCCGGCTCAGTGGAAGAATGTGAAAAGGGCACTCTGGTTGACAAGTTCTGCACAAATGACAATGTCTGAGTGAGTCTTTAATGAAAAGACGCTAACAATCTCCTGTTTTGTATTCCTGCAGGTTTGCTACATTTTGGTTTGCATTTTAATCACAGGTCTGGCTTTTTAATTGGAGAATGTTGTGCTGTTTAATCCCCTCCTTGGAGAAAGTGGCCCTGCCTACTGGGATATACAGATGCAGCTCTTCAGATGCACTCTTCTACTGCTCTTCTACCACCCTTCTACCACCCTTCTAACTCCACGGGCCAAACTGATTTTGTGACTCCTATTGTTCTGGACCGGGCCAGATTTCACACCTCCACTGCCTCCCACAGTGTATCAAATCAAATCATCAAATCAAATTTATTTATAGGGCCCGACAACACACGTTAATGTCCCCATGGGCCGTACAGGTCTTCTTTAAACAAGTCAAGAAGAAAACATAACAATAAGTCAAGAACAGAACAAGAACACCATAAGGTCCAAACATTTTTAGATGAATGCAAATAAATGAAAGAATGCAAGCACTCCCAGACATACCCCACACGAAGGTAAGGAAAAACTCACTAAAACCTAACAATAGGGAAAAAAGCTCCACAGGCAGTGTGGAGGAGAGAAACCTTAGAAGGGCCATTCAAGGGGGGATCTCCCTTCTTAGATGTTGGTGATAGTAGTGTTGCAGACGGACAGTTGGTAAGCATGCACTCATGTGTGTATTGAAACACAAATGAGTGCATGCAATAGCAACTGAACATTTTGAAAGATTAAAGATAGAGCTAATAGCGATAGCAACTGAACATTTTGAAAGATTAAAGATAGAGCTGATAGCGGATCTATTTGAGGCACCGGGGCGGCGCAAAGAGGGTCACATCCTCCCCGTCTTAGTCACGGGACATTCAACACTCCGGTCATTGCTCAGGGACAGCCGGAGACAGGGAGATAGGGGGCGGAGCAGAGAGGGTCGCGAACTCCCCGACATTATCGCGGGACATCCGGCACTCCGGTCACCACTACGAGACCTCCGGAGACAGGGGGGCACGCAGAGGGGGTCGCAACCTCCCGGCCTTCATCACGGGACGTCCAACACTCCGGTCAACACTCCAGGACAGCAAGTCATAGGGGGACAGGGAGACGGGACAGGCGTTAGACAGCTCATGAGATTGTAGTGGGCGGACATAGCAATAGATACAAGTGGTAGGCATATATGTGAATGGAGTAGATATATGAAGTAAGCGTATTATGTGAATAGAATAGAAGTACTTAACCCAGCAATGAAACCGCGTTGACTGTTAATATGTTAACAGTCTGTTAATACTGTTAATCAGTTGACAGGACCACGGACAGACGACGGTGAATAACTGATCCAAGGCCTCGGAGGTGCATGTAGAGCAGTCACTACAATCTTGGCCAAGACCCAGAGGCATCCATCACCTTAGTCAGCGCCAGGAGACGGGCACTCAGAGAGAAGGGGGAGGGAGGGGGGGGGGGGGGGGGAGGGGGGGGAGGGAGGGGGGAGGGAGGGGGGGTTAAGAGGGGGGGGGGAGAGTTAGAGAGTTCCCATGTTTGTGGTGCTGCAAAGGAGCAGACATGTAGTACCATGTAGTACCATGTAGTGCCATGTAGTACCCTATAGTACCCTGTAGTGCCATGTAGTACCCTGTAGTACCCTGTGGTGCCCTGTGGTACCATGTAGTACCCTGTAGTGCCATGTAGTGCCATGTAGTGCCATGTAGAGCCATGTAGAGCCATGTAGTACCCTGTAGTGCCATGTAGTACCATGTAGTACTATGTGGTACCATGTAGTACCCTGTACCCTAACTAAACTACCCTGTAGTAAACTACCCAGTGGTACCATGTAGTACCCTGTACCATAACTAAACTACACAGATTAATCTAAAGGTCAGTCCCCGACCAGGTGAGATCAGGGTAGGTTGAAGGAGAGAGAGAAAAGATGAGTCTTAAGCAGGGATTTAAAAGCTTCGACAGAGCAGGCGCCCCTGATGACGGCAGGTAATTTGTTCCACAGGTAGGGAGCGCGGTAGACAAAGGCTCTGTGGCCGGCGGATTTCTTTTTAACCCTAGGGGTCGATAGAAGCCCCGCATTTTGTGAGCGCAGAGCACGAGCGGGCGAGTATCGGGAGATGAGATCGGATATATAGAGCGGTGCAAGCCCATTTAAGATTTTGTAGGTGAGGAGTAGCACTTTAAAGTCAGAACGGGCTTGGATAGGAAGCCAGTGTAGGGCGGACAAAACTGGTGTGATGTGATCAAATTTTCTAGTTCTAGTTAGTATCCGTGCAGCCGCATTTTGCACGAGTTGAAGATTTTTGATGCTTGAATTAGGTAGGCCTGAAAAAAGTGCATTACAGTAGTCAAGATGTGATGAGACAAAAGCATGAATCAGGGTTTCAGCATCAGCAAGAGTTAAAATGGGGCGTATTTTTGCGATATTACGAAGATGGAAGACTGCAATTTTGGTGAATTTTTTTATATGTGCATTAAATGAGAGGGAGGAATAAAAAATAACTCAGAGGTTTTTTATGGTGGAGCTCTGGGATACATGACAGGTATCAAAGTTGAGGGAGATGTCCTGAAACAGGCCTCTGTGGTTTGGGGGGCCAACAATTAACATCTCAGTTTTATCTGCATTAAGGAGTAGAAAGTTTTGCGACATCCATTTTTTGACGGCAAGCAAGCAGGCCTCAAGGTTTTGTAGTTGGGAGGAATCATTTGGCTTAATAGGTATATATAATTGGGTGTCATCAGCGTAAAAATGAAAGTTTATGCCAAATTTGCGTATGATATCGCCGAGGGGTAGCATGTAAATCGAAAATAGCAAAGGGCCCAGGACAGAGCCTTGTGGGACACCACATTGCACTGGGAGGGTCTCAGATGTTAAATCATTATAGACCATGCAGTGTGTTCTATCAGTTAAATAGGATTTAAACCAAGCTAGTGCGAAACCCCGAATGCCAACATGATTCTCAAGCCGACCTAGAAGAATCGAGTGATCGATAGTGTCAAAGGCTGCACTGAGATCAAGCAATAAGAGCACAGAAGTGAGGTTTGAGTCAAGAGAGAGCAGTAAGTCATTTGTGACTTTGGTAACCGCCGTTTCGGTATCAGGCTGGGGAGACTTTTTCATCTTAAACTTGTATTTGTCCCTTAACTTTTTTCACTGTTTACTTATCATGCATTGCAACACTAATATATGGGCAGTACCACAAGTCAGACTGCCCCGAACCCACTTATTAAAAATGATCTTGGGGGTCTGAGGGCAGTAGCCCCCGACCCCCTCCCTGGGGGAGCACCTAAGTTAAGTACCCTCCCTGTGTTCTCTTTGGGAGCCAGGGCCAGCTCAGCAAATCCCCCTCAGCGTAATGGGATTACCTGAGGGCTGGGAAGGACTGCTTCCCACTATGGACTTTAATTATTCCCAATCGCCCCAGCTCCAACCGATCTTTCCGATTTGTTCACACGATTATTATTACACATTGAGTCACTTCCATATGGGCAGTACACCAAACCAGACTGCCCAGAACCTGTCTTCTAAAATATTCTGGAGGTCTGGGGGCAGGAGTCCCTGACCCCCTCTCTGGGAGAGCACTTGAGTCAAGTACCCTCCCTTTGTTCTCGTGGGGAGCCAGGGTCAGCTCAGTCACCCCCAAAATATAACACCTGAGTGCTAATTCTAAAGTATGTAGGGGGGGGGGTTGGCATTGTGTGTGGAGAGATCAGTGACATACATTCCCTGAGATCCATAGATGTCCCTAGATAATAGAAGGGTGGTAGAATGGTGGTAGAAGGGTGATAGAAGAGCAGTAGAAGAGCACCGAATCTGAAGAGCTTCATCTGTATGTTGCTAGCTATCTATTCCAACATGACTGCTGTTAGGACACCAATATGCAGAGCCAGGGATATCGCTGTCTAAAAGATCCCATATTATACTCCTTTTCAATAAGTTAATAAACCGAGCGGCTACGTGGTGCAGTGGGCAAGGCGCTCACCATGAATACTGGAGACGCTGAGTTCGCCTGTTCGAGCCCAGCGCTCCACATTGCTTTCAGTTTAGCTGGTCGTCCGTACTTATACACATTGGCAGTATTAGCGCAGACCCCTGACGCTGAAAGATCGCGCCGCGCAGGTGAAAAGATGCGACTGCTGTTACCTCGAGTATCGGAGGGGACTCATGCTATGTATGACTTAGTCCACATTGCAGCCGGCTTGTGGGAGGCAAGAAACAGCATTCGAGACAGGGGAGGGTTGAATTGGATGATACGAAATTGGGATGGGGGAAAAATAGAAAATGGGAGAAAAAGTGGATAAAAAAAAATAAGTTAATAAACCTAATATACATTAATGTCGGTGTCTGAGGTCCCGAAAACATATCTTTGATGTTTTTTGCTTATAATACCACTCAGATTATACATTGTACCATGTCTCTATACCCCTCCGTTTGAGTCATGTTCTCATCGGGCTGTTTCTGTGCCTGTAGCTTTAAGTGGAAAATGAGCGGTTGCTTCCCACGTCCGAGCGTGCAACGTGCGGCGGCATCTGGCTCACAAAATTCTGATCCAACTGTCAAACTAGTCCCAGTTGCGGATACAAATATAAATGACGACCCAGCAATTGCTTGTCCTCTTTGTTGCCTAAAATGTTGTCCGAAACGTGTTTCAGTGAACCCTTTAGGTGGAAACAGAGAGTTTACGAGCAAGCCACCATCATGCAAAATGGGAGACACAGAAGTCGAGGACCACCCATACGCAACAAGTGCATATATAGTGTATATTAAAGCTCTGATCTCTAGGCCTAATTATAATAAAAAGGTCTACTGCACTAACAATTCAAAACATTATGGAAATGTACTAGTGCTATCAATTCATAAATAATGGATATATCTTTAAATACAAGGACAAACACTAACCAGCTAAATGTGTTTTAATGTGTTATGATGCTGTTAAAGAATGCCTTAATAGTGTATAAGTATATTTTTTACGCCAACATTGGCTGCCATTCTGAATGTCTTGTTTCAAGAGGTTCTCGTCACATCTGAACTGCAGAAAGTGCACTACTGTAAGTACATACTTTGCAAAACACAGGAAAAACCCTTTTTATTTTATTTATTTTTTCATAATGGGGGACCTTTAAGTGAAATGTCAAGATGTTATAGAAAGATACATTACAGTTCATGGCAAAGTAGTGGCCTCTTTTCTTCCAGGATAGAATGTATACATCATACTGTGGTATGTGTTTTGACCCTCATAAATCATCCCACAGCATTATTCTCTTCGGAGTATGTGTGTCAGTAGGCAATTCATACATGTGCATGTGTACACATGTACATGTGTGTGTGTGTGTGTGTGTGTGTAGGTGTGTGTAGGTGTGTGTGTGTGTGTGTGTGTGTGTGTGTGTGTGTGTGTGTGTGTGTGTGTGTGTGTGTGTGTGTGTGTGTGTGTGTGTGTGTGTGTGTGTGTGTGTGTGTGTGCATGAACACATGCATAAGGATATTCCTGATGTTGGGTGAAAACCAAGTATCTCCAATTTTGGTGGCTTTTACAAATTTTTACTTTAACAAAAAGAATTGCCTGTTTGTGAGCAGGAATAATGACCTCAATGACCATGAAACAAATTCGAAATATAATGGTAATAATAATAATAATAACTTTATTTGTATAGCACCTTTTATACAGGAATTGCAGCCCAAAGTGCTTCACAGCAGTAATGTAGACATAGGCATAACATTGGCATACAATCTAATAGTATAACGCTTCTACAGTACATGAAACATATGAAATAATATATGAAAATTAGGTTGATTTTCTTAATTCCTGAAAAGTAGACCCTTTTGGAGATACAAGTTATTTTTTGTTACCAGATACTGTAGCATTGGTATGCAATAAACACATATATATATACACACACACATAATTTGTGCACAAGTAAACAGCTTGAATAGCGGGGAGGTTCATCAGGCCCGTATTGGATGGTTCCTTGCAGTGGCGGCGAGTGAATTCTTCTCCAGGGGGGGCGCTATACCAAACATTTTGCAAACATGTACCGAGGTATCACAATGTCACACACACACACACACACACAAACACCGGCGAAACCACACAGTGAGTATTAGTCTAGTACAGGGGTAGGCAACCCTAGGCACGCGTGCCTGCATATTATAATAAAAAAATATATATATACTTTTTTTATTATTATTTTTTTTTTGCTTTGAAATATTATAGTGAAATATTTTGCACTATTGTCGCATTTATCTTGTTGAAATCCTCCCACAGGTTCTTTTTACTACCACATATTTAATTGAGACCCTTTATTTGTTTATTATTTCAATTTAGCTGGAAATACATTGCTACATCATTCAGTAACATTTGCAGAGCCTTATAACAAAAACATTATTACGGTCACCATTGTGACCAGTGGGATTAATCAACAAATCGTATTATTTATTTTTCTATTTCATTGAACATTGCACATGTTAAAAGCAATTTTTTTTACTCAAAATGTGAGTATTACCAAGTCAACTTGTGTTCTTTAAACAATGACAATAAACATAGTTTTATTAGGTTGAAATAATGTGGTTGTGTACTTATTTTTCTGTTAACTTATTATGGATTGAAAACTGAAAACCTTAATGCACAGTAACTGAACTCAATATTTTTAAGTTCTGGTAACTTATTATTATTTATTTTTTTACAGTGTAGTCTTGCAATCAATCAAAACGTATTTACACGATATACCTCACATTCACCCTCCATTCACATCCTGGTGTTCTCCATTAGGCCTGTAGGTGGAGCTATGACAGCACACGTACAGTACACACACCGATGGTGTGTGATGTGTCCAAAAATGTATGGGCAAATGTGAGTAAAATGGTCGCACTGTATGCAGCTGTTTGTCTGCATTGCATTCCCCCCCCCCCCCCCCCCCCCAACTCAGATTTAGGGTTGATACAACCATCATAATAATATTGTTAATAATAACAATAACAATAATGATGTAATAATGTAAAAATTATCATTAAAAATACCTAATTATGAGAAAGAAAATGTACGATGCATGGAATATTGTTAAGGCACACTAGTTACAACTATATTTCAAACAGGCACTCCATGTCAAAAAGGTTGCTGACCCCTGGTCTAGTAGATAGAGGGGGGTATCATGCACCCCCCGGAAATATACTTCTAACCAGACTTTCTAGAATGGAAAAAAGGTGAAAAAAATTATAGGTTATGTTAACAAGTTGTCAGAGTGTCCCATGTATCATTTATATGCAAATTAAGGACGCAATTATCCAAAAAATCGCAAACAAATAAATTGTTTCATGATTCTCAGCCAATATTGCAGATAACTGAACAAATGAGGTGTCTAGACCCATGTTTTGAGGGTCAAAGATCACAATAACACTATCCCTAGAGTGATCACATGTTTCTATGTAATTTTCCTATGCAATTATGTGCCGTCAATACAAAATAATCACATTTTTACTAATTAGTTGAGTAGGAAAGCGGATACTATCATGCACCCCCTGGAAATATATTGTTAACCAGTGTTTCTAGATTGGAAACAATGTGTAGACAATGATAGGCTATGTAAAAAATCTGTATCATGTATCATTTATATGCAAATTAATGACACGATTATCAAGAAATCGCAAAAAGAACAGTTTAATATATCTCAGCCAATATTGCAGATAACTGAACAAATTAGGTAGTGACGGCTGGTCAATAAAATTGTTTCATGATTCTCAGCCAATATTGCAGATAACTGAACAAATGAGGTGTCTAGACCCATGTTTTGAGGGTCAAAGATCACAATAACACTATCCCTAGAGTGATCACATGTTTCTATGTAATTTTCCTATGCAATTATGTGCCGTCAATACAAAATAATCACATTTTTACTAATTAGTTGAGTAGGAAAGCGGATACTATCATGCACCCCCTGGAAATATATTGTTAACCAGTGTTTCTAGATTGGAAACAATGTGTAGACAATGATAGGCTATGTAAAAAATCTGTATCATGTATCATTTATATGCAAATTAATGACACGATTATCAAGAAATCGCAAAAAGAACAGTTTAATATATCTCAGCCAATATTGCAGATAACTGAACAAATTAGGTAGTGACGGCTGGTCAATAGAGGGCGCTAGAGCGCCGCCCCCCCCCCCCCCCCCCCTGGTAAAGAGAGCAGGAGAAGAAGAAAAAGTTATATTTTTATTTTTATTTTAGCCCATAAAATAAACATGTTTAAAATGAATAATATTTACTAATTTTAAGTATTTTTGTGTTTCCAATGCACAATATAACGTTAATATATCAAATATAAATAATTGTTTTGTGAATCACAGGAAGTCACTGTTTGATAGAGAATAACTACCTCTTAGGCTGGGCGAGTCATATACACTGAAAAAATGGGAAAGAGCAGGGCCCTGTTTCATGTACGTGGTTCAACTAAGTCGATCAAGATGTCCATTATCCAGCTTCAGTTAACCCGATGTTCGAAGCCGGGATTTTCCTGTTTCACAAAGGTGGATTCAGTCTCGTTAACTCAAGCCAGACTTGCGAGTCAGGCTAAATGCGCGCGGCCGTTTTAGGTGAAAAGCCAGCACGTATCGATGGCAGAGACCTTGATTCTCAACGGCATTGATTGATTAATTGATTTAAGACTTTATTGACAGATTGCAATACGGCTCAATCGCCTCGCCGACAAGTTAAATGCGTTATCTATAGGCTAATTCTAAGTCCCTCATTACCTCAATCAATCAGATTATATTTCTTTAAACTTGCCTGCTGGATTGAATAATCAAATGAGATCTTGCTAGCGAAAATAATTAGTTAACTGTTATACAGAATTACGATACGGCCCTCTTGCCCATTGATTGATGTATAGTCAATCTTTAACTTATCTCCAATGTGGTCTAACGGGTTGTTCGTTTGACTTTCACACGGGCGACCGGGGTTCAAGACCCTAGTTGTCTCCTTTTTTTTGCAATATAGGAATAATTCAATTTGGTGCACGTTGAGAGCTATATAAAGAATGACATCCTCAATGCATGTAGATTTATAATATTTTAACTTAAAACCAGGCTACTTTGGCGTATAATCATTAATATTATATTCAAAAAAATCATATTGGAAACACCGGGATTTGAACACGGGTCGCAAGGTTGGCAGGCTTGAGCACTACCACTGGGCCACTGTGCCAGATAGGATAAATTCATTGTTTATACATTAATGAACGAGAGACCCGTGTTTAGAATATTCCTTATTTTGAATGAAGTTTTATTTCTTTATCCTCATTCATTCATGTGACGTCAACGGCTCATTCAATTTCTCAAATCCGTCAAACAGCGCATCTCATAAGACATCTTAATCCCAGTTACAATTAAAATAACCACATTTTTGTGTACATCGCACGAGCGAGCGCCACCGTCGCCACGGTATATATAACGTGCATTATTTAGGACAAAGTGAATTTAATATCAGCATTTTGGGTCTATTTTACATTTCAAAAGCCCCCTCTGGAAGAATGGAGCACAAAAACGTAATTCAGAATGGTCTAATGCAGATCGTAGACTGTGGGAATAGTTTCAGGAAACGAGCTGTCACTTCTTTGCGGGGGCGTGGCTCTGCGTGATCGGGCTAACTTGAACTTGAACTCTGCTTTCGAGCAGGCTCAAACTTTTGGATCTGTTGGCATGGTGATCTGGAAAATCCACGTACATGAAACCGGAAAGTCCGGCTAACCCAGTTATCCAGCTAAAGTTATCCGGCTAACTCAGTTATCCAGGTACATGGAACGGGGCCCAGGTCTTTGAATTTACACGAATACAGTTAGTGCATTCAACTAATTAATTTATAATCCTTTTGTGATCATGTTTTAATCAAGTAAAACTTCTGTTGTTTATGGAGAATGTTGAATTTACTGGTTTCTCTCGCGTTGATTGAAAACTGACAACTCAGTTAAATTGAGTAGAGTCACCAACCGGAAATAGTATACCGGAAATAGTATTCGACCGCCAGAAAGTCTGATGGACTCTGAGAGAAGAACTGAAAATGCGTCTTTTGAGAAAGAACTCCCGAATTGAAAGTAAGTTCATCAAATTGATTTATGTTGGTGTTCAAGTGGGCACTGGGCGACATTTCCTCTATTAGTCTGTCTATCAGACAAGCATTGGGTTAGCCACTGGCTAGCTACACAGCATAAAATGTTTGGACAGCTTGCGTTAGCTATAGACAAGCTAGCTAACGTTAGCTACCTCTAAGGTATGATTATAGCTGGGTAGCTAGCTAACGTTAGCTATAGACAAGCTAGCTAACGTTAGTTAGTGCCTCTATATGCTTATAGCTGGGTATCTAGCTAACGTTAGCTATAGACAAGCTAGCTAACGTTAGCTATGGTTAATTAGGGCCCGGTCACACATGTGCGAAAAATAGAATGGGAGGCACATTTCTTCCTGCAATAATTTTGTGAATGTGTGACTGCCTGGGGCCCTAATGTTACTTACTCACTGTGTTATATTGTCTAACGTACAGCTTGTGTTAGCTAGAATAGACAAGCTAGCTAACGTTAACTATAGACAAGCTAGCTAACGTTAGTTAGTCCCTCTAAGCCTAAGGTATGCTTATAGCTGGGTAGCTAGCTAACGTTAGCTATAGACAAGCTAGCTAACGTTAGTTAGTTCCTCTAAGCCTAAGGTATGCTTATAGCTGGGTAGATAGCTAACGTTAGCTATAGACAAGCTAGCTAACGTTAGTTAGTCCCTCTAAGCCTAAGGTATGCTTATAGCTGGGTAGCTAGCTAACGTTAGCTATAGACAAGCTAGCTAACGTTAGTTAGTGCTCTAAGCTAGCTAACGTTAGCTATGGTTAATTAGGGGCCCGGTCACAATAATTTTGTGAATGTGTGACTGGGCCCTAACGTTACTTAGCTGTGTTATATTGTCTAACTACTAGCTAGCTAAATGAATAGAAATAAGCTCAACACTGCAGTGATCATTGAAATTATTGTTTGTTTCAGGTTCATGGTGTCTACGGTCAAATTGTCTCCTTGTATTTAAAGTTATATCCATTATTTATGAATTGATAGCACTAGTACATTTCCATAATGTTTTGAATTGTTAGTGCAGTAGACCTTTTTTATTATAATTAGGCCTAGAGATCAGAGCTTTAATAATGTAACTAATGATGGTCTTGATTTATGTTACAGGTGCTGGGAATGTAATAGAAATTATCAAGTAGGTCCCAAGCTTTTGCATCACTATTAAGGCATGCTTTAACAGCATCATAACACATTAAAACACATTTAGCTGGTTAGTGTTTGTCCTTGTATTTAAAGATATATCCATTATTTATGAATTGATAGCACTAGTACATTTCCATAATGTTTTGAATTGTTAGTGCAGTAGACCTTTTTATTATAATTAGGCCTAGAGATCCGAGCTTTAATAATGTAACTAATGATGGTCTTGATTTATGTTACAGGTGCTGGGAACGTACCAGGAGTTCTTAAACAACTAAATTAAAAGATAATTAAAACACTAACAATTCAAAACATTATGGAAATGTACTAGTGCTATCAATTCATAATTAATGGATATATCTTTAAATTCAAGGACAAACACTAACCAGCAAAATCTGTTTTAATGTGTTATGATGCCTTAATCGTAGTGATGCAAAAGCTTGGACCTACTTGATCGATTCTGTTACATTCCCAGCAGTATTTATATGCTGTCGATGCAGGGTTTACTTGTTGTATTTTGTATTTCAACTTTGATAGTCAACTGTCCCGAACAGTTTTAGAAACATTGACTATCTATTATTATATATTGACTATATATAGCCACTGCTGTTGTTCACCTACCTCATGGTCAATAAAATGTTAAACATTTTTGGTACATAACTCTGACTCTTTGCCTTTTTTGTCAATGCCAAAACATGTAAGATTGTATGAACTTGAACAAATCAAGTTAGATTCACTTTAAGAAATCAAGTTGTGTTTTGAACAAATCAAGTTAGATTTACATTAAGAAATCAAGTTGTGTTTTGAACAAATCAAGTTAGATTTACATTAAGAAATCAAGTTGGGTTTTGAACAAATCAAGTTAGATTTACATTAAGAAATCAAGTTGGAGTTAGTGTTGAACATCATTAAAATATGTTAACATTACACAATTAAATTGTGTTTACTGTAACGACAAATATGTTGAATCAACATGTTTATTTTAAGTAATCTTAATGTGAATGCAATATGTTGGGTTCACAAGCAATAAGTAAGTAAGGAGAACGAGGAAAAGTATGTCAGTTGGACATATTCTGATCATGTGGAACCAATGTACACATTCAAATCAAGTAAATCCAACTAACTTTTTTTTTCAGTGTAGCGCACTGGTTTCATCGCTGTACATCGCAGCCAATTAAATAGGTCTTGCAAATACATTTCGCCTATCAGTGCGTAACGCACTGTGCGTTGAAATATGATGTAATATGATGGAAGCCGGGCGCGTTTTCTAGTGATCTAACCAAGCAGCCGGGTCCTTCAGGTCCGGATATTTTGTAGCCATTACGTGACTGCGATCTGCAAGCCAGGGGACGGCTGGATGCAGCTAACGACGGTTTCTTTTTGAGTGGATTTAAAAGAAGTGGATTATGGCAACAACAACAACAACAAGCCTGGGCCCTATTCCCTGTACCTGGTTCAACTAAGTCGATCAAGAGTCCCATTATCCAGATTCAATTAACCCGATGTTTGAAGCCGGGATTTTCCTGTTCCTCGAAGGTGGATTCAATCTCGTTAACTCGAACCAGACTTGATACTCAGGATCAGTGCGCGCGCCCGCCTCAGCTGAGAAGACAGCAAGTGTCGAGAGCAGAGATCCTGATTTTCTAACGGCATTGATTGATTGATTGATTTAAAACTTTATTAACAGATTGCAGTACGGCTCAATAGCCTCGCCGACAAGTTAAATGCATAATCTATAGGCAAATTTTAAGTCCCTCATTACCCCAATCAATCAATCAGATTATATTTCTTTAAACGTGCCCTGCTGGCAGTAGGTTCATGGAATGGATAATCAAATGAGATCTTGCTAGCGAAAATAATTAGTTCAACAGTTTCAGAATAAGGATACGGCTCTCTTATCCATTGATGGATGTATGGTTGATGTTTCATTTGTCTGCCACCGTGGTCTGATGGTCGAGCATTTTGTCTTTCACACGGACGACCCGCGTTCGAATCCCACTTCTTCTAGTTTTCTTTTTGAAATGTAAATACTTCAATTTGGTGCACGTTGAGAGCTATATAAAGAATGACATCCTCAATGCATGTAGATTTATAATATTTTAACTTAAAACTAGGCTACTTTTGCGTATAATCATTAATATTATATTCCAAAAAAATTATATTGGAAATGCGGGGTCTCAAACTTGGGTCACCGGCTTGCCAGGAGTGAACACTGGCCGTTGGACCACTGTGCCAGACGGGATATATCCATTGTGTATCCAAGACCATCAATGGACAAGAGACCCGTGTTTAGAATATTTTTCTTTTGAATGAAGTTTTATCTCTTTATTCTCAAATGCATTAATCCCAGTTAGTCTATTTGCCAACACAATGAACCCGGAAATTTTGGAACCACCAAACTTTTATGATAGATATGGATAGTATGGGTCACCAGCACTTAGAAACTGCTGGATGCTAAGTTTAACATATTGGGCAATTTTTTTTATTTGCATAATTAGCATACATTTGTTTAATCACCTAAATGGACAAATCTCGGAAAGTACTTGATCAATTTCAACAATGTTGGAGTGGTTTTGGGGGTTATTCGGGATGCTGAATCCATTGATGATACTCAAGAGTTTCGAAATTGCAATATTTACTGGAATTTACCAAATTTCTACTAATTTTGGTGCAATATTTGTGCATTTTCACTCAATTAGAAAGTTTTAGAGGACACTGAAATTATTACATTTGGACAGCACAGACATTATGTATTCACAATATCTCTACTAACCCCAAATAGTTCATATGGTAATGTCATATTGTCATAGTACAGTAGATAGGAGGTGTATAAAGATTGTGTTGTCAAGACAAAGACTCAGATGTGAAGGGTATCCGCCCTTTTATTTACTACCTGTAACGTTACAGCAAGGAAAAACACTAAAACTGGTCAAACTGTGTACGATAACATAGCTTAATAAAACAGAAATAACTAAAGAAAGATATTTACATTACGCAAGCATATAGGCCACAACATAACAATATGTGCTTCCTCCTACTGCATAGTAGTAGATAATTACTTCTCACTCAGAAAGTGGCTACCGTGTTCAGAACTCTGAATCCACATCATCAAACTCCTCATCATCAAACTCCTCCCCACTGTCTTCATCTTCCTCTGAATTTACTTTAATG
This sequence comes from Notolepis coatsorum, assembly GCF_963971535.1. Taxonomy (NCBI): domain Eukaryota; kingdom Metazoa; phylum Chordata; class Actinopteri; order Aulopiformes; family Paralepididae; genus Notolepis; species Notolepis coatsorum. The sequence continues at coordinate 157,046,547 of NC_140166.1, forward strand.
TCATCACTTATGGTCTTCAGTTTTGGAGCTCTGTTATCATCACTGCGATCTTGCACAGCATTGTATGCTGACCAGTCCAGGGGAAGAGGGGAAGAGTGGAGCTGCGAGAGCATAGCAGCATCCTTCTTCTGTGCTCTTGACACACTGTGTGATGGCATCTTGGATAGCATCAGTTCTTGGGACTTCTTTCAGAGCTGGTGGTGTCATCTTCTTGGGGCCTGTGTAATGTTCGATCACAAAACTGCTCTTGTGAGCCAGACAGAGTTTCCCAGCGTCAAGCTTTGTCAGACGAGGAAGTTTTAGTGACATGACCCCACCACCAGGAGTGGCTCCTCCAGGGAACAGAATACCTGCAGGATTCTGCACAAACTGAGTGGCCATGGCATGAGTCGTGCGGCAACCGTTCAGTGTGAGACCACAAGGTCAAAATTGTCACCCCAACTGTGGATGGGGCCAATCTGCCTCTCCAAGCCAACTGTGCGCAGATACTTATCTGGGTACTCTGAAGCATATTTGGCAGCTGACTTCCGGAACCGTATGACTTCATCATAGGTGGTGACAATGCCATGCTCGTTAAGATTCTTGACCAGCTCTGCGCTACCATATTTATGGTGGAGTCTTACGGCAAGCCCCAGGGTTGTCTGATTCCAGCTCCCACTGATGTGCTGCTGGATGCACTGAGCGAGTGTAAGTGATGGTTTGGTCACTTTTCCTTCCTTTGATACCAGACAGGAGACAAACTTCAAAAGGGATGGACTTGTGGCTTGTATGATCTTGTCATGCTGGAAGCTTCCACGGTCATATTCACGGTGCAAGGGAATATTCTGCACCTCAGCTTGCACTCTCTTCACAAGCTTGGTGATAAATTCATCAGCAGCAGTGGTTTTATCTCGTTTTACCAGTTTGAGTGACATACTCATGGAATGTCTAAAATCAACAATAGTCTGGCACCCTTCCACCCTCATGACAGCTACAGCATCACCATAAAAGTCACACAAGTTAGATAGCATCCTCTTACTGCAGAGGTGCCCGGAGTTGGCTACATATATATCATGTAACTCTGACACTGTCCAGGTTGATGTCTTGTCTGCATTTATGTGGTCAATGACAGCAGCTAAATAGCTATCAAACGGTCTGCACTGGGAACTTGCACTTGAGGAAACTCTCTTGAAGTCATTGTAGCACTTGGTGGGATACTGGGCATCAGTTGCATGCAGGTCCAGGACGGCATTTACCCGTAGAGCCACTTCCTCAGCCCATTGATCCTGGCGCTCATCACATTTAGACTAGATGATGTTTTTGAAGGATGGCATTCCTGGTCTCTCAACAGTCCGGCATTGTTTCACTGGCTTCCATCTATCAGGGTGTTTGGTGTCTTTGGGTTTGCAAATGATACCACAAAACAGACATTGTTTAGAAAAGTCAAAGGCATGAGAATGAGACATACGTTTCCCTAGCTGACCATCAGATGAGCTGAGCTTGCCTTTGGTTGCCTTTCTAGACTTAGAGGTATATGAGCTATAACATGATTTGTGACAAACTACAGAGGCTGACACACCATGGGTAGCAATGATGTTCGATAAAGTCTCAGTTGTAGCTGAATCGTCAAGCTCTTCACTCTTCTGAAGCAAAGCTGTAATGCCTTTTGGTCCAGCTGTCTTGAAGTCATTGTTCTTGCTGTCACAGGGCTTGAATAGGCATTTCTTCCTTGATATGTCAATCTGAAATTAACAAAAGAAGAATGCACTATTTGTATCCTCCGTCTCTGCACTACCACACACTCTACATTACAGAGCAATATGGATACATTGCCAGAATGTACATTTCGGACGGGCTGTTCACTATTCCAATGAAAACATGTATTTCCCATGTTATTGGTATCCTACATGATCTTGACTGGTATTTGCATTACCTTTTGGGTCTCTTTCTCTGCCTCAGATCTTCTATCACACAATTCTACATTAAGGAGAGCAAAAGTACCATATGAATACTCTATACAATATTTAGAATCAAACTTGATGCTTCTCTGTGTGACAAGGGATAGAGCCTGGTGACGCGAGGCTAGGTAATAATCACACATTCATGTCATTAGGGGTATAACGATTCATTGATGCATCGAAATGCATCGATTCTAATGTGACGATTCAACTGCATCGATTTGAAAATGTTAGAATCGATTATAATCAAAAATATATATATATATTTAAAAAAAACTTTTTTTTTTGTGTATTGTTTTTGTTGACCTATAGCCCATTCATGCTGAGTGAATCAGTTCCCCCAGCCACATTTGTGTATTCAACATTTTTGGGGGAATTAACTGATACTTGATACTGATACTGATTAACTGATTAATCTAATCGAATCGTGGTCAAATGAAGAGATTTCATGATGCATTGAATCGTTGCCTGAAGAATCGTAATCGAATCTAATCGTTGTGAGGTCGAATCTTTACACCCCTACATGACATACATTGCTAACATAGCTAACTAGCTATGCATTAACATTAGTTACCGTCAGGTGGCTAACGTTAACCCTAAGAGCTAGCTTACTGTAGCTTACTGTAGCTTACTGTAGAGCTAGCTTACTGTAGTAAGCTAGCTCTTAGGGTTAACGTTAGCCATCTGACAGCTTGTGATCATATTATATTCAGTGTTTGTTATTGGATAGTAAAACCACAGTTTGTGTATCTGTTTCTATTTTCTCAACTTACTTGCATTGAAACAACAATCCTTGAAAATCAGGGGTCTGTATTTGCTGCAGCTGCAGTTGCTCGTTGCCACAGTAGGAATGAGATCATGGTGCAAATTAGCCACTACTCACTTGGAAGTTTTGCGTTAACGATTAGCGCACTGAAGTCTCAGTCAAGGCTAGGAACTGGGGTTCTGAGGACATTTGATAAGGTAACAGTTACATACAAAAATTCAGTAGAATAGTTTCTAGTTGTGGCAGCAAACTGCTCCGCTGCCACGTGGACTCATGGCAGAGCTCAACTGCAGCAGTTACCCCAGTAACCAAGCATAAGCACCTAGAGTACCCCATTAGGCGCTCTACAAATTAAAGTTATTATTATTATTATCATTCTGTTTACAATTGAACTTTCCATGAAAATGATCTATAAATTCAGCATCTTCTGAAACATTTATAAACAGAAAATTCATAAAAAATGGCACCAAAATGAGTAGAAATTTGGTAAATTCCAGTAAATATTGCAATTTTGAAACTTTTTTCTTCTCTTAAGTATCATAAATGGATTCAGCATCCTGAATAACCCCCAAAACAACTCCAACATTGTTGAAATTGATCAAGTAGTTTCTGAGATTTGTCCATTTAGGCGATTATGGAAATTAATGCTAATTATGCAAATAAAAAAAGTTGCCCAACATTTACAACCTAGCATCCGGCAGTTTCTGAGTGCTGGGGACCCGTACTATCCATATCCATCATAAAACTTTGGTGGTTCCGAAATTTCCGGGTTCACAATGGGGCTCTATGGGATGGCAAATAGACTAAGTTACAATATCACAATAATGTGTGAGTGATGATACAATTCAACAATCCTCAGATTCCTCGTAATTCATAATCCACAAAAACCACAATCCACGCATAGACACTTCAATTTTATGCTTGAATGAAACACAATCCAGGCGCTCCCACAGCGGAGAATATGAAAGGAATCAGAGCCAAATGAGCGATAGGTTTCAATCATTAAAAATATCCCCGCAGGATTCACATTTGCAATGCTGCGCGTTGTTAAAATAACCACATAATGTGTACATCGCACCTAGCGAGCGCCACGGTATATATAACGTGCATTATTTAGGACAACGTGAATTTAGTATCAGCATTTTGGGTCTATTTTACATTTCAAAAGCCCCCTCTGGAAGAATGAAGCACAAAAACGTAATTCAGAATGGTATAATGCAGATCCTAGACTGTGAGAATCATTTCAGGAAGCGAGCTGTCATTTCTTTGCGGGGGCGTGGCCATGGTTCATCCAGCTAACTGAACTTAAGCCTGCTCTCGACCAGGCTCAAACTTTTTGATCTGTTGTCATGGTGATTTGGACAATCGAGCGTCGGGGAACAGAAAGGTCCGGCTTAAGTCAGGCTATACTGGAAATTATCCGGCTAACTCAGTTAGCCAGGTACGGGGAACGGGGCCCTGGTTGTCTGTAAACGTTACTGGAGTTTCTTTTTGAGTGGATTTAAAAGAAGTGGATTATGGCTTGTTCTGTTGTTCAACAACAACAACAACAACAACAACAACAACAACAACAACAACAACAACAACAACAACAACAACAAGAACTGGACAGCTCAATATCTCGCCCCATTCAACTCTTGTGATGGTAAGTCTTTGTTTAATAGCTAGCCTTGGCTCGTTTAACAATATGCAAAATATGCTGTACAGCCCTGTACAGTTAATATACTACATACTACTAGGTCTGATCTTTTGCAGTTCCTTGTGTAACGATAGATTCCACGTTGCGCTGTGTGTGAGTGAGAGAGAGAGAGAGAGAGAGAGAGAGAGAGAGAGAGAGAGAGAGAGAGAGAGAGAGAGAGAGAGAGAGAGAGAGAGATCGGGAGATCTCGGGATGGCTGCTGCATGGACTGTGATCATATTGATTGATGGCAATGGTGATAGTTGTACTGTAACTGTACCTACTTAAATATTCATACGCTTGTGGGTTTTACCGACGCTCTGATGCACACAGTAGGCTACTCAGTGTGTGGTTTCGTGATGCGTGCGCACGGCGTGTTTGTGTGCTGTGTGACATTATAGTGATACCTTGTTACATGTTAATTTTTGGTATCGACCCCCCCGGAGAAAAATTCACGGGCCGCCACTGTGTCTAGACCCATGTTTTGAGGGTCAAAGATCACAATAGCACTATCCCTAGAGTGATCACATGTTTCTATGTAAGTAGCCTATGAAAATCTGTGCCGTCAATACAAAGTAATCACATTTTTACCAATTAGTTGAGTAGGAAAGCGGATACTAACATGCACACCCTGGAAATATATTGTTAACCAGTGTTTCTAGATAGGAGAAAATGTGTAGAAAATGATAGGCTATGTTAAAAATCTGTCAGAGTGTCCCATGTATCATTTATATGCAAATTAATGATGCAATTATCAAAAAAAATCGCAAAAAAATCTGTTCCATATATCTCAGCCAATATTGCAGATAACTGAACAAATGAGGTGTCTAGACCCATGTTTTGAGGGTCAAAGATCACAATAACACTATCCCTAGAGTGATCACATGTTTATATGTAATTTACCTATGCAAATATGTGCCGTCAATACAAAATAATCACATTTTTACTAATTGTGCCCCGACGTGACCAAACCCGATTTGATCCGGTGAGAAACAAGTGCAGGAAAGGAACAAATGTCTTGCTCTTCAGAAAATCGAAAAAATCGAAATCTGTTTTTTTTTACATCTTTGAAATGTCATTAATGTGTTCCCTTATTTGCCCTTATTTGCAAACTTAAATACAACTTGTAAATGAGGTAATTATTGTTATATAGTTCGACAAGTATTGTCTCTCAATACTGTGGAAAAACTACAGGCGAGGGCATTACGGTGTGGGTCTGTCCGCGTATGCTTAACAGGTACTTAAGAGGTGTTGAAACACACGCGGCCAAACGCTCTCCTTTCTTAGCAGGGAGAAGAACAATGTTTATACACTTTATATTAATGTTATAAGTTATAGCAACGTAACTTGTGACAAACGCAGTGTCCATATAAAAAAGATTAAAAAAAAAGTCATCAAAAAACGCGAGTCCGCGCGGGTGTATTGTCATTAAATTAAACAACATTAAAACACATTTAGAATGTCACGAATTTGATGAGCGAACGAATTTCGTTCCGAGTGAATTTATTGTAACCTAATGGTATAAGAAGTAAATTCATTCAATAGGGAAACTCAAAGAAAATAACAAACAACTTATTATCATTATAGGGCGCGTTGGTTGTTGTTGCTGCTGAAGACGAACGTGCGCTGGCAATTCATTTGATGACAAGACAAACGTCTTTCTCGGGTCTGCATCCCCTTAACAATTGTGTGTATTGAGCTGTACTGTATTATTGCAACTTAATGCTGTCCTTATTTTAATGTTGCGCTTTGTTATTGCATGGCTTGAAACCGCAGCAGTAAGCCAGATAAACAAATGTATTAACGCGCCTCGTTAAATCCTCAGCTGTCTCCTCTCTCTCTGTTCCACTGTCCGGCTGGCTGCTCTGCCTGTATGTCTGGCTACTCTGATCCAATCACATTCAGTGTTTCCCCCCCCCCCCCCCCCCCCACCCACAGTCTGCGAATCAGAGCAGAGTAGGGCGGGTTTTCACGGAATGGAAACAGTCTCTTTGCTTGTGAAGAGTGGCAGAAACGCCACTATGAAACAAAACAGTTATTTTGATGCAGCCTTTCCTTGCTGGTGTTTGTGAGGTTTAGTAAGTTAACAGAAGGTTAACCTTTCACTACCACACTACAAAAGGTTAACCCTTTCACTGCCACACTACAGCAGGTTAACCTTTCACTACCACACTACAGAAGGTTAACCCTTTCACTGCCACACTACAGAAGGTTAACTCTTTCACTACCACACTACAGACGGTTAACCTTTCACTACCACACTACAGAAGGTTAACCCTTTCACTGCCAAACTACAGAAGGTTAACCTTTCACTACCACACTACAGAAGGTTAACCCTTTCACTGCCACACTACAGAAGGTTAACCTTTCACTACCACACTACAGAAGGCTAACCCTTTCACTACCACACTACAGAAGGCTAACCCTTTCACTACCACACTACAGAAGGTTAACCCTTTCACTACCACACTACAGAAGGTTAACTCTTTCACTACCACACTACAGAAGGTTAACCTTTCACTACCACACTACAGAAGGTTAACTCTTTCACTACCACACTACAGAAGGTTAACCTTTCACTACCACACTACAGAAGGTTAACCCTTTCACTGCCACACTACAGAAGGTTAACTCTTTCACTACCACACTACAGAAGGTTAACCTTTCACTACCACACTACAGAAGGTTAACTCTTTCACTACCACACTACAGAAGGTTAACCTTTCACTACCACACTACAGAAGGCTAACCCTTTCACTACCACACTACAGAAGGCTAACCCTTTCACTACCACACTACAGAAGGTTAACCCTTTCACTACCACACTACAGAAGGTTAACTCTTTCAGTACCACACTACAGCAGGTTAACCTTTCACTACCACACTACAGAAGGTTAACTCTTTCACTACCACACTACAGAAGGTTAACCTTTCACTACCACACTACAGAAGGTTAACCCTTTCACTGCCACACTACAGAAGGTTAACTCTTTCACTACCACACTACAGAAGGTTAACCTTTCACTACCACACTACAGAAGGTTAACTCTTTCACTACCACACTACAGAAGGTTAACCTTTCACTACCACACTACAGAAGGTTAATCCTACTCAAAAGCACACAGCTCTACAATTACAATAATGCTCCAAAAGCCACAGTTCTAGAATAAGGCTGAACACAAAAGATATCTCCTAAACTAACTAACAGCACAAAGTGCCAGAGCCTTCACCTGCTCTATTACCACACAAACAAAGAGAGCTCTACCAACAAAAGCACAGAGACATAGTTACCACCAACACAAAGACAGAGCTCTGGGCCTCTGGCTAACACTGCACACAATGGGACATATGAAGTGAGAGAGAAGGTTGATTGCTGACGAGCCTCAGCTGCTGCTGCACTGCGGTGAGTTGTTGATTGACCAGCTGCTGCTGCAACTCGGACTGGGAGACACCTGAGAATGGGGATATGTAGACACAAGAGGGAGACAAAAGAACACAAAAAAAACATGCCTATTATATACACAACAGATATTATACATTACTCCCTCTATACATATACATAAGGAAACCGTCCGTAACATCTCACCTCAGAGTAGAAGCGGATCTGCGCCTCTTTCTCAGCACAACGCAGCCATGTATCATGGAACTATGTTCAAATGTACAAGCACACCCTTCCCATTAAGTCTCGTTTTAGTTTATTCTTGAAAAGCGCATGTGAACGCATTAAAAAAAAAAGGTTCTGCCAACATATTTTGGCTAAATATTCCTCGATCGTTTTATAAATGTGTATACAGAAACAATTCCGTTTGATCATATTCATAAATTTCATTAATAACATTGTGCTGTAATTTAATTTGCTAATATGCACGATCAAGTTCCAACAACGTGTGCTTTTATTTTGACGTTGAAATTAAGCGATACACGTGTGGGGTCGCCAATGATATTCCAAAATAAAATAGGGTCGCGGTATGAAATAGTTTGAGGACCCCTGCTCTATATACTGATGATCCTCATCTACCATCTACTTGGGGTGGATGCGGACCGGAGGGGGACTTTCATCTTGTTTGCATTGGGTCCCCCATTCTCAATTCATGATACAGCACAGCTTGAATACATGCACACCCTGATAAATAGTTTTATTTGGTTCTAACTGGATTTCATCTCTTGTTTTTTATCTCTTGTTTTTCATCTCCTGTTTTACATTTCTTTTTAGTCTATGATACATGTTTTTCTCTATTCTATGATACATTTTCTTTGTGATATATGCTTTCTTATGTTCTATCTGTGTATGTTATCTTGTGTATGTATGTTGTTGGACCCCAGGAAGACTAGCTGCCGCTAAGGCATCAGCTAATGGGGATCCGTTTAAATAAACAAATCCTCATCTACCATGTTAGCATGACAAACCTCTCCAGATACCTGGACCACGGCACTGGCTCCCCGACCACGACACTGGCACTGCAAGCTAATACATGTGTCCGAACTGGCTGAGTCTCTGGGCTCAGAGTACTGCAGCACTCTGCTGGGATACTATGACTTTTATGGGGATGACTGTGCCAGCGCTTTAAAAGGAAAGAGACAGGTGAATCCGTTGAATAAGCTGCAGAAGAACCCTAGATTCCAGAAGGTTTTTAGTCAGCTTGGCGCATTGTCACTGGTAACAGATGAGCTCCAACAGGAGATGGAGTCCTTCACATGCATTATGGATGGCCATGGTCGGATGAAGTCAGTTGATGCTGTGTGAGCCAAGATGCTGCAGAAAATGATGGGTGCTGATAAAGTCCTGGATGCAAACTCCAAAGTAGACCTTGAACGCCTGCCTCCTCCCAAGGTCTGTCTCATCCCACATGTACAGCGAGCCAACTTCAGAGTCGCCAGCTACAAAAGAGCAGAACAGCCAATATTCAAGAGGCCCAAAGCCTATGATTAAAGTATGGACTGGGAAAAACAATGGATGAGGAGGTGTTAGAGCCTGTCTGGACGGTTGGACCCATACTCCGTCCTTCTCTTGTTGAGGTACTGGCCCAGAAAGTGGAGTAAGAAGAGCAAGAAGCTCTTGATAAGGAGGCAGATTATGCAAATAAATAATAATTTGCATACTAGCTTGCCACAAACAGGTGATCATTCTGGGAATAGTTTTATTATGATTTTTGACCCTCAAAATATGGGTCTAGACAACATACTTGTTCAGCTATTTGCAATATTGGCTGAAATAGCGACATTCATTTTTTGATGATGGCGTCATTAATTTGCATATAAATTATACATGTGACACTGACAGATTTTTTTTTTGAACAAGGTTTTTTTATTTGAAGATTAAATTTTTCACAGGCGGTCCCACATGGGCCAAAAGAAAAGAAAAAGAGAATAAGGCCCTCCCTTCCCCCCACCCCTATACCAGACAGAATCATTCTAAGATACCTTAAAGCATTCATTAATCATCGTTTTTTTTTTCTTTTTAGATTTTAAAACACCAGACAGCAGTGACATATGCATCTCTTGCATTCTGTATATAGAGAAAAAGAAAAGTAAGAACATAAAATAATAGAATAATAAGCTTGAGAGACCAGGAAGACCAGTCAGATCGCCTCTGTCACATTATCCGCTTCCATACCCTCAAAGAAAGTTAGGAAAGGATCCCAAATATTGTGGAATTTTTCGGTACAACCTTACCTAGTGTGTCTAGACAATAATACCACTATGTGTAGCACCAAATGTGTTGGGCCCTTACCTGCTCCAATTCCCAACCCCCACACACACACACACACACATACACTTGTACCAAGTTGGCTAAATATATCAGAGTCAAACATTTAACCAACAGCATAGAGACAAAAAGAAGGGGGGGAAACAGGAAGTGCTACATGGGTTTTAAAACAAGAGGAGGGCTTCCGATTGGTCAACTGGTGATTTGCTTGATGGCTGGGATGACTGGCTGGTTTCCAATTAGTGTCCTGATGAAGGACAGGAACCTGGATCAGAGTATAGCAGGTGGAGGGAGTGGGAGAGAGAAAGAGAGAAGGAGAGAGAGAGAAAGAGAGAGAAAGGGGGGGGGGGGGGCACAAAAGTACAAACAACATACAACAGCCACATGCTGGAACGTTTTTCCAGTTTGATATGATGCATGACCTCTCTCATCCAGTGGCCGTACACCGGTGGACCTGGGTCTTTCCATTTGAACAGTATTAGCCTTCTGGCCAATAGTGAGCAGAAGGCCAGCATTCTAGATTCCCACCATCTAAAGTGGAAGTCCATTGGGGCCACTCCGAATATTGCAATATTCCGTGCTATTCACGCTTGTACCCTTTGTTGTATATTCTTTATCTGCCGGCTTAGGCTGTGGTACGCATCTTTACTTTATTGTTGTAGTTGTACTGTAAAGAGTGAAGTAAAGCCTCTTCTCAACTACACCCCGCTTGTGCCCTGCCTCTCTCTCCAATTCCTGTTATTGCGCCTGGGTCCACACACCAACAACGAGATAGTTACACTGTAGCGGTAAAGAAAAAAGGTATAGCGCTTTACATTTTACCCATTCACTCACACACCACACCGACCATGCAAGGTGCCAACCTGCTCATCGGGAGCAGTTAGGGGTTAGGTGTCTTGCTTCAACACATTGCCCAGGAGGAGTGGGAATCAAACCTGTAACCTCCCGGTTTACCAGATGACTGCCTTACCTCCTGAGTCACTGTTGACCCATTGTCACCGCTGTAATTTATATCTGTAACAGATGCATGTCTGTCTACAGCAGGGGTCAGCAACCTTTTTGACATGAAGTGCCAGTTTGAAATATAGTTGTAACTAGTGTGCCTGTGCCATATCAACAATATTCCATGCATCGTAAACAAATGTTCTCATAATCAGGTATTTTTAATGATCATTTTTACATTATTATATCATTATTGTTATTGTTATTATTAACAATATTATTATGATGGTTGCATCAACCCTAAATCTGAGTTGGTGCAGGGGTGCAATGCAGACAAACAGTTTTGCTTTACTGAGCTCCGTTATCTGGGGGCTGTAGTTGGTCACTTTAAGCTGCACACCGGAGCATCTTTTAATCCAGCTGTTTGCTGTTCTGTGATATTTTCTGACATTTCGTTGATGCGTCGCTCGACACTTCAAGCGGACATGGGGATATCTTTTATCCTTGATTTGATTGTCTCTTTGTTTGGCAAGCCTTCAAACAAAACATCTGAGCTACAGAGAAAAGCCTCCTTGATATACTCGCCATCAGTGAATGGCTTTCCACATTTCGCAATGCAATGAGCAATGCGATAGCTTGCTTCAGTTGCATGGTTTTTAGCAGTCGTGAACACTTTGAGGGTGCTGGCCACGGCACGTTTAATCTATTCTGCCTTAACTTTTTTTATGCTTCGTCTCAAAATGGCGTTTCACACCTGACGTTCTGCAAACTACATTTTCTAAACATAAAGTACACACAGCATGGTCCTTCTGACACACAAACCCGTAGTCGTCTGTCCACGAGGGATGGAATGCCCGAATTTCCTTTGCTTTAACTTTCTTAGAGGGGCTGTTGCCATCATGAAAGACGGCACATACAGAATGCAACCGCAGCACTGTGTGATTACCTGGGAACAGGCGCGCGGGCGCGGGAGGCCAGCTGACTGCTGACAGCTGAGCACCATGGGGACAGCTGTATAGCTGTCATAGGGTTGTGCAAAACAGGAGACTTACTAAAAAGAACCTGTGGGAGGATTTCAACAAGATAAATATTTCACTATAATATTTCAAAGCGAAGTAAAAAAATTAAATTTAAATTTAAATAAAATAAAAAAGTATAATTGTTTTTATGCTGCCCCCTGTGCCAATGAAAATGCCCCTGCGTGCCTATGCAGGCACGCGTACCTAGGGTTGTCTACCCCTGGTCTACAGTGACCAGTTGACAGGCTCCCTCTGCCTAAGCGTGCACACACACACCAGACACACATGTTGAACTCATTTTGGTCAACACAGGAAAAATGCTGAGAATGTTACCCTGAAAATGAAACAAAATAAAACGTTTTATTTATTTGTTTAGGCTGTCCCTGTGTGTGTGTGTGTGTGTGTGTGTGTGTGTGTGTGTGTGTGTGTGTGTGTGTGTGTGTGTGTGTGTGTGTGTGTGTGTGTGTGTGTGTGTGTGTGTGTGTGTGTGTGTGTGTGTGTGTGTGCAATATTAGCCATCTGAGTGCATAGTTGTCATAGCAACACCTCTCCCCCCTTGGCATGCTCCTGCTTCAGAGCCCTCCCCCCTGTGTGTTTGTGCCTGAACACCACAGGAGGCGGGGGACTGGCTGCCCACCCAATCAGAAGTCAGAAACGGTACAATAGAGTAGACTACCTGCTGCATACCGCACCTTATGCGAATACTGTATACTTCATCAGATGTATTAGATGTATTAGATTCGATTTAGATTATTGGATTATTAGATTATATATTGCATATATTTAGCTTTTAGCATTTAATTTTTTTTTATTATTATATATTACATTAGATTTAGATTATTGGATTATTAGATTATATATTGTAATTATTTATTGTAGGGCAAATATAAATGAGAGGGCATACATACCCTCATATCACACCTTGTTGCCCATATGCACATGTCCAGAGTTAATTATATTGGTTTGTAATATTGTTTACACTGCTTTATTTTTTTTTGTCGATTTTTATTTGTTTATTGGACAAGTCCGGCAGAGAGGAATGATGGGAGAGAGATATGGGGGAGATATTCGGCAAAGGTCGCCGGGTCCGGTACGTCTGCCCAAAGCTACTGCAGCCTTGTGGGAGATGAGCATTTAGAGGCGGTTTAAAAAAAATGCATGACCCGGACCACCCTGGAGAGAGCCCCCCCCCTAAAGGTCAGACTCGATGGACGACCTTGCTTGCGGCATTGCCGGTAGACTAACATTAGCTATATCGTTATGGTCTTGATATAGTGCTACCCAGATAACAGAAGCCAGCAGACCTAGAAGAGTGAATCATGTAATTACTAGGGATGGGTACAGAATCCGGTACTTTTAACCCTCACGAGTCTGGGAGATTTTTTTACATAATATGAAACTACAGTTTCATACCTTCAAAATAAGCTATCAATTGTAAAATTTTAGCCTATAGTTTTCAATCAATGTCCTATGAAACATTCTGGTAACATTCTAACCAAATCTTAGTTCAGGGCTTTGAAAGAATGAAAGACAATTCGGCCATTTGATGAAAGGACTACACTCCCAGACTTCAATGTAATCAATGTCACTCCACACCAATTCACACCTCGTAACAAAGGCCCAGCTTCCAGTCTGTCGTTCCTTTGTTATTCCAATGACTGTCTTGTGACCCAAGAGGCCCAGAGGGTTGTTGATGAAGCTAATGTGACACACACACACAGCCAGCATGTTTATATCTAGTTTATATCACTATATAAAAAAAGAAAAGAAAACTGGAATAGAATATCACACAATTTTATTAAAAAAACATAGGGAATAATAATAAACAAGGAACATCAACCCTGTATTGTGCAATATCACTATATATCACTGGGGTGCAGAGTCATTAGAAATGTATTTTGAAATATATTGTGAATTACAATAATAATACATAGGCGCCTCATATGATATTGGGCAGAGAGCGACCACGATGAATTTAGGCAAAATCTACATGTACAAATGTGTATTTTGAACGTTTCCTTTCCACTAGTGTGAAGGAAGACATGTTATGGAAGCAAACATTTTTTTTATAGAATATCACACAATTTTATAAAAAAAAAAACATAGAGAATAATAATAAAGAAGAAACCTCAACCCTGTATTGTACAAGGAACAACCTTGTATTGTGCAATATCACTATATATAAAAAAAAAATTGCACATTTATAAAATAAAAAATAGGTGTCTCCTTATGGTTTTATCCGAATTATTTTCTAAACCTTATGTAGTGTGGTAGTGAAAAGTTCTTTATTTGTTTGTTTATTAAAGCATTGCCGAGAGGGAGAGAGAGGGAGAGAGAGAGAGAGAGAGAGAGAGAGAGAGAGAGAGAGAGAGAGAGAGAGAGAGAGAGAGAGAGAGAGTGATGACGCTGATGAAGTATTGCGTCCAGCCCCGTTGTTGCTTCCTTGAAATGGATTTATTTCCAGCTGTTATATCTGCCATTCTCCCAAAAGCGAGTAGCTGTTCCATTATAAGCATTTCTTTATTCTCCTCTGTTAATGCAGCTATCTCGTATCGTGTGTTTTGTTGTTATCGCTAGTTTCCAAAGGAGAGGCGAGAAACACCGCGGCTCACATGAGCTGCTCGCACACACACGCAGACACACTCTCCCTCTCTCTGAATGAAACGGAATGCATTTAGGTATCACTCCGGAATCACGTTTCAACCTAAGTTTTGCAAATGAGGAAAGAACAGTTCAAAGCACTCAAAAATGCCATTTCTCTATTTTGACTGATTTCTGAAATGTGCAACACTTTGGGCATTTCTGAGGAATCCTCTTGCCGATTTTCACACCTTTGTTCTAGATGCAGACAACACTCGCTGCAATATTCTATACAAATTGTTCTAAATAAATAATAATGATAATAAATAATTTGACATTTGGATTTTTTTTTTTACAACTGAGATAGGTAGATTACATTTTTAGAGACTAAGGGTGCGTTCACACCTACCCTGTTTGGTCCACTTTAAGTGGACCATGGATCCTTTAGATCAATAGTCCGTTTCGTTTGTACAGGTGTGAACACAAACCGAACTATTTTGGGGACCAAACAACCGAACCATGCTCCTCTTGAAAAGTTGGGACTCGGTTTGTTTCAAAGTGGACCATGGTGCGTTTGCTGTTGGGCGAACGCGATCAAACTTTATATAGTACCTAATCTAGAGCAAATGAGTGACAGACGCCTGGTGGCGGCTGGCGCGCGATTCAACTTGACAGCGGTGACAGCTTGCACGCGACCCAACTCAAATGAATGACAGGCGCGCGGACAGTCTCTCTCTCTCTCTCTCTCTCTCTCTCTCTCTCTCTCTCTCTCTCTCTCTCTCTCTCTCTCTCTCTCTCTCTCTCTCTCTCTCTCTCTACTCTCTAGTCGACTTGCGCCGTGCTCGTAATAGTATCTCTCTCATTACGCTGCTGGCAACTGTTTACGTTTGTGAGTGCTATAGTCCAATAGATGCGACTGTATGTCCTTTGTTTACAAATTAGATCCGCACCAAAAAGGGTAGTGTGAACGCAGACCAAAATCAAACAATGTATCATTTTCACATTTGGTCCAGCAGAAAGTCCGGACTATCCCCGGACTTTCAGGTGTGAACACGCCCTTAAGTATCGAAAAAAGGTACCGTTGGGTACCGGTATCGATTCACAGGTACCGGTTCAAATGTGAACGGTACCCAACCCTAGTAATTGCTGAATGCATATATTATTTTATTTGATTTCAAACCTTTATTTCAACTTGTGAGACGCTGAGGTTACCCTCATTTACAGGGATGACAAGCTTACGAGATAAAGACAGAGTTATCAGTAGATATAGGCACAACAGATAAAAATAAACAGTACAATTCTGCTAAGACAGTTACAAGTCGACACACAGTGGTCGGAGATCATACTTTTAAATGCAGCAAGAGAAGGAAGAACCTCCAGCTTCAGGATCAGTCGGAGGGCGTTCCAGGTGTTGGAAGCATCAAAGAAAAAGGCTGTTATTTCCAGTTCAGAGCCAACTGGAGGAAACTTATGAACCAACCAGTCATTTGAAAGTGTACTGTAGAATAGGCTCCACGATTCCATTCCAACAGTGTTGTGGTGTAAGAGGGAAGTTTATCAATAAGGGCTTTACAAATAGTATACACAAGGTGCAGTATACACAGGGTACAGTATACACAAGGTGCAGTATACACAGGGTACAGTATACACAAGGTACAGTATACACAAGGTGCAGTATACACAAGGTGCAGTATACACAAGGCGCAGTATACACAATGTACAGTATACACAAGGTGCAGTATACACAAGGGACAGTATACACAATGTACAGTATACACAAGGTGCAGTATACACAAGGTGCAGTATACACAAGGTGCAGTATACACAAGGTACAGTATACACAAGGTGCAATATACACAAGAAGGTACAGTATACACAAGGTACAGTATACACAAGGTACAGTATACACAGGGTGCAGTATACACAAGGTGCAGTATACATGAGGTACAGTATACACAAGGTACAGTATACACAAGGTGCAGTATACACAAGGCACAGTATACACAAGGGGCAGTATACACAGGGTGCAGTATACACAAGGTACAGAATACACAAGGTGCAGTATATACCAGGTGCAGTAAACACAAGGTAGAGTATACACAAGGTACAGTATACATGGTGCAGTATACACAATGTACAGTATACACAAGGTACAGTATACACATGGTGCAGTATACACAATGTACAGTATACACAGGGTGCAGTATACACAAGGTACAGTATACACATGGTGCAGTATACACAATGTATAGTATACACAAGGTGCAGTATACACAAAGTGCAGTATACACAAGGCGCAGTATACACAATGTACAGTATACACAAGGTGCAGTATACACAAGGTGCAGTATACACAAGGTGCAGTATACACAATGTACAGTATACACAAGGTGCAGTATACACCAGGTGCAGTAAACACGAGGTAGAGTATACACAAGGTGCAGTATACGCAAGGCGCAGTATACACAATGTACAGTACACAGGGTGCAGTATACACAAGGTATAGTATACACAATGTACAGTATACACAAGGTGCAGTATACACAAGGCACAGTATACACAATGTACAGTATACACAAGGTGCAGTATACACAAGGTGCAGTATACACAAGGTGCAGTATACACAAGGTACAGTATACACAAGGTGCAGTATACACAAGAAGGTACAGTATACACAAGGTACAGTATACACAAGGTACAGTATACACAGGGTGCAGTATACACAAGGTGCAGTATACATGAGGTACAGTATACACAAGGCACAGTATACACAAGGTGCAGTATACACAGGGTGCAGTATACACAAGGTACAGTATACACACGGTGCAGTATACACCAGGTGCAGTAAACACGAGGTAGAGTATACACAAGGTACAGTATACATGATGTAGTATACACAATGTACAGTATACACACAGTACAGTATACACAGGGTGCAGTATACACAATGTACAGTATACACAGGGTGCAGTATACACAAGGTACAGTATACACATGGTGCAGTATACACAATGTATAGTATACACAAGGTGCATTATACACAAGGCACAGTATACACAATGTACAGTATACACAAGGTGCAGTATACACAATGTGCAGTATACACAAGGTGCAGTATACACAATGCACAGTATACACAAGGTGCAGTATACACCAGGTGCAGTAAACACGAGGTAGAGTATACACAAGGTACAGTATACGCAATGTGCAGTATACACAATGTACAGTATACACATGGTACAGTATACACAGGGTACAGTATACACAAGGTTCAGTATACACAATGTACAGTATACACAAGGTACAGTATACACAAGGTGCAGTATACACAAGGTACAGTATACACAAGGTGCAGTATACACAAAGTACAGTATACACAAGGTACAGTATACACTAGGTGCAGTATACACAGTGTGCAGTATACACAAGGTACAGTATACACAGGGTACAGTATACACAAGGTTCAGTATACACAATGGACAGTATACACAGGGTACATTATACACAGGGTACAGTATACACAAGGTGCAGTATACACAAGGTACAGTATACACGGTTCAGTATACATAATGTACAGTATACACAAGGTACAGTATACACAAGGTGCAGTATACACAAGGTGCAGTATACACAAGGTACAGTATACACAATGTGCAGTATACACAATAAGGTACAGTATACACAAGGTCCAGTATACACAAGGTACAGTATACACAGGGTACAGTATACACAAGGTGCAGTATACATGCGGTACAGTATACACAAGGTGCAGTATACACAAGGCACAGTATACACAAGGTGCAGTATACACAGGGTGCAGTATACACAAGGTACAGTATACACAAGGTACAGTATACATGGTGCAGTATACACAATGTACAGTATACACAATGTACAGTATACACAGGGTGCAGTATGCACAAGGTACAGTATACACATGGTGCAGTATACACAATGTATAGTATACACAAGGTGCAGTATACACAATGTGCAGTATACACAAGGCACAGTATACACAATGTACAGTATACACAAGGTGCAGTATACACAAGGTGCAGTATACACAAGGTACAGTATACACAATGTACAATATACACAAGGTGCAGTATACACCAGGTGTAGTAAACACGAGGTAGAGTATACACAAGGTACAGTATACATGGTGCAGTATACACAATGTACAGTATACACAATGTACAGTATACACAGGGTGCAGTATACACAAGGTACAGTATACACATGGTGCAGTATACACAATGTATAGTATACACAAGGTGCAGTATACACAATGTGCAGTATACACAAGGCACAGTATACACAATGTACAGTATACACAAGGTGCAGTATACATGAGGTACAGTATACACAAGGCACAGTATACACAAGGTGCAGTATACACAAGGTGCAGTATACACAAGGTACAGTATACACAATGTACAATATACACAAGGTGCAGTATACACCAGGTGCAGTAAACACGAGGTAGAGTATACACAAGGTGCAGTATACACAGGGTACAGTATACACAGGATACAGTATACACAATTTTCAGTATACACAAGGTACAGTATACACAAGGTACAGTATACACAATGTGTAGTATACACAATGTACAGTATACACAAGGTGCAGTATACACAAAGTACAGTATACACAAGGTACATTATACACAAGGTACAGTATACACTAGGTGCAGTATACACAAGGTACAGTATACACAAGGTACAGTATACACTAGGTGCAGTATACACAAGGTGCAGTATACACAAGGTGCATTAAACACAGGGTGCAGTATACACAATGTACAGTATACACAAGGTACAGTATACACATGGTGCAGTATACACAATGTACAATATACACAGGGTACAGTATACACAAGGTGCAGGAAGTATACACAAGGTGCAGTATACACAAGGTGCAGTATACACAAGGTGCAGTATACACAATGTACAGTATACACAGGGTACAGTATACACAAGGTGCAGTATACACAAGGTGCAGTATACACAATGTACAGTATACACAAGGTACAGTATACACAAGCTACCCTAACTAGCAGGATATACGCTGTAGCCTTTCAGTTGCACCTTTCGACCAGAGAAGGTATTTCGCTTCAAAGCAATTCTTCCACTGAATGAACCCCACCCCACGGCACGCCATTGTAACAACACTGCCCCATTACTTCTGTGTCTCCTGCCAGCATCGCCGGCTAAAGTGGTTTCTCGTTTTCTGCACCGTCAACGGTTTCACCTCCGTCCGAGTATCCAACATCATTTCACTGCCGATCATCATGACGTCCAGTATCTAGCCTTCAAATGCATATTGTAGACATTTCTGTCTGCTTCTCTTTGAAATCAGCGTTCCACATGTCCCTGTATTTCCTCATGGACTCATAGCAACGGTAACTAAGGAGTTCGTGACATAACGAAGGGTGAATTGTAGGGAGCACTAATGTATATATATTAGTGCTGTCAAACGATTAAAATATTTAACTCGATTAATCGCATGATTGTCCATAGTTAACTTGCGATTAATCGCAAATTAATCGCATTTTTATTTTAAATTTTTTTTTACCTTAAGGGGAGACACTACAGGTGAATAGGGTAAAAAAATTAACTAATAGATATCACAATGAAACTTCCCCAGTTGATTACTTATATTAAGACAAGACTTTTTTGTATTACAAGTTTTCTAAAATTGTATGTTTAAATATGCAAATGAGGCATTATCTACTTAAATATGCACTAATTTGCATATAATTCCAGGACAGAAATCTGAACATTGGATAAAGCCATTTTCAAAATTATAGTTTCATTTTGTTGACATATTAGAGCCAAAGGTTATTACAGAGGGGATTTTGGATATCTCTTTTTATCACTCCATAAATCAGAAAATACTCCATTCAGTAAATTTTTATGGTAAAATTCCATATTTCGCCATGTTTTTAGGAATAAAATGTGATATAAATCAGGGTATGAATGCGATATCAACAAACCCTTCTGTAAATACCTTCAGAACATAGATATGAATAGAACTGGAAGGTTTGGTGTATGTGAGTGCTACTGAAGTGGAGATTTCTGGCTCAGAGTATGAGGAAAAACTCTTAAAACTCATTTTTGGGAAAACGCCTTCAAAGTTCTGTATTGTAAAATGCCATACTTTTTTTTTTAAACAGATATTTACAAACACAATATCTAATCAAACCATTAGTAATAGACAACCTAAACACATGCCTGATAACTGAATAATAATAATAATGATGTTATTGAACTGAACAGAACTACACACAGGCTACAAACAGTGTAGTACAGTGTAGTGCCCCCTAATAGGCAACAAATATTTAAATAGATATCACTATGAAACTTTCCCAGTTTGTTATGTACATATAAACTAAGAAAAAATATATTGCAAGTTTTCTGAAATTTATGTTTATATATGCAAATGAGGCACTTCCCCATTAAATATGTGTACATTTATGGATGCAATAAGGCAAAATGAAGTAAAATAAACAACTAAATGTGTGTTATTGACGTTTTATTGTCACTAGTTTCATAGAAGACATGTTTAGGAAGCAAAATATAACAAAATCTCAAAATCAACAAAAAAAGTATATTTGCCTATTCACCTGCAGTGTCTCGCCTTAAACAGATCTTTTTCAAGTTCCAAGTTTTAATACTCTTATCAACATGCGAGTCAACAAATGCTTGCTTTATGCAGCCATTTAACACAAAATGATGACCCTCATGCATTGCAAATTTGCATCAAATTCAAAACAGAGTGATGCACAAAATAACTTAAAGGGGAACTCCAACATTTTGGGAAATTAGCTTATTTAACATCTTCCCTGGAGTTAGACAAGAAGATACATACCTTTTTTGTCTCTGTGCGTGCATTTTAGCTTTGGGAATAGACGCTCCGTTAGCATAGCTTAGCTTCATCACTGGAAGTGAGGCAGGACAGTAGCCTTACAGTGCCTTACAGTGTATTGCAAGGTCTGACATTGACCAAATTTGATATGCATGATGTAACTGAGGGGTACAATTCCCTGACTGTATTGTTAAGTATGGTATTATTAAACCACTACCTCTTGTACTTTAACTTCTGGCCATCCAGTACATGATATAAATATGATGAACACTTTCCCACCTGATGAAACGAAGTCCACACAAATGTACAAATCGAATATTTAATATAGCAAAAGGTATATACAACGTTCACTTGTTTACACTTATGATTTGAAATGCACTTGTATGGCAAATGAGTATTCGTAGGTAAATCAACATTGAATGTCCAATCTCTGGTTACGCAGGGAGTAAGTATACAACCTGGTTCTTTAGGAAACTATAGCGATGGTACTTAAATGATTATAGCTGGATACACTAAGGGGGGGGGGGGTCCCGCTGGTTGTAAGACAGTAGGAGGGGGGGGGTTAGAGAAGCCGCTGGCGGTATCCCATCTGGCCGACGATTTCTTGGGAGAATTCAAAGTCTTGAACACGGTGCCCACAGAACCTCGGTCCGCAGACGAATACAGCTGGACCCTCTGGTGGACGGTAGCTGCCGGTCCACAACGGAGAGACGTGAGGCGACCTCACTGGTGTAGAGCGCCGTCTCACCTGGACTCCTCTCCGGGGGGTAGTTCCAACACTCCGCAGTGTTGGCCGTTATCCATGGAATAATCAAAGCACCCAAAGCATAATCCAAGCCGTGGAAGGCTCGCCGTCGTCCGGGTAGAGTAATCCAATGTACAGGTCCAGTCGCCCTGGCCCGGAGCTCCTCGGATGCAAGCACCACTAGTGGTCTGCCCAGCCTGGTTAAGACTCCAGATAACGTCAGGAACGATGGGGGTGCTGATAACTTTATAACTCTAACCGAACGATGCACCATACATAAATAGACTATTATTAGCTTAATAGAATACGTCCAACTCGACGGTATAGTGCCAAACTATGACAATTCAACTATTAATCCACACGATATCTCAATGCCTATTCTGAGGCCAAGTAGGCCTTACTGCACCACACGTGCGTCGTGGGTGAGGCTTCGCGTCTGTTACTCGGTTGGAGGGTAAAGAACTAATGGACTAAAAGAAAGTTCTACTTTACTTGCGCCATATATATATGCGCTGTGAACAAATAGTACCATTCGTATTTCGCCAGACGTATTCCTACGCGGAACCGTGCTTGCCACGACATGTTGGGCGGCACGATTGAACTTGAACCTAGGGGTATGGCTGCTGGCGCCAGGTTCTCGTCCAATGGTAGAATGAAACTATTATGGGCTGTTTAGTAGACTAAAGGGATATTCAGTGCATATTGTACAAGGAATATACAGGGGATATCAAACGATATACAAATACTATTTAAATATATATATATAAATAAATATATAAATTCGGTTTAATCTGATCCTTCACAACAGCCGCCCCCTAATTAGTCCCACCTAATTAGCTAAGCAGAGACAGATTAACCGCACTGTCTACCACTCAAGGTCCGCTGTAAGGGTCAGTCAACTCACAAAGTCATGGGGTCATGGTCATCATCGATAGTGTCTGGGAGTCGGGGCAGTTCTATTAGCCTCGCCACAGGTCGTGTGTAAGTGCGCCCTTGGACGGGTACTTCAGCTGCTCGGACCTTGCCATCGGCACCGGTGATCACTTTGCTTACGCGGCCAGCCGGCCACATAGCTCTGGGTAGTGACTGGTCGATAATCATGACGACTGTTCCTTCTGTCAAATTGTCTCTCTCTTTTACCCACTTCTGGCGGGTCTGTAGAGACGGTAGGTAGTGGAGTAGGAAGCTGCTCCAAAACTTGTCAGCTAGTACTTGACTGTACCTCCACATTCTTCGGCCGTTCGCTTCTTCAGGCCTGTACATTGTCTGGGGTAGTGCGGGGTCCAGCCGCCCCATTAAGAGTGTGTTGGGGGTGACTGGGTCGACATCTGCTACATCACTGGAGACGTAACCGAGGGGCTTTGAGTTCAATACTCCCTCGATCTCCGTGAGGACTGTCATTAGGACTTCCTCCGCCACAGTCTGGGCCCCAAGCACGGCGTACAGGGCTATCTTTATAGAACGTACTTCTCGTTCCCAGGTTCCACCGAAGTGGGGTGCGTTCGGGGGATTAAACTGGAAGTCAATCTGGGATGGAGCGAGGTGGGTCTTAAGTTCTGGGCCCATAGCTTGGAAGCTCTCTCTCAGCTCTCTTTCTCCGCCTTTGAAGTTTGTCCCGTGATCAGACAACAATGTAGACGGTTTTCCTTTCCGTGATGTGAATCTTCGGAAGGCCATAAGGAATGAGTCTGTGCTCATGGTCGGAAGGAGCTCGATATGTATCGCTCTGGTGGTCATGCATTTGAATACAATACCCCACCGCTTCTCGGTTCCTCTTCCTCTCTTTATATACAACGGGCCAAAACAGTCCATGCCTGTGGAGTGGAATGGCTTGTCGCCGAGTCGGAGGCGACAGGGAGGTATGTCAGCCATCCGTGGTATGCTGGGCTGCGCGCGCCACTTTCGGCAGTCTAGACAGGTTCGCTGGAAGCGTTGCACCGCTTCTCTTCCTTGAAGTATCCAATAGCGACGTCTGATCTCCGCGAAGACTCTCTCTGCTCCTGCGTGGTGTACATCCTCGTCGTATTTCTTTATGATCAGCTCTGTGACCTTGTGTCGGCTGTTCAAGACTATCGGGTACTTAATGTCATCCGGTAGATCGGGGGCTCTCCGCAGGCGACCACCCACTCTGATGAGATTATGGGCGTCACTCTCGGGTGCCAGGTGGAGCAGTCTGCTGTCTGATGGGACGGGCTTTCCTCCCTGTAGACAGTCTAGCTCATCGGGGAACGAGTCTCTTTGGGCTCGTTGTAGTAGAAGAAGTTCTGCTTCTTCGTAGTCAGCTGCTGACATGTCAGTGGTGGACTGAATCTCTGGGTGGTGCCACAGGAATGTCCTTTGCTGCGCACTCTCTAGGGTAATGCAGTCATCTATGTTGGGGTCTGTGGAGGCGACTGTGCTCAGTCCACAGAACATAGGTTTCTTGTTCTCAGCCTCCTCGTTACTTGCTTCCCGTGGGGTGGGCGTAGGCCACTCTCCTTCCGGGAGCTTGAGGAATTCTGGTCCGTCACTGTAGATGTTGCGACGGGTGAGGTCATCCAGAGACATTCCCCGGGTGATGACGTCAGCTGGGTTGTGTTTGGTGTCCACATACCGCCAGCTCGCTGCTTCTGTTAACTCTTGAATCTCGGTGACTCTGACTCCCACGAAGACTTTGTATCTGCATGAATCAGACTTGATCCATGTGAGTACTGTCGTGGAATCTGACCACAAGATTGTTCTGTGCACCGGAATGGTGAGTTCACGTTGGATTAACGTGGCTAGATGCGCTCCTGCTAGGGCTGCGCAGAGCTCTAGACGCGGGATAGATTGTTGCTTTCGTGGGGCTATTCTTGAGCGGGCCAGGATGAAAGCAGTGTGTATCTTTCCTTCCTTCTCTTGGGCGCGCAAGTAGGCCACCGATCCATAGGCTACTTCGGAGGCGTCGCTGAAGACGTGTAGATCAATCTTGCATGTCTCTGGCCTCACTGTGGATGGGAAGTAGCCGCGGCGTATGTTGACGCCTGGGAGTGAGCGGAGTTCCGTCTCCCACTCTCTCCATGTTGAGGCAAGGTGTGCGGGTATTGGGTCGTCCCAGCCCTGGTCCTTGTCCCATAGTGCTCGTACAATCATCTTTGCCCTGGTGGTGTAAGGTAGAATACATCCCAACGGGTCATATTGTCTGGCGAGTGTTCTGTACACACTCCGTCTGGTGGTCGGTGTCGCAGTCGACCTTCCCTGCTCTGTCAGGGGTTTGTGTCTATAGTGGAGCGAGTCTGTTTTGAAGCGCCAGACTAGTCCTAGTGTCATTTCTTGGGCTTCTCCTGGGATGGTCGCCATCCAGGTCTCGCTGCTGGCAGCCTTGTCCGCGGGGGAGAGGCTGCGCAATACGTGCGGGTCACTGCTGGCCCACTGCCTGAGATCAAATCCGCCTTTGATCAGGGAGGCGCGTAGCTTGATTAGGAGAGCCTCGGCTTCTTCTTGAGTCGAAACGCTTTGTAAACAGTTGTCCACGTAGAAACTGTTCTTCACACTGTGTCGGACCTCTTCATCTGCTGTTGGGTCCTCTGCGACGTGTTTCTGTAGTGCAAATGTAGCACAGCACGGGCTGCATGTGGTTCCGAAGGGGAGTACTTCCCACTGGTAGATGGCTGGGTTCTCATCTCCGATCCTCTCTCTCCATAGGAACCGCAGCAGGGGCTTGTCCTCCTCCACTAGTCTCACCTGCAGGAACATCCCTTTGATATCCCCGCTGATAGCCACCTTGTCCTGGCGGAAGCGCAGTAGCACGCCTAGTAGGGAGGGGCCGAGTGTGGGGCCGGGGAAGAGCTCTTTATTCAGATTTTGGGATCCGATCTGGTAGCTGCAGTTAAACACAATGCGATCCTTGCCGTTGTGGTGGACCTTGTGATGCGGCACGTACCATGATTCGGTCGTTTGATCGGCCTCTTTAACGTCAATTTTTGTTACGTGTCCCGCTGTGATTAGCTTCTCAATCTCAGCGCGGTACACACGCTCTTGAGCGGGGTCTTTGGCTAGGCGCCGCTCTGTGTTCAATAGATAGCGCTCCGTGGCGTCTTTCTTTGCGTGAAAGGTGGGCATTCCCTCTCGCCTCAGGAGTGGAGTTGCGTATCTCATCACTCCGCCGACTGTGACTCTCTTTGTCCCCTGCTCGAGTAGGTTGATGGCGTAAATGTCTTCTTTAGAACGAATATCTTTCTTTTCGTTCTTAAAGGGCATTGTCTCTAGTGTCCATAGCCTCTCGACATGTTGCAGGAGAGTGGTGTCTTCTTCTGTCGTTCTGGAGTGGAGGCAGCTAGTGGCTGCTGTTCGGTTGAGAGATTTAGCGAGGGGGCCTTGTAGGGTCCACCCTAGGCGGGTCTCGACTGCTGCAGGACAGCCTCGGGGTCCTGTATGGACCCGGTCAATCGGGACTATGAGTTCTGCATGGTCGGAGCCTATCAGCAGGGTCGGGGTAGCGCCGTCTATGAGCGGGATAGGTAGTTGTCGCAGGTGCACATATTTATCCATCAACTTGGCGATAGGGTAGGTGTACTGCGATAGTCCTATTTCTTGGCTGGTGAAAGCATTTGTAATCCTATACCGTCGCTCTGGCTGCCCGTTTGCTGCGATAGTGAAGGAGACATTCTCGCCCTTTATCGTCTTTAAATCTCTTCTTATTGTCCGAATTGTCATTTCGTTCTTGCTCCCCCGCAGTCCCAGCTGGGCCGCAGCGGACGCGAGCAGAAGGGTCTTCTCTGACCCGTCATCAAGGACGGCGTAAGTGTCCATGACTTTATCTTGGTAGCTCAATGTCACACGGACTACCTTTAAGAGCACTTGGGCGCCGCTGCTGCTGGCAGGGTCAATGTACATGACACTTGCCTTGGTGCCGCTCGATGGTGCAGGTGAAGGCCGTCTTCTGTTACTTTCGTGTAGTATATCTAGATGGGCTCCGTCGCACCGACTGCACCTTTTCTTTAGGCGGCATTCGGCTGCCATGTGTGGTCGCGCACATCGGTAACAGCGCCTGTTGGACTTTATCCATTGACTCACTTCTTCTGCATTCATCTTTGTGAATAGGTCACATTGTGACAGCCAGTGTTCTTTCTCACAGTAGGGGCACGCCATCTTCCACTTCTCCTTTCTCGAGGGGGTACTGTGGCTCTTACTGCTCGGTACTGACTCTGATTGGTGCATGACAGTCACCGATCTTCTTCCATCATTTATTCTCCTGGGTCCCTCTCTGGAGCTTGGCGTGCTCCGCCCGAATGTATCCAGTCGTAAGCTGCTGACTTCTCTCGCCAGGAAGTCGGCTAGATCAAGGAGGGATGGTTCGGGGCCGTTAGGATCCCGGTAGTCTCTCTGCCGCCTAAAACGCTCTTGTCTTGCGGGTGGCAGCTTCTCCAAAATCCTCTCGACGTTAGAGTTGGCGTATAGCTCATGCATGCCCTTTTCCCGTTGCGCTCCCAGTATCCCTACCAGGGACTGCACTTTGATTGACAGGTCGTCTAATGAGCGATTGTCTGTTGCTGGGGGTAGGCGATCAATATGCCTTATCTCTTGGATTACGTAATCCCATATACGTCCATATCTCTGGTCCAGCGCTGCCAGGGCCGCTGTGTATGGGGTCGTAGAGGTAGCATAGGCTAGCGCTATATTGTGCGCTCGCGGTACTTTCAGGTGCTTCAGTAATATTGCATACTTGTGGCGTTCATCAGCGACATCCACCATCATTGTCTCTAAGCACATCCGGAGCTCCGTGTACTGTGCTCGACTCTCATAGGCGAAGTCTGGAAACGACGGCGTGGCAATGTATGACACCGTGGATGACTGATACATCGGCGAGCGTTGGGGGAGAGACCTCCTAGGCGAGTCCCCTCTTGCGCCTCTCTGTGGGCTGGTACCGACAGGGTACCATGGCCCGCTGGTCCAGGTGCTATTCCTCGGGGCTGGTCGTGCGTCGTGCTCACCCGTGAATAGAGTCGGGGGTCTGTAGCGCAGCGCCGCGGGGGTATAGCCTGGGCTGTACTGGACCTCCTGGTCCGGTGGAGTACTGTGCTGTCGTCGGGCTTGGTTCTCCTCCTCTCCCTCTTCTTCCTCTATCAGGTCTTCCAGATCCTGTAATCGTTTATTTAGCTTCTCCGCAGTGTATGCCGCTCCTTCCTTGTAGCTGGGTCTCGCTTGGACCGGTCTGGGAAGGGGGTCTGCGGGGGGTATAGGCTCGGTCTGTTGGTCAAGTTCAGGGTCGCTTGCTCGGTTAGGAGACGCTGCCCTTGACTGTTGTCTCGACGAGTTCCTTGAACCCCTGGCGGAGGGAGAGGGTGTTGCCTTGCGGATCAGCTGCTCCATTAGCTGCGCTTGTAACTTGTCGCGCTCGACTTCACGCTTGGTGAGATCTGCTTCTCTTTGGGCACCGGCAGCGGCGCGCTGGGCGTCGGCCCGGTCTCTTGCCATATTCTCTTCCGTCTGAAGGCGTCTCATCTCCAGGCGTGTGCGCTCTTCTTCGCTCCGTTGCTGTGCTTGGAGTCGGTCGCGTTCGCCCTGAAGTCGATCGCGTTCGGTAGAGGCTGTCAGGCTGACGAGGAACGCCTGTTGTAGCATCCTCTCCGCTTCGCTGGGGGAAGGCGGTTGTGGAGGTGAGCCGCTCCTGTGTGAGCCGCTCCTGGGTGTACTCGTTGGGGAGTCCTGGAGCTCTATTTCCTCGGCGCTCTCCTCCTCTTCTTCCGTGCAGAGTTCTCTCTCTGTAGGGTTGTCTTCCTCCCGGGGCTGGTCGGGGACTACTTCTTCGGTATTGGCGGGGGGTAAAGGCATGTCAGCTCCCTCCTGGTCCCCACCGTGAGCTTGGTCAGTTACATTAGAACCTACTAGGGCCTCTGTGGTCGGGGAAACCTGGTCGTTAAGGTCAGACATAATTTTACTTTCTACTTTTTCCGCGTTTACCGTTTGTCGAAGGCTAGGTAGTTGACTGACAGCGTAATCCTCTAAGTACTGAGGTGGCTGTCGTCTGCGCCGCGGGCGTTCTACGTTAGGAGGACCGTTTCGTGGAGTGTTCATCATAGGCCATTTTAATATTAATAACACTATATTAATATTACACTAGTTACCATCCGGCTCGAAGGACCAATTGTAACTGAGGGGTACAATTCCCTGACTGTATTGTTAAGTATGGTATTATTAAACCACTACCTCTTGTACTTTAACTTCTGGCCATCCAGTACATGATATAAATATGATGAACACTTTCCCACCTGATGAAACGAAGTCCACACAAATGTACAAATCGAATATTTAATATAGCAAAAGGTATATACAACGTTCACTTGTTTACACTTATGATTTGAAATGCACTTGTATGGCAAATTAGTATTCGTAGGTAAATCAACATTGAATGTCCAATCTCTGGTTACGCAGGGAGTAAGTATACAACCTGGTTCTTTAGGAAACTATAGCGATGGTACTTAAATGATTATAGCTGGATACACTAAGGGGGGGGGGGGGGGGTCCCGCTGGTTGTAAGACAGTAGGAGGGGGGGGTTAGAGAAGCCGCTGGCGGTATCCCATCTGGCCGACGATTTCTTGGGAGAATTCAAAGTCTTGAACACGGTGCCCACAGAACCTCGGTCCGCAGACGAATACAGCTGGACCCTCTGGTGGACGGTAGCTGCCGGTCCACAACGGAGAGACGTGAGGCGACCTCACTGGTGTAGAGCGCCGTCTCACCTGGACTCCTCTCCGGGGGGTAGTTCCAACACTCCGCAGTGTTGGCCGTTATCCATGGAATAATCAAAGCACCCAAAGCATAATCCAAGCCGTGGAAGGCTCGCCGTCGTCCGGGTAGAGTAATCCAATGTACAGGTCCAGTCGCCCTGGCCCGGAGCTCCTCGGATGCAAGCACCACTAGTGGTCTGCCCAGCCTGGTTAAGACTCCAGATAACGTCAGGAACGATGGGGGTGCTGATAACTTTATAACTCTAACCGAACGATGCACCATACATAAATAGACTATTATTAGCTTAATAGAATACGTCCAACTCGACGGTATAGTGCCAAACTATGACAATTCAACTATTAATCCACACGATATCTCAATGCCTATTCTGAGGCCAAGTAGGCCTTACTGCACCACACGTGCGTCGTGGGTGAGGCTTCGCGTCTGTTACTCGGTTGGAGGGTAAAGAACTAATGGACTAAAAGAAAGTTCTACTTTACTTGCGCCATATATATATGCGCTGTGAACAAATAGTACCATTCGTATTTCGCCAGACGTATTCCTACGCGGAACCGTGCTTGCCACGACATGTTGGGCGGCACGATTGAACTTGAACCTAGGGTTATGGCTGCTGGCGCCAGGTTCTCGTCCAATGGTAGAATGAAACTATTATGGGCTGTTTAGTAGACTAAAGGGATATTCAGTGCATATTGTACAAGGAATATACAGGGGATATCAAACGATATACAAATACTATTTAAATATATATATATAAATAAATATATATATTCGGTTTAATCTGATCCTTCACAACACATGACCTTGGTGGGCTCTAGGTCAACTCCTGAAAAGGGGGTCAATGTCAGACCTTGCAATCAAAAGTTAGGGGGCGCACTGAAATTATGGCAAGGGTTATTAGCCCCCTAACTTTTGATTGCAAAGTCTGACATTGACCCCCTTTTCAGGAGTTAACCTAGAGCCCACCAAGGTCATGCATATCAAGTTTGGTCAATGTCAGACCTTGCAATACACTGTAAGGCACTGTACGGCTACTGTCCTGCCTCACTTCCAGTGATGAAGCTAAGCTATGCTAACGGAGCGTCTATTCCCAAAGCTAAAATGCACGCACAGAGACAAAAAAGGTATGTATCTTCTTGTCTAACTCCAGGGAAGATGTTAAATAAGCTAATTTCCCAAAATGTTGGAGTTCCCCTTTAAAAGAAAATAATAATTTAAAACAATGAATAAAGTGTGCATGAAATAATAGGGGAAAGAAAACGTTAGGAACTTGTTACATTCACACACACAAGGGCTGATTAATCACACACACCCCTCTCTCCCTCACACACACAATCTCCCAGCTCTCTCTCTTTTGCCCCTTCCTCATCTCTCTCACCCCCTTCTCTCTATATCTCACACACACACACACACACACACACACACACACACACACACACACACACACACACACACACACACACACACACACACACACACACACACACACACACACACACACACACACACACACACACACACACACACACACACACACACACACACACACACACACTTCAGAAACAAACATAGTATCAATGAGAGCATCAATAATACACCTGAGTGAAGTCTAGTAAAAAAAAAAAAAAAAAATTTTTTTTTTAGTTAATCTTGAGTTAAAAAAATTAGTGGCATTAATAGAATCGGGAGTTAACGCGATATTAACGCGATATATTTGACAGCCTTAATATATATATATATATATATATATATATATATATATATATATATATATATATATATATATATATATATGTATGTTTCTTTTCCTATGTAAAATGATGGTTGAGTGAGATTCATTCTGTTTGGGCGGTAGGCCAAATACACATGCATATTAAACTCCACTCATGTGCTTCAGTGTAATTGCCTGCCTCTGCTTTAATGGCGTGCCTGCGAATGTACAGTCAGTGCATTAAATTATAACTGCGCTCACATTAAGATTCAGGTTAGAAGGCCAGCAACAAGGAGAAATGGCCCTGTGTCGCCTCCTCTGATCCAGATGAATCGTCACAGCAGGGGAAAGACAGTGGGTTTAGCTCAGAGTCCTGTTTACGCTCCCCAAGTGGTGGGGTGTGTGTGTGTACGTGTACTGATATGTGTGTAGGTAAGAATGTGTGTGTAGGTGTGGGTGAGAGTAAGTGTGTCTGTTTGTGGCATGCATGTATAGTGTGTGTGCAGGTGGGGTGCAAGTGGGCATGTGTGTGGGAGATAATGTGTAGGTGTGAGACATAATGTGCATCGTGTGCATGTGTTTAATGGACAACAATAAAGATAATGTGCATGCATCTACGTATTCTCCACTTACACAACGTGAAAGTAGGCATTTCCGGTAGGTCTTCCGGGTTGAGATGGTTCTTCCGGTCCCATCCAAATACATTGTTTTTAGCAACTTTTCTCCTGTTATTTAAACAACTTTGTCGTCACAGAGAGGTAATGAAACGTTTGTATTATTATATTATAGAATGTATTTAATAAGCAAACGTTTGTGTGCATTTCTTGCCACCTTATAGCATTTGTACATTTGTATGACAGTCTATAATGCTCCCGTGAGGTTTTTCCGGACGTTTTGGTAATGATTTTCACTATAAAAACATTTCTAAATGACAGGAAGTTGATGAAAACGGGCCGGATTAGCTTTGAGCTAACGATCTTTGCCGACGCATACTTGATGTATTCATTCCATTCTAAACGTAACGTTAGTTTACAAAACATTACCTGTCTATATAACGTTGAGGAACAAATTATAAAGTGTGTGAGTGTGTATTGTTGTACATAATCACATCAGCTCTGGAAACTAGAGTGATTAATTCGGTTTGAGAAAGAAGTGCAGCTAACTATTTAGCTACTGTCTGTAACTGCAATGCATTTTCTGCTTTGCAGTCCAATGTTCACCAAAACACACACTCACACACTTTATAATTTGTTCCTCAACGTTATATAGACAGGTAATGTTTTGTAAACTAACGTTACGTTTAGAATGGAATGAATACATCAAGTATGCGTCGGCAAAGATCGTTAGCTCAAAGCTAATCCGGCCCGTTTTCATCAACTTCCTGTCTTTTAGAAATATGTTTTTATAGTGAAAATCATTACCAAAACGTCCGGAAAAACCTCACGGGAGCATTAGACTGTCATACAAATGTACAAATGCTATAAGGTGGCAAGAAATACACTATAAACACTACTTTGCGGTGTCGTTTCTTGCGCTAGCTTCTGTTAGCCAGCATTAGCCTTAATTAGCGTGAGCAAGTAAACTAACAGTAAAAGTTTTTACATGAAATACAGCCCAAAAACCCTGCTGACAAACGTTTGCTTATTAAATACATTCTATAATATAATAATACAAACGTTTCATTACCTCTCTGTGACGACAAAGTTGTTTAAATAACAGGAGAAAAGTTGCTAAAAACTATGTATTTGGATGGGACCGGAAGAACCATTCTCAACCCGGAAGACCTACCGGAAATGCCTACTTCACATTGTGCATGTGGAGAATACAGGTTGTTTGTGAACGAGACAATGATATATTGTGTATTTCATGCATATGTTTGGGCATGTGCTTGTTGAGAGTGTATACCTTTCTGTGCATGCTCTCTAGTGTGTACGCCACTTTGTCTAAGTGTGTGTGCATTAATTTGCGCATACGTGTTTGTGTCTGTACAGCATGTGTGTGTGTGTGCCTACAGTGCTGTACACACGTACCTGTATTGGTATATCAAACGTTTCTCTATCCTCTCCCTCTTCTCTGCAGGGGGTGGATGGGTGGGGGCGTTATGGCTCTGATGTAACACCCACAGGGCAGTAGCCTCAGCATGTAGCTTTACCCAAAGATGCTTTTTAAAAGGAAGGTGACGCATTCAAAGCTGTGGCTTTGGGATGAAAATGTAACAGGTCCCGTCTACTTTGGTTGGGACTTTTACACAGCGGTCATCGTTAACACTGAGATCACATACGCCTCAAAACAGGGTATCTGCAGGTTCGATTTAAGACAATGTCACAACCATACTAGCAAAAAAAACACATAGGCCTACTGTAGAGACCCTGAACTGGCGGCTGCACTTCGCTTAAGCCCAGGCTGTACGTTTACTGTACGTTTGTTTACCAATAGGTTAAAAATGTTATTAGTGAGATTTTAGTTTATGGAATGTAATAATTTAGCGAATATCCGCCATTTTGAATTAGCGAAACGTCGCCAGTTGTAGTCATATGAGTACAGGGCACCCAGAGCTCTCAATGAGCATTGAAATAAATAAAATAAACTACATTTCCTAGCGATTTCCAGCTTCCTGCAAGCAAATTATTTCCCGATTATAATTTTTTATTTATCTTATTTCTCTGGATTAAATACCACAAAACTGAACGTTATTGGCATAGATTGGAGTTAGTTTGTCTACCTTGTGTGAACATTTAGCAACAATCCGTGTTGAAATCCGATTCAAAATGGCGGGCCTGTCGCAAGAATAAAAAGCTGACTGTATTTACAGTAGATTTCATTCTCGGTGCTTCCTGCACACCTGGTGATACTAAATCCAAATTGAACTCTGTCATTGGAACGAGTAGATTTGGCCCGATCCATAGATGTGCAACATGGCTATAATAAGGTCATTTATAGGCCTGCTATTCTATATTCTATGATACTATTTCAAATTGGATGGCAGAATTCAGTAGTGTATCTACAAAACCTTCTGTTTAATTATCTTCCCTTTATTCATTTCCTTAGATTGTTTTGTACACATGTGATCTCAAGAAGGTACTGAACGAGCTCAGTGGCAGTTTTTCATGTCTGGTAATTTTTAGGATGGTGTTATGGTGTTATTCACTGTCAAAGATTGCTATTGCTAATGTCATTGTTGTTATTATTATTGTGGTATTGTGAGGTCTTGTTATTGTTACTGTATTGTGTTTGTCTTGTTTTGTGTATAAAAAGAAATAAAAATATTTGATACAAAAAAGAAGACTATCTTTTAAGGCAGGGGTAGGCAACCCTAGGCACGCGTGCCTGCATAGGCATGCAGGGGCATTTTCATAGGCACAGGGGGCAGCATTTAAAAAAAGAAAAAAAAAATATATATATATATATATATATATATATTTTTTTTTTAAATATTATAGTGAAATATTTTGCACTGTTGTCGCATTTATTTTGTTGAAATCCTCCCACAGGTTCTTTTTACTACCACATATTTAATTGAGACCCTTTATTTGTTTATTATTTCAATTTAGCTGGAAATACATTGCTACATCATTCAGTAACATTTGCAGAGCCTTATAACAAAAACATTATTACGGTCACCATTGTGACCAGTGGGATTAATCAACACATTTTATTATTTATTTTTCTATTTCATTGAACATTGCACATGTTAAAAGCAATTATTTTTTCTCAAAATGTGAGTATTACCAAGTCAACTTGTGTTCTTAAAACAATGACAATAAACATAGTTTTATTAGGTTGAAATAATGTGGTTGTGTACTTATTTTTCTGTTAACTTATTATGGATTGAAAACTGAAAACCTTAATGCACAGTAACTGAACTTAATATTTTTAAGTTCTGGTAACTTATTATTATTATTTCTTTTACAGTGTAGTCTTGCGATCAATCAAAACTTATTTACACGATATACCTCACATTCACCCTCCATTCACATCCTGGTGTTCTCCTGGTGTTCTCCATTAGGCCTGTAGGTGAAGCTATGACAGCACACGTACAGTACACACACCAATGGTGTGTGATGTGTCCAAAAATGAATGAGCAAATGTGAGTGAAATGGTCGCACTGTATGCAGCTGTTTGTCTGCATTGCATTCCCCCCCCCAACTCAGATTTAGGGTTGACACAACCATCATAATAATATTGTTAATAATAACAATAACAATAATGATGTAATAATGTAAAAATTATCATAAAAAATACCTGATTATGAGAAAGAAAATGTACGATGCATGGAATATTGTTGAGGCACACTAGTTACAACTATATTTCAAACAGGCACTCCATGTCAAAAAGGTTGCTGACCCCTGTTTTAAGGCAACGGCTTGATAGTTGACGACATCACAAATGTCGCTGCGACACGATTTGATTCAGTAACACATGATCGTTATCAGACAATATATTGCAATCCAGCGAAACACGAGGAGCCGGAATCGAACCAGGAACCTTCAGATCACCAGATGAACGCTGCTGCTTCACCATGTAGCACCACTTCAAAGGGTCCCTAGTGACAGTAACTGCTGATTAGAACGTCAAGACCATCAGATTAGGTTACACCTACTGTACTGCTGACTCACTGAAATGTAAAATATATGGCCGCTTGTTACGACCCCTGAGGTCTAAGGGTAAAGGTCTGTAACATGAATATCGGTTGAAAGAAATGACCAGGTTTGTAAACAAAGATTATATTTATTAACACTTTCGTGGCCACTGGGATGAGTCTAATTAATCTCAAGAGGACCGGGAAATGTAAACAGACGTGGGGCTGTTTGTAGAGCTAAATCTATACTTTATAGTATTGCTATCTGTCCATTCTCATTGTGAATTGAGACCATAAACCGTCCCTTCAAAATGCCTCAAAGAAAAAAAATTTCATCAATACGTTCTCATTTTATAGCGCCGTGAATATAAGCATTATACCGGATTTGGTCTAGTTATATTTCCTGGAAGCCGAGATAATGGGCTAATAGCTAATAACATTAAATCCAATGGCATTTCAGTTATAGATACGCTCCAGTTAAAACTCAAACTGCATATGATCGGCACGATCCTCA
This sequence comes from Notolepis coatsorum, assembly GCF_963971535.1. Taxonomy (NCBI): domain Eukaryota; kingdom Metazoa; phylum Chordata; class Actinopteri; order Aulopiformes; family Paralepididae; genus Notolepis; species Notolepis coatsorum. Next base: position 157,083,303 of record NC_140166.1, read on the forward strand.
CGCATGTATGCATGAAAGGGGGGGGGGACGTCGTTTCTGATTATTGATTACCAATAACCGCGTTAGCCTCATTAGCCTCATAGGCCGAACGCCTGGATGGCTATCAAAACAAGGCCTGATCGGGATGTACTTTACGTGAAAAAGATCTTACCGTGGTCCGGTGGGATCCCTGCGAGCATTTTCCCGTTATCGATCGTCATCTGGTAGATCGATATGTCCATTGGCTGATGATAAATCCCCTTATTGCATGGTGAAATCTGCGATGCAAAACGTAATCCAAGCTACAGGCTGCAGATCCAGAATCGAGCTAACATAAAACTCCATTGAAAGTCAAAAAAAATAGTCCACCGTTCGGCCATAGGGAACACTGCATTATCGCGATAGCGCCCCTAAGAGGATCTGGCCGGTATTGCACTTTGTCGAATTCAAAGAGTAGGGTAGATCTGCAGTGCCGCTCGGCGACCTTGAATAGGTTATTAAAATGGATTAAAAGCAATAACAACTTGCCACGGATTTATCCGTGCCTCTGTCCACAACGGGTGGAATCGAAACACGGAGATCTCCGTTGTTCGTCCCCATTGTGTTAACATAAAGGAAGCACAATGGTAAGGGTGAGCCAAGGTCAAAACAATAAAACTATCTCAAAACTAAACAAAGTAACCTATGGTAAAGGAAAATACATGCATTAACCTAAACAAACAAAAAGAGGAGAAAAAACAATACTCAAATTAAATGGCGGCTCACCCCATCTGTGCTTTCTGAAAACGAGAAAAACACACATTAGTCATATATTATACAGTAATACAAAGTGGAAATCTGGAAGAACGGAAAGATATTGGCAACTAAAAGTATAGCAAAAACAGTCAAAGTCAAACGTCAAATAACAGAAGCTCTATAGTCACTAAACAACTAGTGTAAACGATAGGTTATGAATATAACCATAGTTCTATGAGTACTAGTGACGCTCAGCGTCATCTGCACACATCTCACTCCAGTGACGTGCACTGAATAAAAACATCACAAATGCACCTTACATACGTCTGGCCACACCTTCATCTGCTACCTACATAAGCAGGGGTGGAGCCACACACTCATCTCCTTCTCAAATTTCACCACAAGGCAAGATCAAAGGCTGCAGTGGCGTCTAGACGCTGAGCGTCACTAGTACTCATAGAACTACGGTTATATTCATAACCTATCGTTCTATATCGTACTAGCTTCCGCTCAGCGTCATCTGCACAACGGGAGCTGAGCGGGAGCTGAAGCTCTACAAATGTACCCCACTGAGGCCCCCCACAACCATCAGAACCGGGGAAGACCGAGCCCCCCGACTCTCCCTAATGGAGGGATACCCCCCCTATTGGAGGACGGGAGGGAGACGGATCCGACCGTGCGAAGAGGAACTCGAGCAACTCAATGCACAGGATGAGCAGACCGTGGCTTGACCCCACGACTACGCACACGCACAACCCGCATGCCACCAGGGAACGACCGGAAGGAACAAACCTCGTTACCGCCCCCAAAATCACGGGGTCAAGAGCAAACTCAACCCCGTGGCAAGGCCGTAGCAGCGGAGCGCGATGGAAGACCCAGACCCAGAAGGGACTGGATCCCCCTGGAAAAAGGGGGCCCGGAGAGGCCAATGACGCCACAGCATCAAGACCTCACCAGGCGGTCACTAGTGACACCGCCCCCCACATCGCCAGCATATTCGGACAGGGCCCATCCAAGAGCAGGCCCTTCCCCCCACTAGCCCGCCGCCTGGCACACTGATCCTGGCATACTCAGGCAGTCAGCATGGCTGTAACTCGAAGCACTTAAGAGGCTACACTACAGCGGGAGCAGGCAGCACACCGGGGAGACGACCTCCAGAAGAGGCCGATCCCTCAATCCAGGCAGCAGGCACTTGACCCGAGCCTGGAGCACTGCGGACGAGACAGGCGCCAAAGGGGTCAACTGAAAACAGCACCCCGGCGGAAGGGGCGTATGCTAGCATTGTTTGAGCACCATGTCAAAGCCTCCACCAAAAAATCCCTGACGCTCTAGAGGGGCCGAGGCAGAGAAGGCTGACACGATTGGCAGACGGCATGAACGTGCAGGGGCACACTCAACCGGGTAAACCGGGAGTTAACTACGCTCCAACACACCAGGGAATCAACCACCCTCTTCATGCGGTGGTTGTTCCTATAACCCCTCAGGAAAAAACTCCAAAACACACCTGCGGGTATACACTGGTATTACGTAACCATTGACTACAGGAAGGCTTGTTATCTGGTCAATGTTACATAATAAAGAGACGGTAGCCAAAGTATCTAAATAAAGAATATTTAATGTATAATTACCATGGTTTTGTAATCAAAATGAACATCAAATAATAGACAGACAAACACAGAACTATACAGACAGGATCAGCACCAGACGGAAGGGATGACAGACTACTTATACACAGGGGAATGACGAGACAACACACACCTGGGGTAATGGTAATTGGGTACACCTGGGGGAAAACAATAGGGACTACACACCATGACAGATGTTGAACAGGGGAGGAACAGGGTAGGAGAAGGAGAGAGATATCTATAACCACTATATATAAAAAACGAAACAACCAACCCCTAAAGAACAACAACACAACAAAAAAAAAAAACGGCTTCACCCTATGTGTCTGTATAGTCCTGGTCCCTACCTACTTCGGCCACCGCTCCACTACCAAAACACTGGTACTATATGTAAGAAATATAAGCGAGCACTGGCATGACCGCCTAACGCCTCCACACCTAGAGATATTCGCAAATCAACCACTGTCGTTTGTAAAAAAAAAAGAAAAAAAAAAACCATCCCCAAATGTTCTCAACCCTCACTATAGCACCCCTATATAAGTAAACACTATACACACGCCGGCCTAGGAGGAGCCTGACAGGGTCCTTCTAATACCCCGACTGCATGTGGTGTGTCCCCAGGTGATGGAAGGCACCATATATAAAATGGTCCGACTACCCTAGCTGGTTGAGAACGCTCCCTATTGGAGAAGTATTTGCCAAGGGGGTCTAAAACATGGGTTACACACACGACAATGTCAACCATACCTCACAGTGTGGATCCAGCCCAGCGGCCACCACCAAATGTTTGCTCCGAGTCGTTTGGCCGAGCCCCCATATTACGTAACCATTGACTACAGGAAGGCTCGTTATCTGGTCAATGTTACATAATAAAGAGACGGTAGCCAAAGTATCTAAATAAAGAATATTTAATGTATAATTACCATGGTTTTGTAATAAAAATGAACATCAAATAATAGACAGACAAACACAGAACTATACAGACAGGATCAGCACCAGACGGAAGGGATGACAGACTACTTATACACAGGGGAATGATGAGACAACACACACCTGGGGTAATGGTAATTGGTACACCTGGGGGAAAACAATAGGGACTACACACCATGACAGAGGACTACATCTAGACATGACGACTCACATTAGGAGTGCCTGATCAGGGCACAAACATATACCCCGACATAACAACTGGCTATACCGCAGTACAAGTGTTTCAGTTTTCAAAAAGGGGTTATCCCAGGCCTACTGGTCGACGAAAACGACTTCGGACTGGGCCCGGTGGACCGGGACGTACACAGGGATGCCAGAGGAGTACTACAAAAACCACCTCAACAGCCCCCTCTCAGCCATGCGTAAGCGGGAGCAGAGAGGGGCGAAAAGAATGGAGAACCCAAGCCCCTTTATGACAGCACAAGGTACGACATGTACCAAACAACAATGTCTCCATAACGCCCAACCCTGTGACACCCGGGCCGACCCGGCATTTTTCCCCCTGAAAAAAGCACAAGTCCCTCAGGGTACCAGAACAGAAGATCTGCGTCCCCGGCGGACAACGGGTTAACTGACCTGGACCAGCGTGACCAGAACCAGTCCCATGCCCTAATCACACCGACATCCCCACTCCAGGAGAAGGGGGTAGGTACGCGTGTCGATCTAAAACATATAGAGGGCGCCACCCAGACGGTCCCATTCGAACCGCGCTCAGTGGCCCACCCCAAGGGCGTGAGACCCCTCTACCTATGCTTTGATCTATTCCGTTATCATCCCCCAGATATGAACGAGAATTCGTCGAGACAAACCTAGTAAACTGGCGCTCGGAAGAGACAAACTCCATCCCAGTTGCCCTATAAAAACGCTGTTTTAATAACGAGCAACCAAGGCGCACCAGCCTCATGCGTGATTCCTATCAGAAACACCCAGAGCCAGCACCATGTACGCGTCGAGACCCAAAACACATCAATGAATAGTCTAACAAGACACCAGACACCGTTCCTCCAAGCCGTCTGGGGAACGACAAGAAGCCGCTTTTTAAAATTAAAATTTTTCAGAAATAATAATACGGACATGGGTCCCATACGACGCGGCTGAGGGAAACACCACCCCGTCAACCACACTTCATAAGAGGGGACGGTGAGCAACGTACCCTTATGATGGGGGGAAACCCATGACTCAACAGACCTGTAAGGCGAGGAGTCAGGGAAACCCTAAACAATACCCCGTCCACCTACTCCAAAAAGGAGAGGACGGGGAACCCCCAGAGAGACTTCCCACGCGAGCTGTATAGATTGAAAATAAATATTGCAACATTGAGCTATGCAACACTTGGGTTAGGACTCTCCGAGGAGGAGGCTCTGAACCAATACACACTCAATAATCAAATTGAATCGAATACACATACAATAGAGCAGAACGAGTTATATGAGTACTGGCTAAGCGTCCCGCTCTTAAGCCATACCGAGATATACCTCATCTCATGTACCTAGTGTACTCCATCAACGAATAAAACCAAATACACCCAGCACCTGCCAGGCCCCGCCCCTACTGCCGTACTATATAGTACTGGGCGTGGCCACCACTCACTCTTCCTCGGAAAAAATAGTTTCCAAAGAAAAGTTTCCCCAAGGGAACTCAGGGCACGCTAAGAGCGGGACGCTTAGCCAGTACTCATATAACTAGGTTATATACATAACCTGTCGTTATATATTCGTACTGGCATCGCGTCCCGCTCTTAAGCCATACAGAGATATGGGGTAGAGCGGATGCGAGGCCCGACAAATGCACCCCCTGAGGACCCGTAAGCCAGGGGGGAAGGGAGTCCCGTCACCCCATCCTTCCTAATGAAGAGGGGGCGCAGTCAACTCCACCCGAGTGCGAGCAAGATGGAACTAGAACCTCTTGAACACACAGCACAGGCGGAACCACGTATGACACAACACATTGTGGCCCACACCCACACACCCCTGCTACTCCACCAAAGGACGGGAAGCAGGAGAGGCCACAGACCTCAGAACCGCCTGGGAGACAGAAGCCCCAGTCATGTCCATGAGGTAAAACCTTACGAAGGGACCCGGGGAGGACCATGAAGCTGCAGCACAGATGTCCTCCACCGAGGCCCCACCCAGCAGAGAGGCAGAGGCCTCCACCCCACGAGTGGAGTGCACCCTGACACCCCCAGGGGGAGCCAACCCGGCCAACGTGAAGCAAGGGCAATGCCCTCGCACAACCAATGGGACAGGCGCTGTTTCGACAGTGCCTTACCAGCACGAGAGCCACCGTAACAGACAACTGAACGGTAGCCCTGAGGCCCTGAGTACGGCTGAGGTAACCCCCAAGCCCGGACCGGACATGACAGGAACAGGCCCGCCTCCAACTCACTAGCGTGAGGAGGCGGATGAAACGCCTGAACCATAATATCCCTGGAGCGGAAGCACTCCGGATATTTTTAGGCACGAAGGCTGGATTAGGCCGCAGAGTGGCACCGCTATCGGAACGAAAGACAGGCACTCTGGCCGTACCGAGAGAGCACAAAGCACACCCAAGCATTTTAGCGGAGGTGATGGCCAGCAAGAACGCAGTCTTTGAACGACAGCCGTACCAACAGCGCTTGCTCAAGAGGCTCAAACGGGGCCAAGGACAACCGACCGAGGACCAATTGAAGATCCCAGCTCGGAGCCAAAGAAAACGCTTCACAAGAGGGTGGCCTTACACCACTCTTGGAAAATACGCCACTTACCCGCGTAACCCGCGATAGTGGAAGGAGCATGCGCGTTCCGGATGGTACCAACCACAGAAGGATCCATCCTCTCCAGACTCACCCTCTCACCAGCCAACCCACCAGCAGCTGACCCAGCACAGGGAACTAACACAGAGACCCGTGCGCTTGAGAGAGGGCCCGTGATGACCAAGGAACAGGCCATGACGGGATACCAAGAGCTGGATCAGGACCGGGAACCACACAGCTGCGCCCCGGTCCGGTGCAATCAGGATCAAGGACCTGCGCTCCTCAACGTACCCACCCCAACAACTGACCTAACAGATGTATGGGGGAAAGAATCCCAGGCGGCACGGCATCGGTCCCAGACCTGCCTGATTATGTCCGGACGTAATCCCCACCCGTCAAGAGGTCTACCATCATCCCTGTGCCGAAGAAACCCTCCCCAGCATGTCCAAATGACTACAGACCGGTGGCACTCACCTCTGTGGTCATGAAATGTTTCGAGAGGCTGGTCAAGGACCACATTTGTGCCTCCCTCCCCAGTGATATGGACCCTATGCAATTTGCATACAGGACAAACAGGTCCACCGACGACGCGGTCTCCCAGGTACTGCACAGCACCCTCTCGCACCTTGACCGTCAGAAGGGGGGCTATGTGAGACTGTTGTTCATTGACTACAGCTCAGCGTTCAACACCATAGTCCCCACCAGACTGGTGGACAAGCTGATCGAGCTAGGTCTGAGCTCCGCCCTGAGCGCCTGGGTACTGGACTTTCTGAGCGAAAGACCCCAGGCGGTCAGGGTGGGGGGTCAGACCTCCAACACCATCACCCTGAGCATCGGGTCCCCCCAGGGCTGTGTTCTGAGCCCCCTGCTGTACTCACTCTACACACACGACTGTGTGGCCAAGTTCAGCTCCAACTCCATAGTGAAGTTCGCAGATGACACGGTGGTGGTGGGGCTGATCTCGGACAACGACGAGAAGGCCTACCGGGAGGAGGTGGAGGTACTGGAACGCTGGTGCCAGGACAACAGCCTGCTCCTGAACATTGGCAAAACCAAGGAACTGATCGTGGATTATAGGAGAGGACAGCAGGGGACACACACACCACTGATGATAAACGGGGCTACCGTGGACAGGGTGAGCAGCTTCAAGTACCTGGGGGTCCACATCTCAGAGGACCTGACATGGTCAACACACATAGGCACAGTAGTAAAGAAGGCGAAACAGCGTCTCTACCACCTGAGACAGTTAAGGAAGTTCAGAGTATCGGGGAAGATACTCCAGTCCTTCTACTCAGGAGCTGTAGAGAGCATCCTGACCGGAAACATCACTGCCTGGTATGGAAACAGCACGGCACAGGACAAGAAGGCCCTACAGAAAGTGGTGCGCTCAGCCGAGCGTACCACGGGTATTGCACTACCCCCCCTGCAGGTTCTATACAACAAGAGGTGCAAATCCAGAGCCTGCAGGATAATGAAAGACCCTCACCACCCCAATAACAGCCTGTTTCAGCTGCTGAGGTCAGGCAGACGCCTGCAAATCCCAGCTACTAGGACAGAGCGGCTTAGGCTCAGCTTCTTCCCCCAGGCCATCAGAGCCATGAACAATGTACATTGAGTGCTCAGAACATTGAACTGTCCACACACAAGCACACATGAACACACACACGACACGCACACTGTGCACGCTCACACACGAGCAGCCACTTAACACTTTAACATGAGCGGGCACACACTCATGTCGCACACACGCACACTTATGGCCAAAGGAAAGGACACTTTAAATTAGAATAACAGGAACAGTGTATTGCACTACCAAAGCTAACTAGCATGTCACACATGCGCTGTAAATAACTATGTACAGATACCGAGATGTCACTCCATGTTACCTGCTATCTGTTACTGCACAATGTTGTTTCTTCTTTTGATTCTATTATATGTACCACTGTATTGCACATCGTTGCGGGCAAGACCACCCGCATTTCATTGTATACCTGTATGCCGTGACAATTAAAACTCTTGACTTGACTTGACTTGGCCCTGCGACATTACACCTGTACCCACATTCACCCTGCTGGGGATGTGGAGAGCCCTCAGGCCGCGCAGATGGAGAACGCCCATAGCCAGCCGCCCGCCGCCCGGTGCAGATGGGGGGAGCGTACTCCTCCCTGTCTGTCGATATACGACACTGACGTCGTATTGTCCGTCCTGACTTGCCTCTCACCGGGTCTATTTCCATACTGGAAAAGAACCAACTCTGTAACCTCCTCCTGGGGTGAAGAGGAGGCCAAGAGGGACCACGGAATGAGCAGATTCCCTCATACCGAGCAGGCGTATCACGGACAGCAACACGCTCTGAGAGGGATGCCCATAGCACTCCACCCGTTGACTGGGAAGAGGAGTACTCTACTTCCAGTCTACAGCAACCCCAGGCTGGTAGGAACCCTGCCTGGCCTGAGACCTGACGATCCACCTTGACCGCCAAGAACCAGAACGTCGGCAGGGAAGAATACACTTCGTAATCCCTGACAACGCAGAGGCCCCAGTGCGGCCTCCACGCACTTGGTGAAGATGCGGGGGCCAGAGAAAAGCCGAACGGCAGCCCCTGGTACTCATACGCTAACCCTGTAAGGAAGCGTAGGTAAGCCCTAGGACGGAAGATCGGGGATGCGAACACGCATCCTACAGGTCTATGGAGGAGAACCAGACCCCCACCTGACAGTGTTCAACAGGTAGGAGACGATCCAAAAAATACTGAACCTTCCCATGGTCCACATGGGTCTGACACCCCCCCCCCCTCCCGATTTCTCAGGCACCAGAGAACACCGGAAGGAAAGCGCCACGACGATGGCTTGCTTCGTCCACAGAGATCAGATCTCGTCGACCAGAGCTGTCACTGCTGGTGACCCTGACAATAGGACCCGAAAACGGGTGGGGTTGTGTAAATACAAGTCCCCGCCTCAGCGTTCTCTCCATCCACCTCGACATATGGTAGCCATGGTATGGTATGCCGTAGCCATATGTGATGACACTCCCAACGCACCCGCCGCCATGTGGCGCAGGTCCGCTAGGAACTGTAGATAGGCGGCCCGGTCCCACCCGCTGTGCGTAGCCAACCCTGGACCTGTGCGAGCAGAGCGTTCCGTGTCGGGACATCTGACCCTGACACTACCCACGAGGCAATCGCACCCAAGGGGGGACCCCGACAGAAAGGGCCGGTTTGATACGGGGGAAGCTGACATCAGTTCTAGGTGACAAAAGCTCCCCCACTGAACACCCCTCCAGAACATGCTGAGGAGTTGTTCTGCAGCCGGACATGCAAGGTGTGAGGCCCCCATGGGTTCCTACACACCGTAGCCCTGCAGTGATATTACTACCACCCCTGCGAGACCACTGCCAATCTTTCAGGAGTGGGAGGCACCAACATGATACCTGGCCTGGCAAAGGCGAGGCCGGGGAAGCCTGCACTGTGTGCCTCAAAAGGTTTCGAGCCCCCCTGCTGACAAACTTATAGTTGACAGACGTAACACCAGGCTCAACCAACACAGCTTATGGTGTGGGAGCCGCTTGACAGCACAACATTCTCACGGACAGACCCAGGCTCAGCCATCAACTGGGTGTCAGCCCCTGTCCCCATGAGAAGTGAAAAGTGGGGCCGCCCGCGCTTCAACGAAGGCACGCGGCCCGCAGCCAAAGGAAACAATCAGAGCCCCCTTTTTCCGCTGGTGTTGGGGGAGGGAGTGATCGGAGAGTGGGCTGCTCGCGGCAGGACGGCGACAGCTTGTATATTCCAAGCCGAGCCCATCCAACATGGCCGATCCCTCGGCCGCCAAGGCTGTCGGCCTTGTGGACACCTGTCGATTCAACGCCCAGGATACCTCTGGCAGGGGAAAACATGGCCGCCTGACGAGGCCGTGCTCTCTCTTCTTCTGGCTGCGCGGTGTGAGGCGGTGTGGGGCCTAGGACAAATACCGCCCGCGCTCCAGCGGAAGACCAAAATCCTCTGCGGAGAGGGGAGCCCTGAGCAGTTATAGCTTGCGGCTAGGTCAAAGCTAATAACGTCAACAACCTTGCGTGATGTGTCGACGTCGGCCGGCCCTCAAGGCCCCGCCACCAGACACCATTTTTTGATAGAAAAAACAGCAATTCGAACACAGTTACTAATCGCTGCCAATTCCATACCATGGCGGTACAGGCTTTAGCAGCACACCAGCCACTCGCCGGGCCAACCCACCTCATGGCGTCGGCCGGGGCGGGGCACTGTTTCAACATGTCAAAAGCAAAGGACTGATACTAACACGGAGCACCAGTGGTGGTTGCAACCAGCAACCTCCACTGTGGTGTGCACCATGAAGGGGTTAATGAATAAATAAACTAATACCACGAACATACTGTAGAATGGGCAAGCCCATGCACACAACGTTAAGGGGAGGCGGACCAGAGAGAACCAGTCCTGCATTCATTCATAATATTCACAACAGCACACCAGCCCTAGACCTCAGCCCATTTACCCAAGAAGGTAAACAAAGCCCCCCCTGCACTACTCCCCCAGTAGACACCGATTGACCGTCAGCATGAATGGCTGAGAGGAGGAAAGACTGTAGTATAGACAGACATTCCCGTAGCAGAGAGACAGAACAGAAACAGTAGCCCAATATAGCATAGCGTTCGGCGCTAATGTGGACAGAAAAACAGTCAGCTGAGCCACAACACTGGCCGCCACTAAATCCCATCCTGCAGCAGTATAGCTCTACTGCCACCCGCCGGGCCGACTCGCTCTCAAGCATCGGCTTCCGGGTGGGACACCGTCCAACCCCGCCGAAGCACAGGATCGATGCTACCTGGCTACCTAGCCATGGCACACCCGCCCTGCACCCTGTTGTCAACCCATTTACCCGTAAAAGGGTAAAATAGGACTCAGCAAAACCCCCCACATTAGCTACCGATTGACCTTCATCAATGAACCGGTTAAGAGGAGGGAAAAGCAGCAACATCCCACGGCGGGGAACATTAGAACAGTGCCCAGCATTTCAGCATTAGTGTTAGCATTAGCATTAGCATCAGCGTTAGCATTAGTGTTTAGCAGCACGCTCCAGGATCGCTTGGAAACCGTCCACTTCAGGGGAACGTTCACCAAACCATCCCGCGCCTGGCGCCGACACACAACTCGGTTGTGTAACAAAACAAACCAGCATTACTAATACTAGCATCAATGCCTGATGACACAGGGCCTACCTGTGTGCGAGCCGGCTCGATAGCCAACCTTGCACGCTGTCCCTCGATCTGCTGCCACAAGACGAGGGAACATCAGAATAGACCCGACGTGTCGTTGGAACATACCCCGAAGATTCCAGGGGTAAGCAAATCTCCGTAAGCACTCAATATTATCTAAACTTTTCTTAACAACTAGTTGCATAGGGTGTCATGGATCTTCTATGATGGAAACGAAAATAGAGGAAGGGTGAGTGGTGGCTACGCCCAGTACTATATAGTACGGCAGTAGGGGCGGGGCCTGGCAGGTGCTGGGTGTATTTGGTTTTATTCGTTGATGGAGTACACTAGGTACATGAGATGAGGTATATCTCGGTATGGCTTAAGAGCGGGACGCGATGCCAGTACGAATATATAACTCCTTTTTGAAGTTCTACTCACCTTGACAATCTGAGGAGGAGGCTCTGAAACTCTGAGGAGGCTCCCTCACTGGGAAGGAGGGTCCGAACTCACAGAAGGCACTTCTCCCTGAGGAGGAGCTTCGTGAGGAGGAGAGTCTGACAACTCCCTGAAACAGATCCATAACATGGAACCTGAACAACTCACGGAAGTCTTACCAATAGAAACACGCTCAGTGACGTACTCTATGGCGGGGGAATTTCCGCGGTGCACACGCCCAATCTTTCAGGGCGTGGGACCAGGAAACTCCCCCCCCCCCCCCCCCCCCTTACCCTGTAACGTGCCGAAACAGCACCGTGTCAGGAACCCTGAAGGACAGGGGGTTTTAACCCCTGACCAATCAGAAAAGGGGAGGGAAGGTTTACCAGTTCACCCCTTTACGACCCCTCACCCCTGATACGATGTAATGACAAAGTAGAGCCATGACCCAGTCATAGCATGCTACATGAAGCATTCAACAGCTTCACATAGCTCATGTGCTAACCTGCTATCTGATTTTTACTAAGGAAAAAACACAGAACAGAGAGGGCCCCTTTAAGAGCCCCGGTACCAGACTTACACATGTGCTTCTGTGGACCAAACCCTAACCCAGTTGTAGATCTCAACGACACACACAACCCTTCATCACAAAGAAAATGGCAAAGTACACTCTTACTACAGAGGAACGCCGTTTTTCATAACGAGAGAGACATAAGTCCTCGATTACGTATTGGCCACAGGCCTTGCTATCACATGATAGTGACCAAACAACCTTTTCCGTAGGAAAATAATTGTTTCTCAAGCAGACGCACAACCCCAGCAGCTTAAGCTGAGGGTTACATCGTATCCCCACAAACACAGTGACACAATATATTGTAAACAACATGTCTGAGAGGAGGGGGGGAAGCCCCAGGGAAAAACCGAGGGGGTCACCCCTCCTACCTTACCCTTGATACGACCAGGTTGAACAGGTACCCCTGTTAATATGTGAACATGCTGTTCATTGTCATCACAGGCTGAGAAAAGGATTCATTCCTCAATCACATGTCACTAAGCATAGCTTCACAGGTTAATTAACCGACTTAGTTGTGAGTTCACCCACGTTACAAACGTTACATGAACACACATGTTCTCATCACAACCAACCAGTTCATTTTTACACATGTAAAAAACAAACGCAGATTTTCTATGTAGAGAGAAGCTATACCAGTGACAAGACAATTCACACACAACTTGCGTCGTATCCTCAATGTATTGCAGCAACACACGTTTTGGAAAACATCATTATTACAAAACATTTAGAAGGGAAGGAAAGAAGTGTTTAAAGTCCGGTCAGGACTCCTACCTCCACCCTGAGCGCAGGCCGAGAGGACTGCAACACTGGTTAACGGGACACCGAAGTCGAACCCGGCATCTCCTGCGTTGGTGACGAGGGTAATGTCCGCTACGCCACCCAGCCGCCGTTCTCCATGTTGACGAAGTCCTCGCTGGCAGGGCACCGGGTGTAGGGTCCACTAACATCCTCTGTCAAAGATGACGTCGTAGTCAGAGTGTTTAAGGCATGTTATAGTCACAGTAACGTTCAACAGTGTAGCATTAAGCTAACAGCCGCCTGACCGATCGTTTCCTAGCCTAGTGAACACAATCAATCAATCAAATCAAATCCTTCATTTAACCAGATAAGCATCATTGAGATTAAAATCTCTTTTTCAAGAGCGATCTGGCCAAGCAAGGCAGCAGAAAGTTTCAACATAAAAAAGAACATCACAATAAAATACAGATAAAACATTTACATCAAGCTCCAATTTCAGGCAAGTTATCAAACAGGCAAATGATCAAACACAGTTGCACTGACCAAGGGAACTGAGTTCGTAGGATTTTAAAATGGCTTTGAATTCTCCGAGGGTGACCAGTCCTGGTAATTTTAGGTCCTCCTGTATCTTGTTCCAAGATGAAGGAGCAGCATATTTAAAAGCCCTTTTTCCCAATTCAGTTCTCATATGGGGAACTTCCAGTGTTAGAACAGCTTGAGAACGAAGGGCAGACTTATCTTGCTTTGTGCACAGAAGCACACTTAGGTACGAGGGAACCAGTTTAAGCAGAGCTTTGTGCACCAGAGAGAGCCATCGAGAAAATCGCCGTATTTGTAGAGATGGATAACTTGCAATGGTATATAGGGTGCAATGGTGCACTCGATTTCCACATCCCGTGACAAAGCGTAAGGCAGAATGGTACACAGTATCAAGCTTTCTAAGGTACTGATCAGGTGCATACATATAGAGTAAGTCACCATAATCAAGTAGTGGTAAGAAGGTGGTCGAGATCAGGTGACTTCTCACTTTAAGTGAAAAACAGGACCTGTTTCTGAAAAAGAAGCCGAGTTTAAGCTTCAGCTTTGACACAAGTTTGTCTATGTGAGATTTAAACGTAAGGTTCTCGTCCACTGTAATGCCTAGATATTTGTAGGAAGCAACCCTTTCGATGTCAGTCCCTCCAGCAGTAACAAGTGTGGGAAGATCAGCTGGGAGTCTCTTCCCATTTGAGAAGAGCATAAACTTTGATTTGCCAGCATTTAACACTAGCTTAAGCTGGGTAAGATGTGACTGAACAATGTCAAAGGCAGATTGCAAGAACTCCATCGTTTGCACAACACTGGGAGATGAGCAATAAATTACTGTGTCATCAGCATAGAAATGGTAAGCAGCATTAGACAGGTTGATACAAAGATAATTTACATATATGGAGGACGAGCTAGCGCCGCAGCTAACAGCTGACTGGCTAACAGTAGGCCACAAACTAGCACGCAAGCTAAGCAGCTATCACCTGAACTGTACACAACGACATAACAAGCCACACTTCAGACAGGCCGCCGCCTGAAACCCCCCTCATCCTAAGAGAGAAGAGAAAAAGAAATTCCAACACAGTTTTCAACTGTGATTTACCAGACATACAGCGGAGTCGGCTCAATTCCCATACGGGCTGCAGCCGACTTGAGCATGGAACTACCGATAAAGAAGATCCATACCCACATTTCCTCGTGTTTTAGGGTGTACTCTCACATTCATCTGAAAGATGGGGCCTGCACGGGACAGAGAAGCATCCGCTTATCCAGAGTATCCCGGGTTCAACCAGGTCTCGGTCGCGGCCCACTAGTTTGACGATCATGGGCGTCAGACCAGGATCCTCCGTCCGCCGCCTAAGAAGCCGAGCAGAGGACCCCAATCTGGGGCCTGCCTTTGTAAAATTGTCAGCTAATCCCCATAGCATTAACAGACAACTGGCGCTCGCAAGCAAAACATTACTCACCCAGCTCGGAAGCAACCAGTTTCTCACAACAGCCGGTGCCTCCCACAGTCCAGCTGTATAACCGGAGGTTCAATACCTATCCAGCCGCAGCAAAGAGGACTGCAGGTGGGGAGTATATCAGCAACGCGAGCCCCTAATACGAAAAAGCCGGTGGAGGTCAGAATGACGAAGACATTATCGCCGTATTTTCTCGAAAATAGTGAGAGAGAAAATAAAGATATAATGTCAACGTATCTCCTTGTTCTTCCTTTCTTCAGATAATACTTTCTTTCCCACGTCAAGTGATTGGTATACAGGCACTCTCTTGGGGTGAAATCTGAGAAGGAGATGATTGTGTGGCCCCACCCCTGCTTATGTAGGTAGCAGATGGGGGTGTGGCCAGACAGATGCTGGTATGTAAGGTGCATTTGTGAAGTTTTTATTCAGTGCACGTCACTGGAGTGAGATGTGTGCAGATGACGCTGAGCGGAAGCTAGTACGATATAGAACAACTAAACCACACAAATGCCCAAACCAGAACAGAGGCCAAATCTGAAAAGCCAGGGTTTAAGAAGGGTGTGGTGATCCAGGATTGGGTGCAGGGATCCTGAAACACATCGGCCAATCGGGTGAGGTTTGAAAGGTAACCCACCAATGGAGAGGCAGGAACGGCAGTGACGAATGGTGGATTACTGGCATCTTGACTGGAGGACTGAAAAAAAGATGGAGACAAACAAACACTGTGGAAGCAGAGTCATTGTAAGGGCTGTGGGTGTGTGTGTGGGTCACAAGCAGATAATAGGGACTCTTTAAGTTACCCGTGAAACGAATAACCACTAAACTGCTTACGCAGACATTTTAGGAGAAGGGGGAAAATAAACAACACAAAACAACCTTTACAGGTGGAAGCCTCAAAGTGAGTATTTAAGAAAATAAATAAAGTCCCAAAAAACAGGACTACACTCAATAAAGAGGTATAGTAGAAACATAAATAAGCCACAAAGGCACCTCCTAATAACAGAGTTTATATTGAAAAAGTTAAACAATAAACCTCCACTAAGGGAGTTTATGTGTAGAATAATGCCAGTAGGCCAAAACAAGAATGACTACAATAAAGGCTAAATTCTGAATCAGAGATCAGCACTACACTTCAATATAATAAGCATGACCAAAAGGATAGCCAACACTAGGAAATGAATAAGCAGTTGACACTGCGAGATCCAAACTTAAATAGACTCAGCATTGCCATAGGTACAGCTGCACTGAATCAGGTGCAATCAAGCCCACACACCTGCCGACCCATGAGGCAATTAACCACAGAGATCAGGGATGCGTCAATACTTTTACCAACTACCCTCCAGTTCCGCGTTCTGCGATTGGCCACTGACGTTTCTGGTCATGTGACAACTGCGCCAATCGTGTGACGCCTGTTTCTATCACCGGTTACGCTTAGGCACTCTTTCGAAGTTGGTTAATGTTAGAGTTTGTCTTAGAGCAGGGCGATAGAACACCAGCCCTGATTCCAAACTCTAACCTTAACCAACTTCGAAAGAGTCGCCTAAGCTTAACCAGTGATAAACTAGGCGTTAGGTAGTTTGCAGGCTGTTCAAGGCGGAAATAGGTGCAGAAACAGGCGTCACGCGATTGGCGCACATGTCACATGACCTGAAACGTCAGTGGCCAATCAGATCGCAGAAAGCGAATGCAGAACTGGAGGGTAGTTGGTAAAAGTATTGACGCACCAGGGATTGACAGCTATCCCTCACAGCAGATGAAATAGACAGGGGTCCCTCACAGAAAGGTGAAATAAAGCAAAAACCAAGACAGTCATTGCGATGTAACACCACTTTGGCGCAGGCTGATCTCATGAGGCTTAGAGTACAAAAGTGTGTATCAAGTTCAATGTCATATAATTTTTTATATTTAAAAAAAAAATCTTCCCCACGATTACTAAGAGCCTAAGATATCTATAAAAGATTACAAATATTTCCACATTTTAACCACTTATATTCTTGTTTGTTTGATAGTAAGTGCGTTTTTATGAGAGAAAAAACGCAGAAAACTGCATATTTTTCATATTTATATAGGTTTTAGACCCCATATTCCAGCGTGGCAAACCTGCACAAAGTCCCTCTGAATGAGATTCTGTCCTTATATATACAAATGATTGACTAATTCGGTCAGAAATAGCTGAGACGCTAACGTTAGTAACCACTGGTTATTGTTAATATGTCCAGCGAGCATACAGTACACATTCTGCCGGTAGATTCTGAAGACACAAGCGCTGTCTATTGAAGCACCAGCCCCCTTCCGCATAGAGCGAGCTCAGCGATGAGCCGAGGGGGCGGGCACCCATCAGAGGGATCCGTGATTCAGCTGTATAACACGGTTGATACCAGAGCGAGGAGGAGGAGGGGAGAGGAGTGGTGCTGCATGCTGCTCGCTCTCCTTGCAACTTCATTGACAGAAGCTGGCATGAGCTGGGTATTTTCGTTTTTCTCGAAATTCTGACGCTCATTGAGAGCTCTGGATGTCCTCTCCTCATATGACTACAAACAAAATGGCGGCGCGGAGCTTTTAGTGTTTATATTCGCTCGTTTATGAATGCATTTCCTGATATTTCCTGAACTGATATTTCACTAATAACTAGTGCTGTCAGGCGATTAAAAAAATTTATCTAATTAATTACAGGATTTGTAATTAATTAATCTAATTAATCGCATTTTAATTGCATTACCATTTTAGGCCTGATATTTTATATTCTATAATCATATTTCAAATTGCATATGTCTGGATGGCAGAATTCACAAAACCTTCTGTTTAATCATCTTCCCTTTATTCATTTGCTTAGATTTTTCAGGTCTGGTAAATTTTAGCATGGTGTTATTCACAGTAAAAAAAATATATAAATACATGTAATTGATATTCTCATTTGGTTCATCACAATTTACTCAAGCCTAGTAACAGACACAGTATTTCTGACACTGGGAATACATTCCCTGAGATCCATAGATGTCCCTAGAATCAGATACCAAGAACATGCAAATGGACAATTTTTTTAAAAAGTTTGTAAATGTTTATTCTATGTTCTTATGGAATGAATGAGATTTAAAAAAAACGCAATAAACTGACAGCCCTACTAATAACACTTTAACCTATTGGTAAACAAACGTATTGCTGAAAATATACACTATGACTGCTGTTTTGACAGGATTAGGGTATATACTCTTGGCTACATTTGAAAAAGAAACGCAACATTAATCCATACAGTCTGTAGACATGGATTTATGACGTGATGTCATTTTGGGTCAGATACCCTTATATAATCACTGGTCCTGGGGCGTCATCAAAGCAAAGCAGGCTGTTCTCAGTCCTCGCGGCACAATGGTGGAACGAACTCCCCACCACAGTTAGGACAGCTGAAACCTGCCCAATTTCCCACCGTCTACTAAAAACACACCTATTCAAACAATATATGAAATAAATTATAGATTGTACCTTACTACTATACTATACTACAACCCTACTACCTATCATGCTAATGTCTATACTATATGCACTAAGCTCGATACTATTTGACGAACAATGCCACTGACCCTTAGCTGTCAGAGATATATGGTATACCCCTCCTGGTGACTTGTTGTTCAAGTTTCAAGTTCAAGTTTCAAGTTTCTTTATTAGTTGTCATACAGAAATACAGAATACTTTGTATGAAATGCTTCTTTCTGCTTTGTTCACAAGCGGACAGCTGACCAAGCGAATACTGACTCATAACGTTACCAACGTTAAGTCGAGTTCATTCATACTACACTAGTACACGTATGATCAATCCAATAATGAACACATATATATATCTTGTCATTTTAAACAAGTTACCATTCATTCATTCATCTATTATGCGTCACCTGCGGCGAAATTAAATGTTATAGTTCAACAACAACACGCTGTGTTGAGAGAGCGAGAGAGAGAGAGCGAGAGAGAGAGCGAGAGAGAGAGAGAGAGAGAGAGAGCGAGAGCGAGAGAGAGAGAGAGAGAGAGAGAGAGAGAGAGAGAGAGAGAGAGAGAGAGAGAGAGAGACCGCATTAACTCACTTTGTTTAGTTGAAACGTGGTCCAGGAGGGCTTGATAAAGTGTATATGTCCACTGTCCCACAGTCCCAGACTGTTGATGTATATCCACTGTCCAGACTGCATCCAGCTAGCCAAATAGCTTCTTGTTAGCCAGGTTAGGCACCACAACACAACAGCATCGAACAGCCTGCAAACTACCTGGCGTTGTATCGCCCCCTGCTCTAAGACAAACTCTAACCTTAACCAACTTTGAAAGAGTGCCTAAGATTAACCAGTGTAGAAACTGGCGTCGGCCAATCAGAGAGCGTCTCCGAGAAATGCGGCTAGAGCGTCTCCGAGAAATGCGGCTACGGAAAGTATAGACGCTGCTTGCTTAGATGATATAGATCGCTTGAAAACGCGCCCGGCTTCCATCATATTACATCATATTTCAACGCACAGAGCGTTACGTGCGTTGACCTATTTGATTGGCTGCGAGGATACAGCGATGAAACCAGTGCACGCCCTGCTGTGCACGATATGTCTCGCCCCGGCTTGAGAGGTAGTTACTAGTGACTTCCTGTGAATGAATATTATTTATATTTGATATATTAACGTTATATTGTGCATTGGAAACACAAACATACTTAAAATTAGTAAATATTATTCATTTTAAACATGTTTATTTTATTTCTAGGGCTCTAAAAAAAATGGATATATATATTTTCTTCTTCTTCTCTCTTTTAACCAGGGAGGGCGGCGCTCTAGCGCCCACTATCGGCTGGCCGCCACTGGGCTATGGGTGTTGGGGGAAGGGGCTTACAGGCTATCACTGTAGACATGCTGATCTGAGACTGGTTAATTATAAGTCAGAGTGACGTTTGCATGGTCATGCAATCTGAACTTAATACATTTTTTATGATTATGTGGGCTCTGACCTTTAGGCCAATCAGTGGTTATGGAAGGTGCCAGGAATAGTAAAAATGAGCAGCCATCATCATTTCTGGGGATGATATGGTTTGTATTTTATCTTATCTTATCTTCTCTTATATACAGTAGGAGTGATACATGGGATGTGTTACATCACATGTTCAGTCAGAAGTCACAGTAATGAAATATAAATTTTGATTGATTTTAAATATTGATTTTCAAGTTGTTGTCTTCTTATATAATCACATGTCATATTGATGAATGCAGAACATAAATACAGTTGTATCATGTACATATAATTGTCCTTATACTGTAACTGACGTATCCCAGTGCATGGTTGTCTATTTTTTGTAACACAGTATTGTGTGTTCTGACACAAAACTAATTTCTGTACCAACAGACAATAAAGAATTATCTTATCTTATCTTAAAGAGGTAGTTCTGATTCTTGGAACCCAAGCCATATTCCTGCTCACCAGTGATCATCATCATCATCATCATCATCATCATCATCATCATCATCATCATCATCATCATCATCATCATCAACAACCTTTATTTATACTCAAAAAGACAATTGAGGTCACCCTCATTTTCAATGTCGTCGAGACTTTAGACATTTCAATGCACTATGCAATATTGCGATATTCAATGCAAATATTAATAACTATCTATATAGTATAAAATTAACATAGGCATACAATCAGCACACAGATTGACAGAATAAAAAACAATGCATAAATTGCAGACATAAGAATAGGTATAAAAGACAATAAAAGTAGTGCAATGTAAAAGTGCAGACTTAATAATGGCATAAAATAAGTACAAAAATACAATGTCGCTCGAAGGCATGTGAACCCCCCCGGAACAGTCAGTCCCCCCAAAACACCCCACACATCAATCCCTGATGTCATTGATTGGTAGAGTTATTTCACACAACCCATGCTGTTCCTCATACTAGCTCCGGCTAATTAGACACAAACTAATGCAAAGTCAGTGGGGTCAAGCTCCTGCCTGAAACTGAAATCCACTCTACCGTGCAAACGGTATATTTCAGTTAGCAGTTTTTATTGTAATTTCTATCACCCTGCCTATACCTCCCCTGTGCTGCTATGACCCCTGAATTTCCCACAAGGGGATTATTAAAAGAACATCTGTATCTTACTGTAAGTATAGACAGGAACATGACCCCATTGACTTTGTTGACCCCAATGCTGATAATTGACCAAATCCCCCAAAGAGGCACTTCACCAAAAACCAATGCCAATTTATGTTGCACATAATCTGACACACATCCAAAAACTCTAAAAAATATCTTGTACACATTCATTTAGTTTGACATTGAGAGTAAATGTTTGAATATGGCCACCAGTGATGTCGTGCAGGCAGTGGAGGAAGTAACAAAGTATTTTATTACTTAAGTACTCTATGAAAGTACAATTCTGAGGTAGTAGCACTTTACTTGAGTATTTACATTTTAGGGAACTTTGTACTTTTACTACATTTATCTGAACCCATCAGTTACTCAGGGATTAAAGCAAAAAAAATCTCCTGACTGAACTTTTTTTCAGGCCAAGTCATATTCTTATTTTAACCTCCATTGTATTTTTTTATAGCGTTAGGATTTTAAGGGAGCCTACTTGTTTCGGTTTCATCGATAATCCAATGTACAGTTACCCCCCCCCACCTCCAATGTACAGCCCCCCCCCTCCACCCAACCTACCCAACCTCCTCCAATGTACAGTTTCTTCATCAAATGTATATACTCTTTTTTAGACTCTTATTGTATCACAAACAATACTGTATTTGTAAATCTGGTATGTCATAAATGTATAGATGTAGCAGTATTGTCTATCTGTATGTCATGTATGTCATATATGTTATGATGAATTGAAAATGGGGGACCCTGATGTAAACAAGACGGAAGTCTTTCTCTGGTCTGCATCCCCTTTAATCGGCTATGGTCTCTTATCATCTCTCCACATCGGACGTGGTTGTCATAAGATGGTATCCGCTCTGTTCTTCTTGCAGCGCAAAATTAGCGGCTTAAACTTATTGAAAGGAAGTTCGGCGATGCCACATTCAGTTTCGATTCGATTGTTCGCTAGTGAGAGAAAACGGTGCTTTTTCAATGTATGTGATGTATAGATTGGGGAGAGATGACCACAGCTAAAAACGGTGGTAATGAAATGTGCATGGTTCGCTTTAGAAAACGGTGATAGAAGAAGAGGCAGTAGCCATCACTGCAGAAGGTTTAGCAGCCAGCCGAATGTTTACATTCCTTGTAAGAACATAGATAACAGAGTGTAGGCCCAGAGCAGGAGGAGAGGGGTGACCTCTTTAATGCAACAGTGGATGAAACGTTTAATGGTGTGAAAGGTTAGCAGTCGTCATGACAGCACGTCGCATGACAACCAGGAGAGGGGCGGGGGGCCGTCGTTGCTACGACGAAGACCTATAAGTCGAACGGTGTTTCCGGGTAGGGCAGACTAACATCTGACTGAGACTAAGAGGGAAGAAACCAGAAGAGACTCTCTCCTCTCATTGAGAGAGAGGGGGGGGGGGGGAGAATGGCACGACATCAGTAGCTTCGGCTACCACGAGGATGGTCTTAGGCTAACGAACAGGCCTGAACACTATTGGACTGAATCACAAAAGGACAATCTGAACACACCGAAAGATCATTAGAATAGACTCTTCAAGGACGATACAATTTGATAACATCTGATAACATCTGATTATGAGGTTTCTGTTTAGAGAAATAAAACAACGCTTTTCCTCACAAGGTATCTCACGTTGTCGAAGTGTCGAATTCTTACGGAAGTGGAGGAGTATTATGGTTTATGGATTGCACTAATGGGGGAAGATAAGGATCTTATCTACCAGTATCGGAGACGTCAGGACCATTAAAAGTACACAACGCAGAGGAATTGGATGGAGAGCCAAACAGACGAAGACGTGATACTGGCCAGTTTGATCAGAATCTAACAGATGATGCCGTTGGGACCCGGATTTGCAAGAGATTAAAACAACGGGAACAGTTGGTTGTTGATGACAGCCAGAAAGCAAGAGATAAGAACAACGGATAAAGACTTTTTCAATAATGGGGCGACAGTGGACAACAGTCATCAATGTGTGGGAGAATCATGATCGAAGCAAGGCCGGCCAGCCCTGGGAGAGAGCGGCGAGTCGAGCGGTCTGGAGGCGAACCAGCGCTGTAGGGGAAACAGCGCTCCGATCAAAAATGTGAGTTCACTGTGCACACGGTTGTTTTGATTTTAAGCCAAATAAAAACGAACAGATAGTGAATCCGTAAACGTAAACATTTCTAGTTCGACACAGAGAATGCCAGCTGTGATAATATGAGCAGAGAGCCATGGTGGAAATCGAGGGTGTTATCTACAGAGAATGAAAAGCAAACGAGGCAGGCTGCACAGTTTTGGTTTAAGGAGGGTAAATGCGAGATGAGGAAAGGGGGGGGGGGGCGCTTGAATCAGATCGAAAAATTGTTATGGCGGGACTGTTTTCATAACAGAAGGAAAGTCGAAAGGAGATTGTACCAGTGTGTATTATGTCCGATCAGGCAAGAGTATTAGTCTGAGAAAGCGTCCCCTGATAATGGATAGGAAAGAGAGGAAAACAGCAGTGTTTTTAGGCCTTGGAAGGAGGGGCAGCGTTCGTTTTGTTTGTGAGAGAGTAGCCATTATGAGCGAGTCAAAATGGCCGTGAGCACCACGAGGAGATAACAACAGATAAAGAACCAGGAAGTGACACGTCAACTAAAACACCATGGAGGAGGAGTAGGTCGCCACCTAGTGGCGGAGGGGGGGTAGTGCTGGGGAGTTTCCATTACCCATAGGGGAATATTTAGAGTTTAAGTTAATTAAGGAGTTTAATTTTTTCAAGATTACCAACTGCTTGTGTGTATACACGGTGGTGTATGTAGAACTTTGTAAAGGAACTCAAAGTGTGGTATAGAGCGACGGGACAGCTCCAGGGCGACGGTAGACAGCCCCGTAGGGTATATAGAGCGACGGGACAGCTCCAGGGCGACGGTAGACAGCCCCGTAGGGTATAGAGCGACGGTGACAGCTCCAGGGCGATGGTAGACAGCCCCGTAGGGTATAGAGCGACGGTGACAGCTCCAGGGCGATGGTAGACAGCCCCGTAGGGTATAGAGCGACGGTGACAGCTCCAGGGCGATGGTAGACAGCCCCGTAGGGTATAGAGCAACGGTGACAGCTCCAGGGCGACGGTAGACAGCCCCGTAGGGTATAGGGCGACGGACAGCTCTGTTGTATGTTAGATGATAGTACGAGTACGTATGTGAGTTAGGAGCAGGGAACCAACCTGCTCTGTTGTATGTTAGAGAGGGAGTTCGATCTCCAGTGGGGCCTTCTCACACCTAATAAATAGGCAGAGTCTTGAGGGGACACGTCACCAGAAAGAACTGGCGCGCGCTGGGGGTCAACCGTGGGACAAACGTAGAGCGCCGAGTGGGTATCGTTTAGCTGCTGGTGTCACGCCGGAAGACGACAAAACAGGGAACAGCCCTGTAGGATTAGATATGGGTGTTGAGAAGGTGGGGGACTAATAGAGAACAAATAGCGCCATGGGCTGTAGGACACTCACACCGTCCAACAGTCTGAAAGGGCGTGGCCATGGCAGGGCTTGCAGAGGGAAAAAATATATAGAGAACGAGCTGCAGGCCCAAAGCCACGGTAGACTAATAGAAAACACAGGGTCGAGTGTACAGAAAGACTGCCGGTGTTGTGTTTCTGCTTTCAAGGGGGGAATGACACCGACAGCGATGGAGATGGCCAGGAGACAGACTGGAGGAGGAGGAAGCCGCAGGGGCCAGGCACCGCAGCCTGGTACACAGATGATCCACGACGAGAGGGAGGAGACGGCGGCGGTGGAGATGAGCCTCAACCAAGATGACCGACAGGGCGGAGATGACCGACGGGGCGGAGACGGCCGACGAGGCGGAGTCCAGCGGTCGCAGGCGGTGTTGCCCAGGGGAGAACGAGGCGGACATCGGAGGGGCCTTCCCGGCGGAGACGCTGTTTAGAGAGCGTTTTGAAACAACAGAGCACGGGCGGTGAATCATGAACAAACAGGGACTTCCTTTCAGAGTCAAGCAGGAGATCGAGAGACGAGACAACAGCGAGAAGTCCTGTGTTCATTGATTAGGAGTATGAGATATAAATGGAGGATTCATATATAAGATATATGTATAGAAGGATATATATATATATATAGAAGGTAGATATAACTGAGAACAGTAGAACAACAGGATATAATTATTGGGAGCAGACAGGGGGGCTCCAATGGTTATGAGTCGTTGGATGTTGTTGGTTTTGGTGGTCGGTTTCGGTTCCCTTTTAGCACGAAGGGGGGCGCAAACAGACATCAGGCAGCAGGATCACTGGGTTGACCGTGGGCCGTCTTCGTTTCTTGTGCACGAGAGACGAGGTTTGGTTTGCTTCAACCACAGGCTATTTTTGGCATAATTAATTGAAAAACCAAATAATGATTTATGATTCTGAAGGGGTGATAAGAATCAAGGGGGGATTGAGAGAAAACGGTGCTTTTTCAATGTATGTGATGTATAGATTGGGGAGAGATGACCACAGCTAAAAACGGTGGTAATGAAATGTGCATGGTTCGCTTTAGAAAACGGTGATAGAAGAAGAGGCAGTAGCCATCACTGCAGAAGGTTTAGCAGCCAGCCGAATGTTTACATTCCTTGTAAGAACATAGATAACAGAGTGTAGGCCCAGAGCAGGAGGAGAGGGGTGACCTCTTTAATGCAACAGTGGATGAAACGTTTAATGGTGTGAAAGGTTAGCAGTCGTCATGACAGCACGTCGCATGACAACCAGGAGAGGGGCGGGGGGCCGTCGTTGCTACGACGAAGACCTATAAGTCGAACGGTGTTTCCGGGTAGGGCAGACTAAAATCTGACTGAGACTAAGAGGGAAGAAACCAGAAGAGACTCTCTCCTCTCATTGAGAGAGAGGGGGGGGGGGGGAGAATGGCACGACATCAGTAGCTTCGGCTACCACGAGGATGGTCTTAGGCTAACGAACAGGCCTGAACACTATTGGACTGAATCACAAAAGGACAATCTGAACACACCGAAAGATCATTAGAATAGACTCTTCAAGGACGATACAATTTGATAACATCTGATAACATCTGATTATGAGGTTTCTGTTTAGAGAAATAAAACAACGCTTTTCCTCACAAGGTATCTCACGTTGTCGAAGTGTCGAATTCTTACGGAAGTGGAGGAGTATTATGGTTTATGGATTGCACTAATGGGGGAAGATAAGGATCTTATCTACCAGTATCGGAGACGTCAGGACCATTAAAAGTACACAACGCAGAGGAATTGGATGGAGAGCCAAACAGACGAAGACGTGATACTGGCCAGTTTGATCAGAATCTAACAGATGATGCCGTTGGGACCCGGATTTGCAAGAGATTAAAACAACGGGAACAGTTGGTTGTTGATGACAGCCAGAAAGCAAGAGATAAGAACAACGGATAAAGACTTTTTCAATAATGGGGCGACAGTGGACAACAGTCATCAATGTGTGGGAGAATCATGATCGAAGCAAGGCCGGCCAGCCCTGGGAGAGAGCGGCGAGTCGAGCGGTCTGGAGGCGAACCAGCGCTGTAGGGGAAACAGCGCTCCGATCAAAAATGTGAGTTCACTGTGCACACGGTTGTTTTGATTTTAAGCCAAATAAAAACGAACAGATAGTGAATCCGTAAACGTAAACATTTCTAGTTCGACACAGAGAATGCCAGCTGTGATAATATGAGCAGAGAGCCATGGTGGAAATCGAGGGTGTTATCTACAGAGAATGAAAAGCAAACGAGGCAGGCTGCACAGTTTTGGTTTAAGGAGGGTAAATGCGAGATGAGGAAAGGGGGGGGGGGGGCGCTTGAATCAGATCGAAAAATTGTTATGGCGGGACTGTTTTCATAACAGAAGGAAAGTCGAAAGGAGATTGTACCAGTGTGTATTATGTCCGATCAGGCAAGAGTATTAGTCTGAGAAAGCGTCCCCTGATAATGGATAGGAAAGAGAGGAAAACAGCAGTGTTTTTAGGCCTTGGAAGGAGGGGCAGCGTTCGTTTTGTTTGTGAGAGAGTAGCCATTATGAGCGAGTCAAAATGGCCGTGAGCACCACGAGGAGATAACAACAGATAAAGAACCAGGAAGTGACACGTCAACTAAAACACCATGGAGGAGGAGTAGGTCGCCACCTAGTGGCGGAGGGGGGGTAGTGCTGGGGAGTTTCCATTACCCATAGGGGAATATTTAGAGTTTAAGTTAATTAAGGAGTTTAATTTTTTCAAGATTACCAACTGCTTGTGTGTATACACGGTGGTGTATGTAGAACTTTGTAAAGGAACTCAAAGTGTGGTATAGAGCGACGGGACAGCTCCAGGGCGACGGTAGACAGCCCCGTAGGGTATATAGAGCGACGGGACAGCTCCAGGGCGACGGTAGACAGCCCCGTAGGGTATAGAGCGACGGTGACAGCTCCAGGGCGATGGTAGACAGCCCCGTAGGGTATAGAGCGACGGTGACAGCTCCAGGGCGATGGTAGACAGCCCCGTAGGGTATAGAGCGACGGTGACAGCTCCAGGGCGATGGTAGACAGCCCTGTAGGGTATAGAGCAACGGTGACAGCTCCAGGGCGACGGTAGACAGCCCCGTAGGGTATAGGGCGACGGACAGCTCTGTTGTATGTTAGATGATAGTACGAGTACGTATGTGAGTTAGGAGCAGGGAACCAACCTGCTCTGTTGTATGTTAGAGAGGGAGTTCGATCTCCAGTGGGGCCTTCTCACACCTAATAAATAGGCAGAGTCTTGAGGGGACACGTCACCAGAAAGAACTGGCGCGCGCTGGGGGTCAACCGTGGGACAAACGTAGAGCGCCGAGTGGGTATCGTTTAGCTGCTGGTGTCACGCCGGAAGACGACAAAACAGGGAACAGCCCTGTAGGATTAGATATGGGTGTTGAGAAGGTGGGGGACTAATAGAGAACAAATAGCGCCATGGGCTGTAGGACACTCACACCGTCCAACAGTCTGAAAGGGCGTGGCCATGGCAGGGCTTGCAGAGGGAAAAAATATATAGAGAACGAGCTGCAGGCCCAAAGCCACGGTAGACTAATAGAAAACACAGGGTCGAGTGTACAGAAAGACTGCCGGTGTTGTGTTTCTGCTTTCAAGGGGGGAATGACACCGACAGCGATGGAGATGGCCAGGAGACAGACTGGAGGAGGAGGAAGCCGCAGGGGCCAGGCACCGCAGCCTGGTACACAGATGATCCACGACGAGAGGGAGGAGACGGCGGCGGTGGAGATGAGCCTCAACCAAGATGACCGACAGGGCGGAGATGACCGACGGGGCGGAGACGGCCGACGAGGCGGAGTCCAGCGGTCGCAGGCGGTGTTGCCCAGGGGAGAACGAGGCGGACATCGGAGGGGCCTTCCCGGCGGAGACGCTGTTTAGAGAGCGTTTTGAAACAACAGAGCACGGGCGGTGAATCATGAACAAACAGGGACTTCCTTTCAGAGTCAAGCAGGAGATCGAGAGACGAGACAACAGCGAGAAGTCCTGTGTTCATTGATTAGGAGTATGAGATATAAATGGAGGATTCATATATAAGATATATGTATAGAAGGATATATATATATATATAGAAGGTAGATATAACTGAGAACAGTAGAACAACAGGATATAATTATTGGGAGCAGACAGGGGGGCTCCAATGGTTATGAGTCGTTGGATGTTGTTGGTTTTGGTGGTCGGTTTCGGTTCCCTTTTAGCACGAAGGGGGGCGCAAACAGACATCAGGCAGCAGGATCACTGGGTTGACCGTGGGCCGTCTTCGTTTCTTGTGCACGAGAGACGAGGTTTGGTTTGCTTCAACCACAGGCTATTTTTGGCATAATTAATTGAAAAACCAAATAATGATTTATGATTCTGAAGGGGTGATAAGAATCAAGGGGGGATTGAGAGAAAACGGTGCTTTTTCAATGTATGTGATGTATAGATTGGGGAGAGATGACCACAGCTAAAAACGGTGGTAATGAAATGTGCATGGTTCGCTTTAGAAAACGGTGATAGAAGAAGAGGCAGTAGCCATCACTGCAGAAGGTTTAGCAGCCAGCCGAATGTTTACATTCCTTGTAAGAACATAGATAACAGAGTGTAGGCCCAGAGCAGGAGGAGAGGGGTGACCTCTTTAATGCAACAGTGGATGAAACGTTTAATGGTGTGAAAGGTTAGCAGTCGTCATGACAGCACGTCGCATGACAACCAGGAGAGGGGCGGGGGGCCGTCGTTGCTACGACGAAGACCTATAAGTCGAACGGTGTTTCCGGGTAGGGCAGACTAAAATCTGACTGAGACTAAGAGGGAAGAAACCAGAAGAGACTCTCTCCTCTCATTGAGAGAGAGGGGGGGGGGGGGGAGAATGGCACGACATCAGTAGCTTCGGCTACCACGAGGATGGTCTTAGGCTAACGAACAGGCCTGAACACTATTGGACTGAATCACAAAAGGACAATCTGAACACACCGAAAGATCATTAGAATAGACTCTTCAAGGACGATACAATTTGATAACATCTGATAACATCTGATTATGAGGTTTCTGTTTAGAGAAATAAAACAACGCTTTTCCTCACAAGGTATCTCACGTTGTCGAAGTGTCGAATTCTTACGGAAGTGGAGGAGTATTATGGTTTATGGATTGCACTAATGGGGGAAGATAAGGATCTTATCTACCAGTATCGGAGACGTCAGGACCATTAAAAGTACACAACGCAGAGGAATTGGATGGAGAGCCAAACAGACGAAGACGTGATACTGGCCAGTTTGATCAGAATCTAACACTAGGAATTATGGGATTTGGTGTTGGATGTATGGACTCTATGCAGACAGGGACATGGTATTTAATCGCACGATAGACTACAACTACCAAGTTGAATAGCGTGGCCCAGATTCACTTCACACGCAAATCTTTTTTTCACACAGGCTATATGACTGCTTGGCGCGGCCGCGGTAAAAAAAAGAAAAAAGCCCTTTTTCATGATATTTGACGCCTCTGATTGGCTCAGGTTAAAATCCGTCACGACTCCGAATCAAATGACGGAACTCCAAATCAAATGGACGGATATCCGTCTCAAGACGGAACGCTTTAATGCCTGGTTACTAGTTACTTTGAAGAAAAGATTTTGCATAGAAAACATGGCAAAAATGTATTAAGTAAAAGATGATGTACTTTTGAGTTTGAAGCCTGCCAACTGCGAGAGGATGTAATCAAAGCAGCATAACTGGACCACACACCACTTTAACACAACATTTAGAGGTCAACGGTTCGAGGAATGAACACTGCCAAGCACTGGAATCACAAGCGTAACGGTAATGGTGATTGGACGAAGTGCAAATATTTTCTTGGGCCCCTATCCCTACAAACCCCACCCCAAACACAAGCGCACACTCGTGCACATACACACTCGTGCACATACACACTCATGGATACACACAAACACTCCAGACAATTGGCTACAGTATGTCACTTTGGATAGAGGCAACAGAGGCTCGCCATGCAACTGCTGTAAACCACCAGCCTTTGATCAGCACCTTGGACAGCAGCCGAAGCACACACTGCGAGCACCACGGAGAGCGGCTGAAGTGCCAGATTTATCAGCCCTAGTCTAACAGCCTGGACTCAGAATACCAGTCCACCACAGCCTTTACACAGAGTGTTGATAATAAGCATATAACTAAATTAGCCATCGAGAAAAGCACAGCAACTCATTATAGGTCTACACAGTATGAATTGATTTACTCAACTCAAAAGGCAACTGAGGTTTCCCTCATTTACAGTCACGCCAAGTGTACATACAGTAATGAGCAACAAACAACAACATGTAAAATCACACACAGCATATCAAATCATACAGGACGAGGCAAAAAGCAAGGATAACAAATCGACTAAAACACATACAACTTGATTGACAATCAGAATCAGAATCAGAAAAGTTATTGCTAAGTAAGCTTACACTTACAAGACATTTGTCTCTGTAATTTTGGTGCAAATTTAACAGACAATTAAAGTAGAATAAAATGAAATGGAATATAAACTATATTAGAATACAAATACAATAGAATAGAATATATAACGGTTGGAGATCAAGGTTTTAAACTCAACAACAACAGAGGGCATAATTAAGGACTGCATCATAGCCAAACACAGATTTACCCTGTTCAGAGCATGGACGACAGCACCTGCATCACTTGCATTCATATAATTATCATTCATCATCAATGGCAGAGCAGCCAATGTTTCATCACAGTCACAGATTACAGAGAGGAGAGAAAAGAGAAGGTAGGGGAGCGGAAAAGGGGGTGATAGGTTGGAGGAGGGTGGTTATGGTAAGGTTAAATGCTAGGGTTGATAACTGTTACTGACACTTCAGAAGTCCATCATATGGACCTTGTGCTCAGCAGAGACAGTATTATAATGTTAACAACACTGCAGTGATGCTCAAGTTCAAATCCCTGGCTCTGCTGTTCTCTCTTGAGAGTTTAGTCACGCCACTGAGTCTTTATTGTCCCACGCTGCTCTTTAAACCTGTGGAGCTAGATGACATTGGCCAAAGTAAGTGTACATTCTACTCAGCTACATTTCTCTGAACCCATCAGTCACTAGTTACTTTGAAGACAATTATTTTGCATAGAAAACATGGCAACAATGTATTAGATGATGTACTTTCGAGTTTGAAGCCATGCCAACTTCAAGAGGATGTAATCAGAGCAGCATAACTGGACCACACACCACTTTAACATAACCTGTAATCAGAGCAGCATAACTGGACCACACACCACTTTAACACAACATTTAATCAGAGCAACATAACTGGAACACACACCACTTTAACATAACCTTTAATCAGAGAAGCATAACTGGAGCACACACCACTTTAACATAACCTTTAATCAAAGCAGCATAACTGGACCACACACCACTTCAACATAACCTTTAATCAGAGCAGCATAACTGGACCACACACCACTTTAACATAACCTTTAATCAGCGCAGCATAACTGGACCACACACCACTTTAACATAACCTTTAATCAGCGCAGCATAACTGGACCACACACCACTTTAACATAACCTTTAATCAGAGACGCATAACTGGACCACACACCACTTTAACATGACCTTTAATCAGAGCGGCATAACTGGACCACACACCACTTTAACACAACCTTTAATCAGAACAGCATAACTGGACCACACCACTTTAACACAACCTTTAATCAGAGCAGCATAACTGGACCACACACCACTTTAACATAACCTTTAACCAGAGCAGCATAACTGGACCACACACCACTTTAACACAACCTTTAATCAGAGCAGCATAACTGGACCACACACCACTTTAACATTACCTTTAATCAGAGCAGCATAACTGGACCACACACCACTTTAACATAACCTTTAATCAGAGCAGCATAACTGGACCACACACCACTTTAACATAACCATTAATCAGAGCAGCATAACTGGACCACACACCACTTTAACATAACCTTTAATCAGAGCAGCATAACTGGACCACACACCACTTTAACATAACCTTTAATCAGTTAAGCATAACTGGACCACACACCACTTTAACATAACCTTTAATCAGAGCAGCATAACTGGACCACACACCACTTTAACATGACCTTTAATCAGCGCAGCATAACTGGACCACACACCACTTTAACATGCCCTTTAATCAGAGCAGCATAACTGGACCACACACCACTTTAACATAACCATTAATCAGATCAGCATAACTGGACCACACACCACTTTAACATAACAATTAATCAGAGCAGCATAACTGGACCACACACCACTTTAACATAACCATTAATCAGAGCAGCATAACTGGACCACACACCACTTTAACATAACCATTAATCAGAGCAGCATAACTGGACCACACACCACTTTAACATGACCTTTAATCAGAGCAGCATAACTGGACCAC
This sequence comes from Notolepis coatsorum, assembly GCF_963971535.1. NCBI lineage: Eukaryota > Metazoa > Chordata > Actinopteri > Aulopiformes > Paralepididae > Notolepis > Notolepis coatsorum. The sequence goes on from NC_140166.1 coordinate 157,116,363, forward strand.
ACACCACTTTAACATAACCATTAATCAGAGCAGCATAACTGGACCACACACCACTTTAACATAACCTTTAATCAGAGCAGCATAACTGGACCACACACTAGTAACTAGTAAACTAGTAGTTTTCTTTTTGATCCACTTTTTCTCCTTATTTTTAAAAATGTTCTCCCATCCCAATTTCGCCTCTCCAATTCTCCCCTCCCCTGTCTAGAACGTTGCTAGACTATGCCTCCCTCTGGTCAGCTGCAGTGAGGACCAAGCCTTGCATCACGTGTCCCCTCCGGTACACGAGGAGGCAGCTGTCGCATCTTTTCACCTGCACAGCGCGATCTCTCAGTGTCGTGGGAGGCTCACGCTGCCCCCGTTACTTCCTGATTCTGCTGTACAGGCGCACCAACCGACCTGTAGGAGTCGCTGTCCACAACGTCCAATCCCCATCCACCAGCTTTCCCACCCCTAACACTGCCAATTGTGTTAGTATGAACGACCAGCCAAGCTGGTAGCAACGCGAGAGCTGGGCTCGAACCCAGCATCTCCAGCGTTAGTAGCGAGCGCCTTGCCCACTGCGCCACTTAGCCGCCCCTATAACTAGTAGTTATAGTACTAGTACTAGTATAGTATAACTGTATATTGTATAGTATAGTATTGCATAGTAGTGTACATAAGACCCAGTGCCTCATCCGTAGCTAACACTGTATTGCAGGAGCATGTATTTTACCATACATTTTAAAACTTTATGCACATTATACCTGTTATGTCATATTCTTATTACTTGTATTATTGCACAATCGCTGCTGCTTCTTACACTGTAGAATAATGTAAATGTCCGACTTACATCAAGGAACCCGGCCCATCAACAAATCAATCTTAACTATATTCACAGGACATACTTGACTCCTATAAGACTGAACAGAATGGGTCTTAAACAAGACTCCAAATGCTCCCAATGTACAAATGGGGACGAAGGGACATTTATGCACATGTATTGGGACTGCCCACCAGTTAAGACATTCTGGAAAGATGTGACCCAACAATTATCAAAACTTGTATCTTGGAATATACCTGTACACCCCTCTGTATTACTATTGAATGATGTTTTTGAGTTTGCAGTAAATCCACAGCTAAAGAGATTGGTTTTATCGGGTATCACAGTAGCTAAAAAGCTGACCGCATCACGCTGGTTTCAACCGGAAAAAATTTGCCGGAAAGTTTGGTTTCTTACATATCTCGATGTGATTTATCAAGAAATATCTACAGCAAGAATTCTGGGTCTCAATGAATCCAAAATGTCAATGTGGTTAGAAGTGGTGGAGAGAATAAAAGCTAGCTTATAATGGTAGTGTCTGGTTAGGAGCGAGGGATAATGGAGGTACTATCCAAAGAGGGGTCCGGGAGGGGGGGGGTTCGAGCTGGAGCATATGTGTGTAGGTTTTTAGATAACAGGTATTAGGGGTATATCCTGTATAAGACATTGGTATAAATGGTAATTTCGTTGGATATACACTGTATATTAATGCTTGTGAATCTTATTGTGTGTTGTCATGTTTGTTTATATGTGTGTTTAAAAAATTATAAAAAAAATTTAAAAATAATAATAATGTAATTAAAACATATATTTATCCACAGTTTTTTACCATGTAAGAAACATATACCTTGTACTGTATAGTTTGTACAGAGCGTTGTGAATTGTACATTTAAAAAAGAGAAATTATCTAAATCTGAGTCTGAATCTGAGCAAGGTCATTGAACAAATTTGCATATTTCCCAGCAAGCCTTCTTCCTTCTTAACTTTTGAGAAGAAAGCAACCAAATGACATAAGTAGTGGGTAGAACTAGTATTTATTTGTAATAATACATGCAGTGTTGGAGCATTTAAATGAGGACCAAACATTTTGTTATGTTATACACAATGTGGAAATAGGTATACTGTATATAGCTATACTACACAAGGTCATAAGATTGTAAAATTACAATTAGTTAAATGGTTACTTACATTAGAAGACGATGCATGAGAGGGCCCACCTAAAAAAAATGGCTTGGTGTTCCGAGCTTGTCGAAACGTGACCAAATGGCAGGTAGGACAAGTTATACGCGGTTGTCAAGGTGTTGCCAAGGTAGGCCATTGTATCAGTCAGTTTTGCATTCTACCAATCATCATTGGTATGTAGGAAATGGGTTCCAAAAATCTGAACTCTCTCTTTAACCTGTGCAACCTTGAATGTGATTTTCTCAAAAGCATGGTTCTGTCTGTACATACAGTACCTGCATATAATCCTTTTTACATGTAGATACTATATCTAAATCTGTACATATCCCTTACCTACTCCCTTACTGCCAGTCTCTTTATACCTGCATCACTGTACATATTAATCCTACAACAACTCTGTACATACATCTGATTAGAACTATTACTCAGTAGTACTAATTTCTATATTTTATACCCAGTTGAATCACCTGTACATTGTATATTGCTGTTGCACTTTACTGTTACATTTGCACTCTGGTTGGATGCCAAACTTCTTTTTGTTGTACTGTACAGTACTTGTGCTGTATAATGGCAATAGATTTAAACAAATCTAATCTAATTTAGTGACACTTAATATTCAATAGAAAATAGTTGACTTAATAGAGAAATACTAAAGGTAAAGCTTCAGTTCTCTTTCCTACAGCATAGAGTGGATTGATTGAATTTATTTGTTCATTCATAAAACATACATATAAAACTGCCCAGCAGGAATACATATGGTACATACATTTAAAAAAATCATCGAGGTTAAAAACACAATAAAGCCCAAAGGCTTATTTCCATTGTGGACCTCTGGGGGTGGGGGGTGGGGTGGGGTATCAAAACTCAAAATGTGCCTGGGAGTCAATGTGACTGAAAATGACAGAGCAAGTCACAAACTCTTAACTGTAGGACCGGTTTCAAGGTTGTCTGAGGTAGAAGAACATTCACTGAAATCAGTCCAAATCAGCTGCACAGCTCTGCCAAGACCTAACAATCTCCCCACATTGATGTTACTGTCACAACATTTTACTGGGTAGATTCATAACAGATCCAGGCTATGAATCAGAGGTTCATCATTGGTTTTGATGACAGAGGGCCAATGTAGAGACACAATATTGGATTGAGGGCCGCCCAAGAAAAAACTTAACTTATTTGAAGAATATTAGGCCTATTCTTGACTTGACACAAACAACTCGTGAGATGCATAGTTGCCATGGGAACCTGTAGCCTATCAAGCTTTCAACAGGCTGTCGTTCTTAACTTGACAGCTTAGATCAGGGGGCACAGTTTTACCTTCTTAAAAGCAAAGTACTGTGTGGTGTAGGTTTGTTTAAAACTGTATAGGAACCTAGGTTTGAATTCAGCTGTCAGCGGTACATCTGGCTTGGTCACAGTCGTCCCTACGAACACAATTATTGGCAGTGTTCGCGGGTGGGAAGCCGGTTGGGTACGACTCCTGTTCATTGCAATAGCGACTCCTACTGGTCGGTCAGGGCGCCTGTTCAGCAGGGAGGGGATCTGGGGGAGATACTGTAGCATGAGCCTCTGCACGCATTACAATCTCCCAGTGAAACTCCTAGCTGTCAGGTGAAAAGAAGCAGCTGGCGACTCCACATGTATCAGAGGAGGGATGTGGTAGTCTACACCCTCCCCAGACCAAGAGTAGGGCATTGCAACAACCAGGAAGGGAATTGGCAGAACGACAAAAAAAGGGGGATGAATTTTTTTAAATAAAAAATAATATATAGTAACGGGACCACATTTAACGCATTCACATAAACCTTAACCTCTTAGGCCCGACAAAAAATTACATCACGTCATAAATCATGTCTACAGACTGTATGGATTAATGTTGCGTTTTGTTTTTTCAAATGTAGCCAAGAGTAAAGACCCTAATCCTGTCAAAACAGCAGTCATAGTGTATATTTTCAGCAATATGTTTGTTTACCAATAGGTTAAAGTGTTATTAGTGGATGATCAGTTCAGGAAATATCAGGAAATGCATTCATAAACGAGCAAATATAGACGCTAAAAGCTCCACGCTCATTATTGCCCGATCCTTAAGAGGCTGGGGGTCATGAATGTTCACAGCAAATTATGTGACTATATGACAAATGTGTCCTTTGAACATTTTGGCCTGATGGTGGAGCTGGGGTCACCAGTATCAATAATTATCTTTCTCTTGGGGCCATGAATGTGCACAACTAATTTCATAGCAATTTAGTCCATAACTTTTCGAGATATGGAGAAATCAGACAGACACACAAAGGGAAAAAACACAACCTCAGCAACTCATGTCATGGCATGAATTCTTTTTTCATACTCCTTTTATACTATTTGTATACTTACTTCTTGTTTATTTTGTTTGCTCTGAAGTTATGGTGCTGGATCCTACTGACGTGGAAACAATGATTCTGATATTAGTACTTCTTATAGTACACTGTATAATACATGTAAATACAACACACACCCACACAAGGAGCAGACAACAGGTTTGCCATTTTTTTTTTTACAGCCAGATGGAATCGCTATCCGGATGATGCAACCATCTGTGTATATAGGTAAGGGATAATGCCAGACAAGCTGTGCATTATATTTTAATGGAAGAGGTGGAAGGGATGCAAAGCGCTGGACGGCTGCCTCCGCTGAGACCATTAAAATATGTTAATGTACTCGTGGTCGACGGCCAAAGACACATAACACATTTTTTTTTATACAAATGAGGAGCAGTTGTTTATGTGTCCATGTGATTTTGTATTCGACATTAACACTTGTGACACTCTGGAATATGAATAATACCTGGGACTAGCTTGTTCTCATCAGGTAGAATGCTCATGTTATGCTAGCAGGCGTTATAGTCACTAGCGTTGCATAAGGTTTGCAAACAGTGAATATGGTCTAACAGTATGTTTAAAAACAAAAGCAGAAATTCACATAGACAAAGATTCACCTGGACATACTGTAGTGTTATATTTTTGCCAATTCTGAGCTCATTCTTTGAGTCAGTCTTTTATGATTCAGTGGACCCTACCCTTCATTTCTGGTGCTGGAATGTTGCCTTGCTCCTCCCTGGGCGCTTTCACACCGGCAGGCTTAAAGCTACGGCTCCGTTTTGGAGCCTCTAAACCTTGGTGCTTTCTGGCGAACCAGCCAACGTTTACACCGATTTAAGCAGAACCAACATTACACCGTCCTCCATCATCAACAGGGGGCATTACTCAGGCGGAGGTAAACACAACACAACCATATGAACACAACAGTGGCAAAATGTGCCGTGTGCAAAACAGCTTGAAAGGTTCGGCATTGCATCAATGTACTCAACAGGTAGCAATATCAAGATGAGATCCGATTCAAATATATTGTCATTATACAGCACAAGTACAATACACCATCCAACCAGTGGATAAAGAAATGCTCCAGAAATAAATAAACGCATACAAAAAATGTGTGTAACCGAGAGATTTGAACCTGGGACCATAGGCATAGGCAGCCGCACTAACCAGTTGAGCTAAAGGATCCAACGTTGACTCCAACTGACTAATCCATAGTTTACACTTGTCAAGAGCCAATTGCACAGTCGTTAGTCGTTAGTCGTTCAGTATTTGGCATTAATAAATCAGATGTCAAAATAATATGTCATGTTCTATAGTAGGACCTACTACGATGATACCCAATAAAACAAGCCATTAGAATAATAGAAGCCTACTTTGCTGGAGCGATTCATTTAGAACATATACAGTACGTGTGTGTTTGCTTGCGTGCCGAGGCTTACTAAGCCTTTCTCCACGCATATTTATTTTTTATTTTTTTATCCACTTTTTCTCCTTATTTTTCAATTTTTCTCCCATCCCAATTTCGTATCGCCAATTCTACCCTTCAATTCTCCCCTCCCCTGTCTTGAACGTTGCTATACTATGCCTCCCACTGGTCGGCTGTAGTGAGGATAGAAGCCTTGCATTACGTGTCCCCTCCTGTACACGAGGAGGCAGCCTGTCGTATCTTTTCACCAGACAGCGCGGACTCTCAGTGGCGAGGACTAACGCGTGGGAGGCTCACGCTGCCCCCGATACTTCCCGTCTCTGCTGTACAGGCATCACCCAACCGACCTGTAGGAGTCGCTGTCCACAACGTCCAATCCCCACCCATCGAATTTCCACCCGCTACCTCTGCCAATTGAGATAGTATGATGACTGGCCCAAGCCGCAGGCAATGCTGACTCGGGGAGTCGAGACCGGAGTCTCTTGCATTGGTGATGAGCGCAATCTCCGCTACGCCACCCAGCCTCCCTACGCATATTTATTTCTGAAGTATTTATGTATCCACTCTTGTTGGATGGTGTATTGTACTTGTGCTGTATAATAACAACTACATTGGATTGGATTCTAATCTCATTTTGAGATCAGTCGCAAATCGCTTCGTGTTGAATGGATCGATTGAGTGCAATGCCGAACCTCTGCTTTTTGCCGTTTTTGCTTCCTAACAGCCTAGAATATGACACGCCCACTGAAGATGTCACGGTTCGCAAGGAAAAACCAACTATTTTTTGGTTAGTTCGGAAGCATATTAGAAAGCATAATGAAGGATGTTAGGAAGCATACTGTATGACGGATGTTAGGAAGCATATGAAGCATGTTATAAAGCATATGAAGGATGTTAGGAAGCATATGAAGCATGTTAGAAAGCATATGAAGGATGTTAGGAAGCATATGACGGATGTTAGGAAGCATATGACGGATATTAGGAAGCATATGAAGCATGTTAGAAAGCATGAAGGATGTTAGGAAGCACAGGAATAATGGAACTCATTCTCGAACACACAAAGTTACAAAGAAACGTCTTCTTAATTGGCACCTACTGACCAATCACAATTGAGAATTCACCCAGGCCATGGTATAAATACATACATCATACAGTATATATATAGTTACATGTTCTGTTCATGTTATGTACAATATTATGCTTGAACTTGGACACAAACTCGCAAAACTATGTACATGACAAATTGCCGTAGATATTTCCTTTAATGGCTAACAACGTGACTTAAGACAACTCATTATTTCCTGATGTGTATTTAAGTCCCCATACCACCATGAGGCCAGTGGAAATGGGCCGGTCGTTGGTTCCACAAGGGGAAAATCCGTCCCCAACAGAGCCCAGAATAGGTCAGAGTGCTGAGAGGGAGATTGGATCTAAATTGCCACAATCTTGGCGTCAGATAACAGGACCAGAACCCCCCCCCATCCTCCTGTGTGCGCCGCCTACGCTGCTCTGCTGCAAAGCTCTGCATCTCCTACACCATCACAGCGGCAATAATGAGAGGGCCACGAGGTCCCCTCTTCATAGTTTAGTCTTTTCTTTAAGAGCTGTCCTTCCAGTAGCCGAGCCCGAGGCCCTCCGGAGCCGTCCAATCAGCCGCAGTGTTGCAGAGGTTAATCCGTGCCGTTTGTTGTGAGTGAGGAAAGGGGTGGGCGCCCCCCCCCCCCCTCCTCGCTCCCTCGCTCCCTCCCTCCTGTGTACTGATAGCTGCCTCCTAACAGGCATCCCCATGCCACATATGTTTGTGAACTCCCGCCGAGGAACTTTGTTTTGTTGTGTCACAGAGACGGAGATAACCCCACTTCAACGGGGACTTTAATTGCTTGCCCCCCTGCGGCGCTGGGATCAGGAGAGATGAGGGGGGGGGGGGGGGGGGGGGGAGGGGCCGCACATCGTCTCTCTACAATAGACCATACCACGGTAAGCATACTGTTATCACAATGATGCAACAGACAGCTACTGTAAATAGAATATATATATATATATATATATATATATATATATATATATATATATATATATATATATATATATATATATATATATATATATATATATATATATACATTAGGGATGTCCGATATTATCGGCCTACCGATATTGGCATTGAAATGTAATACCGGAAATGATCAATATTTAAAAAAAAAATCTTGTTTTAACCTTTATTTACCCAGGCAAACAAGTAAGAACAAATTCTTATTTTATTTATGTCAAAAGTATGCATTGCCGCCTCAGGGGGTGTGTGAGCAGTGCACATTTTATTTTTTTTGCGAGGCCCCCCTTCCCGCGAGGCCCTTTTTCATCACAGACCTAAAATCTAGTTTTGCTTATATGCTTATATATTTCACATTAGACACGTTTGTAGAATGTGTCTGACTTGTTCCTGGCTCTGCGGCTCTGCAGATACACTATTGGAGCTCTGAGGCTCTGCAGCAGATATACTATTGGTTTCAATGAGGGGAATGGTTACAGGTAAGGTACAGTCGGCCGGTGTGCGTCTGACTATTTTGCGCGTGCAGCATTGAAGGTTATGCCAGCGGATTGAAGATAAAAGTTGTTGCATGTTAGAAAGTTCAGTCAGGCTAGCCATGTCGGCTTAGCTAAAGGCAGGGACAGCTAGTTAGCGTTAGCTACGTTAGCGAGTGCTAACATGTGGTTCAGTCGGGCTAGCCATGTCGGCTAGTAGCTTAGCTAAAGGCTAACTAGCGTTAGCTCCACGGTAGGAAAATGCGTCGACGTCGTCTCCTTCCAACTTTGCCATTGAATCTGCGTTAGGGTGAGTTTTTCAAGCAATCTATTCTGTTCCCGCTGTGGTCTCTGTCTCTCTGTCTCTCTGTCTCTCTCGTGCTACACCCACCCGCCGTGGTGTGTGTCTCTCTGTCTCTCTCGTGCTGCACCCACCCGCCGTGGTGTGTGTCTCTCTGTATCTCTCGTGCTGCACCCACCCGCCATGGTGTGTGTCTTTCTGTCTCTCTCGTGCTGCACCCACCCACCGCGGTGTGTGTCTCTCTCGTGCTGCACCCGCTTTTCTCTCTCTCTCTCTCTCTCTCTCTCTCTCTCTCTCTCTCTCTCTCTCTCTCTCTCTCGCTCTCTCTCTCTCTCTCAATTCAATTCAAAAAGCTTTATTGGCATGAAATTTCACAAATATTGCCAAAGCACAATTATGACATAAACAGCAAACAACATAACAATATAAGATCAAAAGAAATAAAGGAGATGGTGTGTCCTACTGGTTGTCCCTTTTCTTGTGACATGAATTGACATATTTTGCAGCTAAAACTGCACATTCTTTCTGTTCCCCCAGGAGGAATGGCAATTTCTGCACTTCTGTCATACTTTAGAATTCTGGGGAAATAATTTAAATTTTTGGAAAGAATTCCTCCCTAATATTTCTGTAATTTTCACATTGTGTTAGGAAGTGTAGTTCTGTCTCTACGGCTCCCTCATCACAAAGACAGCACAACCTCTCCTCTCTGGGCAGCCAGGTCTGTCTGTGTCTGCCCTTCTCTATCGCCAAACCATGGTCACTCAGTCTGTACCTTGTCAGATTCTTTCTTAGATTCTTATCAGTTACTGTGCTGAGGTAGTCTGCCACAGTATACTGTCTGTTTAGGGCCAAATATGTTTCTAATTTGTGTTGTGATTGTGTGAGTTGATTCCAATACGTAATGTATTTATCTTTTTCTTTGGTTATAATTTGGTTAGGTATAATCTTCTGAGGCTGGCTAGGGTTTGTGATGTCAGAGTGTGAGATGTCAGCCAGTTTCATCTCTCTCTCTCTCTCTCTCTCTCTCTCTCTCTCTCTCTCTCTCTCTCTCTCTCTCTCTCTCTCTCTCTCTCTCTCTCTCTCTCTCTCTCTCTCTCTCTCTATCTCTCTCTCTCTCTCTCTCTCTCTCTCTCTCTCTCTCTCTCTCTCTCTCTCTCTCTCTCTCTCTCTCTCTCTCTCTCCCTCTCTCTCTCTCTATAATTGACAGTTGACTGTATCATGCCCAGCCTCGGGCAGCGCTATTATTTAAGAATATGTTGACTGTTGACTGTTTAAATCTTGCACAGGGCCTCGCATTTTTCCCAGGCGGCCCTGAAAGTATGCATAATGTTGTGTTAATTCCACGACAAGAGATATGTAAGGGATAATGTAAGGGTCATTGTCGCAAAAAAATTTACCGACACAGAGTTTAAAATACCGAGCCGCCTCGGTGAGGTGTTTTAAACGTCAGTGAAGGTCAATTATTTTGCAATGATGACCGAGTATAGCTATACATTATCCCGCTTATTACATGGCTAACTTACTAACAATATACCTAATTCATTTTACAAAATTGACAAGACGAAAATTGATTGCGAACAGCTGCGCACAGCGGTCATTATTGTTCCACAGATGTCCGTTATCGAGTAATATCGGACCTCTGACGAGCGCTATTGACCAATCACAAGCAAGCATTTCAGCGAATGTGAAAACGCCATGTAATAAGTAATGTTAATTACCTGAAATTATTCCGTTTTTTGGGGGGGGAAACCCTGCATATATCGGTATCAATTGATATCGCTATCGGAAATTAAGAGTTGGACAATATCGGATATCAGATATGGGTAAAAAAGCCAATATCGAACATCCCTAATATATATATATATATTGGAATTCCCGCTGTAGCAGTGTGAGCTGAATCGATGATTAGAGTGATGAAACTGACTGAGAAGAAGAATTTATTATAAATGTGTGTGATGGGAAAATGTTGCTCCGGTTCAAAAGCAACAGGGCCACATTTATGAATTTCCATACTCATTAATTTCCCCCCTCTCGATGGTTCACACTAAAAGCTTGCCTGCTGGTAAACCCTTCTAACGTCAAGGACAGGTGGACGGGGACAGGAGCTCTATATAGAGTAGGCCAGGACGGTGGCACTGTATGTAGTAAGTCAGGGAATGGACAGGTGCTCTATGCAGAGTATAGGTCAGGACAAAGACAGGTTCTCTATACCGAGCAAGGACAAAGACAGGTTCTCCGACACTGGGCTCTTTGGCTCGGCGATGCAGCCTGCAGGGACATGGAGGAGCAGCGGTCCGTTCTCCAACCCCACTTCCCCCGGCCCGACACCACCGCGACCGGAGGGCGGAGGCAACGCCACCACCACTGCTGGCCCTGCCAGCAAAATGCCCAAGAGTGGAGGAGGAGAAGTCGCCACCGAGACCACTGCCGCCAGTCATCCTGCGCCCGGGGGGGACGGTAGGGAACGACGTGGCCAGACGGCTCCCCAGCACCGTCCCTCCGGGCCAGCTGCCCGTGGGGGCAAGCGGCACCCGGTGGGCGGCGCAACTGACTCTACCCCTGCTCCCCCCCCCCCAAATATGATTTTGTTTATTAAATAAAGGGTCCCTCCTGAAGAGGGACTATTTTTTGTTAACAAAACGTGTGTTGATTCACTACATTTTGGGGGATACAACATGTGCAATTTTAAGCCCACAGCTAAGAATGCTGGGGTTGCGATTCTTGCTTGGAGTGTTTGTGCAATTTTCTCTGAAAATGTGCGTTGGTCACTATTGTGTATAACTTAGCAAGGCCTGTAGTTCTAGCACTTAGCCAAGGCTTATGTCCTTCTCTCTACTTAAGACAGCGTTCTTTCTTACGTGAGTAAAAGTGAACTTGGGGTTTTATTGTATGATGAGAGTTGTGTGTTTCATGTAAAACATTTAGGTAAACGTAGCATTGAGTCCACAACTGGTCTGGGTGTTAGCTTACAGAGTTGTACATATGTAGCATATGAACCAAGGACCTTTGAGTCCCTCTCTTTAGTCTGATATTGGTAAAAATAGCGGGTGGCAAGTTTTTCGAACATAAGCCAGAGCCGTGAAATAAAACCAGTTTTTTACACAAACGAGGTTATCGGCTGTGGCTGCCGTGCAGGATGTAAAGCTATTACCCTACCAGGTATGTGTGCTTTCATGTAGCACGCCATGCAACTGGTGTCGCGGCTCTGCCTTTTTTATTGCATCGTATCTGGGGTGAGGTGGTTGAGAGGGGTGGACAAATACCCCCCCCCCCGGATATAGTTATATCCTTTACGACACTGATTGGCCGATGGGTTGTGCCTTTCTACCTGTCAGTCTCCCTGACATGCTGAGAGAGAAAGCTCGTCACAGGGAGGGGGGGGGATTTCCCTGTTTCCCACGCCATATTAGGGTAGGTAACATTATTAGGGTAGGTATATTTCCCCGGCCATGAAAGACGTCACAGGCGTGTTTTCTCATTGGCCATGAGACATATCCGTGAGTTTCAGGGCCTGTGCTACAGACCGCTGTCATTGTGAAAGCTAGGTGATGCAATGCAGTCAACAAAAAAATTTCTTCTGCTCTGCTCTCTATCAGTAGTGTTTATTGGGCCGTTTTGTCACTTAGTCCAATTATTACATGAACCTTTTCCAATTGTTTTTACTCACGTTGAGGTCTCTCTGGGAAAACCGCTGTCTTCCCCTCTTACATAAAGAGCAGAATTGACGCGGTTGTTATTCCCAGGCTCGTCGTGTGAGGAGCCGTGTCTGTGTCTTTTGTAGACCGGCTTCCTGCTGCTCGTCCCAGACAGCAAGGGGAAACATTGTGGGGTTCTTTCTTGTTAGAAATTCACAGTCACTGTTCTCGGGTTCTTTGCAAGGCGCGCCGGTCCCAAAGAGCGGATTCAATCATTGAAAAAACACCCTGGGACAGCGCTGATCGGTCTCGTAAGACCACACGCTGATTTCATAAAACAGCGTGTGGTCTTACGAGACCGATCAGTGCTGTCCCAGGGTGTCTTTTCAATGATTGAATCCGCTCTTTGGGACCGGCGCGCCTTGGTTGCCCAACATCATAAAAACAGCGTTTTTTATGGGGTCGGCTGGGAAGGAGATTTTTGTCTCTACCGAGCGCCAGTGCACTAGGTTAGACTCAAGGGCTCACGTACATCTCCGGGGGGAGATGACGGAGTAGATCAAAACATTGGCAGGGGGGTCTCACGCCCGTTAGGTGGGCCACCGGGAGCAGTGTGTTCGCATACTGACCGTCTTGGTGGCGCCCTCTGTGATGTTTTGGATCGACACGCGTACCTACCCCCCTCTTAGGACTGGGGGCGGCGTGACAAGGGCACAGGACTTGTCCTGGTTGTTGATCAGTTTAACCCGTTGTCCGCCGGGGCGCAGAAAAGTTCCTGGCACCCCGAAGGACCCTGAGCTTTTCCGGGGGAAAAATGCCTGGGCGGGCCGGACGTCACAGGGGTTGATGTCATGGATGTGTGTGTCATATAGATGTCACTACGAGTTGCCCTTAACGGTGGTGTGCATTGGTCCATACTGTACTTTTTTGCACAATGTTTGGTGGGTGGTCCTTCTCAATAAATTTCACCCCTCCCTCCCTGCTGAGCCGGGGATGGGAGGGGGCTGTCGGGGAGGCTGTTTCTGCAGCTCCTCTATGCATCCCTGTGTAGGTCCCGGTCCTCCAGGCCCAGGTCGGGCCTCCCCCTCAATGACCTGTGGCCTGGGTTAACCCTTTTTAAACCTGAAACGCTTGAACTGCATTGTATAGCCTGTGTATACTCGCAGTTATGTTTCCGGGGTTTCTTAGTGGGTTAAGGGAGCAACCACTCTCTGTTAATAAACATAGGGGGGTGGTTGTCTCTCCTGTGTGTTGGTAGCAGAGTCGACTCTCGGGTTGAGCCCGGGTCTGACCCCGGCTGCCCGAGAGTATGCCCCAGCATCTTTCATGACGTCTGCCAATTGTGTCAAACTCTTTCTCTGAACCTTGACCCGCGGGATTAATAAATTGGCAGGGTCAGGGTTTGTGGTGGAATCTGTTCGCTGGTGGAGTTGGCTAACTCCGACTCCGCAAGGTTCGTGGCCCCATGAGATTGTGACATGGTGCATGGCATACCGAACACCCTTTCCGCCGGGATACTGTTCTTACAGTAGGCCCCTTAGGCGCCTGTCTAGTCCGCAGTGCTCCGGGCGCAGGTCGAGTTCTGCTCTTAAGACCTGTCGACCTGGATTGAGGGATCAACCTCCTTGGAGGGTCGTCTCCCCGGCGCGCCAGCTGGCCCCACGACATTGTGGGGGGGAAGCCTCCTTGGGAGCGCATCGGAGCGGCGTGCCAGGGGGAGAAGGGCCTTCACCTATTTTAGGCGCTGTCCGATACGCTGGCGATGTGGGGGGTGGTGTCACCAGTGACCGTCTGGTGGGGTCTCGATGCCGCGACCTCGTTGACCTCACCAGGCCCCTTTTTCAGGGGGTCCTAGCCCCCGGGATGTGGCCTGGGGCTGGGACCTCCTCCGCGCCCCGCTGCTATGGCCTTGCCACAGGGTTGGGGCTTTTTGACCCCGACCCCGCGATGTTGGGGGCTGTGGCGGTTATTTTTTGCTTCACGTCCGTTCCCTGGTGGCGTGCGGGATGCGTGTTCGAGTAGTCGCGGGCCCTTCTATACGAAGGTAAGTCCCACGGTCGGGTCTGGTCTCCCTCCCGTCCCTCACTAAAGGGGGCCAGGGGGCCCGGATCCTCCCCGGTATTCTGATGGTTGTAGGGGGCCTCAGCGGGTACATCTGTCGAGCTTTCCGCTCTGCTCCACTCTTGTGTTCCAGTAGGCAGAGCGCAGTATGGCCATGACCCCGCTTATATATGAGCGGATGTGGGCGTGGTCAGGCAGGTGGGTGCGTACACGTGGGTGAAAGTTTTCATGATAGTATATGATTAAAGGGATAGTTCCAGTAGGCAGAGCGCTCGCCATAATCCATATAACTAGGGTTATAGGATAACCTTCGTTCTCTATACAGAGTAGGTCAGGACAGGTTCTCTATACAGAGTAAGGACAAAGACATGTGCTCTATATACTACACAGGCATTACACAGCATCATCTATCTGTTTTATCATATCATAGGACTTATTGAGATTGTGAAACACAATTTTGTAGTTATATTTAAATGATTATTAGTATACAAATAATAAAAGTTAATAGTAAAGGAATACTTTAGAGCAGTGTTTCCCAACCGGGGGTACATGAAAAGATTTACCAACTTTAAAAAAAAGTAAATTTAACAAGTTCAGAGGAAAGAGACATTCACATCAGCATTTCATATTAATTCCCACAGTGGCATACAAAAGTGTCTTTTCAGTATATAGATTGTCCGTCAGTATAGTCATATACTGTGTAGCCTGCCTGCTTGCAGTTGTGATTTTTAGAGATGAATCATCGTTTAATAATAAAATGTGTGGCAAACAAGGTATGTTTATCTCCGTTATATTAGTGAGAAATAATGCAACCTTGGCCCAAAAAGCTAGTACTCCTGGACATTCCCACATCATATGTATGTATGTTCCTATGACTTTTTGCGGACATAAAGCACATAGGGGACTTTGTAAAATTTTTATTTGACAGAGTTTCCTGGGTGACAGATAACATCTTTGTATCAGTTTGTAATGAGTTAATTGATAATTATAATTACGAGAGGTTAACGGAATATTATCCCATACATTCTGCCAATTTATGCAGGCGTTGTAATCCTTTAAATCTATGTTCCACACAGTGGTATTACCTGTAGTTCTGTTTAGTTTTCCTTGTATTTTATTATATAACCCAGAAACAAAACCATTTTTAATATGCGGTTAGGTGGCCGAGCGGAGATTGCGTTCGTCACCAGCCCCGGAGCTGAGCTGGATTTGCCTGTTCGAATCCAGCTCACAGCTCCGGGGTTGTCACCAGCTTGGCTGGCCGTCTGCACTGATACAATTGGCTGTATCAGAGGGTGGGAGAAGCTGGCGGGGTGGGTCCGGGTCGTTGTAAACAGCGACTCCTACAGTTCGGTCGGGGCGCCTGCTAAGCGCGGATTGGACGTGAGGGGGATAGTGTGGTCCTCCCACACGCTACGCCCTCTCAATGAGAATCCGCGCTGCCAGGTGAAAAGAAGCTGTGATTGGCTGGACGTGTGTCGGAGGAAGCACGTGGTAGCCTCCACTCTCCCAGATGATCTGACTGTGGGGGGTAAGTGCGCAGCGACCAGGAAGGGACTGGGAATTGGCATACGACTAACATTGGGATGGGAGAAAATCGGAGGAAAATGGAGGGGGAAAAAGACAAAAAAAAAAAAAAAAAAAAAAACATTTGTAATATTTATGCCACTCACTATAATCATTAAAGGATGAACTGGTAAAGGCTGATTCCATGGGACACCATAAGTGCGCATTGCAGTGCGCAACTGTAAATAAAAAAAGAAGGATGTAGTAGGGACATTATAGATTTGTTTGAGCTCTTGAAAGGATCTGAGACCGTATTCACTGTATATGTCAGATAGTTTGTGAATATCTTGTCTTTGCCAATTGGGAAATGTAGCTGGTTTCCCTCCCAACAGTAAGAAGTTGTTATCAAAAATAGGGGTATCTAGGTGCCATTTTGTGTCCCACTGTCCCATTTCGGCAATATATTTCCAAACGTAAATTGAATGTGCTATAATTGGGCCGAATTTAGTACGGCAAAAGCTTTGGGATAGACCAGAAAAGAGGATATATTTGAGTGTATATGGAGATACAATGTGCTTCTCTATATTCACCCATGGTATGTCAGAATCATTATTGAACCATCTTAGCAACGGCCTGAGCATAAAAGAGAAATAGTACTGTTCGAAATTATGAACCGATAGCCCTCCTGCTTTCCTACTGTAAAAAATAAATAAAAAGTGTATGTACAGGAAAACTGTACCCAAATAAAGAATAATGCATGCCAAAATTGGGGGAATTCAAATTAAGTAATAATTTGATGGATATAATATTATTATTGGCTATACTTGTTCTATCGCGCAACGTTCAGCTTCCCACCGGACTGTCAGGTGTTACACCGAGCATCATCATTGTAGTGTAGCTAGTTAGCAAAATATCAAGCCTCTTTCAACATTTCTGTTAACATTATGGATCAATGGCTGAGTCGAGCTGGTTCATCCAGCAACAACAGCACAGGTGATACTGCTGAATCAGGAGAACCCATTCAGAAGAAAAAGAAAACGGAGAAAGTGAAGAATCGTCAGTTTGGTGAACATTATGTGCTCTCTGGATTTACTGTCACAACTACAGAGCAACCACAGCCAATGTGTTTCCTCTGTGGCGACATGCTTTCGAATAATAGCATGAAACCATTCCATTTACATCTTTTTATATTCAGATATAATTCTATTGCCTATATTTATGTCTTTCTGCTATTACCCTGCCCAATACCTCCCCTCCCCATGCTGCTGACACCCACATTTACCCAAGGGGATCAATAAAGGAATATTTCATCTGATTGTATCATATCGCATCATATCTAATCTCATCTTATCTTATGTTATCTTAGTTTTGAGTCTTCTGTGCTTTGTTAACTTAATGTTACAATGGGAATGATGTCAGACCTCAGAACTAAAACTTTACTTCAATAAACTGCCAACCTGTGTGACCATGTGACTTTATCCAGGTCATCCACTCACACACACACACACACACACACACACACACACACACACACACACACACACACACACACACACACACACACACACACACACACACACACTAAGGCTGTCCCCGAACCCTGTTTTTAGGGTTCGAACGTTCGCCAGGGAAAAAAAATTTAATAATTTTTTTTTAATACATTTTCTTTTTCATTTTTTTAATAATACTTTTTTTTTTTATTGTATTATTATAGATCCTACGGAGGGCGGCATTGCATAGTCTATTGGTGAAAAACATGTTGTTTACAGTGGTGGCTGTTCATGTAAACATGTAATTAAACAAAGCACTCAGAAGAAAATAAACAAGCTACTGCATCAAAGTTACTACTTATGATAAACAATAGCCCTTGCAGTCACGTAAGGGGCTAGATAAACAAAGGCATTCGTTTTGTGGCATTAACGTTATATAGTTAGTGTTACACGTTCAATAACAGGTATTCACTCTTGGTCGACGGGGAGGGGAGAGGGGAGTCGGGAGGAGAGGCGCACGCCTCGGCTCCTCAACAAAAACCGTCCACCGTCTACCTCGGAACGGTGGAAGGGCGGACGGGCTCCCAACACGCCTGCCGCCCGTCCGCCCTACCACCGTTCCGAGGTAGACGGTGGACGGGTCTGTTGAGGAGCCGAGGCGTGCGCCTGCTGTTGTTTCCAACGCAACCACCTCCCGCCATGAAGCTCGCGCTCCGTGGCCGAAAAAGGCTGGTATTCATTAATGATCCTTCTGCAGGTTCACCTACGGAAACCTTGTTACCGATTACTTCCTCGGCGGGGAGCTAACTACGGCTCCCCGGTAGCTACGGTAAGTCTGTTGAGGCTTCTCGCAAGCAGATCAATGGCGGCATTGCCTGAAGTAAAAAACAAATAAACGCTTGCCGATTGGTGGTAACAGCAGAGGCGGGTGCAAGCGGTGTGACGTAATTGTCAGAATCGCCTGTCAATCAAAATAGAGCTCTGGTTGAGAAATAGTATCCCGCTGCAGCCCGGCAGACCATACTGGTTGAGCCGAGCGCCTCGGGCGACGCGCCGCTTCACATCACCTCAACTCCGTGCGCATCCTTTATTTTTTTTTCAACGAACGTTCGAACCTATTAATTAAAGTCCGAATGTCAGCATAACGAACGAACGTTCGAACGTTCGGGCTCAGCCTTAACACACACACACACACACACACACACACACACACACACACACACACACACACACACACACACACACACACACACACACACACACACACACACACACACACACACACACACACACACACACACACACACACACACACACACACATACACACACACAGCCGGTCTGCCACAATATTAATTATATATCCTGGGGATCACCACGATTGATTGCGCAGTAGGGGGTACTTTAGGTTGGCTTGAAATGCTTTGGGGGTACAGTACTCAAAAAAGGTTGGGAACCACTGCTTTAGAGTATACTTTAATTTGGATAATCATTTTGATCTATCACACTTCCCCATTACATTTTCTATTGCATTATTTATGATGCACAAAAAAGAATTTCGGTTACATTGCAAAGATAGAAACTTCACAACTTGTGAGAATATCGCCACAGGGGGTAAATCAGATGAGAGAAAATATTAACCAAAAAGAAAAAAATATAGTCTTAACGACACAAGGAGGCAGCATCTTTTCACCAGACAGCGCGAACTCTCAGGCTGCGGTTACATTATAGCAAAAACTATTTAGTTTCATTTAGCTTTTCAGAACGCTGTGTATTGGCAGGCAAGTTAGACGTAGTTTATCTCGTGAGCACCGAGTGATATATACATGTAGTACAATGCCAAAGCAGTAGGTGGCGATGTAGTTCAAACATGAAGGCCATTTTCAACCAATCAGAAAGGTTGAATGCGTCACTACACTTCCTGCTCAAAATCAGAAAGCCACCATCCTTAAATACCTCGCGTGAGCCATTTAGCAACATAGCATTTATTTTTCAGCAACAAAGTGCAATAAAAGTGCAATAAACAAAAACGGATACATTCACTGTGTGTTCTGCCTCATTTGTTGATGAAACAAAACCAACATCAACACAATTTACCACCAAGAGCGGAGAGTCTAGTCTCACAAAAAGATCTCTGATGTTGTTAGCTACATGCTAATGTGATTGGCGTTTCCCATGTATATAGTTAGCATCGAGGCTATCGTACATTAACGTAGTAACGTTAACGCTAGTAGAGTAAATGGATGAAAATGTTATTTAACAGATTGCAGAATGGGTATAATACAATACGGCTCAATACTTGGGCTTCGGCTGCCCAAGACATTAAAGTCCCGCCATAGACTTAGCTTCCTCCCCTCAGCAGCTCGCCTGGTAAATGAGTCAGGTGTCCGCCTGCTCCCCCCCCCCCCCCTCTATGGCGAGCTGCTAGGGCTGGACCTCTGGACTTGAACCGTGCTGCACTGTATCCATGTCCCCCACCACTGCACTTTACTTTACTGTCTTATTGTTGTCTCACATTTCTGTTGCACTTATTTATTTATCATTATTATTATTATGTTGTTCCTATTTGTGAAAAAATCAATCATGCACTGAAATGTCAAATCACGTTCCATTTGTACCTGTACAATATGGTGAATAAAGAAATCTGAATCTGAATCTGAATCTGAACGGCTCCGTATCTGGATTGCGCAAATTACATGGCACTGTTGTCGGGGAGTTCTCAAAACGAAAACCCCCTTTGAGCGTTGCCGCTAGGAAAACGCGTTTTCCTGCCAAAACGACGTTGCCCTTTAACTTGGACATGCAAACAAAGTGTAACCATGGCCTCAGTGGCATGTAACGCATGGGAGGCTCACACTAACCCCGCTACTTCCTGTCTCTGCTGTGCAGGCGTCCCCCAACCGACCTGTAGGTGTCGCTGTCCACAACGTCCAATGCCCACCCATCGACTTCCACCTGCTACATCTGCCAATTGAGACAGTATGACGACTGGCCCAAGCCGGAGGCAATGCCGACACCGGGATTCGAGACCGGAGTCTCTTGCATTGGTGACGAGCGCAATCTCCACTGCGCCACCCAGCCGCCCTAGACACAATATTTCTGACACTGGGAATACATTCACTGAGGTCCATAGATGTCCCTATACCAAGAACATACAAATGGAGAAAATAGGGCTCAGGGCTTAAGAGGTAAAGATAGTTTTATTTGGGTAACCTCCCACAAATCCTCTCAAAGTTCCCTCCTCCCTACCCACATAACCTACAGAGAAAATGTTTTTTCAAAGAAAACTGTATTATTTCCCTCTCAAAACTCAAGGGAGACAAGCATTTAGAGGCAGTTCCCTTTGTTTGTTTGCTTTTCTCCCAGGAGAAAATATCCATGCACGGCCCTAAACTTCAAACTCTAGTTATGCCCCTGAACTCCAAATGAACATCAACATGTTCAGTGTTCAGAGGAACAATGTTTTCAAACTGTATTATTGTATTATCTAAGGGTGTTGTGTTCATTTGTAGCTAAAGACGGTAGAGGTTGCATCTTGTGAACGTTCAGTGACAAGTGATTTTGAATTTACTTTTACAACTGCAAATACATGAACTGTTCAAAAACTATAAAACAGAATTAGTGTATACTGTATGGTTATTCTGTGCAAGTGTTCCCTAATGATAAGGATAAACCCAATGGCCCAATGGCCATCACAACCCAGCATGTAGAAAGATATCACCAGCATATCACCAGGATTATTAAATGGGCACCTCCCTTCACTGGTGTTTCGTCAAGTTAGGCCCGCGACACCTCGGGAAGGCTCAACTGTTAATTCCAGCATTCCCAGAACCACTCCCCTCCATGCTAGCTCCCACTTGTCCATGATATCCACACGCCGAACCTCTCTGTTAGCCTATGTCAAAAATACTAGGGATGCACCGAATATTCGGCCGAAAGAGTTTTTTCACCGAAAATATACAGTATCACCGAATGTCAAAGAACAGAAACAACCTGTAACTTAACGCGTGTTGTTGTGATGATGTCATCAAAACGCGGATTCAGTCATTACATGCGCAACGTGAGCTTTTCAGTCCTGCGTTCTGCAGCCTGTGATAACTCCTCTTGGGAGTCGGGAGTCGCGCTGTTTCTATGTAAACTCTGTGCGCAACGCGTCCAATAAATGCGTCTTTAACATGCTTTATATCCTCACCATTACTATATGCCCGTCGCGGTTAAAAACCTTTTTGATTAACTTTAGCTAAGCTAGCTAACAAGGCTTCCGGTCCTCTTTCACTAGTCTTTCTTAAAGCTACGTCATCCCCCGCTAATAGGGATATGTAGTAAATACAACAGTCCTTCCATGTAGGCTAGAATGCCGTGAATTATGACAGTAGTTCAAGTTTCTTTATTAGTTGTCATACAAAAATACAGAGTACTTTTATATAAAATGCTTACTGTAGCCACTACAGTAACATCATTAAGTCTGCTATAAGCTATTCTCCCTCTCATGTGTGCAGATCTTTATGCAGTTTTAAAGCACATTGGCTTTGTTCTGAATGCACTTTGTTGTAGTTATCCTACAGAGAAAAGAAAATGCACTTGACTTGGAATTAATGTACTGTATGCATTCAGAAGTGCTGAATAAATGTTTTATGGACCCATAATAGTGATTATTTATTATTTAAGTTAAGTTTAGCCATAATCATATATTTTTCCATAATCAGGTAGCTGAACAACATTGGTAAATTTTTTTTTCCAATTTTCGGCCTTTCGGCATTCGGTTTTCGGCCAACTGTTTCCTATTTTCGGTATCGGTTTCGGCCAAGAATTTCCCATTCGGTGTATCCCTAAAAAATACAATTCCTGATACCAATATCACACATGAAACAGCAACAGATAAGAAAATTAATACTCTTACCCTTTGTTTACTTTGGCCCCCAGCTGACATTATTTTATATTGTTATTGGAAAATAAAATTTCCATATGGCCCAGCCCAAGTATGCCAACCTCTCCCTGGGCATTAGAGTGTCCAGTACCCACCTACCAGTCTAATGACCATTTATGGCATATTGGAGGGCAGCCGGATCTCACCTGCAATATGTAAATAAGTACTTATCGACCACAGGAAAAAGGTACATTATGTACGTTGTTATAAGTAATATATTGATATATTTGCAAAAATGTACACATTAATTAATTAATAAGTACATATTCAACAACAAAAAAAATCTTTTAAAGTTTCCAGAAAATTTTCCAGTTTTCTCTAGTGGTGAGAGCGCTTTCTCACGACCACAATCATTCCGGGTCACAGTCATTTGTTTAGGACTTTTGCCAACATGAAACATAAATATTACTTACACAACATTTAAATACTACATATTACTTATGGCTATAACATAACGTCCATCATGTACCTTTTTGTCAGAGGTCGATTAGTACTTTATTTACGCAGATGAGACTGTGTTGTTGAGGGAGAGATCACAGTATATATACAGGTACCATCCCAGCATCGTGCCCTGGGCATCACAGCCGTTCTCACTCCTCCTGACTCACAACCCCTGCGTGTGTTCTTCACGCTCCAACACCTTACCCTCAGTGCCATCCGTAGTCTCCGTGGTTAACCGTACAAGTTATCCTGCCAGGGATCAAACCCGGGGCCACTACTACAGGCGAATGCTTTTGACCGCGGAACTACAGAGACACACTTTACCTTATACCTGTTACCTTAAACTAACCATAATCATTAAGTGAACCTTAAAACTAACTAACTAACCATAACTATAATGTGGGTAGTGTAAGTCAATATAAGATATTCCTTCATTGATCCCCTTGGGGAAATGTGGGCATCATAGCAACAGAGGGAGGGGAGGTACAGGTATGGGCAGGGTAATAAAATAAATACATAAATATAGGCAATAAAATAAAATCTGAATATAAAAATAGGAACAGTGTAAACAATATAATTAACTCTGGATATAAAAATACAAGTGTAGAGGTGAAAGTGCTCCCCTACTACTGCAGTGACTACTGGTTCAAGCCTTGGTCGTGGCATTCCCTTTTTTTGCTTTGGGGTTAACTGTCCCTGCTGGCACCTTTCAGTCACTATTTCGACACTAACACCGACACACTATGCCATAGTGGACCGGTGGGCGTATTTCACGCATCGGAGAGTTCAAGTTTCTTTATTAGTCGTCATACAAAAATACAGAATACTTTTATATGAAATGCTTCTTTCTGTTTTGCTCCTGAGCGTGTGCTAGATAAAAATAGATACGTATAAAATAAGTATAAAATAGAAGTCAAAAGTACGTAAACAAAATTGTTCAATATACATATATACAATATACAATGCAGAGTAGAATGTGCGAGTGATAAGGGGTTGACAGGTACCCACCTGCTGGACCGCAGGACCGTCACACCACCGCTGGTGTCTCCTGCTGTATATTCACCCTCAATTGTCCACGTGAAGTAGGTTACACTGATCCTGGGGGTGGGGGGGGGGGGGGGGGGGGAATAAAAACGTTGTTAAGGTTTTTTAAAACAGGATATTAAAATGATTTACTTTGCACCAATAAGTGAGGATCTAAATTATTCATAAGAATGTAATTGGAATATAACCAGAGCATTCAGCAGCATTCAGATTTAATCAGACTCTGTGGGGGAAAAACATTCCTAAGGACACGCCAGTTCAAAATCAAAATCAATTTGTTACACGCGTTTTCCAGCGTGAGGTAATTTGTTTCATGCAATTAGTTTATTATGTTTCACATTCTCATGCAAATGAAATGCATTAATCATACAATGCACTTTGCATATAGAGGGTCCTGCCCGGTGCACACACACTGGTGGCCTCAGCAGTGTAAACACTGAGGGATCTGACACTGAGCTCCAGAGTGCCGCCTCTCAGCCAAACCTACTGGTCTTTTAAGCCATTTACTGTAATCGCCGGTGAAATTGATCAAACGGCCTCGAGGACACCCGATGGAACCCCCGCAAAAGTGGATCAAAACAGCCAAGACACGGTGGAGATGGACACTGTTTCGGTTTGATGTGATTCATGCACACAGGGTTTGCCGATGTGACTCTTCGAATGTAATCCGTTAGGGATTACCAGTAAACGGTGATGTAATCAACTGGGATATACTCAGTAATGTATTCGAATGACTTTCTATTGAGTCTTTTGAGTAATTTCCCTTAATTAATTCATTCAACCTTTGTTTATACTCAGGAATCATTGAGGATTGCCCTCATTGGCACTTATACCAAGATTACAAGCAATCGGTCTCCTTCACCAACATTGTCATAAGATTTATCTTAAGACAACCTCCTTCGAAGGTCATAAGAGAAAGTCAACGTCAATTACCCCCTGAAGGAAATCGATGTTTTTCCAAAATGTAGATAATGTATAAATATTGGTGGATGACAGCATCTACTTATAGCCATCTCAGACGGGACGGCAGAGAGAATCAGTGTGTTAGCAGCAGACTAAGATAGAGCCCAGGGCCCTCATTTATCAACAATTCTTAGAAAGTGTTCTATCTTTGTTTTTAAGCACAGAATTTAGAATGTGTGTACGCACAGAAAAATCGGGATTTAACAACCGTGCGTACACGGGTCCTACGCACACTCCGTATTGATAAATACCATTCGTCCTTACCGTCAATGCTCGTGCATGATTATCCATATATGGTAATGAAACACCCCCATGGGATGTGAAATAATGGACTAACCCGAGCGAACTCTGAGAAACTCCACCAGAGATTGTTCACAGAGGCGCTATCGAACCAAGAAGACACAACCCGTGTTATGGGATAAATAAAAAGCTGGCGGACTTGTACACGGTGATGTCAGATATCAACGACTCTGCCTGGACAGCTCAAAATACTAATAAAGACCGTTCGTTAACCACTGTTCTGTATCGTTAGTGGCTTAGCTTGGCTTCGCCTTCTGCACTATCTCGCGTACGTGCACGCGTACTGAATAAACCACAAATGTACCTCTAATACCAGTATTAGTCTGACCACACCCCTCATCAGCTTACCTTCATAAGCAGGTGTGTGGTCACCTGCTCTCCTCCTTCTCGCTTTCACCACAAGGAAGAGGTGCCTCGGTAGATCCCCACACTTGACACCATGATGGAAGAAATTGGATTAGGAACAGCTTGGGAAACAAGGATACGTTGACATCATATCTTTATTTTCTCTCTCACTATTTTCGAGAAAATACGGCGATATTGTCTTCGTACTGGAGTGTCTAGAAGATGATGATCATTCTACAAACCCTCCACCGGTTTTCGTATTGGGAGCACGCCGCTGCATGCTTCTCAACTGCAGTTCCTTGCTGTGTTTGTTGGGGTGAAACCTGTCAGGCCACAGCTGAACTGTCGGACATGCCGCTGTTGTGAGGAGCGGTGCGTTCCAGGTTGGGTGAGTAGTGTTTGCTGGCGGGCTCCACTTGTCTGTTAGTGCTATGGGGGCTACTAGACAAAGTTTATGGAAACCGGCCCCAGGCTAGGGTCCTTTGTTTAGCCGTCTAGGCGACAGAAGGCCTTGGTCTGGCGACCATTATAGTTTTAACTAGTGGGCCGCGACCATTGACACTGGTGATCCCTGTGTGTTCTGGACGAGTGGATTCTCTCTGTCACCGTGTTAAGACCCCATCTTTCATATCCAAATGAGAGTATTCCTTCACGAGGGGATATGTGCATGTAATGTGCGATAGCGGCAGATTCATGTTCAAAGTCAGCTATACAGGCCAGTTGGTACTGTGCTGATTCCGCCGGACGTGTTAATGTCACCGTTGTGAAGCGGTGTTGACGTCTTGTTTTCTCTTTTCTCTTAAAAAGTGAGGAGGGTTCAGAACGGCGGCCTGTCTGGGTGAGTGTTATGTCATTGTTTACATGTTCATAGCTTACGGTTAGCCGGTCGGTGGCCTGGCGCGGGGTAGCTTAGGCTTCTCGCGCGCCGCCGGGAGCTCGCTCCTGATCGCGTGCGTCGTAGATCGGCGTCTCGCGAGCGGAAGCGATAGCACCAGAACGGTTGGAGCAGCCGTTAGCTTGATGCTATTCTGTTGAACGTGCTTTGATTTTTAACATGTTTTACACTCTTGACCACGACGTCATCTTTGACAGGGGATGTTCGTCAACCCTGCCTGAGCCTAGACGGGGATTGCGTCAACAAAGAGGGCTGTGTTCTACGGTGGCTTATGACTGCACTTCGCTGATCTGCGTTCCGGGCAGGTACGGGGTTGGCCAGACCCTCATAACACGTCTTCTGGTTTTTACCTTGCTAAATGTATTGTGAATGACGGTGTTTTTTCCCAAAACGTGTGTTGTTGCAATGCATTTGAGATACGTTGCGGGTTGTGTGTGAGCTGTTTTTGTCACTGGCAGTAGCTTCTCCGTGCAGGTCGTGATGTATTGATCTGGTTGTTGTGTGAGAAACATCATGGTGTTTATGTGTACCGTGTACTCACTACTAAGGCAACTAACCTATGAAGCTATGCTTGGTGACGAGTGAGTAAAAGAATGTTCTTTCTCAGACTGTAATGACAATGGACAGTGAGTTCACACATTAACAGGTTTTCCTGTTTTAACTGGCCGTGTTGAGGGTAAAATGGGAGGATTGTGTTTTTCCCCCCCCGGTTCCCTGGGGACTTTATCACCTCCTATCAGACATGTTGTGCATTAATTGTGTCTTTTGTGTGGTAGGGGTACGATGTAACTCTCAGCTTGATTGCTGAGGTTGTGCTAAATCTGCTGGAGAAACTTATTTCCTAAAGGGAAATTGGTTTGGTTGCTGTCGTGTGCTTAGCAAGGCCTGTGGTCGATACTAATCAAGAATGATGTATTCTCTCATTGTGATGATGATGGGTTGTGTGTGTCATGTGACCTACAACTGGGTTGTACTGGCCACAGAAGCACATGTGTATGTTGGACCGGGGTTCTTAGAGCCCTCTCTATTCTGTGTTTTTCCTTAGTAAAAATCAGATAGCAGGTTAGCTCGTGCGCTGTGTGGAGCTGTGAAACGCTTCATAGAGCTGACTATGACTGTGTCATATTCTCTTTTTGTCGTTACGTCGTATCATGGGTGTGGGGTCGTAAAGGGGTGAACTGGTAACCTTTCCTCTCCCCATTGTTCTGTCGGTCAGGGGTACACCCCCTGTCCTTCAAGGTTCCCGTCACGTGGCGGTTCGGCACGTTACGGGGGGGGGGGGGGGGGGGGGGGGGGAGGGAGTTCCTGGTCCCACGGCCTGGTATATTGGGCGTGTGCACCGCAGGAATTCCCCCGCCATAGAGTACGTCACCGTGCGCGTCTCTGTTGGTAGGACTTCCGTGTGCTGTTCAGGTCCATGTGATGGATCTGTTTTCAGGGGGGGTGGTCAGGGCTCCTCCTCACCAAGCGCCTACTCAGGCCTTCTGTGAGTTCGGACTCCTTCTTCCATGTGATCCATGTGAGGAAGCCTCCATCAGAGTACAGAGCCTTCCTCCTCAGATTGTCAAAGTGAGTGGACCCTCTAGAAGGGTCCTTTTCTATTGTATGTATATTCGATTCAATTCGTTTATTGAGTGTGTATGGGTTCGGTGCCTCTTCCCCGGAGGCCCTAAAACCAGTTTTTTACATGGCTCAAGGTGCAATATATTCTTTTCAATCTGTACAGCTCGCGTGGGAAGTCTCTCTGGGGATCCCCGTCTCTTTCCTATGGGAGGGTGGTGGGATGTAAAAATGTGAAAATTTTTTACCCCGGCTGTGTAGACTGGGATACATACTGTTGATGCTTCCTTCTTTCTATTCCAGAAGTGTTGGAGTTAGGGAGTGTCACACCCCTCTTGTCGTTCCCCTGGGCGCCTTGGGGATTCAATGGCAGGTCTAAATAGCCTGTTCATTGATGGGGGTGTGTCCCGACGCACGTATAGTGCTAGCTCGCTGTAAACAGGCGATTGACTGGCACGCCTTAGTTGCTTGTGGTTGAAACAGCGTTTTTATAAAGCAACTGAGATGGGGGTTTTTTCCTCTTCCGGCGACCACATCCCATGACCTGGGTGGGTTGTCGACGGATCCTCGTTCATGTCTGGGGGATGATGACGGGATGGATCTGAACATATGTAGTGGGGTCTCACGCCCTTGGGGTGGGCCACCAGGCACGGTTCGTCCCGACGTCTGGGTGGCGCCTTCTTTTCATGTTAAGATCAACACGCATATCTGCCCTTTTCCTGGGGCATGTCGGCGTGGTTAGGGCACGGGACTGGTTCTGGTCACGCTGGTCCAGATCAGTTGAACCCGTTGTCCGCCGGGGATGCAGATCTGCTGTTCTGGTACCCTGAGGGACTTGGGCTTTTTTCAGGGGGAAAAATGCCAGGTCGGTCTGGGTGTCACAGGGTTAAGCGCTATGGAGACCCTGGTTGGGTATGTTTTTTACTCAGCACTGTCGTCATGGCTTACAGCCATGCCATTCTGTACGCGCTCGATCTCGTCGGATCTCGGCCGCTACACAGGTTGGTCCTGGTTAGTACTTGGTTGGGAGACCGCCGGGGAATACCAGGTACGGTGTGCTTAGGGGCTGGTTCTCCATTGTTTTTCGCTCCTCTCTCACGCATGGCGAAGAGGGGCCTGTGGGGGTGGTTTTTTGACCTCCTCTGGTGACCCTGTGCTTCCCGTACCGCCAGGCCCGGTCCGAAGTGATGTTTGCGACCCGTAGGCCTGGGTTAACCCTTTTTGGAAACTGAAACACTTGTACTGCGGTATAGCCGGTGTATACCCGCAGGTGTGTTTTGGAGTTTTTTCTTGAGGGGTTATAGGAACAACCACCGCATTGGGTAACACCGAGGTGGTTGGTTCCCTGGTGTGTTGGAGCAGTGTCAACTCCCGGGTTCACCGGTTGAGGGTGCCCCTGCACGTTCATGACGTCTGCCAATCGTGTCAGCCTTCTCTGCCTCGACCCCTCTGGGTGGGGGTTGTTAAATGGAGGCTTGGTCATGCAACACCGCCAGCTTACGCTCCTTCCGCCGGGGCGGCTGTGTTCAGCTGTCCCCTCTGGCGCCTGTCTCGTCCGCAGTCTCCAGGCTAGGGTTAACAGCCTGTTGCCTGGTTTTTCCCCGGTGCGCTGCCTGCTTCCGTTGGTTAACCTTTTTTGTGTGCTTACGGCCATGCTGACTGCCTATTCTGCAGGGTCAGTGTGCCAGGCGGTGTACTATTGGGGGGACGGGGCCCGCTCGGCTTACTGGCCTGGTTGGTTCCGCCTGGGAATACCAGGTGCAGTAACTGAGGGGCCTTTGTCCGAATACGCTGGCGATGTGGGGGGCGGGGCACTACGTGCCCACCTGGTGGGGTCTTGATGCTGGCATCATGGACTTCTCCGGGCCCCCATTCCAGGGAGTCCAGTCCTTTTGGTGGGTCTGGTTCTTCCTTCGTGCTCCGCTGCTACGGCCTTGCCACGGGGTTGGGTTTGCCCTTGACCCCGTGATTCTGGGGGCAGTAACGAGGTTGTTCCTCCGTTCGTTCCCGGGTGGCATGCGGGTTGTGCGTGTGTGTAGTCGTGGGTCAAGCCACGGTCTGCTCACCCTGTGCGTTGAGTTGCTTGAGTGCCTCTTCGCACGGTCGGGTCCGTCGCCCTCCCGTGACGTCCCTAATAGGGGGGCTACCCTCCATTAGGGGGGGTCGGGGGGGCTCGGCCCTCCCTGTTCTGATGGTTTTGGGGGGCTGTCAGCGGGGTGTATTTGTCAGCCAAGTGGCTCCGCTTGGCCTCCCTTGTGCAGAAGGCGAAGCCAAGCTAAGCCACTAACGATACAGAACGTTAGGTTATGACTATAACCAAGTTCTGTTAGTTAGGGGCGATGCTTGGCTTCGGACGGCCGCTGCAGCCCTTGACCTCACCTTGTGGTGAAAGCTTGGGAAGGAGGAGAGCAGGTGACCACACACCTGCTTATGAAGGTAAGCTGATGAGGGGTGTGGTCAGACTAATACTGGTATTAGAGGTACATTTGTGGTTTATTCAGTACGCGTGCACGTACGCGAGATAGTGCAGAAGGCGAAGCCAAGCATCGCCCCTAACTAACAGAACTTGGTTATAGTCATAACCTAACGTTTGGCATTGGTGTGTCATTCTAACCATGCTGGAATATGAATGCCTTTATTCGTTTACTAGTTCGATTGGCTACCGGGTATAATATGATTTGTACTAGAGGCATACAATCTATTTTGTTGTCAGTATTAGGTAGCCTATATGAATTACATATAATAGCAGCCAGCCCATAGCCTACATTATGCAACAGTAACTTGCTCATATATAATAACACATGGCACAGCCCTGCAAACCCTGCACAGTAAACTAACTTGATCATTAATCTAGCTGTTGTATCTTTACGCTTATGAAAACATTAAATAATATGTATAGGCTATAGGCCGTCGCTTTGCATTAATAGCCTATATTCTCAAATGGCATTTAATGGCTATCCGACTCCTCGCTATCCTTGCGGACGGACCAGTATACCTTATATCATATCATATTCCTATATGTCTCCCAGGAATCGTGCGGCTCTGGGGAATAAAGGTTGGGAAGACCCTGCTATAACCCACATATCCTTTATAATGTTATAGGCTATTTCATTTACAGTTTACTCTATAGTATCAGCCTACCCAGCATGTAGTACGTTATTATTTTGCGCATAGATTGAAGAAATACGGGAACGTTTTGATTTATATTCAAAAGGCTTTGACATTGTAAAACAAAATAAGGATCAAAACAGCCAAGACACGGTGGAGATGGACACTGTTTCGGTTTGATGTGATTCATGCACACAGGGTTTGCCGACGTGACTCTTCGAATGTAATCCGTTAGGGATTACCAGTAAACGGTGATGTAATCAACTGGGATATACTCAGTAATGTATTCTAATGACTTTCAATTGAGTCTTTTGAGTAATTTCCCTTAATTAATTCATTCAACCTTTGTTTATACTCAGGAACATTGAGGATTGCCCTCATTTGCAATTATACCAAGATTACAAGCAATCGGTCTCCTTCACCAACATTGTCATAAGATTTATCTTAAGACAACCTCCTTTGAAGGTCATAAGAGAAAGTCAACGTCAATTACCCCCTGAAGGAAATCGATGTTTTTCCAAAATGTAGATAATGTATAAATATTAGTGGATGACAGCATCTACTTATAGCCATCTCAGAGGAGGACGGCAGAGATAATCAGTGTGTTAGCAGCAGACTAAGATAGAGCCCAGGGCCCTCATTTATCAACAATTCTTAGAAAGTGTTCTATCTTTGTTCTTAAGCACAGAATTTAGAATGTGTGTACGCACAGAAAAATCGGGATTTAACAACCGTGCATACACGGGTCCTACGCACACTCCGTATTGATAAATACCATTCGTCCTTACCGTAAATGCTTGTGCATGATTATCCATATATGGTAATGAAACACCCCCATGGGATTTGAAATAATGGACTAACCCGAGCGAACTCTGAGAAACTCCACGAGAGATTGTTCACGGAGGCGCTATCGAACCAAGAAGACACAACCTGTGTTATGGGATAAATAAAAAGCTGGCGGACTTGTACATGGTGATGTCAGATATCAACCACTCTGCCTGGACAGCTCAAAATACTAATAAAGACCGTTCGTTAACCAATGTTTGGCGTTGGTGTGTCATTCTAACCATGCTGGAATATGAATGCCTTTATTCGTTTACTAGTTCGATTGGCTACCGGGTATAATATGATTTGTACTAGAGGCATACAATCTATTTTGTTGTCGGTATTAGGTAGCCTATATGAATTACATATAATAGCAGCCAGCCCATAGCCTACATTATGCAACAGTAACTTGTGCATATATAATAACACATGGCACAGCCCTTTATTGCAAGGGTTTTGTATACACATACTACACTCAACAAATAACCTCTGTTCTCGTTGCAATGCGTTTTTTATTCTTTCTAGAAGGGGGAAGAACACTATATTGTGGGTGTTCATATGACTTGTATTCTGCTTACAGCTTCGAAATTCCACTTGTTTTGTTTAACAATGGCAAAGCCTTTAAAATATAATCAAAACGTTCCCGTATTTCTGCAATTTATGCGCAAAATAATAACGAGTTGAGTTACGCGGAGCGCAGTCAGTACACCCCGTATATTCCGATAACGCTATATATAAACCATGCTGCATTCATTCGGAGAGAAAGACCTATTATTCCAAATGCTATTTATAGGGTTTTGACCATAATTACACTACTGTTGTTATTTTACAATGAACTATAATGAATTACGGGCCATACAGAACATGCCAGTGTTGAAACTAATGCACGGAAGCTTATTTGTAATATTCATATTCTACCACCGGGGTGCCAGCTACGCATGCTCCGATCTGTGCGTAGATATACGCACAAAGTCAAGCACAAGTTCAAATTGATAAGTCCCACACTTTGCTTAGAAATGATCGTACGCACGGGTTACGCACATATCTGTGCGTACGCAACGTTGATAAATGAGGGCCCAGGGCTTCGAGGTCGTTTAGCTTGTTAAATATAAACACTGATAAGGACTGAGAACAGTGCAGATTTGGTCAGAGAGAACTATGCAGAGTTTGACATCAAACCATACTAAAGGTTAAAATCAGTTGCCATGGCAGCGTCACATAGTAACGACGAAAGGGGGCGGGCCCCCGTTGCTAGGGAGAAGACGTTATGATGTGAGTTTCCTTCCGGGGTAAGTTAGATCTAGACACGAAGCTGACGCGAGCGGACGTGGATCAGAGACTTTCATCCCTCTCTCACCCTCGCCGGTGGGGGAGGGGAGATGACACATCATCATTAGCTTCGGCTAACGGGAAATGGTGGTTGGCTCCGACAAGGCCCAGAACCATCGGACTAATGACAGGAGAGACGGTGGAGAAGAAAATGAATTAGGACTTTTCAAGGACAATACAATACATCTGATTACGAGGCTCTGTTTATGGAATAAACATGAGGATCTGAGAAAAGAGATCACGTTGCAGTGTCGTTTCTTCTGACTATGGATGTACTAACAAGGGGTTGATACAGTGTGTGACAGCTAAAGAGAGATCCAAGTAAAATTACACAACGCGGAGGCCGGTCAGTGAGTAAAGGCTGGAAACACTGTTATCTAACACCCCAGATTCACCAACGGGTGGAGAGGCTGTCTTAACTCGCCAAAATTATCACAGCTGCGATTTGCAGTGTTGGTGTAGTGCTATTATTTATGTTTGGACATCACATGCGTCGTTGAGGCATGACTTTAAATATAAAATACAAAATTTTATCATATAAATATTGTCATATTTATTTAAATTATGATTAATTAATTCCAAGGAGGCCTGTAGAGTTGACATGAACAAAATCACCATGATTCCTCCCAAATAAAGCCCTTAAGAACACGGCGCACATCAGTATGTCGACTTATGACTGCTCTTCAGCGCTCCTAAATCCTGCTCTTAGTTAGGACCGAATCCAGGAGAAGGGACCGTTTGTGAATCCCAAAATCGGCCCAAAAATGTCTTAAGTGGCACTAAGACCAAAATTAGTTTGATCTTAAAAACAAATGTACACTTCTCACAATCTTCCTGGACATTTTTCACTTTACATTTTCACACTTATTACTTAGTATAGTTGTATATTTAAGATTTTAGAATATATATACATACCAAAATGTATATCCTGGACTGTATTTTATTCTTTATTCTATTTCATTCTAATTTTTTATATTATATATATATATATATTTTTTTTTTATAACTTTCTTTATTGGAAGAAGAAGAAACAAAATGACACAATCAGGGTTCAATCAGGGTACATCCTCCATTTCCCACCTTCCCCATTCCTATCCCCTAACCCCACCCCATCCCACCCAAGGAGAGCGACAACAAACATACAGATGTGACAGTAATATCCTCCACTGATACCAGATAAATCCCTTTGATATCCTCCACTGATACCAGATAAATTACTTTAACATCCCCCACTGATACCAGATAAATAACTTTAATATCCTCCACTGATACCAGATAAATCCCCTTATTATCCCCCACCGATACCAAAGAAATCCCCTTAATATCGCCCACTGATACCAGATAAATCCCCTTAATATCCCCCACTGATACCAGATAAATAACTTTAATATCCCCCACTGATACCAGAGAAATCCCCTTAATATCCCCCACTGATACCAGAGAAATCCCTCTAATATCCCCCACTGATACCAGAGAAATAACTTTAATATCCCCCACCGATACCAGAGAAATCCCTTTAATATCCCCCACTGATACTAGAGAAATAACTTGTGTTGCCATAGCAACCCCATCAGTGAAGCAGGCATGACTAGAGATATGAAAAAAAGTAGTAGAACGCCTCACTAGACTTGACACTGGGTGCTGTAACCTCTGATACTAGCTGTGACATCCTCGGGCACGACGCAAAACACAAGTTGATTTCTTGAACTTATTTTAATGAAGAAGCTTGATCCAACCTCATCCAAACCGTAAAATCTGTATGAGTACAAATGCATACAAAAGATACCATTACTATCACAAGTCCATTACCAATGGTTGGAACGTCACTATACATATACCACAATTGTTATCTCCATCAATCAATACCTTATTGGCTGCGTGCCAGTACATGAGAACATCGATGCGTTACTGTAGTATGTCTTCTGTCAGTTTATTGGAAGATTGTCTTGTTTCGTTGGCGTGATGGATTGTTCTTTATTTATTAGAACACCAGGTAATTCCATTACCATTCAAGTTCATGGTCCAACGCAGAGAGAGAAGGCGGAAACACGTCACCGGATACCAGGTGTGTCAACTCTCGTGAGATGTGGTAATTGCACAAATAAAATAGAAAAAACAGTGCACCACAAGTCAAGTCAAGTCAAGAGTTTTATTTGTCACGGCATACAAGTATACAATGAAATGCGGGTGGTCTTGCCCGCAACGATGTGCAATACAGTAGTAACAACATATAATAGAATACAATAAACAACATTGTGCAATAACAGTAACATAGTAGGGCATATCGGTATTTGTACATAAGTTATTTACAGAGCATGGAGGACATGCTAGGTCCTGTGTTAGCGCATACACTGTTAGCTACGGATGAGGCACTGGGTCTTTCTGTACATTGCTATTTTATACAATCTCAGGTTATACTATACTATTATTATTATTACACTCCCACCAATTACAATACCAATAAATGTGGAATGTCTTATTGCACATACTTATAGAATGTGGAATTTCCTATTGTGGATACTTCAAAGAATATGTCTCTAGGATCAATTGGATTCAACCAGGTAAGTATCTCTTTTTAGTGTAAACAAAACAAAAAACAAAAACTCCTATTTTTAGAGTAAAAGCAAGCAGAAAATGGGTAAGTGCCAAAACAACTTAATGTTAAATGACTCACTAGTGCTTTAGTCTGCTTCTATCAATGTAATGATCTTGTGTATTGGTCTCTCTAAATACACCGTACTGGTTGTAGCCTTCCCTTTGCTATCGTATGTGGTGTGGCTTACTAGCAGCTTCAACTTTCTGACTCTACCATCTTGTCCTGGGTAGACTTCAGTGACTCTTGCTAGTCGCCATATGTTGCGTGGTGTCAATTCATCTTGGAGAAGGACGATATCGTTGACTTTGGAGTTCCTTCTGGTTTTACACCACTTCTGTCTCTGTTGTAAGTTGAGAAGATATTCTTTCCTCCATCTTGTCCAAAACTCATTGGCCAAATACTGAACTCGGCGCCACCTCTTTTGTAGGTACAAATCTTCTTTGATGAATTGTCCAGGTGGGGGCAGAATGATTGTAGATTTCATCGTTAGAATGTGATTCGGGGTCAAAAGGTCAGGTCCGGATGGGTCATTCAGAAACTCAGCGGAGAGCGGCCTGCTATTTATTATGGACATGACCTCGTACAGGTACGTCCGGAGAGAGGTGCTGTCAAGCCTTTGTGAGGACTGGTCCAGTATGGTAGTCAATATGCTTCTTATCATTCTTATTTGCCTCTCCCATACACCGCCCATGTGGCTTGCCGCTGGAGGATTCATGAGAAACTCACATCCCAGAGCCTTCAGTCTTTCTTCACTCATTCCTTTCATGAGTTCTGTAAATTCTCTTCTTGCGCCAACAAAATTGGTTCCTTGATCGCATCTGTAGAGGTGCAACGAGACAGCGCTGCTGCATCCCAGAGACTTAACGTGCAGTTAAGATTTGACTGTGACATCCTCAGGCACGACGCAAAACACAAGTTGATTTCTTCAACTGATTTTAATGAAGAAGCTTGATCCAACCTCATCCAAACCGTAAAATCTGTATGAGTACAAATGCATACAAAAGATACCATTACTATCACAAGTCCATTACCAATGGTTGGAACGTCACTATACATATACCACAATTGTTATCTCCATCAATCAATACCTTATTGGCTGCGTGCCAGTACATGAGAACATCGATGCGTTACTGTAGTATGTCTTCTGTCAGTTTCTTGGAAGATTGTCTTGTTTCGTTGGCGAGATGGATTGTTCTTTACTTATTAGAACGCCAGGTAATTCCATTACCATTCAAGTTCATGGTCCAACGCAGAGAGAGAAGGCAGAAACACGTCACCGGATACCAGGTGTGTCAACTCTCGTGAGATGTGGTAATTGCACAAATAAAATAGAAAAAACAGTGCGCCACTAATATATATCTTATACAAAACAAATAAGAAATACATTGAAAAGCAATTGAGTGTATTATTACTATTATAAAAAATAAGCATATAAATTGTAAACATAAATAACTATATTAACCAACTGTTAACCATAGCTGCAGTTACACTAGCTATACATAAAAAATAGGGAAACAAGTCCAGGCACGCACTCCAGGTTTTTCACATTTATTGGCAGCCTGAAATCATATGACGTTTCGGTGTGAACACACCTTCTTCAGAATGGCTTGCATGAAGCATGAAGGGTAAGTGACCAACTTTATACAAGTCAAACAGGAAGTGACAACATAGGAAGTGACAACACATTCCAACAAGAGATCTGCACAAGAGTACAAAATACCACTTACAAGCACAACCTTTTCAGAACCACTTCAACAGCCCCCTCCCAGCCCTGCCTAAGAAGGAGAAGAGAGGGGCGAAAAAGAATGGAGAAAAACCAGGCTTCTTTAGCACAGCGTAAGGTACAACACAACATGGACCAAGCAACAGTGAGGGGTAACACGTAGTAACACAACCACGAACATCTCCATAACGTCAAACCCTGCAACGCCCGGGCCGACCCGGCATTTCCCCCCCGAAAAAAGCACAAGTCCCAGGGTACCAGAACAGCAGATCTGCGCCCCGGCGGACAACGGGTTAACTGACCAGGTCCGGCGAGACCAGAATCAGTCCCGTGCCCTAATCACGCCGCCATCCCCAGTCCCAGGAGGGGGTAGGTACACGTGTCGATCCAAAACATTATAGAGGGCGCCACCCAGATGGTCCCTTCCGTACCGCACCCGGTGGCCCACCCCAAGGGCATGAGACCCCTCTACCTATGCTTTGATCTATTCTGTTAACATCCCCCAGATATGAATGAGAATTTGTCGAGACAAGCCTAGTACACTGGCACTCGGAAGAGACAAACTCCATCCCAGTTGCCCCATAAAAACGCTGTTTCAATGATGAGCAACCAAGGCGCGCAAGCCCATGCGTGGTTCCTATCAGAAGCACCCAGGGCCAGCCAGCACTATGTACATGTCGAGACCCAAAACATATCAATGGACATTCTAACAAGAACCCAGATACCGTTCCTCCAAGCCGCCTGGGAGAACGACAAGAAGCCGTTTTTTTCACAGAAAAAAATACGGACATGGGTCCCATACGACGCGGCTGAGGGAAAACAACACCCTGTCAACCATGCTCCATAAAAGAGGGGACGGGGAGCGACGTACCCTATGGCGGGGGGAAACCCATGACTCAACAGACCATTACCGGCGAGGAGTCAGGGAACTCCCTAAACAATACCCTGTCAACCTGCTCCATAAAGGAGGGGACGGGGAACCCCCAGAGAGACTTCCCACGTGAGCAATAGATTGAAAAGACATATTGCAACATTGAGCTATGTAACAATTGGACCAGGACTCTCCGAGGAGGAGGCTCTGAAACTCTGAGGAGGCTCCCTCACTGAGAGGGAGGCTCTGAACTCACCGAGGAGGCTCTGAAACTCCCTGAGGAGGAGGCTCTGAAACTCCCTGTGGAGGAAGCTCTGACCCAATACCCACACTACTAGTATGGAGCAGAGCAGAAGAACAAATCGTCTCTACTGCGTTGCATCACCCACCAAGCTCAATACACATACAACAGAGCAGAACTTCTTTTTAAGTTCTACTCACCTTGACAATCTGAGGAGGAGGGTCTGAACTCACAGGAGGCTCGAAAACTCCCTGAGGAGGAGGCTCTGAAACTCCCTGAGGAGGAGGCTCTGAAACTCCCTGTAACAGAGGTCCATAACATGGAGCCTGAATAACTCACGGAAGTGTAAACAATAGAAACGTGCCCAGTGACATACTCTATGGCGGGGGGGTTTCCGTGGTCCACCGCCCAATATGGCGTGGGACCAGGAAACACCCTCCCCCCCCCTACCCTGTGACGCGCTGATCCAGCAACGTGACAGGAAGCCCGAAGGACAGGGGGGTTTAACCCCCTCGTTTTTTATAACGAGAGAAGACACAAGTCGGGGGTCAAGGACTACAGCCCCCTCAGCATCGACGGGGCACCGGTTGAGAGAGTCAACAGCTTTAAGTACCTCGGAGCCTACATATCCGAGGACTTGACATGGACCACACACATTAACAGTGTTGTGAAGAAGGCACGACAACGCCTCTACTTCCTCAGGCGCCTAAGGAAGTTCCAAGTCAGCCAGAAGATCCTTAAGAACTTCTACTCATGTACAATAGAGAGCATCTTGACCGGCAACATCACCTCCTGGTTTGGGAATAGCACTGCACAAGACCAAAGCAGACTACAAAGAGTGACACGTTCAGCCGAACGCACAATTGGAGGGGGGCTCCCCACCCTCCAGAACATTTACTACAAGCGTTGCAAGGGCAAGGCTAAGAGAATCATTAAAGACTCCAGTCACCCGAACAACTGCCTCTTTGAACTGCTGCGGTCAGGCA
Organism: Notolepis coatsorum; assembly: GCF_963971535.1. NCBI lineage: Eukaryota > Metazoa > Chordata > Actinopteri > Aulopiformes > Paralepididae > Notolepis > Notolepis coatsorum. Next base: position 157,155,796 of record NC_140166.1, read on the forward strand.
AGCGATACAGGAGTCTCAAGGCGAGCACAGAAAGACTCAGAAGAAGCTTCTATCCCCAGGCCATCAGGCTGCTAAACGAACAATGAATGAACACTACACAACAACAACCACCAAACGCACATAGCACACACATCCACACGCACACACTCACTTTAAACAAACACACTGTAGCACCCACTCCACACACTTATAGCACACACCCACTTTAAACAAACACACTGTAGCACCCACTCCCCACACTTTATATTTATGGATGAAGGATTGCACTACAACTCGTACACCTTACTGTAAATTGTACCTAAAATTGTACCTCATCCCATTTCTGCTTTGCACTAGATAGTACTGTACATTAGTACACTGCATAGTATTGTGTATTGTATATTATATGGTAACTCAGAACATTGTACATATGTCTATACCGAACACTGTGACCTCATTTTCTTCTTCTAAATTCATGCTATATTATGTTATTATGTTATTTGATACTATCTTGTCTAGCACAGTCTCTGGAGCGTAACAGTAAGAAGCATTTTGTATGAAAGTATTCTGTACTTCTGTATGACAACTATTAAATAACTTGAACTTGAACTTGAACTTGAAGTCCTCGATTAAGTACTGGCCACAGGCCTTGCTAAGTCCACATGACAGCGACCAAACAAATCTTTTCTAGAAAAAATGTGCTTCTCTAAGCAGGAGCACAACCCCAGTAGAAGCTGAGGGGTTACACCGTATCCCCACAAACATAGTGAAACAATATATTGTAAACAAAAAACAACGCCAATTTTCTAGGTAGAGAGAAAGCTATACCAGCGATCAAGACAATTCACACACAACACGTGTCGCATCCCCAATGTAGTGAAGCAACATACGTTTTGGAAAAAAACATTGTTATTACAAAACATTTAGAAGGGAAGTTAGGAAGAGGCGTTAAGTGTCCAACGGACCCTTACCTGCACCAATGAACGCAGGCTGAGAGGACCGCAACAGGTTGGCCTCCTTACGTTGATGAAGGCCCTCGCTGGCGGGGCAAAGAAGCTCTTCAAGGCCGGAGCAAGGCTCCGGCGAAACCCCCCCCTCCAACAGCTGATCATAGTGCAGGGTCGACTACATCCTCTGTCAAAGATGACGTCGTAGTCAGAGTGGTATGGCCTGCTATTCTCACGCTAATGAGAGCCTCACCCTAGCCTAGCGAGCGTACAGAGCTAGCGCCGCAGCTAACAGCTAACTGGAGGGAGGTAGGGATCAATAAGCTTAGCTTCCCTCTACAAATTTTTTGGACATGTCTGCTAACCAAACACATTGCTCTTGACCTTTTGTTTATAATTCCTTATATTTTTCTTTTTTTAATGTTTTTCTTTTAATGTTTTTTTTATTTGTTGCTATGATTGTTTGGTTTGACGTAACAAGATATCGTGAGTTGTTTGGAGAAATATGGAGAATAACATGTCCAAAAGATTAACGTTTTCATTCATTCATTCATTCAAGTAGAGCTCCCGAAGAGGAGCTCATGTAGCATGGGCGTCAAACCAGAACCCCTCTCCCGGCTGTTTAAGAGGCAGAAAAAAGGGGACCAGCCTGGGGCCGGCTTTCGTAAATCGTGTAGCTATTCCCCTCATAACAACACAACTGGCGCTCGCATATCAAAACCATCACTCACCTGGAGAGGCAGCTAGCTCTCACAACAGCCGAGCCTCTCAAACAAAGTCCAACTGCAGCAGCGGAGGTAATACCTGTCCAGCTGCAGCTTTGGAGGAATGCAGGTGGGGATTAGGCCAGTGACGCGAGCCCCTATTATGAAAAAAACGGTGGAGGTCAGAATGATCATCATCTTCTAGACACCCCAGTTCAAGTTTCTTTAATATTTGTCATACAGAAGTACAGAATACTTTTATACAAAATGCTTCTTACTGTTACGCTCCAGAGACTGTGCAAGACAAGATAAGTATGAAATAAAATAACATAGTAAAATTAGAAGTAAAAAAATGAGGTCACAGTGTTCAGTTTAGACATATGTACAATGTTTGATGCAGAATAGACGTAGTTACCATACAATATACAATACTGTGCAGTGTACTAATATACAATACTATATAGTGCAAGGCAGAAATGGGACGAGGTGCAATTTAGGTACAATTCACAGTAGGTGTACGAGTTGTAGTGCAAATCCTTTATCAATAAATATAAAGTGTAAAGTGTGTTTGTGTGATCTAAAGTGTGGAGAGTGGGTGCTGCAGTGTGTTGTTTGTTTGAGTGAGTGTGTGCGTGTGGGTGTGTGTGCTGTGTGCATTTGATGGTTGTTGCATAGTGTTTATTGTTCGTTTAGCAGCCTGATGGCCTGGGGATAGAAGCTTCTTCTGAGTCTTTCAGTGGCGAAGACATTATCGCTGTATTTCCTCGAAAAATTGTGAGAGAGAAAACAAAGATATAATGTCAACGTAGCTCCTTCATCGTAACTCCTATTCTCTTCTTCAAAATTCCAGCAATCTTCAAAGTGTGGTACATGCAGGCACTTGACGTGGTGAAAACTGAAGAAGGAACTGATGGTATGGCCACACCCCAGCTTATGTAGAGGAGCGGATGGGGGTGTGGCCAGACAGATGAGGTATGTAAAAGTGCATGTGAGAATTTATTTATTGCTAGTACTGAAGTGAAGAGTATTGCAGTATGACGCAGAACGGAGCTATACGATACTATAACAGTGATCCGGGTAGGAATGATCGGAGGAGTAGTGTATTGTTCAACCTCAGGGAGGTTTAAAGGGGTCAATTCACATCCAAGCGACAGACTGGTGGGGTGAATGTCTGACAAGCTGGGAGGCTTGGACTTGATTGATTTCAAACAGAGGGCATAGAGGTGGCTGGCTCCCATATGGGAGAGTGTCACGTTTGTAGCATGTTAGATGAGAGTAACTTAGACCCAACCATAATTTAGATGAATTCCAACCCGTTTAAACAGTGCTTGTGTGTCATGAAAGAGATACAACATTGTCAATGTAACGAATGTAAATGGTAAATGGTGCATTTATATAGCGTTTTAGAATTTTTGTTCCTCACATTTTACCCATTCACTCATACACTGATGGCAGAGGCAACCATGCAAGGTGCTCATCAGGAGCAATTAGGGGTTAAGTGTCTTGCTCAAGGACACTTTGACATGCTGCCCGGGAGGAGCGGGAATGGAACCGGGAACCCCTGGATTACCAGACGACAGCTTTACCTCCTGAGCCACTGGCGCCCCTATGTCCCAGAACATACCGGAACCCTTTAGCCCAGGGGTCTCAAACTCGCGGCCCGCGGGCCATATTGCGGCCCGCTGGATGATATTTTGCGGCCCCCTACTTGACATCAAAGTTTAGTGTTAGTGCGGCCCGCACGCAACTTGTTGCCGAGTCGTTGGATGTTTTATTTATTTGATCACTTGTAGGCTAACATAGCGCAGGCTCATGATGTGATTTCGAAGTTGAAACGTGATTTCGGAGCGATTGGGCGCTGAGAGAAGTGTCAGTGGCCAATCAGACCGTGCAAACCAAACGCGGAAGGACAACCACCTTGGGGAAAGTATTCACCCATCCCGTCAGCGTTTCCCCCCCCCCCACCCACAGTCTGCGAATCAGAGCAGAGTAGGGCGGGTTTTCACGGAATGAGTGTTGTCTCTTTCAGCGGGTCCGAGTCAGAGCGAGAGTTGACAGCGCATCTACTGATAGTCTAATCTGCAGGTACTGTAGCTAGTAACCTCGTTCCCAGTTTTACAGTATCTCCGTGAGATAAAAGTAGCTAGTAGCCTAGTTTCGCCAGCAGGCAGTTAGTAGAAAAATATGGCATGCTCATCATGCTGAATGGACTGAAAAATATGCATACATCCTCCCAGCACCAAACCAATGTGCCTAATATGCCAAGAAACGGTAGCTCTTGTGAAGAGTGGCAATTTGAAACACCACTATGAAACAAAACAGTTATTTTGATGCAGCCTTTCCTCAAAATTCAGTGCTAAGATAAATAAATGCAATGAAATCATCATATCAAGCTGCAAGCAGAATTATTGTTAAAGCTATGTCACAACGAGAAAAAGTCCTCACTCAGTGGCATGGGTGTTGGCTAAACACAAGAAGCCATTCTCTGATGCATACATAATAAAATAATGTATGGCTGAAGTGATGGCGACCATGTTTGAAGGCAAACAAAAGCAAATCCTCCTCAGATAGCACAGCAACCAGAATAACTGAAATACTGGCTGATGATTTGATTAAACAGCTTTGTGATAGAATAAAAAAAAATGCACAGTGCATTTCCATAGCTGTGGATGAGTCCACTGACACTACTGAGAATGCTCAGTTGCTGGTGTTTGTGAGGTTTTAGTGAGTTTGTGAGAAGATTGGATCAGTTATACTTGAAACCCTTTTTTTGTGGAATATTTGATGCAGCCCAGCCTCACCCAGACTCTACCTCCAGGTAAATTGAGTTTGAGACCCCTGCTTTAGCCAGAGGTGTAGCTGGCGGAGACGGCTACATTTAATATCCCCAGAAGTGGTAGAAAAGATTAGTGGTCCTGAGATAACTAAGTTCTTACCAGTGTTCCTTAGTCACCAACTCCTTAGTCATTAAAGTCTCTCTTTAATAGTTCAGATTTGTCTGCTTTAATGTCATTTGCTCCAATGTACATCACCAGGGACTAAATGTGTACTTTGTGTACTTACCTACAGATGTATGCCCCCAGCCCATATGGGCTTACAAGACACATAAACAATCAGTATACTTAACAATAAGTATATAGACCAAGATGGCCACAAAAAATAAAACATAACAAGCTGTAGTAAGTGGTTTATGTTCGCCATTGTAGAAGCCAGGAGTATAGGCTTGCGGTTGTCTGTGATACCGGTGATACTCTGTGTTCAGGTATCCACCAAGTACATTACTTGCCCACCACCCTACCGGTGTATGCTTTTTATTTGATTTGTTTTTTATCTTTTATAGAAATAAAACCCATTTCGTTCATTTTCGCACATCAGTGCTCATGTTCATCAAGTAAAAAACTTGAATTTGTAAAATACTAAGTGTGTTATTAAATACTTAGTCAGACAAAATTATAAACTGAAAGTATGCGTGGACAGCAGAGCTATTTTATAGGTTTGTGCAGCAGAGTCACAGCACGCCAACTTTTTGGGAAATTTGCTTATTTGCCATCTACCCTGGAGTTAGACAAGCAGATACATACCATTTTCTTCTCTGTGCATGCATTAGGCTTAGGGAACACCCGCACCGTTAGCCAGTGACGTAATCATAAAAGGTATCATATTGTCTTTATAGTTAAGAATGGCTATGTCCAACAGGATGTACACCAAAGCGATGAGGCGGTTAGAAACTGCGGTGCAAACAGGACACATCTGTCCTCAGGGCCAGCTGACAAGGGACCGTAAAACAACTGACCTTAAGAGGAAAACTCTGGTCAAACGGGCAGCTGAGATGTGTGGAGAGGGCTATAAAAGTCGGTTAACTCTAGGGCACATTCCACCAAAATGGTTCAGAATAGAACCTTATCAGCATGAGATCAGCAGCTGTTTTAAAATGGCCACGTTGCAACGGACGATGGGTCAGCAGCACAACAGCCTTTAAAGGTCAACCTCCACGTTGTATTTTTGTTCAATAAACAATGTGGACTAGGCCAACAGTGACTTTCATGAAGAATTGGAAAAAAAAGTATTGAAATTGACCCAGTTTTAGGGTTTTTATCAAAACATTTTGTCTGCCCAACACAATCAACATGCACATGCATATTTTAATCAATGGTTTATAACGTGCACGTGTAATGTCGTCACAACAGGTATTGGTCACCAGGGGGCTCTGTGACCCTACTCCTGTGCTCTGGGAGACACAGGCAGTAGCAAGGAGGCAGAGCATTATTTTCGGCGTTGGGTGCATGATGCGCATGCGCTGTGATCACACAAGGCAGCCAACGCCGGAAATAATGCCGTTTTGAGCAGTTTATAAAAAATATTTAAAATGTTTATTAGCAACGCAGAGCTTTCAAACCATCCCGTATCTCTGTCCGAAACCCTCGTGCAACTGTGAGTACATTTGAAATGTCTCTGTGATACTTGTATAACGAACGGTTCGGCCAGAACCAGTCCTTCATGGTAAATCTAGGTTGGTTTCCTATTAAGGAGCAAGTGACTGTGGATTCACTCGGTGCATCAGTCACGAAAGGGGCTATGATGAGCTTGGCAAGCCAGAGTAAAACACAGTTTTCATTCAATCAATCAATAACAACATTAACCAGACTCTCGTTGTGTCTATTATGCTAACGCTAACGTTACCTCATTGTGTCTATTCTACAAGCTTTAACGTTACCTAGCCTCTCGTGTCTATCTGCTAACGTTAGCATTAGGCTAACTAACGTTACGTCCCTAACCCCAACAAGCGTAACTAATCAGCGATCTTTTTGTCAGACTAAACTCTCCGCTCGGTGGCAAATTGTGTTGATGTCGGTTTTGTTTCATCAATAAATGAGGCAGAATACACAGTGACTGTATCCTTTTTTATTGCACTTGTTTCTTGCTGCAAACATACAAAATACATCCTACGCGAGACATTAAAGATGGCGGCGTTCTGTTTTCGTTCAGACTCCCCAAACAGTGACGCGTCTCTCTTCTGACCAATCAGTGGTCTGCAGTTTTTCACGTGACATTTCTGGAGCTCTCATGCTGATCACCAGCAGCCCCGCCTGAGTCCCCACACGGAGACAAACTGAGTACTTTATTTTAGTGGAAAAGCAACATTAGATTCGGCTCATTAATATGCAAGCCACACCTGTTGTGACGTCGGCGTTTGATAAGCTTTTTTGATTCGCGCGTGCATGTTATTCGTGCATGGACCTTTTTAACTCTTTCAGAGTGGCATTTCCGGTGTCAAATGGAAAAAAATAAATAATGAAATTATATACCAATGATGTAAACTACCCATAATTGATCAGTAGGGTTTAACCTGGAGGTTGGGCTTTAAGCTAAGTCCTCAAGCCTGAAGCATCAGTACATGTTTAGACGATGACCTAAGGAATTTATGAACCCGTTCAAAGAGGACTCAATTCTAATCTTTGTGCCAGCTGTAAGTCCCTGGGACAGCAAGCTTGGCTCCTAATTAGACCAGCAGAATTACCTACAGAGCCCTGCCCAAAAAGGACAGAGTTTTGACCAAAAGCAGGATTTATAGGTAATATTGGCAGTAAACAAACCTAGAAATATAATAAGGACATTATTCTGAATACATACATATCAAGAGATGGGTTCTTACTATACCGATAACTGGAATGATCAAGTAAATCATTTAGTATCATGTGGTTAGATAAACAATAAAGTCTGAAGCATTACTCATGTAGTGTTGGATGACCCTATGATAGTTAAGTATTATTGAAATATTGGAACCTCTGTAAATTAATGGAATTATCCAAAATGCTTATCTGATAATCAAATCTGTTCATGGATTTCATGAAGATGTGTATTAGGACCAGACCAGAGACAAATGTTTAACACAAAATTACATGATATAATGCAACAAGTCTTTTTTGAGCAAATTAAGGAATTGTGTTATAACAGAAGCGTTAGAGAAAGAGGGAGGATTCTCCCTGTCTCATATTTTAAAGATGGCCCTCGGCCGTTCTGGTTGGTTGTTTGTTTGTGTCTGTCATCCTGATGACGCTAACAGCAGGGGCGTGCTTGGAATGTTTAAAAGCATGCTCCCCGAGAAGAGGAGGGGGAGGGACGAACCAGAAAAGAGAAGAGAAGAAACAACACCACCATCCAAGTGAGCGACGATGAAGGCTCGCTCCAGTTGCTGCTGCTGAAACGATTGCTAAAACTGCTGAAGAAGAGACTTTGTATGACCAGAACTTTGTAACTAAATACTTTTGAATACTGGGAAATCCAGAACGAGTGTGTATTTGCCATAGAGAATGCTTTGAGACGACCGTCAATAAAAGCTCTATTATTGAATACCACTCAAATCGCACCTGTGTGGGACTCGGTTCATCTGCACTTCTACATTCGCACCTGACCGGTGGTCGTCCACACACGTACAGAGAAGAGTACTAGCCAAATATACGACACCAGCTTAGCGTCATTCACTGGAAGTAGGTGTGCCAGTGTAGCCTAGTTCCCAACAGTCACGAAATACACTCCAAATACAATTCCAAAACGTTTGTTAAACATGTTGTGACCTGTGTATTTACCACGTGGAGAAAAAATTCATAATAATTAAGACATTTTCGTTTTCTAAGCAGATATACTCTGAATATTTGTTTGCCGAACCACTACTGCCTGGGCGCAGTGATTTCATCACCTCAAAAACGTTCATTCCCCTTCAAATGTTTTACATTTAATCACACAATTCTGAAAAGGAATGTGTTATCTGACTGAAGTTCTTTCCTCTCCCCAGTATCTGTAATGGATTGCCATTACTAATCATTTGTAATCTTTTATAATGACTACAATCCCTTGAAATACAATCTGTTAATTCCCAACCCTGTCTATATAACTATATTACAGTAAAGCAGAGAGGTAAGATATAATAGCTATAATTACATCATGAAAGATGATAATAGCCACTATTACAAGGTAGTTACTCCCAAAATTGATATGGCAGCTTAATTAAATCCATTCGTTTTTAAGTGAATATCACACATCCTATGGGAATCCTCACAGAGGGGATGAGAGGGAACTGAGCTCTCCCAAGTCTTTGATTGTCTTTATTAGTCACAATTAGCACATTGCCTTTGATTTCATCATTTAATTTAATATTGTATATCAGAGAATCTGGCACGATTTCAACAGAAAGTGCACATGTTATTAGAACATATGTTGAAAATTTTATTTTCTCTAGTGTCCAAGTTCTGCACCAAACGCCTGTTTACAGATTCAAAGCGTGAGTTCTAAACCCTGGAAAAGTACTAAAATGTAACCTGTTTTTATTACCAGTGTAAAGTGGAAACGTCAAGATCTGAAGGCTCTTTTACTTTTAAAACTCAAGGTGAATGTGACCTATAGCCATGATGATAGAATAGATTAGATTCAAATAAGAAAATAAGTTTGGCATCCAACCAGAGTGCAAATGGAGCAGTAAAGTGTAACAGCAATATACAATATACAGGTGATTAAACTGGATAAATATATAAATTAGTACTACTGAGTGTAGTGCTAATCAGATGTATGTACAGAGTTGTAGTATTCATATGTACAGTGATAGTTAAAGACAGTATGGTAGTAAATCATACTGGCCAGCAGCGTAACTAGTAAGAGTAGGTAAGGGATATGTACAGATATAAATATAGCATATACAGATATGTAAAATGATTATGTGCAGGTAACAGGTGTGGGTATAGATCTAGATATCTAGATAGATACTTTATTCATCCCCTATAGTAGCGCGGCATAGCTCAACATATTATATAATTGTTAATTTTGTGATAAAAGCACCAAATTTGGCAGATGTGTTGATAGATATATTGGGAACAAACGTGCCAGGTTTCCATAACAGCTTCCAATCGAACCCTGGAGTGGTTCGTATGCAGTGAGAATGCAGTTGACTCAACAAACCGACACAACTCACTTGCCGTACTTTACTTTGATGTTACCCCCCCCCCTCCCCCCTCTGCCCCACACCTGGTTGGCACATGGCAATGGTTACACTGGTTTAGCAAAGAGTGGATCAGAGGCCTAGTGGTTTTTATTATGAGGCCTGCTCAATAAATTAGAATATCGTGGAAAAGTATATATATTTAGCTGTATTGATGAAGTAATTTGTGCAAAATGAGCCCAAACAAAGTACTGAGTGAAGAAAGATAGACATTTCTATATACAAAAGAAAAATACACACTTCAACCTGATAAGACACAAAAAAAGGCTTGAAATATTTCACTTTGTGTGTAATGAATCTATAATCTACAAGAGTTTCGCTTTTTGAGTTGAATTACTGAAATAAAATAACTTTTCCACGATATTCTAATTCATCGATCTGAACCTGTATATGTATATTATGTAAGGGATAATGTATGGCTAGGAGGTCATTGTCGCAAAATAATTGACCGACACGGAGTTTAAAATACAGAGGCGCCGCGCCGAGGTGTTTTAAACGGAGTGAAGGTCAATTATTTTGCGACAATGACCGAGTAAAGCTATACATTATCCCGCTTATTACATGGCTAACTTACTAACAATATACCTAATTCATTTGACAAATCGCAGTTCTGTGGCTCTGTCAGCCCAAATAAAGTGATTATTATTATCGCGAGCAGCAGCCTCTGTTCTGGCTCCGCTGTGTTCAGGCTCCGCTCGTTGCTCCGCCCCCTGTCATCGCCGGCAGCACTGAAACAGTGTGTGTCAGTGGGCTTGATTGCGAACAGCTGCGCTCTGCGGTCATTATTGAAAAATCTGCGGTCATTATCGAAAAATAATGACCGCAGTCGGGGGGCTGTTGACCAATCACAAGCAAGCATTTCGGCGAATGTGAAAACGCCATGTAATAAGTAAGGGATAATGTATGGCTAGGAGGTCATTGTCGCAAAATAATTGACCGACACGGAGTTTAAAATACCGAGGCGCCGCGCCGAGGTGTTTTAAACGGAGTGAAGGTCAATTATTTTGCGACAATGACCGAGTAGGCTATACATTATCCCGCTTATTACATGGCTAACTTACTAACAATATACCTAATTCATTTGACAAATCGCAGTTGTTCTGTGGCTCTGTCAGCCCAAATAAAGTGATTATTATTATCGCGCGGGCAGCAGCTCTGTTCTGGCTCCGCTGTGTTCGGGCTCCGCTCGGCGCTCCGCCCCCTGTCATCGCCGGCAGCAGTGTGTGTCAGTGGGCTTGATTGCCAACAGCTGCGCTCTGCGGTCATTATTGAAAGATCTGCGGTCATTATCGAAAAATAATGACCGCAGTCGGGGGGCTGTTGACCAATCACAAGCAAGCATTTCGGCGAATGTGAAAACGCCATGTAATAAATACATATATACGATATGTAAATAAATATGAGCACAGTTCAAGAGATACATGCGTCAAAATGAGAGCTGAAACGCACCGTGGCGATACCTTCTTCCCAGGCCTAAATCATCATCCGATGAAGAGGAATCTAATAATAGATGAATAATATCATTTACATATTACATATAACGTATACATATTCACATGGACAGTACAGTATACAATGAATACATTAGCGTTAGGTAAAGAATGATCTCAATACACAGATGTTCCGCGCACACATGATAGCTGCATAGGGGGGATACACACGCTAATTTATGCCAAACGATCTCACCTGGTGGCTTCCAATCGGTCCCACTGGCGTCATGGTCACTGGAATCTATGTCGCTATCCAAGGAAAGGTAATCCGTAGCTCGGACCGTCACCTTCCTCTTCCTCGTACCGCGACGAGAGGGGCGAGACACGCCGCTGGGCCCAGCAACGGCCTCATCATGGCCCGGCCCGGTGGTCGGAGCTGCCACAGGTCCGAACGGCAACTTTGTCTGAACAAACCGAATGTCCTTCGGCTTCCTCCCCACCTTCTTCCCTACACTACGCTTCTTCATCCTAAATAACTAATATATAACTAATATAACTACTAATACAACTACTCTACCACACTAATACTACTACTAGACTACCTACTGCTACCACTAATACTGACAGTACTACTAACTAGCACAACTATGTACTTTCTAAAGCACAGGCTATATAACTTACAATTTCTAATACTACTACTACTAATACAACCTGATCTATGACTAATACTACTACTACAAATACTAGGACTGGTATAATCTGCTCTCATGAATCGCTCTCTATCTCTCTCTCTATCTCTCTCTCTCTCTCTCTCAAACAACTGCAAAAACGATCGATTATGTGATGGGCGTGAGTTTATAATACCTGCAGCCAGGTGCACTGACCAATCACAGCTCAGATCTATTATAGGCTGTCCAAGGTCTGAAATAAGCCTTCAGATTGTGGTAGTGTTAGATCATAGGGGGATACTGCCACCTAGTGAAATTTGAGAGGAAATGCAGTCTGATGTCCAAAGACATGCCAGACAGGTCGGTGCGCCTGTTTAGGCGATGAAAACCAAAAAAATAAAAGGTAAACAGACTCAAAAACGCTGTACAGCGATGTTGGCGGTCAGCGCATGGCGGGCAATAACGCTGGAAAGCGTTTTTGGCGCCCAATGTGTTAAAGGGGACATGTCTTGCTATTCCTTTCACTATTTGGGCAACTTTACACAATTCCTCTGAGTCTATGGAACAGAAAAAAATCAAAAAAATGCATTGTTTTGTATTTCTAATCAAGAACTCAAAAGCAGCATTTTTCCACTTCAAGATTTCAAGCTGTTGGCTGGACTCCGCCCATAAGCGCTCTGAGCGACAGTCACGCACAGTCTGCACTGGCAGAGAGCGAGAGATATAGAGAGATTGAGGGGGATAATAATTAGTAGGGATGTCCGATATTATCGGCCTACCGATATTATCGCCCGATATCGGCATTAAAATGTGATATCGGAAAATATCCAGATGATCAACAAGGTCGCCACGGAGAATCCGACACTGGAGCCAGCGATGCGGGAGATGGCCGAACGTGTTGCTGCCCTCATGGAGGAGTATAAGCCGGAGGCTAAGGTAGCTAACCTGCCGACTAGTTTCAGGCTCACGGTCAGCCTAGAGCCCCCCACCGCTGTTGAGGCTGTTCAGATGTTCATCGCTGATCCGACGTCCACAGCTAACACAGCTCTGCCTGTTAGCTCCGCTCCTATAGCTAACCGGCGGTCCCCAGTTAGCACAGCTCCGCCCATTAGCTCCGCTCCTATAGCTAACCGGCCGTCCCCAGTTAGCTCCGCTCCGCCTGTTAGCTCCGCTCCTATAGCTAACCAGACGTCCACAGCTAGCACAGCTCCGCCCGTTAGCTCCGCTCCTATAGCTAACCAGACGTCCACAGCTAACACAGCTCCGCCCGTTAGCTCCGCTCCTATAGCTAGCCGGCCGTCCCCAGTTAACACAGCTCCGCCCGTTAGCTCTGCCCGTTAGCTCCGCTCCTATAGCTAACCAGACATCCACAGTTAACACAGCTCCGCCCGTTAACTCCGCTCCTATAGCTAACCAGACGTTCCCAGCTAGCACAGTCCCCACGGCTAACCTAGGCTCCAGGTTCACGGTAAGCCTAGTACCTGAGACGGACCAGATGTCCCTAGCTAGCATTGTCCCTGCAGCTAGTCAGGTTTCCTCAGCTAGCAAGCCTAAGAGGGCTATCATGACAGGAGCTGCTAGGTTTTCCCCGACAGCTAGCCAGGCCTCCCAGCTAGCACAGTCCCCACTGCTAACCTAGGCTCCAGGTTCACGGTGAGCCTAGTACCTGAGACGGACCAGATGTCCCTAGCTAGCATTGTCCCTGCAGCTAGTCAGGTTTCTTCAGCTAGCAAGCCTAAGAAGGCTATCATGACAGGAGCTGCTAGGCTTTCCCCGACAGCTAGCTTAGCCTCTGCAGCTAACCAGGCATCTACAGCTAACCCAGGCCCTACTGTTAGCTTAGCCTCTGCAGTTAGTCAGGCCCTCCCAGCTAGCATTGTTCCTACAGCTAGCCAGGCCTCCCCAGCTAGCACAGTTCCCACTGCTAGCTTAGGCTATGCAGCTAGCCAGGCTTCCAAAGCTAACCCAGTCCCTACTGTTAGCTTAGCCTCGGCAGCTAGCCAGGCCCTCCCAGCTAGCATTGTTCCTGCAGCTAGCCAGGCCTCCCCAGCTAGCACAGTTCCCACAGTGAGTCCAGGCCCCACAGTTAGCATAGCCCCCGAGGCTAGTATGGCTAACAAGGCCTCCACAGCTGGTCCAGCTTCCACGCCCAGTCCAGCCTCTACACTGGGTCCAGACTCCTCATCCCCGGATCCTACACCACGCCTCGCCGCCGAGACCGGTCTCCGCGCCCTGCCCGGCCTCTACACCTGGTCCGGCTTCTGTGCCTGTGCAGATTTGCCTCAGCCACCCACGAACGTGGGTTGAATGATTGACAACCTTCGAATCCAATCAGAGATTGCTGCATTGGACAGTCTAAACAGTCCAGCTGCAGTTCCGTAGGTTAGTTTAGCTGGGGCCAATCTCAAGTTTCTCAAGTTTCTTTATTAGTTGTCATACAGAAGTACAGAATACTTTTATACAAAATGTAACAGAAAGAAGCATTTTGTATAAAAGTATTCTGTACTTTTGTATGACAACTAATAAAGAAACTTGAGAAACTTGAGATTGGCCCCAGGTAAACCTAACCTACGGAACTGCAGCTGGACTGTTTTGACTGTGTGCAAGGCAGCATTGAAAGAGCAAGCTAGTACTAGTTTAGTAAGCTGTACAGCTGTAACAACACAGTAGGCTAAATTAAACTTTGCGCCAACATTAGGACCGAAGTATAAACCAGCAACTGAGCAACATGAAGAAGTGGACTTATGCATCTGGATCAGAAAAAAAGTTGTGGATGAAAAAGTAGGTACAGTGTTTGTAAAAGCTTGTATGCTAACAGTAGCTAGCCAATTTGTTAGCTACCTTTTAGCTTAGCCTACATCACAATGATAATCACCAAGCTAACTTACTGTACACAGTAGAGCTGGGCAATTAATCGAAACAGAATCGCGATATCGATTCATAGACCTATGCAATCTCATTTCTAAGTTATGACGATTTTTTTATAATTTTTTTTCTTTTTTTTTATGATTTTATCTGGGTTGAACATGATTTGTGGAACTCCCTCTGGTGTTGTGGTTGTGGTATTCACTGACCTTTGGGAAGTATTTCGACATGCACATGGGTATCTTAGTGACAGTGTATCTTGTAGACCAGGCCCATTGCAAGTTGCTGTACTCTGTCGTCTACTCTAAGCCATCCTAGGTTGTCAAAGTGGGCAGGGGTGAGGTGGGTTTTAGGAGTAAGGTCAAGCAGTAGTCTGACCAGTTTGTTTTGTGATGTTTGTAATCTTGTTTTTAGTGCCTTTGAGGTGCTTTGGTACCATGAGGTGTAAGCATAGTCGTAGTACCCTTGAATGAGTGCTCCTGTTAGAGTCTTCAAGGTATTCTTGTTTACCAGAGAGGAGATCCGGTACAGGAATCTAGTTTGTTGGTTGACTTAGTTTTATTACATTGGATCCCATTTTGTCACAGGAAAGATTTGCCTCTATAGGATGGAACCCAGGTAGGTAATTTCATCTTTCCTTTTAAGATAAGATAAGATATTCCTTTATTGATCCCCTTGGGGAAATTCAGGCATCATAGCAGCATGGGGGAAGGGGGGGGGGGGGGGGTACAGGTAGTGAAAACAACACAAGCAGTGTAAACAAATAGGTCAATATAATTTACTATCTAATTAACTGAAATATATTTTCACAGTATTCACAGTGTCACATAAGGTGCAGTATGCATAGGGTAGTGTTATAATTTACTATCTAACTAACTGAAATATACATTATTCATTATTCACAGTATCACAGTATCCACATAAGGTGCAGTATGCATAAGGTAGTGTTATTGTACTAATTGGGTTCCTATTAGTTCTAGGTCGATGTCTGGCAGCAGTCCCTGCCCACTGGTGTGGAGCCTGATGGCCACTAGTAGGAAGGACTGTCCGAGGCGGTTAGTTGAGTGTCAGGGGGGTATGAGTCTGTGGCTTCCTTGTCACCTTCACCTAATATGTTTTGATCTGGTCAGGTGCGCTGTCACCTAATATGTTTTGATCTGGTCAGGTGCGCTGTCACCTAATATGTTTTGATATGATCAGGTGCGCTGTCACCTAATATGTTTTGATCTGGTCAGGTGCGCTGTCACCTAATATGATTTCATCTGGTCAGGTGCGCTGTCACCTAATATGATTAATCTGGTCAGGTGTGCTGTCACCTAATATGTTTTCATCTGGTCAGGTGCGCTGTCACCTAATGTTAATATGTTTTCATCTGTGTCCACTGACCACTGACACACAGTGGGGGATGTTTTAAAAATATAATTTAATATATAATATAGCCTCCACTGCATGCTACTTATGTTAATTATTCATTAACAGGAACAATTTAAAGGTGACATGCATTATAAATGTCTTTTTTCAGTGTCTAGCATTGTATTATAGTAATAGGAGTTAGTATCAATGTGTTTGTGTCTCTAAATACCATATTGGCGGATTGCCGTCATTCAGGTCATTCATTTCCTGGTCGAAAAAATCAGGTCATTCTGATTTGACTTGCATGGTGACGTCACGTGGCGAGGATGGAGCGGATAGTGATCCGATTGGCTCTGTGGTTGTAGCGCACCAAATGGGGTTTGACAGAGAGCGAGCGAGAGAGAGAGGGAGAATTAGATAGACCCTTGCGACAGAGCACACATACACACACGCGCGTCGCGCTGTCGTCTCTCGGTCTGTCTCTCTCTCTCCCCCTCTCTATCTCTCTCTTTCTCTCTCTCTCGATTCGGGAGCATAACTAACACCCCGTCTATAGCTGTAGCGCGCGGCACAGTGGAAGACTTCCTCAAACGGGAGAGGGAGAGAGAGAAAGAGAAGGGGACTTGCGTATCTCGCACGCAGGTGTGTTTACACAGTGCTCTCTCTATCTCTCTCTGTCTGCCACTCGCAGACTGTGTGGATGACTGTCACTGAAAGTGCTTATGGGCGGAGCCCAGCCAATAATCTTGAGGCTGGAAAATGATGCTTTTGAGTACTCCATTAGAAATATAAAACAATGATTTATTTTTTTTAAATAAACCTTACAGATGTCTTCCATAGACTCACAGGAATTGTGTAAAGTTGCCCAAATAGTGCTAGGAATAGCAATGCAGGTCCCCTTTAAATAAATAATGTTAGTTGGAGATGGGATGTGTGTGCTAATTTAAAGGGGAGATGAAGCATAGCGATATAAACATAGTCATAGCATCAAATTAGTATTTAGATAAACCACAGAAAAAATCACGTTATAAAAATAAGGTGTTTCTAAGAAAAAACGATTTGTTATGTCCATTTATGTAGCATTTATGAACATGTGCGCCGCCATTTTGTTGCTGACGTCACGGTGTTGGTTTGGTGTATACACTGCTGGTTAGCTGCCTATAGTAAACATGGATTGTGGGGTCAGTCAGTAAATAAACTGTTGCCTACTAAACAACAGGGTTCTTTTTGTATTGCTCCTGGCTGTTCAAACAAATTTTACTGTGTGAAAGAGAGAGGACAGTTGGTTCAAGCTAACGTTAGCGGGCTCCAGCAGCTTGTCGATGTGCTGGTAGCCTCGGCAAGCTACCGTTAGCGGGCTCCAGCAGCTTGTCGATGTGCTAATAGCCTCAGCAAGCTAACGTTAACGGGCTCCAGCAGCTTGTCGATGTGCTAATAGCCTCAGCAAGCTGCTGGAGCCCGCTAACGTTAGCTTGCTGAGGCTATTAGCACATCGACAAGCTGCTGGAGCCTGCTAACGTTAGCTTGCTGAGGCTATTAGCACATTGACAAGCTGCTGGAGCCCGCTAACGTTAGCTTGCTGAGGCTATTAGCACATCGACAAGCTGCTGGAGCCCGCTAACGTTAGCTTGCCGAGGCTACCAGCACATCGACAAGCTGCTGGAGCCAGCTAACGTTAGCTTGCTGAGGCTATTAGCACATCGACAAGCTGCTGGAGCCCACTAACGTTAGCTTGCTGAGGCTATTAGCACATCGACAAGCTGCTGGAGCCCGCTAACGTTAGCTTGCTGAGGCTATAAGCACATCGACAAGCTGCTGGAGCCCGCTAACGTTAGCTTACTGAGGCTATTAGCACATCGACAAGCTGCTGGAGCCCGCTAACGTTAGCTTGCCGAGGCTACCAGCACATCGACAAGCTGCTGGAGCTCCCGACGCTGGTTGAACCGGAGCTAGGTAGCCAGCAGGCTAAATGCTCCCGACGCTGAACTGCCTGCGCCGGACCGGTCTGTCTGTCAAAGACAGAGGGAACCGCATCGGGCTTCAGCTGATTAGTGGTCTTCTGGACAAACCTCCCACCCCCAACAACATAATCCGAGGGAATGAAGTGTTCGCTGGAGATCTTCATTCCCTGTCCAACAGGCTGATCGCTCCGCCTGAGTGCACCCAGCCAACGTGCCAATAACACTGTTTTTTTCACTGGTAGTTTGTGGAAATGAACCAACTGTCCTCTCTCTTTCACACGGTAAAATTTGTTTGAACAGCCAGGAGCAATACAAAAAGAACCACCGTGGTCCCGTTGTTTGGTAGGCAACATTTTATTTACTGACTGACCCGACAATCCATGTTTACTATAGGCAGCTAACCAGCAGTGTATACACCAAACCAACACCGTGACGTCACCATCTAAAATGGCGCCGCCCATGGCGAAAACAGGGAAATTATATTTGATTTTTCAGACAAATAAGCAGGATTTCACATTTTATTATAGGACCCTGTCTTACACAAGGTACACAACAAACAAACTAGGATCACATTGTTCAATGCTTCATCTCCCCTTTAAGGCAGTCAATGAGTTGTGCTCTCTCTCTCTCTCTCTCTCTCTCTCTCTCTCTCTCTCTCTCTCTCTCTCTCGATAGACCGGTCTATCTCTCTCGATAGACCGGTCTATCCTATATTACATTGTGCTTTTGACTTTAATCTGTTAATTCCAGAAGAAATGTTAACACTGTACAATTCCGCTGCACAACACTGTAGACATCACTCTCTGGGTTTCTGAAAAGGGGACGGTGATGTATTTTTAATGGAGCAACTGAAATGGAGAACGTCCACACTCGCTCAGACACAGACCAGCCAGCCCTTATTCGAGAGGATTTATTTCACCCGTATCGGACCCTGCGATGCGGAGAGGACACCGTGAGTGAGGAGGGCCGTGAGTCTTTCACATGTTCATCATACATCATGCATGGCTTAAAATCCACACAAAGCCCATTAATCATAGTCATAGTGACACATTGACACTGTGTCATCTCACACCCAACGTGACGAGAATGTCCGCCGTCACGTCAAGCAACCGTGCGGAGCTCACTGTACACCAGTCTCTAGATATGCGATTAACCCTTTCACTACCACACTACAAAGGGTTAACGCTTTCACTACCACTCTACAGAAGGTTAACCCTTTCACTACCACACTACAAATGGTTAACGCTTTCACTACCACTCTACAGAAGGCTAACCCTTTCATTAGCACAGTGCAAAGGGTTAACCCTTTCATCACCACACTACAAAATGTGAACCCTTTCACTACCACAGGACAAAGGGTTAACACTTTCACTATCACACTACAAATGGTTAACCCTTTCACTATCACAGTACAAAGGGTTAACGCTTTCACTACCACTACAAATGGTTAACCATTTCACTACCACTCTACATAAGGTTAACGCTTTCACTAGGTTAACCGTCTGTAGTGTGGTAGTGAAAGGTTAACCATTCTGTAGTGTGGTATCAATCAAAATAATTGTGATTGTTTTCTTTGTCATAATCAGCAGCGCTATATTACATGCTTGCAACCCGTCTCCCTTCCTCACATTCACCAACACACACGCACAGCCTCCCTCCTTTCCTATCTTACTGAAGCGAGGGCCTGCATCCCTTTCTCTCTCTCCGCAATCACCAACTAATTATCCTCCGCCCGTGTGTAGCATGACAGACAATACAAATTAATCGCAAGCAAAGCCACGTTAGACCAGAGAGGGGAACAGATCTTTGATGAAGCCAACCGTGCAGGATGGGATCTGAATACGGTACCTTCTCCTCTAGTAACCTCTCGCCCAAAACTGCCTGTATCTAGCGAAACCACAAACTGATATTAGCATACACAACACGTGCCCTGTTAGCCTACCTGTGACACTGATACTGTACATACCTGGTATTTATAGGACGCTCCGGCGGTTCAGCCCTGACGTCCCTGAAGGACAGCAGCATCACCTCCAGTACATCCTTCTCCACACAGAGCATCTGGAAAGTCCTTGTGGAGGTAGTAATACATCGGCCTTACTGTACATGACAGAGATCTGCCTCCTGGCTGCAGATGGATTCAACTATGGTCGGCATACATATGCAAGCCCCGCACCAGTAGGTATATATATATATATATATATATATATATATATATATGCAACCCCCCCGCTCCTGATCCCAAACAATAACTTGTTCTTCGTATTGTTCCTGAAGGTCATGTACAACAGCTGCTCCTCATACAGGTGCATAAGCGTAGGCGATGGGATTTCTAGGCACATACACTGATAGCAACAAATGTGAACAAATGTGATATATTTTATGTTTTTATTCAGGTTTTTTCATCTTAACACAATAGCTGCCACGCAATATAAGCATCATTAGTAGCTGACGCCATCACTGTAAACGGTGGGAGTCGCTCACCTTGTTTGCAGGGCTATAACTATTTAAATATTATAGCTATATCTGCAATACTATGGCCCAGTTGACATCGGGTATCTATCGTTCAAGATGTGGGAAAGTAATATTTTTTCCATTCATACATTGTCGTTTTGTACCGTGGTGAATATAAGTATAGTTTTAGAGTGGTCTAGGATAATTCCTAGAACGCTAGTAATAGGCCGTGATGCATATTATACTTAATCCATTGGCATTTCGTTGCTATACACGCTACAATAAAAAATTCAAATGCATATGATCAGTATATATTATGTTCCATCATGCATGCTGTTATGGTTTGTAACCGACCCCAATCGCACAACACAAGACAGGTATGAGAGTAAGCCAAGAACTGGGCATTTATTGAAACACACAGAAAACGGCACTGTCCCTTTAAGGGAGAACACAAAATACTGGATAACAAGAATGGGAAAAGGTACAGTGCCTTTAAGAGGCGAGCTGGCTAAGGGGAAGGCTAAGGGAAGGCTAACGGAACAGGGCCGGGGCAATGGACAAGGCAGGAACAGGGAGGACTAGGAGGACTGGACAGGGAGGACTATGAGGACTAGAGAGGGGAAACAGGGACAGAGGCCCGCGGAGGCGGGCTGGGGACAGGGAGGACTAGGAGGACAAGAGAGGGGAAACAGGGACAGAGGCTCGCAGAGGCGGGCTGGGGAGAGGGAGGACTGGAAGGACTAGACAGGGAGGACTAGGAGGACTAGACGGACTGGACGGACTGGACAGGGAGGACTAGAGAAAACAGGGTAAGGCCTTGGAACAGGGCGAGGGCTGGAGCTGCTTAAAGGGACAGAGAAAACAGACAAAGCCTGGGATTAAAGCATTAATGAATGTTGCTGCTCTGCAGCTTCTCCCGGGATGGTTCGTCTGAGGAATCAGACGGTGACGTCAGAGCCGCTCTGCAGATTTATCTCGGCAGAATCTCCGAGGTGGTAAACGGGACCGAGAGGGAGAGAGGGAGCGGGTTAGCTCAGAGTACAGTTGGGAACAGAGCAGGTGACAGGAGAGGTGACTTGTCCCAAAAACAGAGTAATCCAAGTGACTGAATCTTCGGTGTATATACACACTGTGAGTAACGTCCCAAACACAATTCCACGTGATAGAATCTTCGGTGCAGATAAACACTGTGAGCGAAGTCCCAAATACAAATCCAAGTGATAATATCTTCGGTGTGTAAACACACAGTGAGCGATGTAAAGGCCAAATATTATCCCAATGAACAATCCAAAAAGCTGATGCTGGGTGAGTGACTGTCTGACAAAAAGCAGGATATCTTCAGTGTCAATAAACACACGAAAAACGAATAGGATCAATGACAGTCATAAAAACTCACCCAGGCGCTGTGCGTAAAGAGAGTAGGATCAAAACGGGGCGAGCGCATCGCCACGGGGAACGGGATGTCCAAGCGGAGGTCTGAGTGGTGCGCGACTGCTTGGAGTACGCGCCGGTACGAAGGGCGCATCTGGCGCGGAGGTCTGAGTGGTGCGCGACTGCTTGGAGTACGCGCCGGTACGGAGGGCGCATCTGGCGCGGAGGTCTGAGGGGTGCGCGTCTGCTTGGAGTACGCGCCGGTACGGAGGACGCATCTGGAGTGCGTCTGAATGCGCGTCTGGAGTGAAGAGCGCGTCTGCGCGGAAGAGCGCGCCGGCTCGGAGAGACGCATCCTCCCGTAGAGTATTAGGAAGCGATGCGCGTCTGGAGTGAAGAGCGCGTCTGCTGCGCGGAGGTCTGGATGCGCGTCTGCCCGGAAGAGCGCGCCTGGCTCGGAGAGACACATCCTCCCGTAGAGTATTAGGAAGCGATGCGCGTCTGGAGTGAAGAGCGCGTCTGCTGCGCGGAGGTCTGGATGCGCGTCTGGGCGTCTGCTGCGCGGAGGTCTGAATGCGCGTCTGGGCGTCTGCTGCGCGGAGGTCTGGATGCGCGTCTGGACGTCTGCTGCGCGGAGGTCTGAAGTGGAACACTGTAATACCTCCCGTAGAGGATTAGAGAGCGTATTAACAATGTCTCCATCCAGGCAAACGGCGACAGGTGGCCAAAGCTTGAGTGCATCTCACGCCGAAGATGAAAGCAGCATAACAGACAGAGAACCTCCCGAAGGAGTCTTGGTGATAGAGATATGATACGGAATGATACGGGACGACCCGACAGGAACTGAGGGGAGAGCGAGGTACTTAAAGCCCACAGGGGAACTAATTAGAATGCACCTCAGGTGCGTGAAGGTAATTGATACTTGAAACTAGAAGTGTGTGTTCGGCACAAGACCAATCAAACACATAATGACAGGTAGTCCAAGGGTGTGGCTGCTGAGAGCAAACGAACGCGAGGGTGGGGGCTAGTGAGGTGAGGAGAATGCAATTGATTAACAGAAAACTAAAGGAACAGAGCGAGTAGGCTTAAAGGAACAGAGCGAGTAGGCTTAAAGGAACAGAGCGAGTAGGTGAGCAGCGGACAAAACCTCACAGTACCCCCCCCCTCCACGGGAGCCACCCGGCGACCCAAAAATACAGACAGAGCGGCAGGGGACAAAACAAGGCAACAAACAAAAAGTACTGGGCCAAGCTAGCAGGGGAAGCCACAACAAAAGTGGGGCTAGCAACTGGGGCAGGGTAGCCGAGGGGTAACTAGGGAAGCCGAGGGGTAACAAGAGGAGCTGAGGGGTAACCAGAGGAGCTGAGGGGTAACCATGGTAGCTGAGGGGTAAGCAGGGTAGCTGAGGGGTAACTAGAGGAGCACCGGGAAGGGGCTAGCAGAGGGAAAGGGTAGCTGCCAGGGCACAGATAGCTACAGGGCCTATGCTAGCTGTACTGCTACATTAACAAAGAGGCTGCGCTAGCTGCCGGAGCTAGGCTAGCAGACAGGGCTGGAACAGGGGCACTGGAGAGGGGAACAGGGAAGGGGCTAGCAGAGGGAAAGGGCAGCTGCCAGGGCACTGATAGCTACAGGGCCCATGCTAGCTGTACTGCTACATTAACATAGTGGCTGCGCTAGCTGCCGGAGCTAGGCTGGCAGACAGGGCTGGACCAGCATGAGAGAACAAGCTAGCTGGAAGGACAGTCCTAGCTGTGGGGAACTGACCTTGCTAGCTGAAGGGGCAGTCCTAGCAGTGAGAGAAAACTGACCTTGCTAGCTGAAGGGGCAGTCCTAGCAGTGGGAGCAACCTGACCTTGCTAGCTGAAGCGGCAGTCCTAGCAGTGGGAGAAAACCGACCTTGCTAGCTGAAAGGGCAGTCCTAGCAGTGGGAAAAAACTGACCCTGCTAGCTGAAAGGGCAGTCCTAGCAGTGGGAGAAAACTGACCTTGCTAGCTGAAAGGGCAGTCCTAGCAGTGGGAAAAAACTGACCTTGCTAGCTGAAAGGGCAGTCCTAGCAGTGGGAGAAAAACTGACCTTGCTAGCTGAAAGGGCAGTCCTAGCAGTGGGAAAAAACTGACCTTGCTAGCTGAAAGGGCAGTCCTAGCAGTGGGAAAACTGACCCTGCTAGCTGAAAGGAGCAGTCCTAGCAGTGGGAAAACTGACCCTGCTAGCTGAAAGGAGCAGTCCTAGCAGTGGGAAAACTACACAAAAAGTGGAGGCCATGCAGAGGGACCGGGTTAGCTGCCTGGGCATGGCTAGCTACAGGGCCTATGCCAGCTGCAAGGGCTGCATTAACATAGAGGCTGTGCTAACAGCCGGGGCTAAGCTAGCAGACTGGGGCCATGCAGAGGGACTGGGTTAGCTGCCAGGGCAAGGCTAGCTACAGGGCCCATGCCAGCAGCTAGGGCTGCATTAACATAGAGGCTGTGCTAGCAGCCGGGGCTAAGCTAGCAGACTGGGGCCATGCTGAGGGACTGGGTTAGCTGCCTGGGCATGGCTAGCTACAGGGCCTATGCCAGCAGCAAGGGCTGCATTAACATAGAGGCTGTGCTAGCAGCCGGGGCTAAGCTAGCAGACAGGGGCCAAGCTGGTAGTAGAGGCCTAACAAGCTGCAGGGGAGCTAACGAGGCTAACAGGGAAGCAAACAGGGGAGTCAAAAGGCTAACAGGGGAGCTAACAGGGGAAACTAACAGGCTAACAGGGGAACTAGAGGGAACAACAAAAAAAAAAGGCAAACTCAACCACACCGTCTGTGCTGGCTGGGGTCGTCGATTGGTCGGGTCTTACTGTTATGGTTTGTAACCGACCCCAATCGCACAACACAAGACAGGTATGAGAGTAAGCCAAGAACTGGGCATTTATTGAAACACACAGAAAACGGCACTGTCCCTTTAAGGGAGAACACAAAATACTGGATAACAAGAATGGGAAAAGGTACAGTGCCTTTAAGAGGCGAGCTGGCTAAGGGGAAGGCTAAGGGAAGGCTAACGGAACAGGGCTGGGGCAAGGGACAAGGCAGGAACAGGGAGGACTAGGAGGACTGGACAGGGAGGAATAGGAGGACTAGAGAGGGGAAACAGGGACAGAGGCCCGCGGAGGCGGGCTGGGGACAGGGAGGACTAGGAGGACAAGAGAGGGGAAACAGGGACAGAGGCTCGCGGAGGCGGGCTGGGGAGAGGGAGGACTGGACGGACTGGACAGGGAGGACTAGAGAAAACAGGGTAAGGCCTTGGAACAGGGCGAGGGCTGGAGCTGCTTAAAGGGACAGAGAAAACAGACAAAGCCTGGGATTAAAGCATTAATGAATGTTGCTGCTCTGCAGCTTCTCCCGGGATGGTTCGTCTGAGGAATCAGACGGTGACGTCAGAGCCGCTCTGCAGATTTCTCTCGGCAGAATCTCCGAGGTGGTAAACGGGTCCGAGAGGGAGAGAGGGAGCGGGTTAGCTCAGAGTACAGTTGGGAACAGAGCAGGTGACAGGAGAGGTGACTTGTCCCAAAAACAGAGTAATCCAAGTGACTGAATCTTCGGTGTATATACACACTGTGAGTAACGTCCCAAACACAATTCCACGTGATAGAATCTTCGATGCAGATAAACACTGTGAGCGAAGTCCCAAATACAAATCCAAGTGATAATATCTTCGGTGTGTAAACACACAGTGAGCGATGTAAAGGCCAAATATTATCCCAATGAACAATCCAAAAAGCTGATGCTGGGTGAGTGACTGTCTGACAAAAAGCAGGATATCTTCAGTGTCAATAAACACACGAAAAACGAATAGGATCAATGACAGTCATAAAAACTCACCCAGGCGCTGTGCGTAAAGAGAGTAGGATCAAAACACGGTGAGCGCGTCGCCATGGGGAACGGGATGTCCAAGCGGAGGTCTGAGTGGTGCGCGACTGCTTGGAGTACGCGCCGGTACGAAGGGCGCATCTGGCGCGGAGGTCTGAGTGGTGCGTGACTGCTTGGAGTACGCGCCGGTACGGAGGGCGCATCTGGCGCGGAGGTCTGAGGGGTGCGCGTCTGCTTGGAGTACGCGCCGGTACGGAGGACGCATCTGGAGTGCGTCTGAATCCGCGTCTGGAGTGAAGAGCGCGTCCGCGCGGAAGAGCACGCCGGCTCGGAGAGACGCATCCTCCCGTAGAGTATTAGGAAGCGATGCGCGTCTGGAGTGAAGAGCGCGTCTGCTGCGCGGAGGTCTGGATGCGCGTCTGCGCGGAAGAGCGCGCCTGGCTCGGAGAGACACATCCTCCCGTAGAGTATTAGGAAGCGATGCGCGTCTGGAGTGAAGAGCGCGTCTGCTGCGCGGAGGTCTGGATGCGCGTCTGGGCGTCTGCTGCGCGGAGGTCTGAATGCGCGTCTGGGCGTCTGCTGCGCGGAGGTCTGGATGCGCGTCTGGACGTCTGCTGCGCGGAGGTCTGAAGTGGAACACTGGAATACCTCCCGTAGAGGATTAGAGAGCGTAGTAACAATGTCTCCATCCAGGCAAACGGCGACAGGTGGCCAAAGCTTGAGTGCATCTCACACCGAAGATGAAAGCAGCATGTTACGACCCCTGTGTGTCTAAGGGTAAAGGGCTGTAACATAACAGTTGGTTGACAGAAAAGATGGACCACGTTTGTAAACAACAATGATATTTATTGGTAAATGCAAAGGAAGCACATGTAGCTCAGGGGTGAGCCCAGGCCAAAACAACAAACAAACACCACTATACTCCAAATAAACACAATCTAATCTATGGTAAAAGAGATTACATTACCTAAACTACTCTTACCTAACCAAAACAGGAGAAAACAATGTCCAAAGGAAATGGCAGCTCACCCCATCTGTGCTTCCTAAGAAAGAGAGAAAAACACATTAATTATACAGAAACAAAAACAGAATATATACAAAAACAAACTATAACTTAACAATGCTCTCTCTGTGGCCATACACACACAAGGAAATTACTGCCAAGCACCAAAGGCCAATAAACAAGATGCAATATTGTCAAAGTACAGGTTTACCAAAATCACAACATGCCTAGCCTCATGCCAGAGAGAGAGAAAGACTGAAGGGAGAAAGCCATGTTTTAACAGGTGTGGGGTGATCCATGATTGGGGGGTGTGGATTGAGTGTTGGAGTCTGGAAAGCCAACCACCAATCACTGCTGTGTTGCAATAATGGAAGGATTGGCCTGGCAGGGACCAATGGGGAAGGGAACAATGGCTGGAGGGAGGAAACAAAATGGAGAACACACACACATGGAGACACACACTGGGGAATATATACATTGGGATGTAACACCCCCATACATAAGACAAAAAACATGCCTACATAAACTACCAACTAAACATGTTTTTTTTTTCTTCTTTAACAACGAGATAACATCCCCGAGATAACATGCACTCCAAAACAAAGAGCTATGAAAAAATACTAGCAGCAACATAAAACGAGTCCACAGCAACATAGACCGAGTAGACAGAAAAAATAGATCAAGTCGACAGCAAAATAGAACAAGTCGACAGCAATATACAGTAGAACGAGTCGACAGCAACAGACAACGAGTCGACAGCAACAGAGATTTCAACTACGAGACAGAGCATCCGCCAACACATTATCAGACCCCTTCTTATGCTTTATGCTGAGGTTATAATTTTGCACTATGAGCGCCCAACGCATGAGGCGCTGATTGTGGTTGTACATCCGCGACAGAAAAACCAATGGGTTGTGGTCGGTGTATACTACCACTGGTAATACGCTCGAACCGACATACACCTCAAAATGTTGCAACGCATACAACATAGCCAAAGTCTCCTTTTCAATAGTGGAATAGTTTAGTTGATGTTTGTTAAATTTCCGGGAGAAATAACAAACCGGGTGACTGACACCATCGTGATCTTCCTGTAATAACACCCCTCCAGCTCCCACCCCGCTGGCATCCACCTCCAGCTGGAACGGCAGGGAGAAATCTGGAGCAGAGAGAACAGGGGAACTGCATAAGAGAGCTTTAACACTATCAAATGCATTTTGACAATCAGCTGTCCAAATGAATGGTTTGGACGGGCTACACAGGCTAGTGAGAGAAGTGACGACAGAAGAAAAGTTCCGGCAAAAACCACGGTAATACCCAGCCATCCCAAGGAATCTACGCAATTCCCGCCTAGTAGTAGGCACTGGAAAAGTTGTGATTGCAGATATTTTTGCATCCACCGGACGCACTTGGCCTTGTCCTACCTGCTTACCAAGATAGGTAACCGTAGCCTTGCCGAACTCACACTTGGCAAGGTTAAGGGTCAGGGAGGCTCCAGCTAAGCGGTCAAAGACAGTTTGCAAGGTTGTCATGTGGTCACGCCAGTTGGTCGAATAGACAACCAGGTCATCGAGATAGGCATTACAATTTGGAACACCAGCCAGGACTAGGGTCACCAGTCGCTGGAAAGTGGCCGGGGCATTACGCATTCCAAAAGGCATTACAGTATATTGCAAAAAATTGTCAGGAGTAACAAACGCAGAGATTTCCGAGGCACGGGGGGTCAAAGGGACCTGCCAGTAACCCTTTAACAAATCTAGTTTGCTAACATAGGTGGCAGATCCAAGGTTGTCAATACAATCTTCCATGCGGGGCAGTGGGAAGGAATCAGGCACGGTGACAGCATTTACCTTTCGGAAATCAGTACAAAATCTAGGAGTTCCATCCGATTTGGGAGCTAACAAGCAAGGTGAACTCCAGGGACTGCAACTTGGCTTGGCTAAACCATGTTTTAACAAATAGTCAACCTCCTGTTGCATCATGGCCCTCTTGGTGATGTTAACACGGTATGCATGTTGCTTGATAGGCACAGCATTGTTAACTTTAATATCATGGGCCAATACAGAAGTACAGGAGGGAACATCACCAAACAGAGCCATGTAGGCCTGAATCAAATTTGTGATGTCCTCTCGCTGCTCCTCAGGTAAGTGTGCTAAGTGAGTGGGCAGGTTCAATAACATCTCAGTGTTGGACAATCTAGCACCCTGATGGGCTGCATTGCGCAACTCCAAGCCATCTACATCCTCACCACTAACGTCAGGAGAGTCCGGAACTATTGGAGTTGAGGCAACAGCAGAGACGGCCAGTCCGGCTGTCTGGTCTGAGGTCTTCACCTGCACACTATCTCTGGAAAAATATGGTTTAAGCATATTGATGTGGCAAACACGAGAGTGACGTTTACGATCAGGGGTGCGAACCACATAGTCTGTATCACTTATCTTCTTGTCTATTGCATACGGTCCGGAAAAACGAGCGGAAAGAGCAGAACCAAGGATAGGTAACAGGACTAGAACCTTATCACCTGGCTGGAAAGATCGAGAAACAGCTTTCTCGTCATAGCGCCGTTTCATAGTTCTCTGGGAAGAAGAGAGCGCTTCTTTTGCGAGAGAGCACGCCTGATGCAGTCGCTCTCGAAACTGGCTAACAAAATCTAGAACATTAGTGGGTGTGCTGGCACCCTTTGACATGAACCGTTCTTTAAGAACTTTCAGAGGCCCTCTAACAGTGTGCCCAAAAACGAGCTCAGCAGGACTGAAACCAAGAGACTCCTGTATGGTCTCTCGCGCAGCAAATAGAACAAGGGGGACACCCTCATCCCAATCTTTCTCTGTGTCTAAGCAATATTTACGCAGCATGGACTTTAAGGTCTGATGCCAACGTTCTAGAGCCCCCTGAGTTTCAGGGTGGTAGGCACTGGACACTATATGTCGGATACCCAGGGACTGTAACACTTGCTCAAATAACCTAGACAGGAAGTTGGTGCCTTGGTCCGTTTGTACTACCTTAGGCAGTCCAAACGTGGAGAAGAACTTCGTCAAAGCCTTAATTATTACAGGCGCTGTAATTCTGCGAAGAGGGATAGCCTCAGGGAAACGGGTGGCGGTACACATTATTGTCAACAAAAACTGATTGCCGGCTTTGGTCCTTGGCAACGGACCAACACAGTCAACTATGACATGTTCAAATGGTTCACCGACCGCTGGTATAGGACAGAGGGGAGCAGGTGGAATTACCTGGTTTGGCTTTCCGGTGATCTGACAAGTACTACAGGTACGACAGTACTGTGCTACATCGGACTTCAAACCGGGCCAAAAGAAATGTTGAAGTATTCTGTTGTACGTTTTAGTGACTCCCAAGTGTCCAGACCAAGGGTGGTCATGGGCCAAGAACAGTACATGCTGACGATAAACTGCAGGGACAACAATCTGATAAACAGTGCTCCAGTCTGGTACCTGATCTGGTAGCCCTATCTCCGATTGTGCATGCTCTGCCAGTCTAGTACCATGGGACCTCCATGTACGCATCAAAACTCCTTCATCCACAAAATAAGAATGCAACTCTCTCCTCTGTTCTATTTCAAGAGAAGAGAAACATTTTGCAAGAGAAGGGTCAGCCTTCTGGGCAGTAATTAGCATTTCACGAGTAACGGGTAACTTCAATGCGTCGGAACTAGTTACAGTTGTCTGTGGGGGTACCTTACTATGAGTCGGTGGTTTGTCAGCGGTATCAGAAGTTGGAGCCAGCAACTCCTCCCTGACAAAGGCTGAAGCAAAAACAGAGTCAGACAAATTAATTTCATCACCTCTCTTTTTCAATTGAGCCCGAGTGACAACACTTGCAGAAAAAACTTCAGGGAAGTTCTGTGACAAGTCATCAGGCAGAGAATCTGTGTCTGGGTGATCCAACACTTCCAGCACAGCGTTCACCTGTCCTCCAGCTAAATCATTTCCCATGATAAAGGAAATGCCTTTAACTGGCAAGGAAGATCTCACCCCTATTTTAAAGAAACCAGTGACCAAATCAGATTGTACATGAATACAGTGTAACGGGGCTGGCACGAAACCCATCTCAATACCTTGAACCAGGACACTAGAACCACAGGAAGATTTCTCAGACAGAGGTAGTACATCAGAGAGGATAAAGGATTGTGAGGCTCCAGTATCTCGTAAGATCTGAACTGTACACTGATCTTTTGGATCCCCTGTCAAGGAAACTAAACCCTTGGAAGTAAATGGCCTGAAACAAGGATCGAGAACATCCTGATCATTGTGCATCTGTTGATCGGAATCAGGTGCCATTTTAATCAGACCAACCCCTTTGGGTTGCCTAAAGTTCTGAGAGGACGGTTGCTGCTTACGTTTCAATGTTAAACAGTCAGAAATAACATGACCAGATTTATGACAGTAGTAACATGTCCGCTCCTCTTTTGAGCGTGGAGATGACATTCTTGGTCGGGGGTGTGTGAATTCTGAATGGTTGGGGACAGAAGGTCTCTGAGAGAAATCATGGGGGGGAAACGAGTCACGCCTATCAACAAACACAGTTTTATGGGTTAGCGCAAACTCATCAGCTAATACAGCAGCTTGCTGCAGAGTGGACACTTTCTGCTCACTCAGGTAAATTACAATACGCTCTGGCAAACGATTCTTAAACTCTTCTAATAGAATGAGTTCTCTGAGAGAGTTAAGATCTGAGGCCTTGCTTGCTGCACACCATTTATCAAAGAGAGTTCCCTTCTCTCTAGCAAACTCTACAAAGGTCTGGTTGACAGCTCTCTTGTGACTGCGAAACCTCTGCCTATAAGCTTCGGGCACAAGCTCATATGCACGAAGGATGGCAGCCTTCACAGTATCATACAATAGACTATCTTCTAGGGAAAGTGTTGAACAAACCTCTTGGGCTTTACCAGTCAATTTGCATTGAAGCAACAAAGGCCAGACCTCTCTTGGCCAGCGCAATGAAGCAGCAATACGCTCAAACACATTAAAATAAGTATCAACTTCTGTCTCTCGGAACGGAGGCACCAAAGCAATGTGTTTACTTATATCAAA
The DNA here is from genome assembly GCF_963971535.1 of Notolepis coatsorum. Taxonomy (NCBI): domain Eukaryota; kingdom Metazoa; phylum Chordata; class Actinopteri; order Aulopiformes; family Paralepididae; genus Notolepis; species Notolepis coatsorum. The sequence continues at coordinate 157,187,404 of NC_140166.1, forward strand.
AGTGTGTGATGAATAAGCTGTGGAGGAGGACATACCCGGGCCTTGTGGAGGAGTCGGTGTAGCAGAGTTGGATCCACTCCTTAGGACTTCCAGCTCCAACCTCCGCAGTCTGAGCTCTTTTTCCACTTCATGCTCAAGCTCCAACCTACGAATGTTAACAGCCCTTTCATTTTCTGCCTCAAGCTCCATTCTACGAAGCCGATACTCCGCCTCACGTGCTTGTGCCTTCTCCTGAGCCTCCATCTGGAGACGTGCTATTCTAACCTTGACCTGGGCCCCTTCTCGAGACCCAGTTGACACAGGAGAGGTCAAGTGAAAATGTGGCAATGTGACGTTCACACCTGCCTTTTCAGCACCCTGGGCTTGCTCCTCAGAAGGCGGTGCTTCTGTAGGTTCACCAGGAGGACTTGCATGTTCATCAGAGACCGCAGGTAAAACAAGCGTCCCCTGCTCCAACAGCTTATCTACCACAAGACACCTGATATCCTGCTTAAGATGCTTTTGTTGAACCGAGAGTTGAAAATGTGTGGCAATCTCCACTAAGTCTGCTTTGCGGCAGCTATCTAGCGCTTCCCAAGTAGGATTGCTCAAGAATTTCCCCAGATCAAAAGTACTAACTGCCATTATTTTTTCTTACACAAATGCCATTTTTACACAAAGTAATTAATAACTATACAAGTGTAAACAAACACAGTTCACCAAATCCATCAACCAACAATTGAACACGGGTTACAAAATCCCGGACGAGCCCCCATTTATGTTACGACCCCTGTGTGTCTAAGGGTAAAGGGCTGTAACATAACAGTTGGTTGACAGAAAAGATGGACCACGTTTGTAAACAACAATGATATTTATTGGTAAATGCAAAGGAAGCACATGTAGCTCAGGGGTGAGCCCAGGCCAAAACAACAAACAAACACCACTATACTCCAAATAAACACAATCTAATCTATGGTAAAAGAGATTACATTACCTAAACTACTCTTACCTAACCAAAACAGGAGAAAACAATGTCCAAAGGAAATGGCAGCTCACCCCATCTGTGCTTCCTGAGAAAGAGAGAAAAACACATTAATTATACAGAAACAAAAACAGAATATATACAAAAACAAACTATAACTTAACAATGCTCTCTCTGTGGCCATACGGAGACACACACTGGGGAATATATACATTGGGATGTAACACAGCATAACAAACAGAGAACCTCCCGAAGGAGTCTTGGTGATAGAGATATGATACGGAATGATACGGGACGACCCGACAGGAACTGAGGGGAGAGCGAGGTACTTAAAGCCCACAGGGGAACTAATTAGAATGCACCTCAGGTGCGTGAAGGTAATTGATACTTGAAACTAGAAGTGTGTGTTCGGCACAAGACCAATCAAACACATAATGACAGGTAGTCCAAGGGTGTGGCTGCTGAGAGCAAACGAACGCGAGGGTGGGGGCTAGTGAGGTGAGGAGAATGCAATTGATTAACAGAAAACTAAAGGAACAGAGCGAGTAGGCTTAAAGGAACAGAGCGAGTAGGCTTAAAGGAACAGAGCGAGTAGGTGAGCAGCGGACAAAACCTCACACATGCAGGAAATGGGGGGGGGGGTCGTTTATGATTAATTGATTGTCAATAACGGCATTCGTTAGTACAACAGCATACATTGATCAGATTGATTGCAATGATAGAAATTGACAATTTTAAATTATTTTTAGATTACAGAAAATGATCCCTAAAGTGCTGTCTGTTGCAGCTGCACTGTTTTCCATGAAAATACCATATTTGGATAAGTTTGACCATTTCTCAAAATCTGAAAATCATTATTTAATAAAACACAGAAAAGGATCACCAAGTTACTCTGGATAAAAAAAAACCTTTACAGACAACATTGAGGCAAAGCTTCCTGACACATCTCCATCCAAACTCTTGGAAGAACTCATTGAAATCTCATCTGATACCACCTGGAGAGCTAGTTTCAGAGTGTGGTGCTGAGTACCAAGTATCTCATGATGCAGCAGTTAAGGTGTTGATACCATTCAGCACCACATATCTGTGTGAAGCTGGCTTTTCATCCATAACAGCTCTGAAAACAAAATATAGGGCCAAGTTGAGCCTTGAGGATGACATGCGTGTTGCCTTGTCAAAGATCTCCCCATGTATTGACCGTATTATTAGCCAGCAGCAGACCTCGCATTGAGCTAGAAATGTCCACTGAGTGAACGAGTGCTTATTTGCAAAATTTTAAATGCAGCCCTAGGTGCTAGTAAAAATATAAAAACACAGTCCTAAACACAGTATTAAATATAAAAACAGGAGTAAGGCATAAATAACATTAATATAAACAGGGGGGTGTAAAAGATAATTGCACTATCCCTTAATGTTGTGTGTGCGTGGGGGGGGGGGGGGGGGGGGGTGCAAGGGACACTGTTGTTTTAAAATGTAGCTGAGTTTAGTGCACATATGGCCCTGGGATAAAAACTAAAAAACTTCAGTCTGTTTGTCCGGGTGGGCATGACGCTGAAACGCCTGCCCAAGCGCAGCCGTACGAAGTATTTGTTGCCCGGGTGGTGTGGGTCTTTCAGTATTTTTACTGCTTTTTTAAGGCAGCAGAGTTGTATAGTCCCTCCAGTGAGGGGAGGGGGCAGCCGATAATCTTCTGGGCCGAGTTGACGACCCTCTGGAGCGCCCTCCTCTCTGCGGCTGTGCAGCTGAGGAACCACACATTGATGCAGTAGGTGAGGATGCTTTCCACGGAGCAGCGGTAAAAAGACACAAGCAGGTCTTGTCTGAGGTGGTAGTTTCTCAGTATTCTCAGGAAGTAGAGTTTCTGCTGTGCCTTTTTCACTATCGCCGTGGTGTTGGTTCTCCAGGTCAGGTCATATCACAATAACGTGTGAGTGACAGTGATACAATTCAACAATCCACAGATTCAGATTCCTCGTAATTCATAATCCACAGTCCAAGCATAGACACTTCAATTTATGCTTGAATGAAACACAATCCGGGCGCTCCGTTAAGCAAATACATCCACAGCAGAGAATATGAAACTAATCAGAGCCAAACGCCCGATAGGTTTCATTCATTAAAAATATCCCGCAGGATTCACATTTGCAATGCGCATTTATTAAAATAACCACATGCAGTGTGTATCGTGACTCCGAGCACCGTATCCGTATAAATATGATGTGCATTATTTAGGACAAAGTAAATCTATAGGCTGAATATGATTTATTATCAGCATTTTCTATTTCTATAAGGTCTATTATTTTACATTTCAAAAGCCCCCTCTAGGAAAACGAAGCACAAAAACATAATTCAGAATGGTATAATGCAGATCTACACAGTGATAATTATTTCAGGAAGGGAGCTGGGATTTCTTTGCGAGGGTGTGGCCATGCAGGTTATCCAGCTAACTGAACTAAACCCTGCTCCGGAGCAGGTTCAAACTTTTCTATCTGTTGCCATAGCGACTTAGAAAATCCGACATCGGGGAACGGAAATGTCTGGCTTAAGTCAAGCTATGCTGAAAATTATCCGGCTAACTCAGTTAGCCAGGTACAGGGAATAGGGCCCTGAAACACCTGTTAATAATGCATTATATAGCCTGCATATACACACAAATGTGTTTCCCGGTTTCTTAAATAAACATTATTTTGAAAGCAAGCACTTTTGTCATCATTGTAGCAAAAAAGACAGGACCGGAAAAGTCTTTATTGTATGTAGGGGTGCCCTGGAATATTTTATTGACACAGGGGTGCCTTGGCAGCAGAAAGGTTGAGAACCCCTGCCTTAAACAACATCAAACATACAACAATACAGTGACACGGGTGCTTTGAATCCCCCCTCCCACCCCGAGAGATAGGGCTCCCCCATATCCCAGGACATCTATACACGGAGCCGGGCCCCAGCGACATGGGTCCCTTGAATTGATTGGGCCTGGCCCAGTAGAGTGCAGGGGGCTCCCCCCCACCGAGCCAAGCCTGTTACCTCCCATGTCCCAAAGAACCCCACCCCCCGCACATCGACCCCACAACACACAAGACCCCACTCTCCGGGTCAAAACGAAATTGGGCCAGGCCCAGTAGAGGAGAGTGCAGGGGGCTCCCCCCCACCGAGCCAAGCCCCTTACCTCCCATGTCACAGATACCCCCCCCGACCCCACAACACACAAGACCCCACCACCGACCCCGCAACACGCAAGGCCCCCCTCTCCCGGGTCGATCCGCCGATACTATGGCCCCCCCCCCCCCCGACTGAACTCAGCCCACCCACTTCTGTACCTCCCATGCCACCGATATCACTATATACATTTATGACATTTATGCTAACATGACTTGGGGAAACACAACTGACAACACAATAAGAAAAAAATTAATGAAAATATAATAAGCTATATGGTTAGCACTTTCTGTCCCTGTTGGCGGTTTGGAGGGGAATCAGCTCTCCTATTGGATAAGCCCCCCCCCCCCCCCCCCCCCCCCCTAGTGACGGAGATACCCCCCAATGGAGTTTCTCCCAGCCTCTCTTCATGTCCAAAATTTTGAATTTGTGTCCTTCACAATTGTCTATGTGCACATTTAAAGCAACTGCTATTCTAACATAACTCAAAAAAAATTCTAATAAAAAGAGAGGAGACTAAAGACAATTGGCACTTCCTAGGTTTTTTACCCCCGTTGGCGGGCTGGAGGGGTAAGGCTCTCCTGGAGAGGGCCCCTCTTATAACGACGGAGATATCCCCAATGGGGATTCTCCAATGTCCCTATTATTGTCCAACATTTTATTTGAATTTTTATCTTTCATATGATAGTACAGTTCCAGAGCTCCCGGTCAAGTCTCCGAATGTGTTTCCCCATGTTCCCCGTCGTCTTAGTTGTGCGTCATGTGTGTTAGTGTCTTCAGTTTAGTCTAGTACGTGTTATTTATATTATATGTCCCGAATCAAGACCCAATTTTCCCAACTAATGTGTTAACCTTGTCTGTATTCCCAGTGGTCTGTGTGTTATCTACAGTGTGTCTCGAGTCATAACATACATTCACTATCAAATAATATGCATATGTGGTATTGAATCTTGGTCAGTGTGTGTGACCTCAGTGCTCGAGTCCTGTTTGGTGTGTGATATCTCGTTATTTGAATCCTGGCTGGTCTGGTTGATCTCGGTGCTCGAATCCCGGTTGGTGTGTGTGGCCTCAATGCTCGAATCTTGGCCGGTCTGGGCGATCTCCGTGCTTGCATCTCGGATGGTCCGGTTGACCTCGGTGCCCGAGTCCTGGTTGGTCCAGTTGTATCCAGCGTCTCTTTGTCCTTCTTTTGGGGGCCATTTGTTTTATTTCTTTTGAATTAGCCTCCATGCTCCTCTGAATATTCTGTATTGCATCGAGTCCAGTCTGCGTGTTGGTTTGCATGTTAGCATCGTTAGCATTCTGTATTGCTTCTAGCCTGATCCGAATGCTAGCATGCATATTCATCGTGTTAGCTTCCATGTTAGCTTGTAGCTTCGTCTCCAGCCTCGCTGTTGTCTAACGTTTTTATTTCTTTTGAATTAGCCTCCATGCTCCTCTGAATATTCTGTATTGCATCGAGTCCAGTCTGCGTGTTGGTTTGCATGTTAGCATCATTAGCGTTCTGCATTGCTTCTAGCCTGATCCGAATGCTTGCTTGCATATTCATCGTGTTAGCTTCAATGTTAGCTTGTAGCTCCGTCTCCAGCCAGGCCTCGCTGTGGTCTAGCGTTATGTTAGCTTGTTTTACTTGCTGCGTCATCCCCTCGTGTTGTACCTTTCCCTTCGTTGTACTTTCTTTGTTGGGGATCCTTCTTCTCTCACTTTTCCTCGAGTTTTGTGCACTGGGTCTTGTCATCGTCCTTTTATCTTCGAGTTGTTACTTTTTATCGTGTTTTATAACTTTTTATTACCTTTCTTGAATTTTGGACCGGGAGCTCTGTTCTGCAGCTGCTCACCTGCTCCTTGCCAAACCGGAAGTCGATAGAGACTTTTTAATTAGGCTTGACTTTAGCTCGGGGATGAGTTATCAAGACATGATGACACTTGCTTTGCAATGCATTATTGTTAATAATAGGCTATTAATGAGGATATTGATAGCTTTGGTGAACATTTTTAGAGTGCTGGATGTGATGTGCGTTCCAAACGTTTGATAAAAAAAGGGGGGGGGCATATTTCAACTAAATATAATCAAGTCTTTATGATCCTCTTCGAGAGCCGCTATCTCAAAACGCCTTGTGTAAACTTCATCACGGTCCAATTTTGTGATACATGACCGCCGATTAAGAATGTCATTTTCTTTATCACCCTGGACGCATTTACAAGTAAATCGCAAAAGTCTTTCCATTTCGCGTTCGTGGCTCTCGTCAGATTCAACTTCCACAAAGCACATTACGTGTTCTACCTTGTCTCCAAATCCGTTAGGTGTGTTGTCACCATCATCTGGCTCTGCCTCGTCTTCAAATCCGTTAGTGTTGTCACCATCACCACCATCACCATCATCTGCCTCTAACTCGTCTCCAAATCCGTTAGTGTTGTCACCATCATCTGGCTCTTCAGCGTTGCTGCCAGTGATTATAGCCCGCATAACGTCTGCGTTGTCTTCTTCTTCTGAGCCAGAATCTGAGTTTCTTTTTGGATTTTTCTTCTGCACAAAGAAATCCGCGATGAATGTTCCTAAAGCGCGTTCATCTTCAACACAGTGTGCTCCGAAGTGAGCAAACCGGTTTAATGCCTCGGCAACTGCCCTCGCTGTGGGTTCCATGGTGACTGGCAAACATGCACTGCCTGCTCTCTGTTTAATACTCATCCATCAATGGCATCAACTTAATGACGTCACCACCTGACCAATAAGCATTTAGATGTAAATACATGTAGTGTGGTAGTGAAAGACACAACAACTAGGTTAACCTTCTGTAGTGTGGTAGTGAAAGGTTAACCTGCTGTAGTGTGGTAGTGACGGATAAAAAAACGGATAAATAGTTTTTTTTACCATATTTCTACACATTTCGCTGCCACATTACAAATTATGAAATCGCGACGAAATACCTCTGAATAAGAATTAAAAAAAAAATAAAGATTCGATGACTAATTCGGCCAGAAACGGCTTTGAGGCGAAGCGTTACTAAGCGCTTCTGTAGTGTGGCAGTGAAAGGGTTAACGCGCGCCTCGTCTCCCCTGCTCGACTCATCTCCCCTCGCGCTGCACCAAGCAGCAGCAGCAGCAGCAGCATCAAGCCGCGCGATTGTAACATTTGTAACGTCGACACAGCCAAGCTTTCAACAGTGTTATTTAGATGTATTTACCCATTAGGTTGGAAAAAATGCACCCTAACGAAATTCGTTCGCTCATAAAATTCTAACTGTGTTTTAATGGTTTTTAATTAAGTTAAAACATGCGTTTTATAACGGGTCAAGGCCTCTTTTTTTAATCTTTTTTTTAGACACTGCGTTACGTTGCTTATAACTTATAACATTAAGATAGTGTATTAATAGTGTGTTATTCTCTCTCTGAGAAAGGAGAGCTAAATAATGACGTCTGTGTGTTAACACCTATTAAGTACATGTACTTGCTACCTGTGGACAGGCCCACAGCCCGCTCGTGTAGTTTTTTATCCTCAATTGAAAGAAAATTTGTGGAACTATTATAGCAATAATTACCTCATTTACAAGTTGTATTTAAGTTTGCAACTAAGGGCAAATAATGGAACAGATTAATGACAATTCAAATATGTAAAAAAAATCAAGATTTCGATTTTTGGGATTTTCTGGACAGCAAGACATTTGTTCATTTCAGAGCACCTCCCCCTTTGCGGATCAAATCGGGTTTGGTCACGGCGAGTCACATATGGTATCACTTTACTATGGTTCTATTTTTAGATTGCTGTGCAAAGACAAAACAATAGTGATCAACAACGAATGTACGTATCAAATGCAGTCACTGTCATTGCATCTCAATTGATAGATACTGGTTAGTTTACTAGATTAGGATATCACTCACCATGTGTTGTTCGCAGTAGTAGTGTGGCGTGTATCTGATAATATTCTATATCAAATTCAGAGGTTTATTCAGAAGTGAATCAAGCAATAGTTACAGACAGGAAAATAATACGTTGCAAGTGATTTTAAGCAAGACGTGTTTGCGAGTCACCATAATCAGACTGTTGACCATTCTGATGTAGGCCTACCAGAGGCCAGTGATGGTGAGGGGGATGGATTTTGTGTTTTTATTTATTTCATGGTTATACAGTTTTTAGAAATGTACTTGTACCATTTGAGGCTTCAATGTTCCTTTTTGTCTTTCAGCTCCAGGATGAGTTTCAAAGAATCACAATGGTGCACCTTGAATCACAGTTCATGTCCAAGCTGGATGAATACACTCCCAAGCTGTTGGCCCTCTTCCAGTCCAAGGGTGGCGCCGTGGGGATGAGGTTGAAGGCTATCCTACTTGAGGTATTCTTCAATGACTTTTCTGTTTGCTAATATTCTCAGGGATGTTGTGACTGCTGGAATATCATTGCTTATGAAATATACAGCAGGTATTGTTCGCTTGTCATTCTCTCTACAACAAAGAGTATGAAATAGTTGTAGACCTTTTAAATACACAGTTGGCGGCTGGTTAATGTGGGGCACCTGGTTGGAAAATAGTTTTCAAATTGTATTTGGTTAATTTCTGATTATTTTGAGATGGACTCTTATTTGACCAGCTTATTGAGAACTCCACTGGTTTGGATTCATAACCAATTACAAAGTTTTGGTGCTCGGAGTTCTAATAATAATTTCTGGACCATGGAAGGTAATTACACACAACACACATGAGGCGACAAAACACAAACTCATTTCATAATTATGTACTCTGAAAATATGTGAATGTCCCCGAGTTTGGTGACTAGTATGGGGGGTTATGGTGTTAAAAGCTGAACTAGTCAATGAACAGTAAGGAAGTAGGTAAAGCCGTCCATAGGCCCACAGTTGATGCAGTTGCTCACATCCTCCACACTGCAATATACTGAAGAATAATGATTATTTGTGTCATTTCAGGCTCCGAGCATCAATATCACCAGAGATGTTGCCATTCGGGGCTTGGTAATGTACCTTGGGGAATCTACAGATCAGCTCTTAAAGGAGTATGATGTAAGTTGAAGCACATGTTAAAAGATAGAAAAGGGTTGGGGGCAACTTTAAGCCTGAGGATGTTTTGTGAATACGGCCATTGGTTTTCTTGTCCAAAGGTTGGAAGGAAGGAATTTGGGAGATGTTCAATTATAGGACCTTCTCCTGTGGCTGTACAGTCTAAAGTTTCTTGCCCTTTCAGGATGCTGATGGAGATGGTGTGTCGCAGGATCTTGCTGTACAAACAACAAAAATCTACACGATCAAGAAGGAAACATCAGAGGGTCCCGACGACATCGGTATCGTCATAGAGGGCGTGCCAGTTCTGACTGCTCTGGGTAATTTCCCATGGGCTTGCTCCATGCTAGTTGGGTTGGCATATGCAGTGAATCTTGCCTATCCCAAGGAACTAAGGTACACAGAATTAAAGGCCTTTACATTTTTCTAACCTACCTTGAGTGAACCTATATTATTTATGCCATTTTCTTTGGTTTTCTTCCTCTCTTTGATCTCAGGTACACATTCGAAGTCTTCCAGAAACTCTTCCTGGAGCTGGATTGTACAAGGCTGTCTCCAAAAGTGACCAACCTCAAGAATAAGATACTGGTAAGAAAGGTGACCCTTGCAGAGTGAAAGGGAAAAGTCACTGTCAAAAATAACATTGTTTCCTTCAAGTTTTGGTTAAATGTGAGTTTCAGTGATCCGGTTACTGTAAGTAGTTGTTTCATCTCAGATTTGTCCAAATAGCCATACTCATTTGAGCGGAGAGGCTTCATGGTTTTGAATATTGGCACAGAACAGTTTGTTTATAATGTGCACCTTGTGTACACTTTACCTTGCGGGGTGAGGCAAGGTCAAGTGTTGGGGCATTTACAATGTTGTGAGACTGTTGTCCATTTCATTTTAAGCACCTGACATTGGTTTTTGTCCTCTCTTTGGTCTCAGGTACACATTCGAAGTCTTCCAGAAACTCTTCCTGGAGCTGGATTGGACAAGGCTGTCTCCAAAAGTTACCAACCTCAAGAATAAGCTACTGGCTTAAGAAAGGTGACCCTTGCAGAGTGAAAGGGAAAAGTCACTGTCAAAAATAACATTGTTTCCTTCAAGTTTTGGTTAAATGTGAGTTTCAGTGATCCGGTTACTCTAAGTAGTTGTTTCATCTCAGATTTGTCCAAATAGCCATACTTATTTGAGCGGAGAGGCTTCATGGTTTTGAATATTGGCACAGAACAGTTTGTTTATAATGTGCACCTTGTGTACACTTTACCTTGCGGGGTGAGGCAAGGTCAAGTGTTGGGGCATTTACAATGTTGTGAGACTGTTGTCCATTTAATTTTAAGCACCCGACATTGGTTTTAATCCTCTCTTTGGTCTCAGGTACACATTCGAAGTCTTCCAGAAACTCTTCCTGGAGCTGGATTGGACAAGGCTGTCTCCAAAAGTTACCAACCTCAAGAATAAGCTACTGGCTTAAGAAAGGTGACGCTTGCAGAGTGAAAGGGAAAAATCACTGTCAAAAATAACATTGTTTCCCTCAAGTTTTGGTTAAATGTGAGTTTCAGTGATCCGGTTACTGTAAGTAGTTGTTTCATCTCAGATTTGTCCAAATAGCCATACTTATTTGAGCGAAGAGGCTTCATGGTTTTGAATATTGGCACAGAACAGTTTGTTTATAATGTGCACCTTGTGTACACTTTACATTTACATTTACATTTAGTCATTTAGCTGACGCTTTTATCCAAAGCGACTTACAAGTTCTGTACGACAAGTCATCAGGAAGGGCACAACTCTATCAGCTGAGTAACAATGTTCATAAAGTGTTGAGTGCTACAGTGTAGGTTAGTTTATTAGGACAAGTGCATGACAGTAAGGTTAGTTAGGGTTAGATATTTTTTATTATTATTTTTTTTAATTCATATAATGGTTGAAGAAGTGCGTCTTTAGTCGACGGCGAAAGATTGGACGGGTTTCGGCTGTCCTAACTGGGGTGGGTAGTTCATTCCACCATTGTGGGGCAAGGACTGAGAATAGGCGACTTCTCTTTGATGACACTCCCGGAGCTTGGATAGGAGTAGGTCTGAGGCGGCCAGAAGATGCAGAGCGTAGGGGTCTTGCGGGTGTGTAGTTAGAGACCATTGACCGGAGGTAGGCGGGAGTGGTTCCCTTTGCTGCACGGTATGCCAGGTCGAGGGCCTTGAAGCGGATTCGTGCAGCAATGGGGAGCCAGTGCAGGTCCCTAAGAAGTGGGGTGACATGGGCCGACTTCGGTAGGTTTGAGATCAGGCGGGCCGCTGTGTTCTGAATGAGTTGAAGAGGCTTAGTGGCAATGGCCGGGAGGCCAGCGAGCAGTGCGTTGCAGTAGTCGAGGCGGGAGATGACTGTTGATTGGACGAGGAGTTGGGTGGCTTCTTTTGTCAGGAAGGGGCGGATCATTCTGACGTTGCTCAGGAGGAATCTGCAGGTTCTGGTTGTCGCTGCGATGTGAACAGAGAAGTTCAACTGGTCGTTGAGGACAACACCAAGGTTCTTGGCGGTCGGGGACACGGTCACAGCTGCATTCTCGACTGTGATGGAAAGGTCTGTCAGGGGGGAGGATTTGGCCGGCAAGGTGTGAGGGGTGAGGCAAGGTCAAGTGTTGGGGCATTTACAATGTTGTGAGACTGTTGTCCATTTCATTTTAAGCACCTGACATTGGTTTTCTTTCTCTCTTTGGTCTCAGGTACACATTCGAAGTCTTCCAGAAACTCTTCCTGGAGCTGGATTGGACAAGGCTGTCTCCAAAAGTGACCAACCTCAAGAATAAGCTACTGGCTTAAGAAAGGTCAAGTGTTGGGGTGGGGTTGAGGGGAGGCAAGGTCAAGTGGGGGGTGTGGGGTTATGTTGTGCTTATTTTTTATGTTTAAACTTGCAATAAACTTGCAATAAAATGTTTTGATTTTGCATAATACATGTTTACCTGGTATTCTTTTTAATATGCATGGTAATCTGTTGACCCAATTCAAGTAAACCAAGCACCGCAAGAAGACATGCTATTGGGTATAGAAATGAAGAAATTATGGGAACAGTGACATTCAGTGTTATTGAAGTCCTGTAATGCTAATTAAAACACATTTGCATTATTCATTAGAGCAGGTAAATAAGAATTGCCATGTGTTGTAAATAATGTGTATTTAAGTGTGTTTACTTAAAAAAATAAGGTTAACTAAGGAAAACTTCATATAATTGAATAGATTTACTTAAAAAAATTAAGCCAACAAAGGGACACGTCATATAATTGAATAGATTTTAATCACAAGTTTGATTAAAATGTATTGAATAAGTGAACTAAATTTAAACCAAAAACTTAAGTGCATGTTATTAATAACAGTTAAAATGTGTTGGATTTAGTAATAACATGCCAAATCATGAGTTAATATAGCCAAAAAAAATGTGCAGGTACAACTCAATTTCACAAGGGAAATTGATTTAAATGTACTTAAAATGTTGGGCTATATTAACTCATGATTTGGCATTTTATTACTAAATCCAACATATTTTAACTGTTATTATTATTAACATGTACTTAAGTGGTGATCAGGCTAACTTTATGGGTGAAAAGACACACAGGAGACATGAGATCCATTTTGACATATTTTATTAAAATTATGCAGCTATTTCCAATAGGGAAATGTTCACAATATGACAACAAAAAAACAACATGGGCATTGACATGAGCACAAACCAGTCAGCAAGTTTAATTAAAAGGCTTTCACTTTTAGAAATGTGTTTGATGCATTAACTCATTCTACACCAGCCACGAGAAAAGTCAGGTTAACTCGTCAACCGTTCAGCGCCAATCACGAGACAGGGTTTAAATCGTTATTTCTTTTATTAGCTATACCCATTCATTTTCATCCATCCAGCCTGATGTTATCATTGGGAATGGGTCTGAGCTCGCAAAAGGGCAAATACCGCCGCCTACGCTGGTATTGCACTCCATTGGAAATGGTGTAGTTTCTTTTCTGGGACGATCCGAGCCGTGCGGGCGGGGTTTCGGTGCTCAGGCGAGGTAGGCCTTTGCAACGATAGCATGGAACAGTAACCCCACCCGCCCGTTCATGTGTAATGCTCGGTAATGTGGGACGGACCTCCACGAGCAGTATTTGGAATGGCAATGAGATAATTGGATAATTTTTTTTGCATTACATCAGATACCAGGTAAGAACACTATATATAATCTTTCGTTGATCTGATATTTCTTTCTACCCCGATCGAAGCTGTCTCTGTGTGTATGTCTGTGGCTGTGTGCCGTTGCGTGGGAGGAGGTGGCGGGGGAGCCCCGTGGTCCAGGGCTCTTTTCATTCTTGCATGAGGAAGGATAATAATGATGATCTAGCGTTGATTTCAGGAAGATTCGATAATCAGGCGGAATCAGGCTATTATCGCGTCTTTTACTGGAATTACTCAGAAGCACCCAAACTATATTCATATTAAAAACGGTATAAAACGGAAATGTACCGATGAAAAAACAATCTGTTTTGTGGATGCCCAAATTCGATGCCCCAGTTTCGTTTCACCAATATGACGACAGACGTTGCCTGACCGAAGGGTTCATGATTCCTGCATTTAAGAGTTGAGATAACGGCTGGTTTTAGCTAGCCTGGTTCCTCAGATCAAAAGGAGTATACAGGTTACGACTAAGCAACAAGAATATTAAAACTTAAGGCGGCTGGGTGGCGTAGTGGAGATTGCACTCGTCACCAATGCAAGGCACTCCGGTCTCGACTCCCCGAGTCAGCATTGCCTGCGGCTTGGGCCAGTCGTCATACTATCTCAATTGGCAGAGGTAGCGGGTGGAAAGTCGATGGGTGGGGATTGGACGTTGTGGACAGCGACTCCTACAGGTCGGTTGGGTGACGCCTGTACATCAGAGACAGGAAGTATCGGGGGCAGCGTGAGCCTCCCACGAGTTACTCCTCGCCACTGAGAGTCTGCGCTGTCTGGTGAAAAGATGCGACAGGCTGCCTCCTCGTGTACCGGAGGGGACACATGATGCAAGGCTTCTATCCTCACTACAGCCGACCAGTGGGAGGCATAGTCTAGCAACGTTCAAGACAGGGGAGGGGAGAATTGAACGGGAGAATTGGCAATACGAAATTGGGATGGGAGAAAAATGGAAAATAAGGATAAAAAGTGGATAAAAAAAAGAATATAAAAACTTTATACAGTGGCATATTGATAGAATTTGAGCTGTTTTCATTTATCTATTATGTAGTTGTTTTCATTTCAAGGGTTCTACATGTTTTTTTTTTAAAGCGGCATTATGTGTTTGTGTGTGTGGGGGAAGGGGGTGGGGGTGGTTGGAACATTTTCTAAAAGTTGAGTTACATTTTTAAGACAAGTATGGTCTTAAAACCATACCACAACCACCAAGACAAGTATGGTCTTAAAGCCATACCACAACCACCAAGACAAGTATGGTCTTAAAACCATACCACAACCACCAAGACAAGTATGGTCTTAAAACCATACCATAACCACCAAGACAAGTATGCACGTGAACAGGATGACAGGTCAAGGCCCTGTGCTGATAGAGTAGTGATGTTTTAGTTGATTGGTGATCAGTGCTACCCATCACATTGTGTTAAGCTAACATCCATATGCTATGTTAATGTGCTTATGGTAATGTATGTATGCTAATACTGTTATGCTAATTAGAACTTTCATGCTAGACCCATTGTGCTAATATGTCTCTGATGTTCATGCAGCCCTGGATTTCATCACATAATCAGTAAATGTGTTCTTTGATAAACATGCAGCCTTCAAGAGACTTATAATTCAAGATAGAATAGCACCATGATTTTCAGAGGAGCTATTGTGAGTGTAATTTCAGAGTCTTAATCCTCTGGGGCCCCACAACAGGGTTGATCGTTAAATCCATGTTTATCCTTCTCTCAAAAACTGTTAAAACACTATATCCATTCATTATATTCAGAGCAGGCCGATAACGTTTGTATCCAAGGCCGCAGCGATATACCATATAAAGCCAACCCAATCAGAGACGATCGAGGCGTCTCTATTTCACTGTGTTATAACACATTACACTTTTGCTTTGTGTCACTTTTTACTCTGCCAGAACTGTGATCAATTATATGCAATCTGCCAGACTAAGGGTCCCTCCGTACGGAGGTACTGAATATGTTCAGACTAAAAGTCCCTCCGTACGGATGTACTGAACATTTTCTTCTCCAATAAACCTGTGTTCATTTAACGTGAGTATTCCATCTTTTATCTCCTGTTTTCATTATTTCAGAATACCTGATTCGCAGTGTGACACTGTTTTAGACTGCTCAATGCCAGTGGTTTGACATTAATGCACGCTCATAAGGCCAATCTCTTGTCTATTCTGTATTTACTTAAGCATTCCTGGAGACGTCAAAATCCACGACATTCTTTGGTGTCTGAAGTGGGATGCTAACCGTTTCCTGCCTGGTGCAGACAGGCTCTATTACACCGGGGTCGCTCCCCCTCGCATCGCTCTGCTAGAGCCACGTCGAGAAGACAGTGAGGAGTCTGAGGGTGAATTGTCTGTCTGCATCGGCGGGATCGGGCCGGCATTCCACCCGGGCATTTCACGCAGCGTCGCTACAAATCAGAGATGAGCAGGAGTGGGGGGGGCGTCTGAATATTGTAATCTGCTCTGTGTTGAGACAAGCTATATAAATGCTTAAAGGGATTTAGTGACACTGCGAGAAGTTCAACCCAGTTGGATTTTGGTCACTGCTCCATCTGTGTTAAGCTATAAATGCTTAAAGGGATTTAGTGACACTGCGAGAAGTTCAACCCGGTTGGATTTTGGTCACTGCTCCATCTGTGTTAAGCTTAAAGGGATTTAGTGACACTGCGAGAAGTTCAACCCGGTTGGATTTTGGTCACTGCTCCATCTGTGTTAAGCTTAAAGGGATTTAGTGACACTGCGAGAAGTTCAACCCGGTTGGATTTTGGTCACTGCTCCATCTGTGTTAAGCTTAAAGGGATTTAGTGACACTGCGAGAAGTTCAACCCGGTTGGATTTTGGTCACTGCTCCATCTGTGTTAAGCTTAAAGGGATTTAGTGACACTGCGAGAAGTTCAACCCGGTTGGATTTTGGTCACTGCTCCATCTGTGTTGAGACACGCTATAAATGCTTAAAGGGATTTAGTTACACTGCGAGAAGTTCAACCCGGTTGGATTTTGGTCACTGCTCCATCTGTGTTAAGCTATAAATGCTTAAAGGGATTTAGTGACACTGCGAGAAGTTCAACACGGTTGGATTTTGGTCACTGCTCCATCTGTGTTAAGCTTAAAGGGATTTAGTGACACTGCGAGAAGTTCAACCCGGTTGGATTTTGGTCACTGCTCCATCTGTGTTAAGCTTAAAGGGATTTAGTGACACTGCGAGAAGTTCAACCCGGTTGGATTTTGGTCACTGCTCCATCTGTGTTAAGCTTAAAGGGATTTAGTGACACTGCGAGAAGTTCAACCCGGTTGGATTTTGGTCACTGCTCCATCTGTGTTGAGACACGCTATAAATGCTTAAAGGGATTTAGTGACACTGCGAGAAGTTCAACCCGGTTGGATTTTGGTCACTGCTCCATCTGTGTTAAGCTATAAATGCTTAAAGGGATTTAGTGACACTGCGAGAAGTTCAACCCGGTTGGATTTTGGTCACTGCTCCATCTGTGTTAAGCTTAAAGGGATTTAGTGACACTGCGAGAAGTTCAACCTGGTTGGATTTTGGTCACTGCTCCATCTGTGTTAAGCTTAAAGGGATTTAGTGACACTGCGAGAAGTTCAACCCGGTTGGATTTTGGTCACTGCTCCATCTGTGTTAAGCTTAAAGGGATTTAGTGACACTGCAAGAAGTTCAACCCGGTTGGATTTTGGTCACTGCTCCATCTGTGTTGAGACAAGCTATAAATGCTTAAAGGGATTTAGTGACACTGGGAGAAGTTCAACCCGGTTGGATTTTGGTCACTGCTCCATCTGTGTCAAGCTATAAATGCTTAAAGGGATTTAGTGACACTGCGAGAAATTCAACCCGGTTGGATTTTGGTCACTGCTCCATCTGTGTTAAGCTTAAAGGGATTTAGTGACACAGCGAGAAGTTCAACCCGGTTGGATTTTGGTCACTGCTCCATCTGTGTTTTTATTTTTAATTTTTAGCATTTTTACAGCTTTTCTTGGTCACGCAGGACAGACAGAGGAGAGGGCGAACGGGAGGAGAGGTGGGGAGGACATGCGACAAATAACGTCGGGTGCTGGGATCGAACCCGGGTCGGCCACGTAGGTGCGCAAGGCACTATGGTATGCGCCACGAGGGCGCCCCTGCTCCATCTGTGTTAAGCTATAAATGCTTAAAGGGATTTAGTGACACTGCAAGAAGTTCAACCCGGTTGGATTTTGGTCACTGCTCCATCTGTGTTAAGACAAGCTATAAATGCTTAAAGGGATTTAGTGACACTGTGAGAAGTTCAACCCGATTGGATTTTGGTCACTGTTGGTTGAATTCTGGTCAACTGCTCTGTTTACTGTGGTCCGTGGCAGCTCAAAGCTGCCAAGACAGCACAAGTGTGTGTTTACTGTGGTCCGTGACAGGACTAGGGTTGACTTATCTGACATGAGATGGAAGTGTGATTGAAACAGGACTCAAGGCATTCACTCTGCTTGTTTTAATGTGTTTTGGGTTAGTTATACAATCCTGTCAGTGAATTTGTGCTTGAATCACAGTCAGGAGGACATGTGATAACTAGAAAGTATTGCTGTATAAAAGTAGATTTCTTTCACAACTGTCTGTACCCACAATAAGAGTTCAAACTTTTCTTTTTGCTAAAATAGTTTCCATGTTTATTATATTACACACAGAGTGTGTGGTTAACAGAGGCGAAATATAGATATGAGAAGACGAGGCTAGGACAGTTGGAATGTGAGGGGGAGCAAGCGGGTGTTTCTTTCGGCACAGCAGAAAGAAGATAACGAGTACATACCACAGCAGGGCCGGAGCTACGGAAGCGGGCCCAAGGATCAGTGGGGGCCCTGGGAGGGCAACTGGGACAGGAACTCCAGCTAAGCTCCCTGTACGATAGCCCTGCCCTGCCAGGAAGATCAGAACGCACCGCTGCTGGGATCCACAGGAACCCCTACCACGCACCCCAGTCGGCAATACAACCACCATTGCCCCAACTAAGACTACCAACTACAGACCGCAACGGTATAGAACTCCCTGATGACAATGACCTGTGTCTTCCCATGATAGAACTCCCGAACGGGGCGGGAAGAACCATCCTGGTGCATCGAAGGTTGGAGGAGGTGGAAAGCACTGCAATGATTAAAGTCTTACCCAAGCCTGGTCGAACAATCCAAGGACTTCACCGATGGAGAGGATTGCATGAAAGAAGGACAGATTGTGGAGCAAGCCAAGCAAGGAGCGATGACTGCGAGAAGACAGGTGCAGCCGGAGAAATCGCTGACAATATTGGCCGAAACAGTACCAAAAATAATGAAACAAAGTGCTCCTGCGGTTCCAATGCAAAGTCGCCCCTCCCACCACAACGACTCAGATGAACACCACGATAAACGCCCACGCTCCAACCCTGGGACCCGACAAAGGGAACGCATAAATATGGTAAATGTTTCAACTGTGATAAAGCAGGCCACATAGCCTCTCAGTGCCAGGCCCCAAAGAGTCAAATTTCTGATTTAGATATGGGTACATATTCAGAGTTTGAAAATACTACTTATATTAAGACTGCCATTTTATTTTATTTGTTCTTTGTTTCCTATTAACTGCTGTCGGCGCTTCGGGTCACTGAGAAGCGCCTTATAGATGTGATGAATTATTATTATTATAACAGTACCACATTTCTTTCTCTCCTTTTCTGTTTATTGTTTTCCATTTGTTTTTTAAACTCTCATTTTCCACCTGCATACCTCTAATTGCGAAGGTAAACTATCGATAGAACAAGAATATTTGTTCCTGAGCGTCTCTCTACGCCTCATTAGTTCCACTGTACTTAATGGTTATGTTCACTCGCTAAAGTAAGGCGCCAGCGACTACACTGTCCCCAGCCCGGGACTCCTCCCCCTTTTCAATATGTTCCCAGCCTGGGACTCCTCCCCTTTTCAATTTGCACCTGAACTTTCATTTACTCTACTTTTTTCTTTCTTTCTCAAGAGTTATTGTTCTACCTAGTACTTATTATGGTTGGTTCTTTTTTATTCTACCTAAGAATGCAACGTTTTACAATTACCTGCATAGTGTCTTAAGACTGTTGTTTAGTGATATTGGTGCTTGGAATTATCATTCTACTTTCTGTCAAGTATGACATTATGATGTATTGATTTATTAAGGCTGTAGTTTGGTGATGTGGATGGTTGAAATTACCAAGGTGTGTGTGCCAAAGAATGGCACAAAGTGGGGAAATGTGAGTGTAATCCTCTGAAGCCCGATAACAGGGTTGATCGTTAAATCCATGAAGTCATGTTTATCCTTCTCTCAAAAACTGTTAAAACACTATATCCATTCATTATATTCAGAGCAGGCCGATAACGTTTGTATCCAAGGCCGCAGCGAGCCCTCTTTTGCACCCCCTCAAGAGCCCATCCCTTCCGACTCCCAAAATTACCATATAAAGCCAACCCAATCAGAGACGATCGAGGCGTCTCTATTTCACTGTGTTATAACACATTACACTTTTGCTTTGTGTCACTTTTTACTCTGCCAGACCTGTGATCAATTATATGCACTCTGCCAGACTAAGGGTCCCTCCGTACGGAGGTACTGAATATTTTCAGACTAAAAGTCCCTCCTTACGGATGTACTGAACATTTTCTTCTCCAATAAACCTGTGTTCATTTAAGGTGAGTATTCCGACTGTCTTTTATCTCCTGTTTTCATTATTTCAGAATACCTGATCCGCAGTGTGACACTGTTTTAGACTGCTCAATGCCCGTGGAGAACCTGTCGTGGTTTGACATTAATGCACACTCATAAGGCCAATCTCTTGTCTATTCTGTATTTACTTAAGCATTCCTGGAGACGTCAAAATCCACGACACTATCAATTCTGTTTAAAGACAGGAATACTGCTTGGTTTTGTGCCAAACACTCAGGTGATCCAGCTCATTGGTTATCTTTCAGACAAATCCAAAATAAATGCACCTCTGCTGTGAGAAAAGCTAAATATAGCTATTATCTATACCTAATCACTAGGGCTGACACCTATTAGTCGATTAGTCGACTAATCGATCGAAAGGAGCCGTAGTCGACTGCCAACCTCTTAGTCGAATGCAAAAAAAAGATATATAAAAAAAATATTAGAAATATATATATATATTTTTTTAACTTTTTCTTATAATTCTTTCCAAAAGAAAAGAGGCATAGAAGCGTGGCTAACGCTAATGGCACGCATACCAGAGGCTAACTGCCTATTCTATTATGACATGACATCACAAATGTTCTAGAATGTTCTATTATGACATACTGTGACATCACAAATGTTCTAAAATGTTCTATTATGACATCATACTGTGACATCACAAATGTTCTAGAATGTTCTATTATGACATCATACTGTGGCATCACAAATGTTCTAGAATGTTGTATTATGACATCATAGAACATTCTAGAACATTTGTGATATATATATAGGCAGGAAAGAGGATTGTAGAAAAACTACTAAGACGGAGTCTGTGGAGTTTGTGTGGTCACTGGTGGTTTTCCAATTTCTTTATGCTCTTTTGTGTTGTTTTGTTGGGTTTTGTTTCTGGGCTTTGTTAGGAAATCATTAGCTACGCGAAGTGGCAAATCATTCATCATAAAGCTCCAAGATTACGTTAACTGTTAGGTAGTGGGGCAACTTGTACATATAACTGTTCATAATGGCAGACGACAACCGACAAGGAGAGGATGATGAGCAGCGTGGTCCTGCAACACATCAGATTTTCATCGTTATGGAGGAACTGCTGTTGAAGTTGAGTGCTTTGTGTTATGAAGATGAGGTCCTATCAAAGCACAACATGAAGGCTCTGTCCAGGCATTATTTAGTTTCCAGTCCTTACACAGCTTCCAACCCAGGCGAGCAGTTCTTCATGTTCACCTGCATTGCATCCTGGCTTATAAATGCAGCAGGGAGACCATTCGTACAACCTGAGGAGCATGATGACCCCAACGCCACCGTGTCCAATATACTCTCAGAGCTGAGAGCTCTTGGTGTAAAAGTGGACTTCCCTCCTTCAAAATTGAAAGCCGGCTCTGGAGAGTATGTTTGCTATGTGTTGGATCGCCTTGCAGAGGAAGCTGTGAAGAAAAATGGCTGTGTCTTAAAAAGGCCAAACTACCCAAAAGAGGAAACAGAGGAAGAGTCTGTGATAGAGGATGACACAGAACTTACACTCAGTAAGGTGGAAGAGGAGATGTCAGAGGAACCGGATGATGAAGAGGAGAATGTCCTTGACCTTCAAGCCCTGAAATCAAGGACAAATCAGAGTGAAGCCAAACAGACCTCAAAGCCGGACGACATTCTGGAATCACACGTTGACGTGGCAGAGTGGAACCTGGAGGTGGAGAGGGTCCTCCCGCAATTAAAGGTCACCATTAAAACAGACAACAAGGACTGGAGGATCCATGTAGACCAAATGCATCAAAACAGAGATGGGATCAAGTCATCACTGAAAGAGACCAAGGGCTTCCTTTACAAGCTGCAAGAGGAGATCAGTAAGACCCTGGAGAAGGTGGGCAGCCGAGAGAAATACATCAACAACCAGCTGGAACATTCAGGAACACCGCAATGCCCAGTCCAAACTCAACCAGGTCACGGAGCTCTACCAACAGGCGAGTGGAAAGGTGACCGAGAGGACCAGGGTGCTTGCAGAGATCACAGAGGAGCTGGAGAAGGTGAAGCAGGAGATGGAGGAGAAGGGCAGCAGTATGTCGGATGGAGCACCTGTGGTGAAGATAAAGCAGAGTCTGACCAAACTGAAGCAGGAGATTGTTCAGATGGACATCCGTATCGCCGTGGTGGAGCACACGCTGCTGCACACCAAGCTGAAGGAGAAGTCCAACATGATCAGAGACATGAACGCCACCAACATACCAGAGCCGGCTCTCTCTCACTAAACCCAATGCTGTAGTGGTCCTATCGTTTCTTAGCTGGTATAAAATATATACACCATGATGCGTTTACACTGGCATAAAAAATAAAGAAGAAGAAGAACTAACGGTATTGTTGTAGCAGCCAGCTAAGATATACTTATGCCGGAATCTTTAAACCTGGACGTTTGCTTCTCGTCGGGTTAGGTTACTTGTGAAAGTATTGTGAGTGAAATGGGTGCATAGTGCCAGTTACTAGCGGGCCTGGTCGTTCACCAACCACGAACAGCAGTTGCAGTTCACTTTAGTTAGCCTAGCTAACAGTTCGTAAAATGTTCAAAAACGATTACCAGGGTGGACCTGTAGTAGAGATCTTCATTGCACAGGGAAAATATCCTGTGGCAAAATTGAAACTTTATGGAGGACCCTCAGCCATACATAAAGAGTTCGATAAAGAAGTGAAAGGATTTGTGTACTGTCTGAACAGTAGAAGCCAAGGTATTAAAATGCAAATGCCAGAGGATGGCAAAACGCCTCTTGGGCTCCTTCAAAGCTACTTGGTCCTTCAGGTGAATGTTCCTCAATCCAAAGACTTCTCCGCAGAGCTTCTAATAACGGACGTTGGCCATATGAAAAGGAGAATGTACCTATCGACAGCGCACAAAGAGTTCTCTGCTACGCCGCTGCATTGCGGGCTTGAGACGCAATATCTGGTCTAACTTGTGCATGGGAAGAATTTAACTCAGAGAGAAGATTAAGAAAGGAGTTGAGGCTGAGTGGCAGGCTGAGTGGGAAAAGGGGACCAAGGGGAGGCACTATTTCTCTCTGCAGCCTCGGGTCAAAATCAAACGTGGCTGGATATGGGTCTAGGAGCGATAGGGTCAAGATGTGTAGATTGAGGCTGGGACATTGTGGGTTGAACAGTACCTTAAATGGGAACTATCTTATAAATGGCCTTTTTCAGGGTTTAGCATTGTTTCCTAGCTATGTGGACTTATATTAATATGATCTATGTCTCTAATTCTCATATTGGCGCATTCTTCCAATTCTCCTCTCACAATATTCACCCTCACTGAACTGAGTCATCTGAAAATGTGCATATCTGTGATGTCAGAGATTTCTCAGCTGCATAATAATGTGGGAGTTGATGTGGCAGTTGGCACCAGGCCACACAGTGGTTGGAGCCCAGCCTCAAAACGGCTTAAGATCTTGAGATAGAAAAATGCTGTTTTTGAGTACTTGAATCTTTGAGAGAGAAAAAAACCTTACAGAGGTGTTCCATAGACTCACATGAATTGTGTAAAAGTACCCAAATAGTGAAAGAAATAGTAAAATAGTTCCCCTTTAAGCATTGTGGGAAAACATCCAGATGGGCGGTGTGAATGTGGAGAGCCTGAAACTGTCAAGCATGTTTTCCTAGAATGTGACGGGTATAGGAAAGAAAGGGAAATATTTTATAAAAGATTATCAGAATTGGGAGTTTCTTCTTTCTCTCTAAAGTCTTTCTTTGGCCTGAATAATGATAACCACCAGCTGATCACAGAGGCAGTGCTGACATTTCTGCACGAGGCAGAGTTGTACCAGAGGATATAATGTTATTTTATTTATTATTATTATTATTATTATTATTATTATTATTATTATTATTATTATTATTATTATTATTATTATTATTATTATTATTATTATTATTATTATTATTATTATTATTATTATTATTATTATTATTATTATTATTATTATTATTATTATTATTATTATTATTATTATTATTATTATTATTATTATTATTATTATTATTATTATTATTATTATTATTATTATTATTATTATTATTATGCTGAGCGCACCACTCTCTGGAGGGCATTCCTGTCCTGTGCCGTGCTGTTTCCAAACCAGGCAGTGATGTTTCCAGTCAGAATGCTCTCTCCAGCCCCGGAATAGAAGGAGTGGAGTATCTTCCCCGATACTCTGAACTTCCTTAACTGTCTCAGGTGATAGAGGCGCTGTTTCGCCTTTTTTAGCACAGAATCTATGTGTTGACCATGTCAGGTCCTCTGTGATGTGGACTCCCAGGTACTTGAAACTGCTCACCCTGTCCCATTTATCCGCAGTGACGTGTGTGTCCCCTGCTGTATTCTCCTAAAATCCATGATCAGCTCTTTGGTTTTACCAATGTTCAGGAGTAGGCTGTTATCCCGGCACCAGCGTGCCAGTTCATCAACCTCCTCCCGATAGGCCTTCTCGTCATTGTTAGAGATCAGCCCCACCACCACGTGTTGTCCACGAACTTCACTATGGAGTTGGAGCTGAACCTGGCCACACAGTCATGTGTGTACAGTGAATACAGCAGGGGGCTCAGAACGCAGTAGATTGAAATAAAGGTGTTCTATTTCAATTGCAACCTGATTCAATTGGATCTTTGTTTCCATATGAAGTCTCATAAAATGTCTCATATGAAATGTATAATTAATTAAATGTATCATAAATATATTAACATTATAGACCAGAACATTACCTCAAGTGACTTTACTTTGCAGTAACATTGAATTTGTCAACATGCTTCTCACCACTGATAATGGGCTTATGTCAATGTTTCATTTTCTTTCATTTAGGACACCTCATACATTTACTGATGTAACTCCCTGACCATGCATGCTATATTTACACATGTGGTATTGCTGGATTCAGCACAACCACACCTTTCTGAAAAAGCCCTCATCTGTGTTTCTATGTGAAAAGCTACAGGTCGCCTCTATATATCTCAATCACCTACTCGAGATATAAACCCGCGGCCGCTCGATATCCCCCGGCGAGGTGCTAAACTCGCCAAGTTCTCGAGTCAATTTACTATTTCTGTCTAGATTACTTCAAGTCACTGGTCTAGTTATATCCAGTTGATATGAAATGTAATCATGAAGAGTTGTTAATCTCTTCTTGTTTGAAATAAACCGAATGTATTGTCTAGGAGAACTCTTATATCATCCACCATCACCGTCCTCATTTGTGAGGAATGGTCTGTAATACTGCTCATTTGAAAGCTTGATGATCTTACGTCACCGTCACCACCATCACCGTCCTCATTTGTGAGGAATGGTCTGTAATGCTGCTCATTTGAAAGCTTGATGATATTACTTCATCGTTTAATAAGTATTACCACTGTGCTAACACGTAATCATTGTTTGCACTTCCCGGCCCCTCCTGTCCTCCTCCTCATCCTCCGTCAGCGGAACCGACCGTCTAACCCTGCAGTGATTCAGACGGTCGAGGTCCCACATAAGACAGAGTCAGTCTGGACACAGAGACACCGGAACCCGCAAACAACACCCATCTCCATGCATAGTGTTTCTTATCAGTACATAGCATATACATATATATATATATATCTTTTAGCTGAAAAGCATTAACCAGTCAATTGATTCAATCTGTAGTACATGTTGCCAGTACAAATAGTCACCTTCAGAGGAAATCAGGGCGCGGCTGGTATTTGCTGGCATTGCTGGCAGGAATCAGTCCAAGAACTCAATGGATTATAAAAAGTCATTTTTATTTCAATGAAGTTACAGAAAAAGACTTGAGCGGAAATATCTATTACAGTTTAAAAGAAGTATAAAACAAAAACATCTCATCTGGCACGGCTTGTGCCTGGTGTCTGCAAGCAACCTCTTCAAATCTCTCATAAAAAGTCCATTCCTTGAATGGGCAACAGTCCTTTTTATATTGATATTGTATCATATTTCCGATTGGTCTAAACACAGTGATGTCACAGGGATGTCATTTTCGTTTAGCAAACCAAAATACAATACATAATCCGTATGGACTCCTCCTCCTTTTTACTAGCGTTACTTTTAGTTACCTAGTGTTTTTTTAAGTAAGAGAAAGTCCCTTATTTCTTCAGAACAAACAACTGCTTTGTCTGTGGTAACCACGTGGTATGGTACCAGGCAGTACCGAGCGAGGCCATCCATAAGATTTCTTATCAAGACTCCTTAGAGATGCCCTCCAGAAAACAGTTTTACACATCATTTTAGTATTATTCTCTACTGACAGTTAATTATAAGCATGCCATTATGAAAACTTTTACTGTACACATTAAACATTTAATTGTTATATAGTTTTTAAGATTCTCTCTATCGTTTCAGGACTCCCTGTTTCTCCAAAACTTCACAACCTCAACCTTTAATTCCCTTCCCTTCTGTAAGGGTTAACATTACAGCTTTCTCTCCTCTGCTCAGGGCCACATTCCCCAGGTTAACTCCCCATCGGGGGCCTGCTCTCACAGACAACAGACACCTTCTATGCAGACATTAAAGGCTCAGTTTCATTTTTATAAGTAGAACCATCATTTCACTATCCTCCAGAGTTCAGTTTTTAAAGTCTATAAAAGAATATACTGGTCATATAGGAACGAATCAGGATGTCAATTTCCAAAAGTGTCACTTGTTGTTCTGTGGCACTTCACACCCTCTCTGTCATACTGGGAGGTCATTGTCCATCGTCAATTGAATAATTGAATAATGAAGCATATAATTACATGTGAAAAATAGGTATATACGGCTATATAGGAACGAATCAGGATGTCAATTTCCAAAAGTGTCACTTGTTGTTCTGTGGCACTTCACACCCTCTCTGTCATCCTGGTCGGTCATTTTCCATTGTCTTAATAGCGTCTGTACTGGGGGACGAGATGGCGATTGTGGGGTCACGTGGCTGTGACTCTCCACACCCCCTCTGCCATCTTGGTACCTTGTTACCCTGGTAGCCGGCGGGAAGACTTGCATCTGTTGTTCCCTGGCTGGACGGCTCGACAGGATAGGGGTCACGTTGTTGCTTGGTATCCGGCGGGAAGACTTGCATCTGTTGTTCCCGGCCGATGCACCCAGGTTGTTGTCGTCTTGGTCATCTTGGTCATCTTGGTCATCTTGGTCATCTTGGGGTCGCCCCCTCTGACCTCTTGGATCTCTCCCATAGTTTGAGGTAGGTTGAATTGTCACTTCTCGGGCGACCCCACGGGTCCCCGAGAATTGTAGCAGCAGTCCTCTATTGAAGTGTGGTTGGCCTGGTCGTGTGACCCTGTCCGTAGGCCTCGCAGGACATCACAGATACAGTCCACAGAGGACTCATTTCTTTTCTCTCTTTCAGGTCCATTCAGGGCTCTCGTCGCCCTGTAACCTGGGTCCAGGCCGATGTCTCTGTCCGGTCTAGGAGGTCTAGGAGGTCTGGGAGGTCTGGGAGGTCTGGGAGGTCTGGGAGGTCTGGGAGGTCTGGATGAGGACCTTGAGGATGCTCTGGAGCTTGACCTATCCCGGTCTTCCTCCATTTCCGAGTTCTGACCTGAGTCAGTATATTCCTTCTTGCCATTCGCTGCGTCGTCCGCTGACTCCGGGGGACCCCCCCCCCCGTCTAAGAATGCTCCTGGCCCGAAATAGGGCAGGTTCTGATCCTTCCGGTCCGAACTGTACTGTCGGTCTCCTTGGTGTATCCTAAGGAGGGAGGTCGGTTCATTCCAGGATCGCAACATATCCACTTTGATCATCTGATCCTTCATATAGCGTACAGCTCTCTCTGCCACCCCGTTCGTATTGGGCTGGTAGGGTACAGAGTATTGGGCCATTACACCCGCTTCCTCCAGTAGTTTCAGTCCTGCTCTCAGATACTGCTATTCGTCTCGATGGCACTGGTTCAGGTTTTGTCCCCCTTACCAGCGCACATTGTTCACAGGCCTTTCGGACTGTTGTTTCCGTCCACTTCCTTCTTGCACAGGGGGTCGACCCTGTGTTGTGCTTGTCAGGTTTCAGGTTTCAGGTTTTTATTTAGACTCCACAACATATACAGATCATTAATCCAGCATACATTGCTGTCAAGGATAGTAACGTAAAAGCCTCTTGACTTATTTCCATCGTTGTCCTTGGGTGTCAAGGATGCTAGAAACACACAACTCATTACAGAATTAATCACAATTATTATCTTTGCATAATAATAATGGCACAACCCTAAATTAATACAAAACAAAGCACATTTGTTGATACAATGTTCATTTATGTCGAAAGTCAGTGAGCTTCAGGAAGCACCCTCGGGGGAAGGAATTTGGGGGATGGGAGGGAGGGCGGAGAGTGGGGGGTGGGAGTTAGGGAGAGGGTAGTGGCTTAGGGTTTTGGGCGTGTGAGGCAGTCGAGGGATCCACCCCTCCTTCCGTGCACGTCGCCAGTCGTGCTCGTGGGGGGGAGGTTTGCGTGAGGATGGGGAGGGGGGGGGGGGGGAGGCCATCCATCTTATCTTCAGACAGTCAGATACTGTCCTGTCCTTGGTTGCGATGGGTACGGACGTCATAAACCAGGTCTTATCTTGACTTCTTCTCCTCGGCCTCTTTCATTGACCTCGAAACATTCCTTCTTTTCTTCCACAGACTTGAGTTACGTGGCGGGGGGGGGGGGGTGGGTTGAAACAGGTTACAATGATTCCTGTAATGCTTTAATTTAATCCAGATCTTGCATCTTCTTTGTCGCGGTCCTAATGTCCTGCGCGACCCCCAACATTATTTGACCCCTACATTGTTCATCGGCTGTATGTTGAGCGAGCCGCTTTGTCAGTTCAATGTGGGCATTTTCCAATCGTGCTACTACTTGACGGCAGCAAATCCAAATCCAAATTGCGATCGCTCCCCAACCGATCAGGAAGATGACGAGGAGATACAGATCCTCAACATCTTCAATCTCAATAGAATATAGGCATATTGATCGCCAATTATTCCAACTGTCAATTGCAAACCCGGCCTGGAATGTCCCTATCGGACATAATGGTTCGGTCGCACTTTGTTTTCTTGAAGAGAAGATTCGATCCACTGCTGCAAAACTCCAGCTTACTAGTTGATCCATTGATTGACTGAATGGGAAGTCAGGAATATTGAAGAAAAAGTAGAATGTCCACACCGTCAAGGAGGCAGTTGTAAGGCAGTTGTAATTAGGGATCCACACCGTTATTATTTGCAGCTTAGAGTCCACACCGTCGAGAGAAGCAGAAAGACAGCGCTGGTGTACGGAGATAAAGGCGGCTGCAGGGAGGAGGGTAGAGGAGGCCTTGGAGGGCAGGGAGGAGAGATAAAAAATGCGACTGCTCTCTGGGGAGGTTAGAATGGAGTCTAGAATAGTCTCGGTCCAGACTGGGTAGTTAGTTACTGTTATGTCTGGTGTTAGCTCTGGCTAGTTAGCCAGCTTGTAGATTCAGGCTATGTAGCCTTTTATAGACTCAGCTCCTGCTGATAACACCAGCCTGTATTATTACGCTGGTTCCACTTCCGTCATAGTAGCAGGACTTATGCAGGACTTATTCTGACTGTAAGTAAACATTACGTAACTTTTTAGTCGTGAGTGAACTTTCACTGCAATCACAAAAATCTACTTTAAGTGTGATTCTTTCTTTGAGTAGAACCTTCTACGTTTTCGACTGTAAGTAAACATTACGTTACCCTTTAGTCGTGAGTAAACGCTACTTCAAGCTGTTACTTATCAACCCTCTCTTGTTCCTGATAGATTTTTTTACCAATTTACTTTTGGCTGTCTGCTGCGCTCTGCAGACCATCTACGTCACCATCGTTCCAGATCTCGAACATTAGGAAGAGTCTTGGTTGGAGAGGTTCTGCCGATAAGATCAATCTTGAGTAAGGTTGACTCAAATCTGTAACTAATTCTACTCCAGAGGCACCTGACAGCAGTTATTTCAGTTAATTTTCTTTCGGCTGTTGATACCTATTTAATTAGTATGCAGCCCAACTCACTTGAACTCATGTTCTAAGCCCCGGAACCTCCAATCCGTTTTGACAGACCTATAAACCAGTGACTTGGCCGCCTAAGCACCACAGCGTCCTGTATGCTGAGGCTTCCAAGTCTCCACAAATCTGATAGGCCCGTCGGATACAGAGACCCTGATGCTCGCTCTGTCCCCCCGCGTCAAGGTGCTAAGCTTGATGAGAGTTTGCAGAGTCTCAATTTGTTACCCATAGGCGCTGGTGAGTTTACATCTCATGCAGCTGATATGGTTGGTAGGGTGCTAACCTACCAAATGGTTGCTGTCAGGAAATCCCTTCTGAATGAAATAGATTACAAATTCACTTTACTTTACTCTGGGTTTAGAGCAAGGACGGACATCTTTACATATTATACTTAAAATATATACAAAATGCATGTAGTATTCTATGTCATGTTTCTTCCTAAATGACAATAACACTATATATTATTCCTCTTGACAGATGAGCGGTATGTCAAGTGCAGTTTGCACTTTGCTTGAGTGTCATGTGTCAGGGCCCCAGAAGGTAATTTCTCCCTTTGTTGCCCTTATCCCTGCTTCCGGGATTTGAATTCCTCCCTTGTTGCCTTCCTTTCTGCTTGCTGTTCTGGGGTTAATGCGGCCCACTCGTCTGGAGGTAGGTATAGGTAATTCTTCTTCCGGGATTTGGATTCCTCCCTTCTTGCCCTCGTCTCTGCTTGCTGTTCTGGGGTTAATGCCCCCCAGTCGTCTGCAGAGAGGTATTCGATGCCGGAAGGATCCTTTTTCCTTGTTCTCTCCTTGGTTGTTTTCGGGGGAAGCTCCTGGGAGGCCCCCCTTTTGTCAGATAGCATTATGACTTGGTCATACAGCCTACACTCGATACGTAGCTGGTCTTGTGACCATGCTGCGCATCAGGCTGCCAGTAGGTTACCCCCTGGGATTCCTCCGAATAGCTTTTCAAGCAGTAAGCATGATCCCTGCATGGGTGTTCCATTCATGACTGATTCGGCTGCAACACTGTGGGATCAGTGGGATCAGTCTCTCCACCATGTTATCCCCTGGATCTTGACCGGGGGTCCTTACTCCTCTTTCCATCCGTTGCGCCATTGAGGCCCTTTCGGGGATCTCCAGTCTTTTGAGATGTCTCAACATGCGAGCTAGCTTCTCTTGTGCTAGCTTTGGTTGTGCCAGCTCCTCCTGGGCTAGCATGGGTCGCTAGCTCCGGCTACTTCGCCTGCTGTTAGCTCCTGGCTTTGTTAGCCTGTGGTGAGCTAGTTGGCTCTCGTCTGGCTAGGGCCAGCTCATGGGTGTTAGCAGTGGCTTGTTAGCCGATGGCGAGCTAGTTAGCTTCCATCTGGCTAGGGCCAGCTCATGCGTGTTAGCACTGGCTTGTTAGCCGATGGTGAGCTAGTTAGCTTCCGTCTGGCTAGGGCCAGGTCATGGGTGTTAGCACTGGCTTGTTAGCCGATGGCGAGCTAGTTAGCTTCCGTCTGGCTAGGGCCAGCTCATGGGTGTTAGCACTGGCTTGTTAGCCGATGGCGAGCTAGTTAGCTTGCAGTCCTGTGAACGGCCGTTTTGGCTTCGTGTCACGTAGCTTTGGGCTAGGTAGCCATCCAGTTCGCCTTTCTGTGAACGGCCGTTTTGGCTGCGCTTCACATACAGTATCCCATCCTCCCATACAGTATCTTTGGGCTAGGTAGCCATCCAGTTCGCCTTTCTGTGAACGGCCGTTTTGGCTGCGCTTCACATACAGTATCCCATCCTCACATACAGTATCTTTGGGCTAGGTAGCCATCCAGTTCGCCTTTCTGTGAACGGCCGTTTTGGCTGCGCTCCCCATACAGTATCCCATCCTCACATACAGTATCTTTGGGCTAGGTAGCCATCCAGTTCGCCTTTCTGTGAACGGCCGTTTTGGCTGCGCTTCACATACAGTATCCCATCCTCACATACAGTATCTTTGGGCTAGGTAGCCATGCAGTTCGCCTTTCTGTGAACGGCCGTTTCGGCTGCGCTTCACATACAGTATCCCATCCTCACATACAGTATCTTTGGGCTAGGTAGCCATCCAGTTCGCCTTTCTGTGAACGGCCGTTTTGGCTGCGCTTCACATACAGTATCCCATCCTCACATACAGTATCTTTGGGCTAGGTAGCCATCCAGTTCGCCTTTCTGTGAATGGCCGTTTTGGCTGCGCATCACATACAGTATCCCATCCTCACATACAGTATCTTTGGGCTAGGTAGCCATCCAGTTCGCCTTTCTGTGAACGGCCGTTTTGGCTGCGCTTCACATACAGTATCCCATCCTCGTCGCCAGATGTCTCTCTAAACTGCCAGACATTTTAGAGAGAGGGTTTTCTTTACTTATTTTTTTTTCTTTAATCCAATTTTGCG
The DNA here is from genome assembly GCF_963971535.1 of Notolepis coatsorum. Lineage (NCBI taxonomy): Eukaryota > Metazoa > Chordata > Actinopteri > Aulopiformes > Paralepididae > Notolepis > Notolepis coatsorum. The sequence continues at coordinate 157,219,777 of NC_140166.1, forward strand.
GGATCAACCGCTCCACCAGCAATGCCCCCACTATGCAGATGCCCTTAATTTGCCACTGTTCTCCATCGAGGGCCATACAGATCAATATCCTTTGACTGGTGTATTCTAAAGCTCGGTTCTCCGTTTTTTTTTTTTTTTTTTTTATTATTTCTAGTTTATTTTATTTTGGCTGTTATCTTACCGATCTCAGCCCTAACCCAAGGGACGCCATGAAAAGCTACAGGTCGCCTCTATATATCTCAATCACCTACTCGAGATATAAACCCGCGGCCGCTCGATATCCCCCGGCGAGGTGCTAAACTCGCCAAGTTCTCGAGTCAATTTACTATTTCTGTCTAGATTACTTCAAGTCACTGGTCTAGTTATATCCAGTTGATATGAAATGTAATCATGAAGAGTTGTTAATCTCTTCTTGTTTGAAATAAACCGAATGTATTGTCTAGGAGAACTCTTATATCATCCACTATCACCGTCCTCATTTGTGAGGAATGGTCTGTAATACTGCTCATTTGAAAGCTTGATGATCTTACGTCACCGTCACCACCATCACCGTCCTCATTTGTGAGGAATGGTCTGTAATGCTGCTCATTTGAAAGCTTGATGATATTACTTCATCGTTTAATAAGTATTACCACTGTGCTAACACGTAATCATTGTTTGCACTTCCCGGCCCCTCCTGTCCTCCTCCTCCTCCTCCGTCAGCGGAACCGACCGTCTAACCCTGCAGTGATTCAGACGGTCGAGGTCCCACATAAGACAGAGTCAGTCTGGACACAGAGACACCGGAACCCGCAAACAACACCCATCTCCATGCATAGTGTTTCTTATCAGTACATAGCATATACATATATATATATATATATATATATATATATATCTTTTAGCTGAAAAGCATTAACCAGTCAATTGATTCAATCTGTAGTACATGTTGCCAGTACAAATAGTCACCTTCAGAGGAAATCAGGGCGCGGCTGGTATTTGCTGGCATTGCTGGCAGGAATCAGTCCAAGAACTCAATGGATTATAAAAAGTCATTTTTATTTCAATGAAGTTACAGAAAAAGACTTGAGCGGAAATATCCATTACAGTTTAAAAGAAGTATAAAACAAAAACATCTCATCTGGCACGGCTTGTGCCTGGTGTCTGCAAGCAACCTCTTCAAATCTCTCATAAAAAGTCCGTTCCTTGAATGGGCAACAGTCCTTTTTATATTGATATTGTATCATATTTCCGATTGGTCTAAACACAGTGATGTCACAGGGATGTCATTTTCGTTTAGCAAACCAAAATACAATACATAATCCGTATGGACTCCTCCTCCTTTTTACTAGCGTTACTTTTAGTTACCTAGTGTTTTTTTAAGTAAGAGAAAGTCCCTTATTTCTTCAGAACAAACAACTGCTTTGTCTGTGGTAACCACGTGGTATGGTACCAGGCAGTACCGAGCGAGGCCATCCATAAGATTTCTTATCAAGACTCCTTAGAGATGCCCTCCAGAAAACAGTTTTACACATCATTTTAGTATTATTCTCTACTGACAGTTAATTATAAGCATGCCATTATGAAAACTTTTACTGTACACATTAAACATTTAATTGTTATATAGTTTTTAAGATTCTCTCTATCGTTTCAGGACTCCCTGTTTCTCTAAAACTTCACAACCTCAACCTTTAATTCCCTTCCCTTCTGTAAGGGCTAACATTACAGCTTTCTCTCCTCTGCTCAGGGCCACATTCCCCAGGTTAACTCCCCATCGGGGGCCTGCTCTCACAGACAACAGACACCTTCTATGGAGACATTAAAGGCTCAGTTTCATTTTTATAAGTAGAACCATCATTTCACTATCCTCCAGAGTTCAGTTTTTAAAGTCTATAAAAGAATATACTGGTCATATAGGAACGAATCAGGATGTCAATTTCCAAAAGTGTCGCTTGTTGTTCTGTGGCACTTCACACCCTCTCTGTCATCCTGGGAGGTCATTGTCCATCGTCAATTGAATAATTGAATAATGAAGCATATAATTACATGTGAAAAATAGGTATATACCGCTATATAGGAACGAATCAGGATGTCAATTTCCAAAAGTGTCACTTGTTGTTCTGTGGCACTTCACACTATGACAATTCATGGCAGAGCTACTACAAAGTAAATGAGAACATTCTGCATATATTCATTTTCTACATTTCCGCTTATTTTAACAAGGTATATATTTCCTACATGCATAAAGATATTCACATCCAGGTTTTTCTATTAGGTTAAGCAACTGTCTGACTGCTAGCATGTCAAGTTTGAAAGTTCTTGGAGCTTGTATTATTAATCTACATGAGTTTATATGTCTCAACTCCCATACGGCCAGGCTATATTTTGGTTGTTTTTTCCTTTGGGGGTGTATAACAATATCTATCAATTTAATAAGTTTTGCAGTCAAATATATTTATACAAGAATCCATTTCATATATGGGAGACCTTAGAGATGAGGAAAAACATGCTTGTGTTTTGTTCTACCTCCGGTAGGGGTATCTCAAAAACGAAAGCCCTTTTTGACAGTTTGTCACAGCACTAATAGGGTTGTAGACAAGAGAACAGCAAACAGCTAGTGTGACACGTCCAGAAGGCCCAGAAGTGATGATCCAGAATGTTGCACCTAGTGTCCATATTTCTGAAACTCCCACTCCCTGTTATCTAGGGGACACACCTGCCTTGTCTTCAGCCAGCGAGAGAAAACACACACCCCCCTCATCTCCCCGCATGCACCGGGCCCAGGGAACGCCCGGACCCCCAGCCCCATCACCTGAAGCGGGGCAGACATCCAGCCCAGCCCACCACAGCCAGGAAAACACACACTGTAGCAACCCTGGGAGCGTGATGGATGGACTATTTTACTGGTGTTTCATGAAGGTTTATTTTCAGTTCACAACAACATTGCAAATTTAACTAAAAGGTTGCTTTCAAGCTATCCGGAATAAAAATGGAGTAACATGGCTTAGGGATGGAATGATAATACCACCTTTTCACTGCTGATACCGATTCAGAGTACTAAACTTTCAGTATCGGCTGATATCAAGTACCGATCTTCTTCTTTCGTGTATCATCAGATGGCCAACTCCGTGTCCTGCAGCCACGCCCTCGTCTCTGGTCCTACGTCGAAAATACCAGCTTCTGAGGGCGGGCTGTAGAGGGGGCAGCCGGTGATAATATGCTCGGCAGTCTGTTCAGGCTCTCCACACTCGCATGCCGCACTGTCCATGAGGCCCCACTTCTTCATGGAAAACTTGAATCGTCTCCTTTTACATCAACTCCTGGGTCCTGGATGTATCGCTGGATACGGGAAGGCCCAGCCGACTCCCATGATCGTTTCCAGGATGCTGCCAGCCAGGCGTCTCATAGGGTTGTAGACAAGAGAACAGTCATAACGTAGGGTTGTAGACAAGAGAATAGTCATAACGTAGGGTTGTAGACAGGAGGGAAAGCAAACAGCCAGTGTGACACGTCCAGAAGGCCCAGAAGTAATGGTCCAGAATGTTGCACCTAGTGTCCATATTTCTGAAACTCCCACTCCCTGTTATCTAGGGGACACACCTGCCTGGTCTTCAGCCAGCGAGAGATGCAGTGGAAATGAAATGCGTGATTGCAGACACCCCAGGCTACAGTGCACTCCTCAGATGTGGCAGAGGCTTGGTTGGCCTGGCATTCTATACAGAGGTCCATAATGTGATTCCGGCAAATAGCGCAGTTGTCCACCACAATGTCCCAGGCCCACAGTGCCACAGCATTCCACTTTTTAACCAGTCCGCGCGAAATGGCAGAGGGGTTCGATGGCATTGATGAAGATGATGATGTCAATAACAACAATGACTCTCCATGGCCCTATCTGGGACACATTTATGAGTTTGACTGAAAAAACGGCTAAAACATATGCTGCTCTCTCAACACGTCCAGCACTAACTTGAGAACACATTCAGGTGAGCTGATGAAAATCAACTGTTCCCAAACAGCACACAAGTCAGTACACTTTTTGTCAACAGCTTTAACTAAGATAGCTGCTATCATGATGTTCCACTGTAGGCAGAAAATGAACAATATTATTGGGGTGGAGAAAAGAAAAAAAGAGGGAAAAGCAGTGGTTCTCAACCTGTGGGACAGGACCCCCAGGGGGGGTCCCCACATGATTTTGGGGCCATGGAATGTTTTGTGAGTTACATATTTAAATACATTTGGTCATTTAGCTGACACTTTCATTCAAAGCAACTTACAAATTGTGTACAACAAGTCAGTAGGAGTGGTACATATCTAGCAGCCAAGGATAAGTAGTATTGTTTGTCAGTGTCAAGCTTGAATGTTATACTCTGAGTACATACTGTAGTAGTATAGACATATTAGCATAGTTGGTAGTAGTATATACATGGTAGCATAATACTAGTAAAATGAAGTAAAACAATTCAGATATTGAAGAAGTGTGTTTTTGGTTGATAAAGTGGGCAGGTTTCAGAAGATGCAGAGTTTAGGGATAAATAATACATAAAGATAGAATAGAAAAGAAAAAGACCATTACTGCATCAAAAGTAATCAACAAACTATACTATAAAAACTGATAAAACCAAATGGTATTTTTCTTTTCTTTTGTAGAGGCTGCACCCAGCTAAACTTGCCTTCCTGGATTTTGTACATAATACAAGTTCATGTTAAAAGGATGACACAAAAAGCCAGACCGAGGGCTTGTTTCAGTTTTATAATAAACAATCAAACTGAGAATTTTTTTTCCTGCCTATTTGTTTGGTGGAAACTTGGTCACGAAGTCAAAAAAAAAAGAAGAAAAAAAAAGTAGTGCCGATGTAGCTAGCTATTTTTGCCATGTTCTTGTAGTGTAGCTTGCTACATTTCTCTGGGGATAGCTTCGATTGTAGTTGAGCTATATTTAATCGAGAGTAACTTGTAGTGTAGCTTGCTACATTTTCCAAGTAGCTTGCCCATCACTGCATTCTAGAACATTTGTGATGTCACAGTATGATGTCATAATATTTTTTTTTGTGGTGACAAACTCATTTATGATGAACTTAAAGTCTAGTTCCGCAGAGTAAAGTGCAACTTAAGCAACAAGAAAAACAAAAGGAATAATAATAATAATAATAAAAAGAAAAAAGAAAGAAACATTCCGCCATGCACTGCAATACCCTTCTGTCGCACTGCCACGCGACAGAAGGTCAACCCGTCACTATCGGCGACCGCAAATGAGATCACGTCATAAATCAATCTGTCTAGACTGTCGCGCATAACTCTGCAATGTTAGGTTGTATAGGACAATTTCAGTCTTAAATCATTTTCCACATCCAGTCTGTGCCTGTATTTAGTTTTCATGCTGGTGAGATTCAGATTCAGTTTTATTGTTGCATCTTGTCGCATTCACATACAAAAAGAGATAAATTCTTGGGTCTTGCCCCCTCGACCTACAGCATGTCAATAAAATACACAATAGAATACATAGGAAAGAAACACAATAAAAACCAGCATAATGATTTAAGAAAAAGTGACAGTGCTGAGTGGTGATATAGAAAGTGCAACAGTAGAATAAAATAAAATGTACATACAGTACTTAACCTGTTCCACCCATGGAATATTTTCGCCTAAAATATATACCTAGGTAAATGGAATATTGCTCCACTTTTACAAGGCTATTTGCATATTAATGGTATCTAGGGACATCTATGGACCTCAGGGAATGTATTCACAGTGTCAGAAATATTGTGTCTATTACTAGGCTTGCTTAAATTGCGTATTACTGCCCTCCTCAGTTCTTATACTGCGCCCACAATTGAGAAAACTTAAAGGAAAACTCCAACATTCTGGGAAACCCCCCCTCCCCTTCAGCCCAGCCCCATCACCTGAAGCGCAGCCCACCACCACAGCCAGGAAAACACACACTGTAGCAACCCTGGGAGAGTGATGGATGGACTATTTTATTGGTGTTTCATGAAGGTTTATTTTCAGTTCACAACAACATTGCAAATTTAACTAAAAGGTTGCTTTCAAGCTATCCGGAATACAAATGGAGTAACATGGCTTAGGGATGGAATGATATTACCACCTTTTCACTGCTGATACCGATTCAGAGTACTAAACTTTCAGTATCGGCTGATATCAAGTACCGATCTTCTTCTTTCGTGTATCATCAGATGGCCAACTCCGTGTCCTGCAGCCACGCCCTCGTCTCTGGTCCTGCGTCGAAAATACCAGCTTCTGAGGGCGGGCTGTAGAGGGGGCAGCCGGTGATAATATGCTCGGCAGTCTGTTCAGGCTCTCCACACTCGCATGCCGCACTGACCATGAGGCCCCACTTCTTCATGGAAAACTTGAAGCGCCCGACTCCAGTGCATAGACGGTTCAGCGAGGTCCATAGATGGCGTGGCAAATCGTCTCCTTTTACATTAACTCCTGGGTCCTGGATGTATCGCTGGATACGGGAGGGCCCAGCCGACACCCATGATCGTTTCCAGGATGCTGCCAGCCAGGCGTCTCATAGGGTTGTAGACAAGAGAACAGTCATAACGTAGGGTTGTAGACAAGAGAATAGTCATAACGTAGGGTTGTAGACAGGAGGGAAAGCAACCAGCCAGTGTGACACGTCCAGAAGGCCCAGAAGTAATGGTCCAGAATGTTGCACCTAGTGTCCATATTTCTGAAACTCCCACTCCCTGTTATCTAGGGGACACACCTGCCTGGTCTTCAGCCAGCGAGAGATGCAGTGGAAATGAAATGCGTGATTGCAGACACCCCAGGCTACAGTGCACTCCTCAGATGTGGCAGAGGCTTGGTTGGCCTGGCATTCTATACAGAGGTCCATAATGTGATTCCGGCAAATAGCGCAGTTGTCCACCACAATGTCCCAGGCCCACAGTGCCACAGCATTCCACTTTTTAACTTCAAAACGTTTCTTGCTTGCACCACTGTTCGTGCCACTTGGGGTATCAACATCCATAGCTGCTGCCATCTTGACTGATCTTGTTTTGATTTTGAGAACAGATCTTTCCTGCGTATATATATTTATATCACAAATGTTCTAGAATGTCCTATTATGACATCATACAACATTCTAGAACATTTGTGATGTCACAGTATGATGTCATAATAGAACATTCTAGAACATTTGTGATGTTACCGTATTATGTCATAATAGAACATTCTAGAACATCTGTGATGTCACATTATGATGTCATAATAGCACATGCTAGAACATTTGTGACGTCACAGTATGATGTCATAATAGAACATTCTAGAACATTTGTGATGTTACAGTGATCTCATAATACAACATTCTAGAACATTTGTGATGTCACAGTATGATGTCATAATACAACATTCTAGAACATTTGTGTTGTCACAGTATGATGTCATAATATTTGTTTTTGTGGTGACAAACTCATTTATGGTGAACTTAAAGTCTAGTTCCGCAGATTAAAGTGCAACACTTTGGCTGCCTAAGGTTAAATTCATGATATACCATAGATTGCCAGCGCTATTTGTCTATGGAGAAAGTCCCCTTCTTTGCAGGGCTATAACTTTTTAAATTCTATTGCTACATTGCCATTATTAGGGCCCATTCAAAGTCCTATATGTATTGTTCATTGTGTAGCAACGTTAAACTTTTTCATTCACATATTCATAGTAAAGTATGGTCTAATGTATAAGTATGTTTTCATCTCTTTCTGCAGCTTTCTCCAGAACGTGATATATAGCCCCAAATGCATTATATTGATGATGAAATACAGTTTGATGGCAATCAGCGCGATATAAAAAATTCCAACTAGACGTACTTCTAGAAGTTACTACACGTCATCTGATGTTGACCGGATGGGCGAGGGGGCGTTTATAATTCCGTGGGCAGCGTTATACCAATCATCTAATGTGGGTCAAATGTTGATAATAGCAGTTAGTATCGAAGACGGTAACGTTACACGCTCAAACTCACCCCAGTCTCCGCGCGCCGTTGGGCGATCATCGTAGAGTAGAAATTCTATCATTATGGGATGGCGATTTACCCGGTCCATCTCCAGCTTGTATAATGGTATATACGTCCAAATCATGTTGTTTATCGAGTTATTGGCAATCGATCGCTATGTAGCGTGACGAGCCAGAGTCACGGGACATGTACCGAGTGGCCGGAAGCAATACGGACGTCTAGCACAACCTCTATGGCACATCCTGTTTAAGCGATTGCGCCGATCGGCCACCAGATGGCGCTCCTGAACCGCCAGAGAGCTCAGTGGGTCCTGCTGGTGGATCTCAGGCCAGCGGAGGGGACATATGAATCCGATCGCAGATTTTTGAAATATTGATATAAGGACGACGTAAAGCGTCCTCCGGCAACTTGAGCATGGCCGGGAATGACGTCTAAAGACGGTTCCCGGCACCCAAAGTGTTAAACAACAAGAAAAACAAAAGGAATAATAATAATAATAAAAAGAAAAAAGAAAGAAACATTCCGCCATGCACTGCAAGACCCTTCTGTCGCACTGCCATGCGACAGAAGGTCAACCCGTCACTATCGGCGACCGCAAATGAGATCACGTCATAAATCAATCTGTCTAGACTGTCGCGCATAACTCTGCAATGTTAGGTTGTATAGGACAATTTCAGTCTTAAATCATTTTCCACATCCAGTCTGTGCCTGTATTTAGTGTTCATGCTGGTGAGATTCAGATTCAGTTTTATTGTTGCATCTTTTCGCATTCACATACAAAAAGAGATAAATTCTTGGGTCTTGTACCCCTCGACCTACAGCATGTCAATAAAATACACAATAGAATACATAGGAAAGAAACACAATAAAAACCAGCATAATGATTTAAGAAAAAGTGACAGTGCTGAGTGGTGATATAGAAAGTGCAACAGTAGAATAAAATAAAATGTACATACAGTACTTAACCTGTTCCACCCATGGAATATTTTCGCCTAAAATATATACCTAGGTAAATGGAATATTGCTCCACTTCTACAAGGTCCATTTGCATATTATTGGTATCTAGGGACATCTATGGACCTCAGGGAATGTTTTCACAGTGTCAGAAATATTGTGTCTATTACTAGGCTTGCTTAAATTGCGTATTACTGGCCTCCTCAGTTCTTATACTGCGCCCACAATTGAGAAAACTTAAAGGAAAACTCCAACATTCTGGGAAACCAGTCCATTCAACCCCCCCCCCCCCCGCGGCGCTAGACAAGAAAACACACACCCCCCTCATCTCATCTCCCCGCATGCACCGGGCCCAGGGAACGCCCGGACCCCCAGCCCAGCCCCATCACCTGAAGCGCAGCCCACCACCACAGCCAGGAAAACACACACTGTAGCAACCCTGGGAGAGTGATGGATGGACTATTTTACTGGTGTTTCATGATGGTTTATTTTCAGTTCACAACAACATTGCAAATTTAACTAAAAGGTTGCTTTCAAGCTATCCGGAATAAAAATGGAGTAACATGGCTTAGGGATGGAATGATATTACCACCTTTTCACTGCTGATACGATTCAGAGTACTAAACTTTCAGTATCGGCTGATATCAAGTACCGATCTTCTTCTTTCGTGTATCATCAGATGGCCAACTCCGTGTCCTGCAGCCACGCCCTCGTCTCTGGTCCTACGTCGAAAATACCAGCTTCTGAGGGCGGGCTGTAGAGGGGGCAGCCGGTGATAATATGCTCGGCAGTCTGTTCAGGCTCTCCACACTCGCATGCCGCACTGTCCATGAGGCCCCACTTCTTCATGGAAAACTTGAAGCGCCCGACTCCAGTGCGTAGACGGTTCAGCGAGGTCCATAGATGGCGTGGCAAATCGTCTCCTTTTACATTAACTCCTGGGTCCTGGATGTATCGCTGGATACGGGAGGGCCCAGCCGACTCCCATGATCGTTTCCAGGATGCTGCCAGCCAGGCGTCTCATAGGGTTGTAGACAAGAGAACAGTCATAACGTAGGGTTGTAGACAAGAGAATAGTCATAACGTAGGGTTGTAGACAGGAGGGAAAGCAAACAGCCAGTGTGACACGTCCAGAAGGCCCAGAAGTAATGGTCCAGAATGTTGCACCTAGTGTCCATATTTCTGAAACTCCCACTCCCTGTTATCTAGGGGACACACCTGCCTGGTCTTCAGCCAGCGAGAGATGCAGTGGAAATGAAATGCGTGATTGCAGACACCCCAGGCTACAGTGCACTCCTCAGATGTGGCAGAGGCTTGGTTGGCCTGGCATTCTATACAGAGGTCCATAATGTGATTCCGGCAAATAGCGCAGTTGTCCACCACAATGTCCCAGGCCCACAGTGCCACAGCATTCCACTTTTTAACTTCAAAACGTTTCTTGCTTGCACCACTGTTCGTGCCACTTGGGGTATCAACATCCATAGCTGCTGCCATCTTGACTGATCTTGTTTTGATTTTGAGAACAGATCTGTCCTGCGTATATATATTTATATCACAAATGTTCTAGAATGTCCTATTATGACATCATACAACATTCTAGAACATTTGTGATGTCACAGTATGATGTCATAATAGAACATTCTAGAACATTTGTGATGTTACCGTGTGATGTCATAATAGAACATTCTAGAACATCTGTGATGTCACAGTATGATGTCATAATAGCACATGCTAGAACATTTGTGACGTCACAGTATGATGTCATAATAGAACATTCTAGAACATTTGTGATGTTACAGTGATCTCATAATACAACATTCTAGAACATTTGTGATGTCACAGTATGATGTCATAATACAACATTCTAGAACATTTGTGATGTCACAGTATGATGTCATAATATTTGTTTTTGTGGTGACAAACTCATTTATGGTGAACTTAAAGTCTAGTTCCGCAGAGTAAAGTGCAACTTAAGCAACAAGAAAAACAAAAGGAATAATAATAATAATAAAAAGAAAAAAGAAAGAAACATTCCACCATGCCACGCGACAGAAGGTCAACCCGTCACTATCGGCTACCGCAAATGAGATCACGTCATAAATCAATCTGTCTAGACTGTCGCGCATAACTCTGCAATGTTAGGTTGTATAGGACAATTTCAGTCTTAAATCATTTTCCACATCCAGTCTGTGCCTGTATTTAGTTTTCATGCTGGTGAGATTCAGATTCAGTTTTATTGTTGCATCTTGTCGCATTCACATACAAAAAGATATAAATTCTTGGGTATTGCCCCCTCGACCTACAGCATGTCAATAAAATACACAATAGAATACATAGGAACGAAACACAATAAAAACCAGCATAATGATTTAAGAAAAAGTGACAGTGCTGAGTGGTGATATAGAAAGTGCAACAGTAGAATAAAATAAAATGTACATACAGTACTTAACCTGTTCCACCCATGGAATATTTTCGCCTAAAATATATACCTAGGTAAATGGAATATTGCCCCACTTCTACAAGGCTATTTGCATATTATTGGTATCTAGGGACATCTATGGACCTCAGGGAATGTATTCACAGTGTCAGAAATATTGTGTCTATTACTAGGCTTGCTTAAATTGCGTATTACTGCCCTCCTCAGTTCTTATACTGCGCCCACAATTGAGAAAACTTAAAGGAAAACTCCAACATTCTGGGAAACCAGCCCATTCAACCCCCCCCCCCCCGGAGCTAGACAAGAAAACACACACCCCCCTCATCTCATCTCCCCGCATGCACCGGGCCCAGGGAACGTCCGGACCCCCAGCCCAGCCCCATCACCTGAAGCGCAGCCCACCACCACAGCCAGGAAAACACACACTGTAGCAACCCTGGGAGAGTGATGGATGGACTATTTTACTGGTGTTTCATGAAGGTTTATTTTCAGTTCACAACAACATTGCAAATTTAACTAAAAGGTTGCTTTCAAGCTATCCGGAATAAAAATGGAGTAACATGGCTTAGGGATGGAATGATATTACCACCTTTTCACTGCTGATACCGATTCAGAGTACTAAACTTTCAGTATCGGCTGATATCAAGTACCGATCTTCTTCTTTCGTGTATCATCAGATGGCCAACTCCGTGTCCTGCAGCCACGCCCTCGTCTCTGGTCCTGCGTCGAAAATACCAGCTTCTGAGGGCGGGCTGTAGAGGGGGCAGCCGGTGATAATATGCTCGGCAGTCTGTTCAGGCTCTCCACACTTGCATGCCGCACTGTCCATGAGGCCCCACTTCTTCATGGAAACCAGAAGCGCCCGACTCCAGTGCATAGACGGTTCAGCGAGGTCCATAGATGGCGTGGCAAATCGTCTCCTTTTACATTAACTCCTGGGTCCTGGATGTATCGCTGGATACGGGAGGGCCCAGCCGACTCCCATGATCGTTTCCAGGATGCTGCCAGCCAGGCGTCTCATAGGGTTGTAGACAAGAGAACAGTCATAACGTAGTGTTGTAGACAAGAGAATAGTCATAACGTAGGGTTGTAGACAGGAGGGAAAGCAAACAGCCAGTGTGACACGTCCAGAAGACCCAGAAGTAATGGTCCAGAATGTTGCACCTAGTGTCCATATTTCTGAAACTCCCACTCCCTGTTATCTAGGGGACACACCTGCCTGGTCTTCAGCCAGCGAGAGATGCAGTGGAAATGAAATGCGTGATTGCAGACACCCCAGGCTACAGTGCACTCCTCAGATGTGGCAGAGGCTTGGTTGGCCTGGCATTCTATACAGAGGTCCATAATGTGATTCCGGCAAATAGCGCAGTTGTCCACCACAATGTCCCAGGCCCACAGTGCCACAGCATTCCACTTTTTAACTTCAAAACGTTTCTTGCTTGCACCACTGTTCGTGCCACTTGGGGTATCAACATCCATAGCTGCTGCCATCTTGACTGATCTTGTTTTGATTTTGAGAACAGATCTTTCCTGCGTATATATATTTATATCACAAATGTTCTAGAATGTCCTATTATGACATCATACAACATTCTAGAACATTTGTGATGTCACAGTATGATGTCATAATAGAACATTCTAGAACATTTGTGATGTTACCGTATGCTGTCATAATAGAACATTCTAGAACATCTGTGATGTCACAGTATGATGTCATAATAGCACATGCTAGAACATTTGTGACGTCACAGTATGATGTCATAATAGAACATTCTAGAACATTTGTGATGTTACAGTGATCTCATAATACAACATTCTAGAACATTTGTGATGTCACAGTATGATGTCATAATACAACATTCTAGAACATTTGTGATGTCACAGTATGATGTCATAATATTTGTTTTTGTGGTGACAAACTCATTTATGGTGAACTTAAAGTCTAGTTCCGCAGAGTAAAGTGCACCTTAAGCAACAAGAAAAACAAAAGGAATAATAATAATAATAAAAAGAAAAAAGAAAGAAACATTCCGCCATGCACTGCAAGACCCTTCTGTCGCACTGCCATGCGACAGAAGGTCAACCCGTCACTATCGGCGACCGCAAATGAGATCATGTCATACTGTAAATCAATCTGTCTAGACTGTCGCGCATAACTCTGCAATGTTAGGTTGTATAGGACAATTTCAGTCTTAAATCATTTTCCACATCCAGTCTGTGCCTGTATTTAGTGTTCATGCTGGTGAGATTCAGATTCAGTTTTATTGTTGCATCTTGTCGCATTCACATACAAAAAGAGATACATTCTTGGGTCTTGCCCCCTCGACCTACAGCATGTCAATAAAATACACAATAGAATACATAGGAAAGAAACACAATAAAAACCAGCATAATGATTTAAGAAAAAGTGACAGTGCTGAGTGGTGATATAGAAAGTGCAACAGTAGAATAAAATAAAATGTACATACAGTACTTAACCTGTTCCACCCATGGAATATTTTCGCCTAAAATATATAACTAGGTAAATGGAATATTGCTCCATTTCTACAAGGACCATTTGCATATTATTGGTATCTAGGGACATATATGGACCTCAGGGAATGTATTCACAGTGTCAGAAATATTGTGTCTATTACTAGGCTTGCTTAAATTGTGTATTACTGCCCTCCTCAGTTCTTATACTGCGCCCACAATTGAGAAAACTTAAAGGAAAACTCCAACATTCTGGGAAACCAGCCCATTCAACCCCCCCCCCCCCCCCCCCGGAGCTAGACAAGAAAACACACACCCCCCTCATCTCATCTCCCCGCATGCACCGGGCCCAGGGAACGCCCGGACCCCCAGCCCAGCCCCATCACCTGAAGCGCAGCCCACCACCACAGCCAGGAAAACACACACTGTAGCAACCCTGGGAGAGTGATGGATGGACTATTTTACTGGTGTTTCATGAAGGTTTATTTTCAGTTCACAACAACATTGCAAATTTAACTAACTAGGTTGCTTTCAAGCTATCCGGAATAAAAATGGAGTAACATGGCTTAGGGATGGAATGATATTACCACCTTTTCACTGCTGATACCGATTCAGAGTACTAAACTTTCAGTATCGGCTGATATCAAGTACCGATCTTCTTCTTTCGTGTATCATCAGATGGCCGACTCCGTGTCCTGCAGCCACGCCCTCGTCTCTGGTCCTGCGTCGAAAATACCAGCTTCTGAGGGCGGGCTGTAGAGGGGGCAGCCGGTGATAATATGCTCGGCAGTCTGTTCAGGCTCTCCACACTTGCATGCCGCACTGTCCATGAGGCCCCACTTCTTCATGGAAACCAGAAGCGCCCGACTCCAGTGCATAGACGGTTCAGCGAGGTCCATAGATGGCGTGGCAAATCGTCTCCTTTTACATTAACTCCTGGGTCCTGGATGTATCGCTGGATACGGGAGGGCCCAGCCGACTCCCATGATCGTTTCCAGGATGCTGCCAGCCAGGCGTCTCATAGGGTTGTAGACAAGAGAACAGTCATAACGTAGGGTTGTAGACAAGAGAATAGTCATAACGTAGGGTTGTAGACAGGAGGGAAAGCAAACAGCCAGTGTGACACGTCCAGAAGACCCAGAAGTAATGGTCCAGAATGTTGCACCTAGTGTCCATATTTCTGAAACTCCCACTCCCTGTTATCTAGGGGACACACCTGCCTGGTCTTCAGCCAGCGAGAGATGCAGTGGAAATGAAATGCGTGATTGCAGACACCCCAGGCTACAGTGCACTCCTCAGATGTGGCAGAGGCTTGGTTGGCCTGGCATTCTATACAGAGGTCCATAATGTGATTCCGGCAAATAGCGCAGTTGTCCACCACAATGTCCCAGGCCCACAGTGCCACAGCATTCCACTTTTTAACTTCAAAACGTTTCTTGCTTGCACCACTGTTCGTGCCACTTGGGGTATCAACATCCATAGCTGCTGCCATCTTGACTGATCTTGTTTTGATTTTGAGAACAGATCTTTCCTGCGTATATATATTTATATCACAAATGTTCTAGAATGTCCTATTATGACATCATACAACATTCTAGAACATTTGTGATGTCACAGTATGATGTCATAATAGAACATTCTAGAACATTTGTGATGTTACCGTATGATGTCATAATAGAACATTCTAGAACATCTGTGATGTCACAGTATGATGTCATAATAGCACATGCTAGAACATTTGTGACGTCACAGTATGATGTCATAATAGAACATTCTAGAACATTTGTGATGTTACAGTGATCTCATAATACAACATTCTAGAACATTTGTGATGTCACAGTATGATGTCATAATACAACATTCTAGAACATTTGTGATGTCACAGTATGATGTCATAATATTTGTTTTTGTGGTGACAAACTCATTTATGGTGAACTTAAAGTCTAGTTCCGCAGAGTAAAGTGCACCTTAAGCAACAAGAAAAACAAAAGGAATAATAATAATAATAAAAAGAAAAAAGAAAGAAACATTCCGCCATGCACTGCAAGACCCTTCTGTCGCACTGCCATGCGACAGAAGGTCAACCCGTCACTATCGGCGACCGCAAATGAGATCATGTCATACTGTAAATCAATCTGTCTAGACTGTCGCGCATAACTCTGCAATGTTAGGTTGTATAGGACAATTTCAGTCTTAAATCATTTTCCACATCCAGTCTGTGCCTGTATTTAGTGTTCATGCTGGTGAGATTCAGATTCAGTTTTATTGTTGCATCTTGTCGCATTCACATACAAAAAGAGATACATTCTTGGGTCTTGCCCCCTCGACCTACAGCATGTCAATAAAATACACAAAAGAATACATAGGAAAGAAACACTATAAAAACCAGCATAATGATTTAAGAAAAAGTGACAGTGCTGAGTGGTGATATAGAAAGTGCAACAGTAGAATAAAATAAAATGTACATACAGTACTTAACCTGTTCCACCCATGGAATATTTTCGCCTAAAATATATAACTAGGTAAATGGAATATTGCTCCATTTCTACAAGGACCATTTGCATATTATTGGTATCTAGGGACATATATGGACCTCAGGGAATGTATTCACAGTGTCAGAAATATTGTGTCTATTACTAGGCTTGCTTAAATTGTGTATTACTGCCCTCCTCAGTTCTTATACTGCGCCCACAATTGAGAAAACTTAAAGGAAAACTCCAACATTCTGGGAAACCAGCCCATTCAACCCCCCCCCCCCCCCCCCGGAGCTAGACAAGAAAACACACACCCCCCTCATCTCATCTCCCCGCATGCACCGGGCCCAGGGAACGCCCGGACCCCCAGCCCAGCCCCATCACCTGAAGCGCAGCCCACCACCACAGCCAGGAAAACACACACTGTAGCAACCCTGGGAGAGTGATGGATGGACTATTTTACTGGTGTTTCATGAAGGTTTATTTTCAGTTCACAACAACATTGCAAATTTAACTAACTAGGTTGCTTTCAAGCTATCCGGAATAAAAATGGAGTAACATGGCTTAGGGATGGAATGATATTACCACCTTTTCACTGCTGATACCGATTCAGAGTACTAAACTTTCAGTATCGGCTGATATCAAGTACCGATCTTCTTCTTTCGTGTATCATCAGATGGCCAACTCCGTGTCCTGCAGCCACGCCCTCGTCTCTGGTCCTGCGTCGAAAATACCAGCTTCTGAGGGCGGGCTGTAGAGGGGGCAGCCGGTGATAATATGCTCGGCAGTCTGTTCAGGCTCTCCACACTTGCATGCCGCACTGTCCATGAGGCCCCACTTCTTCATGGAAACCAGAAGCGCCCGACTCCAGTGCATAGACGGTTCAGCGAGGTCCATAGATGGCGTGGCAAATCGTCTCCTTTTACATTAACTCCTGGGTCCTGGATGTATCGCTGGATACGGGAGGGCCCAGCCGACTCCCATGATCGTTTCCAGGATGCTGCCAGCCAGGCGTCTCATAGGGTTGTAGACAAGAGAACAGTCATAACGTAGGGTTGTAGACAAGAGAATAGTCATAACGTAGGGTTGTAGACAGGAGGGAAAGCAAACAGCCAGTGTGACACGTCCAGAAGACCCAGAAGTAATGGTCCAGAATGTTGCACCTAGTGTCCATATTTCTGAAACTCCCACTCCCTGTTATCTAGGGGACACACCTGCCTGGTCTTCAGCCAGCGAGAGATGCAGTGGAAATGAAATGCGTGATTGCAGACACCCCAGGCTACAGTGCACTCCTCAGATGTGGCAGAGGCTTGGTTGGCCTGGCATTCTATACAGAGGTCCATAATGTGATTCCGGCAAATAGCGCAGTTGTCCACCACAATGTCCCAGGCCCACAGTGCCACAGCATTCCACTTTTTAACTTCAAAACGTTTCTTGCTTGCACCACTGTTCGTGCCACTTGGGGTATCAACATCCATAGCTGCTGCCATCTTGACTGATCTTGTTTTGATTTTGAGAACAGATCTTTTCTG
This sequence comes from Notolepis coatsorum, assembly GCF_963971535.1. NCBI lineage: Eukaryota > Metazoa > Chordata > Actinopteri > Aulopiformes > Paralepididae > Notolepis > Notolepis coatsorum. The sequence continues at coordinate 157,237,600 of NC_140166.1, forward strand.
CGTATATATATTTATATCACAAATGTTCTAGAATGTCCTATTATGACATCATACAACATTCTAGAACATTTGTGATGTCACAGTATGATGTCATAATAGAACATTCTAGAACATTTGTGATGTTACCGTATGATGTCATAATAGAACATTCTAGAACATCTGTGATGTCACAGTATGATGTCATAATAGCACATGCTAGAACATTTGTGACGTCACAGTATGATGTCATAATAGAACATTCTAGAACATTTGTGATGTTACAGTGATCTCATAATACAACATTCTAGAACATTTGTGATGTCACAGTATGATGTCATAATACAACATTCTAGAACATTTGTGATGTCACAGTATGATGTCATAATATTTGTTTTTGTGGTGACAAACTCATTTATGGTGAACTTAAAGTCTAGTTCCGCAGAGTAAAGTGCACCTTAAGCAACAAGAAAAACAAAAGGAATAATAATAATAATAATAAAAAGAAAAAAGAAAGAAACATTCCGCCATGCACTGCAAGACCCTTCTGTCGCACTGCCATGCGACAGAAGGTCAACCCGTCACTATCGGCGACCGCAAATGAGATCATGTCATACTGTAAATCAATCTGTCTAGACTGTCGCGCATAACTCTGCAATGTTAGGTTGTATAGGACAATTTCAGTCTTAAATCATTTTCCACATCCAGTCTGTGCCTGTATTTAGTGTTCATGCTGGTGAGATTCAGATTCAGTTTTATTGTTGCATCTTGTCGCATTCACATACAAAAAGAGATACATTCTTGGGTCTTGCCCCCTCGACCTACAGCATGTCAATAAAATACACAATAGAATACATAGGAAAGAAACACAATAAAAACCAGCATAATGATTTAAGAAAAAGTGACAGTGCTGAGTGGTGATATAGAAAGTGCAACAGTAGAATAAAATAAAATGTACATACAGTACTTAACCTGTTCCACCCATGGAATATTTTCGCCTAAAATATATACCTAGGTAAATGGAATATTGCCCCACTTCTACAAGGCTATTTGCATATTATTGGTATCTAGGGACATCTATGGACCTCAGGGAATGTATTCACAGTGTCAGAAATATTGTGTCTATTACTAGGCTTGCTTAAATTGCGTATTACTGCCCTCCTCAGTTCTTATACTGCGCCCACAATTGAGAAAACTTAAAGGAAAACTCCAACATTCTGGGAAACCAGCCCATTCAACCCCCCCCCCCCCCCCCGGAGCTAGACAAGAAAACACACACCCCCCTCATCTCATCTCCCCGCATGCACCGGGCCCAGGGAACGTCCGGACCCCCAGCCCAGCCCCATCACCTGAAGCGCAGCCCACCACCACAGCCAGGAAAACACACACTGTAGCAACCCTGGGAGAGTGATGGATAGACTATTTTACTGGTGTTTCATGAAGGTTTATTTTCAGTTCACAACAACATTGCAAATTTAACTAAAAGGTTGCTTTCAAGCTATCCGGAATAAAAATGGAGTAACATGGCTTAGGGATGGAATGATATTACCACCTTTTCACTGCTGATACCGATTCAGAGTACTAAACTTTCAGTATCGGCTGATATCAAGTACCGATCTTCTTCTTTCGTGTATCATCAGATGGCCAACTCCGTGTCCTGCAGCCACGCCCTCGTCTCTGGTCCTGCGTCGAAAATACCAGCTTCTGAGGGCGGGCTGTAGAGGGGGCAGCCGGTGATAATATGCTCGGCAGTCTGTTCAGGCTCTCCACACTTGCATGCCGCACTGTCCATGAGGCCCCACTTCTTCATGGAAACCAGAAGCGCCCGACTCCAGTGCATAGACGGTTCAGCGAGGTCCATAGATGGCGTGGCAAATCGTCTCCTTTTACATTAACTCCTGGGTCCTGGATGTATCGCTGGATACGGGAGGGCCCAGCCGACTCCCATGATCGTTTCCAGGATGCTGCCAGCCAGGCGTCTCATAGGGTTGTAGACAAGAGAACAGTCATAACGTAGTGTTGTAGACAAGAGAATAGTCATAACGTAGGGTTGTAGACAGGAGGGAAAGCAAACAGCCAGTGTGACACGTCCAGAAGACCCAGAAGTAATGGTCCAGAATGTTGCACCTAGTGTCCATATTTCTGAAACTCCCACTCCCTGTTATCTAGGGGACACACCTGCCTGGTCTTCAGCCAGCGAGAGATGCAGTGGAAATGAAATGCGTGATTGCAGACACCCCAGGCTACAGTGCACTCCTCAGATGTGGCAGAGGCTTGGTTGGCCTGGCATTCTATACAGAGGTCCATAATGTGATTCCGGCAAATAGCGCAGTTGTCCACCACAATGTCCCAGGCCCACAGTGCCACAGCATTCCACTTTTTAACTTCAAAACGTTTCTTGCTTGCACCACTGTTCGTGCCACTTGGGGTATCAACATCCATAGCTGCTGCCATCTTGACTGATCTTGTTTTGATTTTGAGAACAGATCTTTCCTGCGTATATATATTTATATCACAAATGTTCTAGAATGTCCTATTATGACATCATACAACATTCTAGAACATTTGTGATGTCACAGTATGATGTCATAATAGAACATTCTAGAACATTTGTGATGTTACCGTATGATGTCATAATAGAACATTCTAGAACATCTGTGATGTCACAGTATGATGTCATAATAGCACATGCTAGAACATTTGTGACGTCACAGTATGATGTCATAATAGAACATTCTAGAACATTTGTGATGTTACAGTGATCTCATAATACAACATTCTAGAACATTTGTGATGTCACAGTATGATGTCATAATACAACATTCTAGAACATTTGTGATGTCACAGTATGATGTCATAATATTTGTTTTTGTGGTGACAAACTCATTTATGGTGAACTTAAAGTCTAGTTCCGCAGAGTAAAGTGCACCTTAAGCAACAAGAAAAACAAAAGGAATAATAATAATAATAAAAAGAAAAAAGAAAGAAACATTCCGCCATGCACTGCAAGACCCTTCTGTCGCACTGCCATGCGACAGAAGGTCAACCCGTCACTATCGGCGACCGCAAATGAGATCATGTCATACTGTAAATCAATCTGTCTAGACTGTCGCGCATAACTCTGCAATGTTAGGTTGTATAGGACAATTTCAGTCTTAAATCATTTTCCACATCCAGTCTGTGCCTGTATTTAGTGTTCATGCTGGTGAGATTCAGATTCAGTTTTATTGTTGCATCTTGTCGCATTCACATACAAAAAGAGATACATTCTTGGGTCTTGCCCCCTCGACCTACAGCATGTCAATAAAATACACAATAGAATACATAGGAAAGAAACACAATAAAAACCAGCATAATGATTTAAGAAAAAGTGACAGTGCTGAGTGGTGATATAGAAAGTGCAACAGTAGAATAAAATAAAATGTACATACAGTACTTAACCTGTTCCACCCATGGAATATTTTCGCCTAAAATATATAACTAGGTAAATGGAATATTGCTCCATTTCTACAAGGACCATTTGCATATTATTGGTATCTAGGGACATATATGGACCTCAGGGAATGTATTCACAGTGTCAGAAATATTGTGTCTATTACTAGGCTTGCTTAAATTGTGTATTACTGCCCTCCTCAGTTCTTATACTGCGCCCACAATTGAGAAAACTTAAAGGAAAACTCCAACATTCTGGGAAACCAGCCCATTCAACCCCCCCCCCCCCCCCCCCCGGAGCTAGACAAGAAAACACACACCCCCCTCATCTCATCTCCCCGCATGCACCGGGCCCAGGGAACGCCCGGACCCCCAGCCCAGCCCCATCACCTGAAGCGCAGCCCACCACCACAGCCAGGAAAACACACACTGTAGCAACCCTGGGAGAGTGATGGATGGACTATTTTACTGGTGTTTCATGAAGGTTTATTTTCAGTTCACAACAACATTGCAAATTTAACTAACTAGGTTGCTTTCAAGCTATCCGGAATAAAAATGGAGTAACATGGCTTAGGGATGGAATGATATTACCACCTTTTCACTGCTGATACCGATTCAGAGTACTAAACTTTCAGTATCGGCTGATATCAAGTACCGATCTTCTTCTTTCGTGTATCATCAGATGGCCGACTCCGTGTCCTGCAGCCACGCCCTCGTCTCTGGTCCTGCGTCGAAAATACCAGCTTCTGAGGGCGGGCTGTAGAGGGGGCAGCCGGTGATAATATGCTCGGCAGTCTGTTCAGGCTCTCCACACTTGCATGCCGCACTGTCCATGAGGCCCCACTTCTTCATGGAAACCAGAAGCGCCCGACTCCAGTGCATAGACGGTTCAGCGAGGTCCATAGATGGCGTGGCAAATCGTCTCCTTTTACATTAACTCCTGGGTCCTGGATGTATCGCTGGATACGGGAGGGCCCAGCCGACTCCCATGATCGTTTCCAGGATGCTGCCAGCCAGGCGTCTCATAGGGTTGTAGACAAGAGAACAGTCATAACGTAGGGTTGTAGACAAGAGAATAGTCATAACGTAGGGTTGTAGACAGGAGGGAAAGCAAACAGCCAGTGTGACACGTCCAGAAGACCCAGAAGTAATGGTCCAGAATGTTGCACCTAGTGTCCATATTTCTGAAACTCCCACTCCCTGTTATCTAGGGGACACACCTGCCTGGTCTTCAGCCAGCGAGAGATGCAGTGGAAATGAAATGCGTGATTGCAGACACCCCAGGCTACAGTGCACTCCTCAGATGTGGCAGAGGCTTGGTTGGCCTGGCATTCTATACAGAGGTCCATAATGTGATTCCGGCAAATAGCGCAGTTGTCCACCACAATGTCCCAGGCCCACAGTGCCACAGCATTCCACTTTTTAACTTCAAAACGTTTCTTGCTTGCACCACTGTTCGTGCCACTTGGGGTATCAACATCCATAGCTGCTGCCATCTTGACTGATCTTGTTTTGATTTTGAGAACAGATCTTTCCTGCGTATATATATTTATATCACAAATGTTCTAGAATGTCCTATTATGACATCATACAACATTCTAGAACATTTGTGATGTCACAGTATGATGTCATAATAGAACATTCTAGAACATTTGTGATGTTACCGTATGATGTCATAATAGAACATTCTAGAACATCTGTGATGTCACAGTATGATGTCATAATAGCACATGCTAGAACATTTGTGACGTCACAGTATGATGTCATAATAGAACATTCTAGAACATTTGTGATGTTACAGTGATCTCATAATACAACATTCTAGAACATTTGTGATGTCACAGTATGATGTCATAATACAACATTCTAGAACATTTGTGATGTCACAGTATGATGTCATAATATTTGTTTTTGTGGTGACAAACTCATTTATGGTGAACTTAAAGTCTAGTTCCGCAGAGTAAAGTGCACCTTAAGCAACAAGAAAAACAAAAGGAATAATAATAATAATAAAAAGAAAAAAGAAAGAAACATTCCGCCATGCACTGCAAGACCCTTCTGTCGCACTGCCATGCGACAGAAGGTCAACCCGTCACTATCGGCGACCGCAAATGAGATCATGTCATACTGTAAATCAATCTGTCTAGACTGTCGCGCATAACTCTGCAATGTTAGGTTGTATAGGACAATTTCAGTCTTAAATCATTTTCCACATCCAGTCTGTGCCTGTATTTAGTGTTCATGCTGGTGAGATTCAGATTCAGTTTTATTGTTGCATCTTGTCGCATTCACATACAAAAAGAGATACATTCTTGGGTCTTGCCCCCTCGACCTACAGCATGTCAATAAAATACACAAAAGAATACATAGGAAAGAAACACTATAAAAACCAGCATAATGATTTAAGAAAAAGTGACAGTGCTGAGTGGTGATATAGAAAGTGCAACAGTAGAATAAAATAAAATGTACATACAGTACTTAACCTGTTCCACCCATGGAATATTTTCGCCTAAAATATATAACTAGGTAAATGGAATATTGCTCCATTTCTACAAGGACCATTTGCATATTATTGGTATCTAGGGACATATATGGACCTCAGGGAATGTATTCACAGTGTCAGAAATATTGTGTCTATTACTAGGCTTGCTTAAATTGTGTATTACTGCCCTCCTCAGTTCTTATACTGCGCCCACAATTGAGAAAACTTAAAGGAAAACTCCAACATTCTGGGAAACCAGCCCATTCAACCCCCCCCCCCCCCCCCCCCCCCCCCCCCCCCGGAGCTAGACAAGAAAACACACACCCCCCTCATCTCATCTCCCCGCATGCACCGGGCCCAGGGAACGCCCGGACCCCCAGCCCAGCCCCATCACCTGAAGCGCAGCCCACCACCACAGCCAGGAAAACACACACTGTAGCAACCCTGGGAGAGTGATGGATGGACTATTTTACTGGTGTTTCATGAAGGTTTATTTTCAGTTCACAACAACATTGCAAATTTAACTAACTAGGTTGCTTTCAAGCTATCCGGAATAAAAATGGAGTAACATGGCTTAGGGATGGAATGATATTACCACCTTTTCACTGCTGATACCGATTCAGAGTACTAAACTTTCAGTATCGGCTGATATCAAGTACCGATCTTCTTCTTTCGTGTATCATCAGATGGCCAACTCCGTGTCCTGCAGCCACGCCCTCGTCTCTGGTCCTGCGTCGAAAATACCAGCTTCTGAGGGCGGGCTGTAGAGGGGGCAGCCGGTGATAATATGCTCGGCAGTCTGTTCAGGCTCTCCACACTTGCATGCCGCACTGTCCATGAGGCCCCACTTCTTCATGGAAACCAGAAGCGCCCGACTCCAGTGCATAGACGGTTCAGCGAGGTCCATAGATGGCGTGGCAAATCGTCTCCTTTTACATTAACTCCTGGGTCCTGGATGTATCGCTGGATACGGGAGGGCCCAGCCGACTCCCATGATCGTTTCCAGGATGCTGCCAGCCAGGCGTCTCATAGGGTTGTAGACAAGAGAACAGTCATAACGTAGGGTTGTAGACAAGAGAATAGTCATAACGTAGGGTTGTAGACAGGAGGGAAAGCAAACAGCCAGTGTGACACGTCCAGAAGACCCAGAAGTAATGGTCCAGAATGTTGCACCTAGTGTCCATATTTCTGAAACTCCCACTCCCTGTTATCTAGGGGACACACCTGCCTGGTCTTCAGCCAGCGAGAGATGCAGTGGAAATGAAATGCGTGATTGCAGACACCCCAGGCTACAGTGCACTCCTCAGATGTGGCAGAGGCTTGGTTGGCCTGGCATTCTATACAGAGGTCCATAATGTGATTCCGGCAAATAGCGCAGTTGTCCACCACAATGTCCCAGGCCCACAGTGCCACAGCATTCCACTTTTTAACTTCAAAACGTTTCTTGCTTGCACCACTGTTCGTGCCACTTGGGGTATCAACATCCATAGCTGCTGCCATCTTGACTGATCTTGTTTTGATTTTGAGAACAGATCTTTTCTGCGTATATATATTTATATCACAAATGTTCTAGAATGTCCTATTATGACATCATACAACATTCTAGAACATTTGTGATGTCACAGTATGATGTCATAATAGAACATTCTAGAACATTTGTGATGTTACCGTATGATGTCATAATAGAACATTCTAGAACATCTGTGATGTCACAGTATGATGTCATAATAGCACATGCTAGAACATTTGTGACGTCACAGTATGATGTCATAATAGAACATTCTAGAACATTTGTGATGTTACAGTGATCTCATAATACAACATTCTAGAACATTTGTGATGTCACAGTATGATGTCATAATACAACATTCTAGAACATTTGTGATGTCACAGTATGATGTCATAATATTTGTTTTTGTGGTGACAAACTCATTTATGGTGAACTTAAAGTCTAGTTCCGCAGAGTAAAGTGCACCTTAAGCAACAAGAAAAACAAAAGGAATAATAATAATAATAAAAAGAAAAAAGAAAGAAACATTCCGCCATGCACTGCAAGACCCTTCTGTCGCACTGCCATGCGACAGAAGGTCAACCCGTCACTATCGGCGACCGCAAATGAGATCATGTCATACTGTAAATCAATCTGTCTAGACTGTCGCGCATAACTCTGCAATGTTAGGTTGTATAGGACAATTTCAGTCTTAAATCATTTTCCACATCCAGTCTGTGCCTGTATTTAGTGTTCATGCTGGTGAGATTCAGATTCAGTTTTATTGTTGCATCTTGTCGCATTCACATACAAAAAGAGATACATTCTTGGGTCTTGCCCCCTCGACCTACAGCATGTCAATAAAATACACAATAGAATACATAGGAAAGAAACACAATAAAAACCAGCATAATGATTTAAGAAAAAGTGACAGTGCTGAGTGGTGATATAGAAAGTGCAACAGTAGAATAAAATAAAATGTACATACAGTACTTAACCTGTTCCACCCATGGAATATTTTCGCCTAAAATATATACCTAGGTAAATGGAATATTGCCCCACTTCTACAAGGCTATTTGCATATTATTGGTATCTAGGGACATCTATGGACCTCAGGGAATGTATTCACAGTGTCAGAAATATTGTGTCTATTACTAGGCTTGCTTAAATTGCGTATTACTGCCCTCCTCAGTTCTTATACTGCGCCCACAATTGAGAAAACTTAAAGGAAAACTCCAACATTCTGGGAAACCAGCCCATTCAACCCCCCCCCCCCCCCGGAGCTAGACAAGAAAACACACACCCCCCTCATCTCATCTCCCCGCATGCACCGGGCCCAGGGAACGTCCGGACCCCCAGCCCAGCCCCATCACCTGAAGCGCAGCCCACCACCACAGCCAGGAAAACACACACTGTAGCAACCCTGGGAGAGTGATGGATAGACTATTTTACTGGTGTTTCATGAAGGTTTATTTTCAGTTCACAACAACATTGCAAATTTAACTAAAAGGTTGCTTTCAAGCTATCCGGAATAAAAATGGAGTAACATGGCTTAGGGATGGAATGATATTACCACCTTTTCACTGCTGATACCGATTCAGAGTACTAAACTTTCAGTATCGGCTGATATCAAGTACCGATCTTCTTCTTTCGTGTATCATCAGATGGCCAACTCCGTGTCCTGCAGCCACGCCCTCGTCTCTGGTCCTGCGTCGAAAATACCAGCTTCTGAGGGCGGGCTGTAGAGGGGGCAGCCGGTGATAATATGCTCGGCAGTCTGTTCAGGCTCTCCACACTTGCATGCCGCACTGTCCATGAGGCCCCACTTCTTCATGGAAACCAGAAGCGCCCGACTCCAGTGCATAGACGGTTCAGCGAGGTCCATAGATGGCGTGGCAAATCGTCTCCTTTTACATTAACTCCTGGGTCCTGGATGTATCGCTGGATACGGGAGGGCCCAGCCGACTCCCATGATCGTTTCCAGGATGCTGCCAGCCAGGCGTCTCATAGGGTTGTAGACAAGAGAACAGTCATAACGTAGTGTTGTAGACAAGAGAATAGTCATAACATAGGGTTGTAGACAGGAGGGAAAGCAAACAGCCAGTGTGACACGTCCAGAAGACCCAGAAGTAATGGTCCAGAATGTTGCACCTAGTGTCCATATTTCTGAAACTCCCACTCCCTGTTATCTAGGGGACACACCTGCCTGGTCTTCAGCCAGCGAGAGATGCAGTGGAAATGAAATGCGTGATTGCAGACACCCCAGGCTACAGTGCACTCCTCAGATGTGGCAGAGGCTTGGTTGGCCTGGCATTCTATACAGAGGTCCATAATGTGATTCCGGCAAATAGCGCAGTTGTCCACCACAATGTCCCAGGCCCACAGTGCCACAGCATTCCACTTTTTAACTTCAAAACGTTTCTTGCTTGCACCACTGTTCGTGCCACTTGGGGTATCAACATCCATAGCTGCTGCCATCTTGACTGATCTTGTTTTGATTTTGAGAACAGATCTTTCCTGCGTATATATATTTATATCACAAATGTTCTAGAATGTCCTATTATGACATCATACAACATTCTAGAACATTTGTGATGTCACAGTATGATGTCATAATAGAACATTCTAGAACATTTGTGATGTTACCGTATGATGTCATAATAGAACATTCTAGAACATCTGTGATGTCACAGTATGATGTCATAATAGCACATGCTAGAACATTTGTGACGTCACAGTATGATGTCATAATAGAACATTCTAGAACATTTGTGATGTTACAGTGATCTCATAATACAACATTCTAGAACATTTGTGATGTCACAGTATGATGTCATAATACAACATTCTAGAACATTTGTGATGTCACAGTATGATGTCATAATATTTGTTTTTGTGGTGACAAACTCATTTATGGTGAACTTAAAGTCTAGTTCCGCAGAGTAAAGTGCACCTTAAGCAACAAGAAAAACAAAAGGAATAATAATAATAATAAAAAGAAAAAAGAAAGAAACATTCCGCCATGCACTGCAAGACCCTTCTGTCGCACTGCCATGCGACAGAAGGTCAACCCGTCACTATCGGCGACCGCAAATGAGATCATGTCATACTGTAAATCAATCTGTCTAGACTGTCGCGCATAACTCTGCAATGTTAGGTTGTATAGGACAATTTCAGTCTTAAATCATTTTCCACATCCAGTCTGTGCCTGTATTTAGTGTTCATGCTGGTGAGATTCAGATTCAGTTTTATTGTTGCATCTTGTCGCATTCACATACAAAAAGAGATACATTCTTGGGTCTTGCCCCCTCGACCTACAGCATGTCAATAAAATACACAATAGAATACATAGGAAAGAAACACAATAAAAACCAGCATAATGATTTAAGAAAAAGTGACAGTGCTGAGTGGTGATATAGAAAGTGCAACAGTAGAATAAAATAAAATGTACATACAGTACTTAACCTGTTCCACCCATGGAATATTTTCGCCTAAAATATATACCTAGGTAAATGGAATATTGCCCCACTTCTACAAGGCTATTTGCATATTATTGGTATCTAGGGACATCTATGGACCTCAGGGAATGTATTCACAGTGTCAGAAATATTGTGTCTATTACTAGGCTTGCTTAAATTGCGTATTACTGCCCTCCTCAGTTCTTATACTGCGCCCACAATTGAGAAAACTTAAAGGAAAACTCCAACATTCTGGGAAACCAGCCCATTCAACCCCCCCCCCCCCCCCGGAGCTAGACAAGAAAACACACACCCCCCTCATCTCATCTCCCCGCATGCACCGGGCCCAGGGAACGTCCGGACCCCCAGCCCAGCCCCATCACCTGAAGCGCAGCCCACCACCACAGCCAGGAAAACACACACTGTAGCAACCCTGGGAGAGTGATGGATAGACTATTTTACTGGTGTTTCATGAAGGTTTATTTTCAGTTCACAACAACATTGCAAATTTAACTAAAAGGTTGCTTTCAAGCTATCCGGAATAAAAATGGAGTAACATGGCTTAGGGATGGAATGATATTACCACCTTTTCACTGCTGATACCGATTCAGAGTACTAAACTTTCAGTATCGGCTGATATCAAGTACCGATCTTCTTCTTTCGTGTATCATCAGATGGCCAACTCCGTGTCCTGCAGCCACGCCCTCGTCTCTGGTCCTGCGTCGAAAATACCAGCTTCTGAGGGCGGGCTGTAGAGGGGGCAGCCGGTGATAATATGCTCGGCAGTCTGTTCAGGCTCTCCACACTTGCATGCCGCACTGTCCATGAGGCCCCACTTCTTCATGGAAACCAGAAGCGCCCGACTCCAGTGCATAGACGGTTCAGCGAGGTCCATAGATGGCGTGGCAAATCGTCTCCTTTTACATTAACTCCTGGGTCCTGGATGTATCGCTGGATACGGGAGGGCCCAGCCGACTCCCATGATCGTTTCCAGGATGCTGCCAGCCAGGCGTCTCATAGGGTTGTAGACAAGAGAACAGTCATAACGTAGTGTTGTAGACAAGAGAATAGTCATAACATAGGGTTGTAGACAGGAGGGAAAGCAAACAGCCAGTGTGACACGTCCAGAAGACCCAGAAGTAATGGTCCAGAATGTTGCACCTAGTGTCCATATTTCTGAAACTCCCACTCCCTGTTATCTAGGGGACACACCTGCCTGGTCTTCAGCCAGCGAGAGATGCAGTGGAAATGAAATGCGTGATTGCAGACACCCCAGGCTACAGTGCACTCCTCAGATGTGGCAGAGGCTTGGTTGGCCTGGCATTCTATACAGAGGTCCATAATGTGATTCCGGCAAATAGCGCAGTTGTCCACCACAATGTCCCAGGCCCACAGTGCCACAGCATTCCACTTTTTAACTTCAAAACGTTTCTTGCTTGCACCACTGTTCGTGCCACTTGGGGTATCAACATCCATAGCTGCTGCCATCTTGACTGATCTTGTTTTGATTTTGAGAACAGATCTTTCCTGCGTATATATATTTATATCACAAATGTTCTAGAATGTCCTATTATGACATCATACAACATTCTAGAACATTTGTGATGTCACAGTATGATGTCATAATAGAACATTCTAGAACATTTGTGATGTTACCGTATGATGTCATAATAGAACATTCTAGAACATCTGTGATGTCACAGTATGATGTCATAATAGCACATGCTAGAACATTTGTGACGTCACAGTATGATGTCATAATAGAACATTCTAGAACATTTGTGATGTTACAGTGATCTCATAATACAACATTCTAGAACATTTGTGATGTCACAGTATGATGTCATAATACAACATTCTAGAACATTTGTGATGTCACAGTATGATGTCATAATATTTGTTTTTGTGGTGACAAACTCATTTATGGTGAACTTAAAGTCTAGTTCCGCAGAGTAAAGTGCACCTTAAGCAACAAGAAAAACAAAAGGAATAATAATAATAATAAAAAGAAAAAAGAAAGAAACATTCCGCCATGCACTGCAAGACCCTTCTGTCGCACTGCCATGCGACAGAAGGTCAACCCGTCACTATCGGCGACCGCAAATGAGATCATGTCATACTGTAAATCAATCTGTCTAGACTGTCGCGCATAACTCTGCAATGTTAGGTTGTATAGGACAATTTCAGTCTTAAATCATTTTCCACATCCAGTCTGTGCCTGTATTTAGTGTTCATGCTGGTGAGATTCAGATTCAGTTTTATTGTTGCATCTTGTCGCATTCACATACAAAAAGAGATACATTCTTGGGTCTTGCCCCCTCGACCTACAGCATGTCAATAAAATACACAATAGAATACATAGGAAAGAAACACAATAAAAACCAGCATAATGATTTAAGAAAAAGTGACAGTGCTGAGTGGTGATATAGAAAGTGCAACAGTAGAATAAAATAAAATGTACATACAGTACTTAACCTGTTCCACCCATGGAATATTTTCGCCTAAAATATATAACTAGGTAAATGGAATATTGCTCCATTTCTACAAGGACCATTTGCATATTATTGGTATCTAGGGACATATATGGACCTCAGGGAATGTATTCACAGTGTCAGAAATATTGTGTCTATTACTAGGCTTGCTTAAATTGTGTATTACTGCCCTCCTCAGTTCTTATACTGCGCCCACAATTGAGAAAACTTAAAGGAAAACTCCAACATTCTGGGAAACCAGCCCATTCAACCCCCCCCCCCCCCCCCCCCCGGAGCTAGACAAGAAAACACACACCCCCCTCATCTCATCTCCCCGCATGCACCGGGCCCAGGGAACGCCCGGACCCCCAGCCCAGCCCCATCACCTGAAGCGCAGCCCACCACCACAGCCAGGAAAACACACACTGTAGCAACCCTGGGAGAGTGATGGATGGACTATTTTACTGGTGTTTCATGAAGGTTTATTTTCAGTTCACAACAACATTGCAAATTTAACTAACTAGGTTGCTTTCAAGCTATCCGGAATAAAAATGGAGTAACATGGCTTAGGGATGGAATGATATTACCACCTTTTCACTGCTGATACCGATTCAGAGTACTAAACTTTCAGTATCGGCTGATATCAAGTACCGATCTTCTTCTTTCGTGTATCATCAGATGGCCAACTCCGTGTCCTGCAGCCACGCCCTCGTCTCTGGTCCTGCGTCGAAAATACCAGCTTCTGAGGGCGGGCTGTAGAGGGGGCAGCCGGTGATAATATGCTCGGCAGTCTGTTCAGGCTCTCCACACTTGCATGCCGCACTGTCCATGAGGCCCCACTTCTTCATGGAAACCAGAAGCGCCCGACTCCAGTGCATAGACGGTTCAGCGAGGTCCATAGATGGCGTGGCAAATCGTCTCCTTTTACATTAACTCCTGGGTCCTGGATGTATCGCTGGATACGGGAGGGCCCAGCCGACTCCCATGATCGTTTCCAGGATGCTGCCAGCCAGGCGTCTCATAGGGTTGTAGACAAGAGAACAGTCATAACGTAGGGTTGTAGACAAGAGAATAGTCATAACGTAGGGTTGTAGACAGGAGGGAAAGCAAACAGCCAGTGTGACACGTCCAGAAGACCCAGAAGTAATGGTCCAGAATGTTGCACCTAGTGTCCATATTTCTGAAACTCCCACTCCCTGTTATCTAGGGGACACACCTGCCTGGTCTTCAGCCAGCGAGAGATGCAGTGGAAATGAAATGCGTGATTGCAGACACCCCAGGCTACAGTGCACTCCTCAGATGTGGCAGAGGCTTGGTTGGCCTGGCATTCTATACAGAGGTCCATAATGTGATTCCGGCAAATAGCGCAGTTGTCCACCACAATGTCCCAGGCCCACAGTGCCACAGCATTCCACTTTTTAACTTCAAAACGTTTCTTGCTTGCACCACTGTTCGTGCCACTTGGGGTATCAACATCCATAGCTGCTGCCATCTTGACTGATCTTGTTTTGATTTTGAGAACAGATCTTTCCTGCGTATATATATTTATATCACAAATGTTCTAGAATGTCCTATTATGACATCATACAACATTCTAGAACATTTGTGATGTCACAGTATGATGTCATAATAGAACATTCTAGAACATTTGTGATGTTACCGTATGATGTCATAATAGAACATTCTAGAACATCTGTGATGTCACAGTATGATGTCATAATAGCACATGCTAGAACATTTGTGACGTCACAGTATGATGTCATAATAGAACATTCTAGAACATTTGTGATGTTACAGTGATCTCATAATACAACATTCTAGAACATTTGTGATGTCACAGTATGATGTCATAATACAACATTCTAGAACATTTGTGATGTCACAGTATGATGTCATAATATTTGTTTTTGTGGTGACAAACTCATTTATGGTGAACTTAAAGTCTAGTTCCGCAGAGTAAAGTGCACCTTAAGCAACAAGAAAAACAAAAGGAATAATAATAATAATAAAAAGAAAAAAGAAAGAAACATTCCGCCATGCACTGCAAGACCCTTCTGTCGCACTGCCATGCGACAGAAGGTCAACCCGTCACTATCGGCGACCGCAAATGAGATCATGTCATACTGTAAATCAATCTGTCTAGACTGTCGCGCATAACTCTGCAATGTTAGGTTGTATAGGACAATTTCAGTCTTAAATCATTTTCCACATCCAGTCTGTGCCTGTATTTAGTGTTCATGCTGGTGAGATTCAGATTCAGTTTTATTGTTGCATCTTGTCGCATTCACATACAAAAAGAGATACATTCTTGGGTCTTGCCCCCTCGACCTACAGCATGTCAATAAAATACACAATAGAATACATAGGAAAGAAACACAATAAAAACCAGCATAATGATTTAAGAAAAAGTGACAGTGCTGAGTGGTGATATAGAAAGTGCAACAGTAGAATAAAATAAAATGTACATACAGTACTTAACCTGTTCCACCCATGGAATATTTTCGCCTAAAATATATAACTAGGTAAATGGAATATTGCTCCATTTCTACAAGGACCATTTGCATATTATTGGTATCTAGGGACATATATGGACCTCAGGGAATGTATTCACAGTGTCAGAAATATTGTGTCTATTACTAGGCTTGCTTAAATTGTGTATTACTGCCCTCCTCAGTTCTTATACTGCGCCCACAATTGAGAAAACTTAAAGGAAAACTCCAACATTCTGGGAAACCAGCCCATTCAACCCCCCCCCCCCCCCCCCCCCCCGGAGCTAGACAAGAAAACACACACCCCCCTCATCTCATCTCCCCGCATGCACCGGGCCCAGGGAACGCCCGGACCCCCAGCCCAGCCCCATCACCTGAAGCGCAGCCCACCACCACAGCCAGGAAAACACACACTGTAGCAACCCTGGGAGAGTGATGGATGGACTATTTTACTGGTGTTTCATGAAGGTTTATTTTCAGTTCACAACAACATTGCAAATTTAACTAAAAGGTTGCTTTCAAGCTATCCGGAATAAAAATGGAGTAACATGGCTTAGGGATGGAATGATATTACCACCTTTTCACTGCTGATACCGATTCAGAGTACTAAACTTTCAGTATCGGCTGATATCAAGTACCGATCTTCTTCTTTCGTGTATCATCAGATGGCCAACTCCGTGTCCTGCAGCCACGCCCTCGTCTCTGGTCCTGCGTCGAAAATACCAGCTTCTGAGGGCGGGCTGTAGAGGGGGCAGCCGGTGATAATATGCTCGGCAGTCTGTTCAGGCTCTCCACACTTGCATGCCGCACTGTCCATGAGGCCCCACTTCTTCATGGAAACCAGAAGCGCCCGACTCCAGTGCATAGACGGTTCAGCGAGGTCCATAGATGGCGTGGCAAATCGTCTCCTTTTACATTAACTCCTGGGTCCTGGATGTATCGCTGGATACGGGAGGGCCCAGCCGACTCCCATGATCGTTTCCAGGATGCTGCCAGCCAGGCGTCTCATAGGGTTGTAGACAAGAGAACAGTCATAACGTAGGGTTGTAGACAAGAGAATAGTCATAACGTAGGGTTGTAGACAGGAGGGAAAGCAAACAGCCAGTGTGACACGTCCAGAAGGCCCAGAAGTAATGGTCCAGAATGTTGCACCTAGTGTCCATATTTCTGAAACTCCCACTCCCTGTTATCTAGGGGACACACCTGCCTGGTCTTCAGCCAGCGAGAGATGCAGTGGAAATGAAATGCGTGATTGCAGACACCCCAGGCTACAGTGCACTCCTCAGATGTGGCAGAGGCTTGGTTGGCCTGGCATTCTATACAGAGGTCCATAATGTGATTCCGGCAAATAGCGCAGTTGTCCACCACAATGTCCCAGGCCCACAGTGCCACAGCATTCCACTTTTTAACTTCAAAACGTTTCTTGCTTGCACCACTGTTCGTGCCACTTGGGGTATCAACATCCATAGCTGCTGCCATCTTGACTGATCTTGTTTTGATTTTGAGAACAGATCTTCTTCTTCTTCTTTAGAATTTCCGGCAGTGTAGACGCATCGTGGCGTATTACTGCCCTCCGCAATTCTTTTGATGAGCTCTTCTTCTTCTTCTTAGATCTTTCCTGCGTATATAAATTTATATCACAAATGTTCTAGAATGTCCTATTATGACATCATACAGCATTCTAGAACATTTGTGATGTCACAGTATGATGTCATAATAGAAAAGTCTAGAACATTTGTGATGTTACCGTATGATGTCATAATAGAACATTCTAGAACATCTGTGATGTCACAGTATGATGTCATAATAGAACATTCTAGAACATTTGTGATGTCACAGTATGATGTCATAATATAACATTCTAGAACATTTGTGATGTCATAATAGTACATTCTAGAACATTTGTGATGTCACAGTATGATGTCATAATAGAACATTCTAGAATATTTGTGATGTCACAGTATGTCATAATAGAACATTCTAGAACATTTGTGATGTCATAATAGATGGAGCACTTTTTCATCCTAAATCTAACCAATCGAACTTTCACCCAGAGTGAAAATTATGTAATTTGCAGATGTGGGAACGAGAATCTTTTTCTAGCCACTTCTCAGCCTTCACCATACATACGGCCTATAATAAGTTAGTTATGATGTCGTAAAAAACAATATTGAGTTAAATCATGGGTCAAAATCTACCAGCGAACACCATAAACAGAAACAGCTTTCGAACACAATAAGTAGAGAGAGGGTTGGGGGCCGTAGATTGTGGCCTTTCACCTAGGTGTGGACTAAGCTATTGTTTGGGGCAACCAAAAGGAATTCTTCCACACTTTCTGTCCTGGGAATTTCATCCCCCCTCCATCAGCTATAAACTGAACATTGTGTCACCTGACAGCCACACTTTGATAGCCTGACAGTTCCCACTGATGCCCATTTAATATATTACCCTTTGATATCCAAGCTGTTTGTAATCTAAGGGTTCCTCAGAAGAGGGATGCCTCGTGAGATATATCAGAGGCTTGGGAACTGGGAATACAGCAGGGAAAGGGGGATGAAATGCAATAGTAAAACGTTTGAAAGGAAGATTCGGTGACACTATTCAATAACCCAAATGTGTTTAGAGCTATTTCCAGACGTCCCCCAACGAGTGTTTGTCACGAGGTCATGATGCGCTCTGAAAAAAACATTTATTGATCACAGGTTTATTGTAGGAGTGACACGTGACGGCTGACGGTGAATTATATTTGCGACAATCACGCTATTGCAGTGGCCATTTGAATTATACCTCTCAGTGTTTAACCTGAAGTGTCAGACTGTCTGATCCTCAAAGGAGTAATGTGAAGCTATCGCATGCGCTAAACAAGGGCTATTGTTCAGTCGTCTGGCAGAAACCCACGCTTCCTGAGATATGATAGATCAGCCTAGTTAATTTGTTTTTCCGCGCAATTTATAATATTCATCCTTGCAGATGACTAATTTTCACAGCGCTCTTGCCTTTTTCTAAAGAAGCAATTACCTGGCGTTCCTAGTATCTGTCATGTCCCAGGCAGTAATAGATTAAACTAATTTCTCAACTGACCTTGATTGTAGAGGCTTATGCGTTTTAAGTGTTGCCGCAATCATACAGTCCCTCTATGTATCCGTTAATGAGGTACCAACAGCTAATTATGCAAATGAGCTGTCACAACAGGAGACCGATACACACGTTGCCGGTAATGTTATTCTCTTCAGTGTGACGTTTTGTAGCAGCCATTTAGAACAAATGCACGCTCATCAGATAGGCCTAATTGTCAAGAACTCCACACCTTATAAATCACGTTCTCCTCCCCAAAATATAATGGTTTAATAGATTCTCTAAACTTGCAGTTAGAAAAGTTCCATGTCCTCAAGGAGCCGATTTGAGGTGGAATTTACAATCCATACGTCAGGGAATAAAAAGGAAAGAGTGGAAAATAAAAAGGAACCAGGCCTTCCCCAGGACATTGCACCATTTCTTGACAAGATGGTACTGAGTCACAACTAGGGGGTGGTCTGTGCCCCCCACCCCAGGAAAGCAAACAATTGGCAATAAAGAAAGCCATCTGCTGTAATTTCCTGCAACTTAAAAACATAATATCAATAAAATAGCAAACAAAAGTTCCAAATTCGTTATTTGTTTAACCCCCTGAGGTCTAGAGTTTGTAGCTCCACCTTCTCAGAATATTCTCTTTTTTTTTGTTACATAATGTAAAATTACAGATTCATACCTTCAAAATAAGCCATCAATTGTCAAATTTGAGACGATAGTTTTCAATCAAAGTCCTATCAAACATTCTGTTAAAATCCTAACTACTTTTCAGGATAGGACTAGAACTTGATCCAAGTTCATTCAGCTATCTGATGAGAGAACTACACTCCCAGAATTCAATGTGATCATTGTCACTAGAACCATTTCACACCTGGAGCAAAGGCCCAGTCATTCCTTTGTTATTCCAGTGAATGGACCCAGCAGGAGGCCTAGCCTAGCGACAAGCGGCCACTACATAGTTGGGTATTGAAAAAATGCTCATATCCAAAAGTATTAGAGAGAGAGAGAGAGATAGAGAGAGAGAGATGGTATTTACAGTACTGTACCATATCAAAAAAAAATAAGCAAACCAATAACAATTTGTGGTTGTATTTCTCTAGAATGACTAGAAGACCTTCTGGGGTGGACGCCAAGCCTGTTCACACAACAGCAGGAACTTGCTGCACAGCCGCATGAATTTATTTTCATTGATGAGGCTGGATTCAACCTAAGCCAAACAACACACATTCAAATCCAACCCTAACTAACCTTACTGTCATGCACTTGTCCTAATATACTAACCTACACTGTAGCACTCAACACTTTGATGAACATTGTTAGTTACTCAGCTGATAGAGTTGTGCCCTTCCTGATGACTTGTCGTACAGAACTTGTAAGTCGCTTTGGATAAAAGCGTCAGCTAAATGACTAGATGTAAATGTTATGTGTAAATGTGTAAATGTAAATGTGTGTGTGTGTGTGTGTGTGTGTGTGTGTGTGTGTGTGTGTGTGTGTGTGTGTGTGTGTGTGTGTGTGTGTGTGTGTGTGTGTGTGTGTGTGTGTGTGTGTGTGTGTGCGTGCGCGCGTGTGTGAAAGTAAGACATCCTTGACTTAGTAAACTCACTGACAGCACGTGTGGCAGATTTATATCCAGCTTTTAATTTGATCGTTTGTTTGTGTGTTTCTGTGTGTGTGTGTGTCTGTAAATGACTAGATGTAAATGTAATGTGTAAATGTGTAAATGTAAATGTGTGTGTGTGTGTCTGTCTGTCTGTGTATGTGTGTGTGTGTGTATGTGTGTGTGTGTGTGTGTGTCTGTGAAACATGTCTTGTACTCATTTACCTCACTAAATACAGCAATGTGTAACTGTAGATTTCAAGAGAGAGAGAGAGAGAGAGAGAGAGAGAGAGAGAGAGAGAGAAAGAGAGAGAGAGAGAGAGAGAGAGAGAGAGAGAGAGAGAGAGAGAGAGAGAGAGAGAGAGAGAGAGAGACATTTATAATAATTATATTATTAATTCGTTTTTTTACACACACACACTAATAACATGATCATAACCAAACCAATTTCAAATGTATCATCAAGTACAAAATAGATTTGATCATAATATTTATGAGAATGCATGTTTTTTCACACTACAGGAGGAGTATGTCACAGGATGTAGTATTCCTTCTAGATGGTTCTGACGGCACAAGGAATGGATTCCCAGCTATGCGTAATTTTGTTGAGAGAGTGGTGGAGAAACTCAATGTGGGAGAAAACAAAGACCGCGTCTCTGTGGTCCAGTACAGCAGAGATCAAGAGGTTCATTTCTATCTGAACACATACACCACAAAAGAGGATATTCTTGCCATTTGCATTTGTGGTTGTATTTCTCTAGAATGAGAGAGAGAGAAATGAGAGAGAGAGAGAGAGAGAGAGAGAGAGAGAGAGAGAGAGAGAGAGAGAGAGAGAGAGAGAGAGAGAGAGAGAGAGAGAGAGAGAGAGAGAGAGAGAGAGAGAGAGAGAGAGAGAGAGAGAGAAAGAAAGAAAGAAAGAAAGAAAGAAAGAAAGAAAGAAAGAAAGAAAGAAAGAAAGAAAGAAAGAAAGAAAGAAAGAAAGAAAGAAAGAAAGAAAGAAAGAAAGAAAGAAGGTGTGTGTGTGTACATGTCCACGGATGTGCGCTTGCCATAGTGATTGATGACACTTCACAGGCATGTCTTTAGTATAGGTTAGAAAGCAACCTGGGCCCTGTTTCTCGTACCTGGTTCAACTAAGTCGATCAAGATGTCATTATCCAGATTCAGTTAACCCGATGTTTGAAGCCGGGATTTTCCTGTTCCTCGAAGGTGGATTCAGTCTCGTTAACTCGATTCAGACTTGAGACCCAGGCTAAGTGCGCGCGGCCGCTTCAGGTGAAAAGCCAGCACGTATCGATGGCAGAGATCCGAACGGCATTGATTGATTAATTGATTTAAAACTTTATTGACAGATTGCAATACGGCTCAATCGCCTCGCCGACAAGTTAAATGCGTTATCTATAGGCTAATTTTAAGTCCCTCATTACCTCAATCAATCAGATTATATTTCTTTAAACTTGCCTGCTGGATTGAATAATCAAATGAGATCTTGCTAGCGAAAATAATTAGTTAAACAGTTATCCAGAATCACGATACGGCTCTCTTACCCATTGATTGATGTATAGTCGATCTTTAACTTATCTCCACTGTGGTCTAACGGGTTGTTCTTTTGACTTTCACGCAGACGACCGGGGTTCGAAACCCTAGTCTTTTCCTTCTTTTTGCAATATAGGAATAATTCAATTTGGTGCACGTTGAGAGCTATATAAAGAATGACATCCTCAATGCATGTAGATTTATAATATTTTAACTTAAAACCAGGCTACTTTGGCGTATAATCATTAATATTATATTCAAAAAAATTATATTGGAAACACGGGGTTTCGAAGACCGGTCGCTGGGTTGGCAGGCTTGAGCACTACCGCTGCGCCACTGTGCCAGATGGGATAAATTCATTGTTTATACATTAATGAACGAGAGACCCGTGTTTAGAATATTCTTTATTTTGAATGAAGTTTTATTTCTTTATCCTCATTCATTAATGTGACGTCAACGGCTCATTCAATTTCTCAAATCCGTCAAACAGCGCATCTCATCAGACATCTTAATCCCAGTTACAATTAAAATAACCACGTCATAATGTGTACATCGCACCGAGCGAGCGCCACGGTATATATAACGTGCATTATTTAGGACTGTGTGAATTTAGTATCAGCATTTTGGGTCTATTTTACATTTCAAAAGCCCCCTCTGGAAGAATGGAGCACAAAAACGTAATTCAGAATGGTATAATGCAGATCGTAGACTGTGGGAATAATTTCAGGAAACGGGCTGTCACTTTTTTGCGGGGGCGTGGCGATGGTTCAGGCTAACTTGAACTTAAACTCTGCTTTCGACCAGGCTCAAACTTTTGGATCTGTTGTCATGGTGATTTGGAAAATCCAGGTACGGGGAATCGGAAAGTCCGGCTTAGGTCAGACTTACCCGAAAGTTATCCGGCTAACTCAGTTATCCAGGTACGGGGAACGGGGCCCTGGGTTCTCAGAGAGAGAGAGAGAGAGAGAGAGAGAGAGAGAGAGAGAGAGAGAGAGAGAGAGAGAGAGAGAGAGAGAGAGAGAGAGAGAGCTCCCGTCTGGTAGAGATTTGGGCTCTACTGAGCCTACCTTTCTAGTTGAAACGTTGCAATTTTTACATCATGCGTAAGCTGTCAACTAGCGAGATGCGTTGTTACAGAGCTGGTTACAGAGCTGGTCCACACTGCTATTATGAAATTACCCGAAATTTATGTAAGCTTGTCAACTAAAGCGGTCCGTGTTTATTAATAATAATAATAATGACTTGGATTTATATAGCGCGACAGCGCGGGTGAGCGAACTCGTCACACAGCAGCCAGTGATCATTCATACCTCGTATACACAGACGCACTCTGCCATACAGTAGTTAATGTTAAATCAAGCCCATTTGAATTGAGAGAGAGCGAGAGTGTGTGTGTGTATGTAAGCTTTTTTTTTCTTTATCTGAGAGAATGTCCGCGAATGTCCTCAGACTCCTCAGTCCTCACGCAGGAGAGGAGAAACGACTGCAAAAAGTCGAGTCCCGTGGATATTATTGCAACAGATAATTCATACATTATTATGTTTAGAATTTGGATGGGGGGGTAGGCTCTGATACCAGTCTCACGCCTCTGCGGGGGTGTAACACCTATTCACAGCGCACACGCCGCTATTGTGTGTGTGCGCGCGTCCATGTATGTGCGTTTCGTGACGCGATTGTAGTTCTTATCGCAAATGGAGATTATTACAATCATGCCATCTAGCAAGAATTAAACGTATTTACAAGTCGTATTAGGTTTAGCAAGTTGGGGGACGTATACCTTACATGTCAAAGCACTAGAAATGGCAATTTTTCTATTTTTATCGATTTATGAAAAGATGTCCTTTTTGAGCATTTAAGAGGGATTCTAATTTCTTTTGTTGTCCGCCGACGGGTTCAAAGCTCCAGCGTGACCCCTAAGGTATAGTGTAACGTTTGGGCCTTTTGCTCTCACTTAGAAGTAAAAGTCCTAGCACCACCCTGGAGTATTTCACCCTTTTCCTCTCTTCTAATTGGTCCTGATTGATAATTAACGCCTGCTGTGTATAGTTGACTCTCATTTATAATGCTTACCTGTTGTGTTCTCTCATTGTCAGTTCTTCTCTGTCGACAGGCGTGAGTACTCTACCAAGAAGCATTTGTTATCGCTCATGTCGGGAGCATAATTGTGACACCACATTGGCGTCATGCTTAGCCTATTTTGTATTCATGTTATTGTGATTAGGGCTGCCGAGGTATTGATTTTGTCCTTACCGCACAAATTAGCGAAGCCCTTCAAACCGCTGCGGTAACCGCAATAATTTTTTCTTTAAAAAAAAAAATGTAATGTTAAAATAATTGGTTCCTAAATAAACTTTTCTAATGCATTTATTTCTTTAGTAGTCTATTCTTTATAGCCTCTAGTCCAGGGGTCTCAAACTTGCGGGCCAATTACAATTGCGGCCCGCTGGATGATATTTTGCGGCCCCCTACTTGACATCAAAGTTTAGTGTTAGTGCGGCCCGCGCGCAACTTGTTGCCGAGTCGTTGTGCGAGTTGGATGTTTTATTTATTTTATCATTTGTAGGCTACCATAGCGCAGGCTCATGACAGCAACGTTACGTTAGTGACTTGGTTGAAACGTGATTTCGGAGTGATACCAAGCGGAAAGAAAATATATCCAGTGCGTATGGCAGGCATTCTCGAAATTATCCGCTGTCTCCTCTGCAAGCAGTGCTCTGCCTGTCTGTGTCTGTCTGGCTACTCTGGTCCAATCACATTCAATGTCCCGTCAGCGTTAGATTTACGTACGGAATTCTAAGGACACGCTTGATCAGCTTGGAGTTACGTACGGAATTTTTTGACAAATATTTCGCTGTTTTCCCCGTGTGGATTTGTGTGTGAAGCTTCTTCTTCTTAGAGGTCTATCAAAAATAAACAAAAGCAAAAGTATAATCCACAATAGTAAAAACGATCCACACACACACACCTCTCAAATTGTGTTTCATAAATCATAAAAATACGCTTGATCTGCTTAGATTTACGTACGGAATTCTAAAAACAGCTTGATCTGCTTAGATTAGAACAACTGCCTCTTTGAACTGCTGCGGTCAGGCAAGCGATACCGGAGTCTTAAGGCGAGCACAGAAAGACTCAGAAGAAGCTTCTATCCCCAGGCCATCAGGCTGCTCAACGAACAATAAACACTATGCAACAACCATCAAATGCACACAGCACACACATCCACACGCACACACTCACTTTAAACAAACAACTCACTGCAGCACCCACTTTACACACTTTAGAACACCTAAACACACTTTACACTTTATATTTATTGGTAAAGGATTTGCACTACAACTCGTACACCTTACTGTAAATTGTACCTAAATTGTACCTCATCCCATTTATGCTCTGCACTATATAGTATTGTATATTAGTACATTGCATAGTATATTGTATATTGTATGGTAACTCAGTTACTTCTTTTCGAACATTGTACATATGTATATACTGAACACTATGACCTCTATTTTTACTTCTATTTTACATGCTATACTATTTTATTTCATACTTATCTTGTCTAACACAGTCTCTTGAGCGTAACAGTAAGAAGCATTTTGTATAAAAGTATTCTGTACTTCTGTATGACAACTATTAAAGAAACTTGAAAGAAACAACAACACTGATTTTGATGGATTTTTTGTTTTTTGTAAGGGTCCCGCCTCCACATGTGGCTCCCTTTGTGTGTGTGTGTGAGCAAGAGAGAGAGAGAGTTCTATTTCGTTATGGCTTCGCTCAGCACCAGTTGCATAATATCTCGCTTCAGTGGATATGCACTGAATACATTTCAAAATGTACCTTTACATACCAACATCCATCTGACCACACCCCCATCTGCTGCCTACATAAGCAGGGGTGGGGCCACACACTCATCTCCTTCTCAAATTTCATCCACAAGGAAGTGCCTGTATACACCACTTGACGTGGAGAAAATATTAGTCTGAGGAAAGGAAAACAAGAAGAACAAGGAGATACGTTGACATTATATCTTTATTTTCTCTCTCACTATTTTCGAGAAAATACAGCGATATTGTCTTTGTCACTGGAGTGTCTGGAAGATGATGATCATTCTGTGTGACCTCCACCGGCTTTTCGTATTAGGGGCTCACGCCGCTGACATGCTCCCCATCTACAGTCCTCCTTGCTACGGCTGGATGGGTTTGGCCCTCCGGCCACACAGCTGGACTGTGGGAAGCACCGACTGTTGTGAGAAGCGGTTGTTTCCAGGATGGGTACGTACTGTTTTGCTTGCGAGCTCTGGTTGTTGTTGATGCTGTGGGGGTTAGCTGACAATTTACGAAACGCCGACTCCAGGCTGGGGTCCTCTGCTCGGCTTAAACGGCGGTCGGAGGATCTTGGTCTGACGCCCATGATGGTCAATCTAGTGGGCCGCGACCAGGTACTGGTGATCCCAGGATTCTCGAGCGGATGCTTCTCTATCCCGTGCAGGCCCCACCTTTCATATAAAAATTAAAGTATACCCTAACGAGGAAATGTGGGCATAGGATCTTCTTTATCGGGAGTTCCATGCTCAAAGTCGGCTGCAGCCCGAAATGGGAACTGTGCTGGCCCCGCTGTATGTCTGGATCACCGTTGAAAAACTGTTCTGACATTCTTTTTCCTTTCCTTCTTAGGGGAGGGACTTGGACAGCGGCCTGTCTGAAGTGTGGCTTGTTATGTCATTGTGTACAGTTCAGGTGATAGCTGCTTAGCTGGCGTACTAGTTTGTGGACTACTGTGTTAGCCAGTCAGCTGTTAGCTGCGGCGCTAGCCCGCTGTGTTACCAGGCTAGTAAACGTTAGCTTGTTGCTATCAGTCGGATAGCTGCTTAGCTGGCGTGCTAGTTGTGGCCTACTGTGTTAGCCAGTCAGCTGGTAGCTGCGGTGTTAGCTCGCTGTGTTTACCAGGTTAGTAAACGTTAGCTTGTTGCTATCAGTCGAACGGCTGTTAGCTTAATGCTACACTGTTGAACGTTTTCTATGACTATAACATGCCTTAAACACTCTGACTACGACGTCATCTTTGACAGAGGATGTTAGTCGAACCTACACCGGGAGCCCTGCCAGCGAGGACTGCGTCAAACATGGAGAAACGTAGCGGCTGGGTGGCGCAACGACATTACCCTCATCACCAACACAGGGATGCTGTGTTCAACTTCGGTGCCCCGTTAGCCAGATTGCAGTTCTCTTGGCCTGCATTCAGGGTAGGAAGGTCCCGACCGGACTTTAAACACTTCTTCTTTCCTTCCCTTCTAAATGTTTTGTAATAACGATGTTTTCCAAAACGGGTGTTGCTGCAATACATTGAGGATACAACGCGTGTTGTGTGTGAATTGTCTTGTCACTGGTATAGCTTCTCTCTCCATAGAAATCGG
The DNA here is from genome assembly GCF_963971535.1 of Notolepis coatsorum. Lineage (NCBI taxonomy): Eukaryota > Metazoa > Chordata > Actinopteri > Aulopiformes > Paralepididae > Notolepis > Notolepis coatsorum. Next base: position 157,265,012 of record NC_140166.1, read on the forward strand.
GTTGTTGTTTACATGTGTAAAAATGATCTGGTTAGTTGTGATGAGAACATGTGTGTTCATGTAACGTGAACTCACAACTAAGGGGGTTATTTAACCTATAAAGCTATGCTTAGTGACATGTGATTGAGGAATGAATTCTTTTCTCAGCCTGTAATGACAATGAACAGTGTGTTCACATATTAACAGGGTTACCTGTTCAACTTGGTCGTATCAAGGGTAAGGAAGGAGGGGTGATCCCCCCGGTTTCCCTGGGGCTTCCCCACCCTCCTTTCAGACATGTTGTTTACAATATATTGTGTCACTGTGTTTGTGGGGATACGATGTAACCCTCAGCTTGATTGCTGGGGTTGTGCTTTCCACTTGAGAAACTATATTTTCCTAAAGAAAAAATTGTTTGGTCACTTATCATGTGTGCTTAGCAAGGCCTGTGGCCAATACATAATCGAGGATTCTGTATTCTCTCGTTATGAAAAACGGCGTTCCTCTGTAGCAAGAGTGTACTTTTGCCATTTTTTGTTGTGATGAAGGGTTGTGTGTGTCTTGTGATCTACAACTGGGTTAGGTTTGGCCACAGAAGCACATGTGTAAGTCTGGTACCGGGGCTCTTAAGGGGGCCCTCTCTATTCTGTGTTTTTTCCTTAGTACAAATCAGATAGCAGGTTAGCACATGAGCTATGTGAAGCTGTTAGATACTTCATGTAGCAGACTATGACTGTGGCATGCTCTATTTGTCATTATATCGTATCATGGGTGTGGGGTCGTAAAGGGGTGAACTGGTAATCCTTACCTCCCCTTTTCTGATTGGTCAGGGGTTAAAACCTCCTGTCCTTCAAGGTTCCTGTCACGTTGCTGTTCGGCACGTTACAGGGTAAGAGGGGGTGGGGGGGTTCCTGGTCCCACGCCCTGGAAGATTGGAAGAAGAATTCCCCCGCCATAGAGTACGTCACTGAGCGCGTCTCTGTTGGTAAGACTTCCGTGGGTTGTTCAGGTCCATGTTATGGATCTGTTTCAGGGAGCTGTCAGAGCTCCTCCTCACGAAGCTCCTCCTCGGGCCTTCTGTGAGTTCGGACTCTCCTTCCCTGTGAGGGAGCCTCCTCAGAGTTCAGAGCCTCCTCCTCAGATTGTCAAGGTGAGTATAACTTCAAAAAGGAGTTCTGCTCTATTGTGTGTGTATTCAATTCAATTCGATTATTGAGTGTGTATTGGTTCAGTGCCTCCTCCTCGGAGAGCCCTAAACCCAAATATTACATAGCTCAATGTTGCAATATATTCTTTTCAATCTATACAGCTCGCGTGGGAAGTCTCTCTGGGGATTTCCGTCTCCTCCCTATGGTGAGGGTGGTGGGATGTAAAAATGTAAAAAAAAATTACCCTCAGCTGCGTCACGTGGGATTCATGTCAGTCTGTGTTTCTTTCTTTTTAGAATAAGAAGAGGAAGGTACATGAAGCACGATGGCTCTGTGTCGTTCTCCCAGGCGACTTGGAGGAACAATGTTTGGTGTCTTGCTAGACTATCCATTGATGTGTTTGGGTCTCGACGCATACATAGTGCTGGCTCGGTGTGTTTCTGTTAAGGAATCACGCAGGGGCTAAGTGCGCCTTGGTTGCAGCGTTTTTATAGGGCAACTGGGATGGAGTTTTGTCTCTTCCGAGCGCCAGTTTACTAGGTTGTCTCGATGAATTCTCGTTCATATCTGGGGGATGTTAACGGAATAGATCAGAACATAGGTAGAGGGGTCTCACGCCCTTGGGGTGGGCCACTGAGCACGGTCCAAATGGGACCGTCTGGGTGGCGCCCTCTTTTCATGTTTTAGATCGACACGCATACCTACCCCCTCTTCTGGAGTGGGCATGTCGGCGTGGTTAGGACACGGGACTGGTCTGGTCGCGCTGGTCCAGGTCAGTTAAACCCGTTGTCCGCCGGGGATGCAGATCTGCTGTTCTGGTACCCTGAGGGACTTGTGCTTTTTTCGGGGGAAAAAATGCCGGGTCGGCACGGGTGTCACAGGGTTAGGCGTTATGGAGACCCTTTGTTGGGTACATGTTGTACTCTGCACTATCGTAATGGCTTACGGCCATACCAACCTGTACACGCCCGATCTCGTCCGATCTCGGAAGCTAAGCAGGTTCGGTCCTGGTTAGTACTTGGTTGGGAGACCGCCTGGGAATACCAAGTGCGGTGTGCTTAGGGCTGGTTCTCCATTATTTTCGCTCCTCTCTCACGCGTGGCGAAGAGGGGGCTGTTGGGGTGGTCTTTTGGACCTCCTCTGGTAACCCTGTGCTTCCAGAGCCGCCGGGCCCAGTCCGAAGTAAAGTTTCGTTGATACCGCAGGCCTGGGTTAACCCTTTTTTGGAAACTGGAACACTTGTGCTGCAGTATAGCTGGTGTATACCCGCAGGTGTGTTTTGGAGTTTTTCTTGAGGGGTTATAGGAACAACCACCGTCTGTACCAAGAGGGTGGTTGATTCCCTGGTATGTTGGGGCAGTGTCAACTCCCGGGTTACCCGGTTGAGTGTGCCCCTGCACGTTCATGACGTCTGCCAATCATGTCAGCCTTCTCTGCCTCGACCCCTCTGGGTGGTTTTTTTTTAATGGAGGCTTTGTCATGGTGATCAACAACGCCAGCATACGCCCCTTCCGCCGGGGGGGCTGTTTTCAGCTGACTCCGTTGGCGCCTGTCTCGTCCGCAGTGCTCCAGGCTCAGGTTACAGCCTGCTGCCTGGTTTCCCCGGTGCGCTGCCTGCTTCCGTTGGTTAACCTTTTTTGAGTGCTTACGGCCATGCTGACTGCCTGTGTTTCAGAGTCAGTGTGCCAGGCGGTGTGCTACAGCCTTGCCACGGGGTTGGGTTGCTCTTGACCCTGTGATTTTGGGGGCAGTAACAAGGTTTGTTCCTTCCGTTCGTTCCCGGGTGGCATGCGGGTTGTGCGTGTGTGTAGTCGTGGGGTCAAGCCACGGTCTGCTCACCCTGTGTGTTGGGTTGCTTGAGTTCCTCTTCGCACGGTCGGATCTGTCTCCCTCCCGTAAGCCTCCAATAGGGGGGGTATCCTCCATTAGGGAGGGTCGGGGGGCTCGGTCCTCCTCGGTCTGATGGTTGTGGGGGGCCTCAGCGGGGTACATTTGTCAGGCTATGGCTCCCGCTCAGCTCCTGTTATGGCTTCATAACGAAATAGAACGTAAGGTTATGTATATAACCAAGTTCTATGAGTTATGGTGCGCTCAGCACCAGGACGCCGCTGCGGCCCTTGATCTTTCATTGTGGTGAAATTTGTTGGGAAGGAGATGAGTGTGTGGCCCCACCCCTGCTTATGTAGGCAGCAGATGGGAGTGTGGTCAGATGGATGTTGGTATGTAAAGGTACATTTTGAAATGTATTCAGTGCATATCCACTGAAGCGAGATATTATGCAACTGGTGCTGAGCGCACCATAACTCATAGAACTTGGTTATATACATAACCTTACGATAGTTCTCCAACTTGTGTGAGTTGCAGTGATCTCCTGGTTGTTCCCCACCTAGGTTATCTAACTATTGCACCGCTGCAACTAACACTGGCCTGGCCTGCTTCTAAGTTCAGTGGCCTGACTGCATAAAATTAAATAAAAAATGTATATATTTTTTTTTTATATTTTTTTTTTTTTTGAATTATCTGGCGACCCCCCCGCGGCGGCTCGCGACCCCCACTTTGGGAACCACTGCTTTAGATATGGTACAATATATATTCTGACAAAGTTTTGGGAATAAAACATAAACTATTTCAAAAAATTTCCAACCTGACTTTCAACCAATTCGGTAGAATGGCCCATATACTTGGATGGCCGGGAATGTGTTAAGATGTCAATAAGAGTAATTTACACTAACATTGGCTACTAAAGATTAGAGCTGCAATGTCAGCTACCAAATGTTACAAGTAACACTAATGTGAATCAAAGATGGTCTTTGATTGACAGTAGCTGCAACAGTTGGTAGCTAATATTAGCTAAACATCTTGGTAGCTAATGTTAGCACTAACACTAGCTAACGCCAAAAGATGATGTGTTAAATGTTTCGTATTGCAGAGCCATCTTTAATACAGAACCCCATTGTTTGAATTAACCTGCATACTCAATAGGGTCTTGTCTCGTAGCAAAGCAAACAAGGAAACAAAGTCTCCAAACAAAGGATTAGATGTATGAGGATCATGGTCTCACATGTGGTGGAGGTAAATAATTAGTGTCAGTAGGAGAGAGAGAGTTAATCCACCCTCGAACAACCCCCTGGCATCCTGGGGCATCTCTCAGAGACGAACACTCCCCACCCCCTCCTCTCTCTCTCGGTGGGTCTGTCAGTCTCGTCGCTGGGAATACAACAGGAGTCTATCAGACTGGAATTGAGTGCACTCCATGAAAGATTAGACAACAGGTCGATATTCGACATCCTTAAGGATGAGCCTGCTAACTCAAACAGAAAGAACAGGAGCACCTTGATATACAACGGAGCCGAGTGAGGATAGACCACATCATGCCAGCAGTGAGGCTGTAGCGAGTCTCTTATCACACTGGCAACAGAGGCCTTGCTTGGAATGTTGGTGTAGTTCTTTCCTCCAACATGGCTGCCTGTGCCCCACTGATAACCACTCTACTCTCAAATGGAAAATGCCTAACTTATGTGCAGTGGTAGAGAAGGTAAAACACTTGAAAACCTTGATATCACTGTTCCACTTGTTTATAAGATCCAGTAATAAGACAAAAATGTTTTACGTTTGTGTTGATATATTTACATTGAGTCATTTAACTGACACTTATCCAGAGCAATTGTAAGGGACCAAGCAGCCAGAAGAGGACACAGTGGTGTAGGCAAAAATAAGGGGTTTTATTTGCCCGAACAAAGGGTTAAAAAATACATAATTTCCAAAGGAATATAAATGGGCCCAAATAATAGAAGGATAAAACAGACCAGAACTGAAAGGAAGCCCACTCACAAATGAGAACTCAAGCTATATGGGTCCTGGTCAGGCACATTAACCTATTAATATAATTCATATTTTACTAAATAATATCTTTATGCTCCTTTTGTAGGCTCAGAGGCCATCCGTATCCTGGACCAGCTCAGAAGAGGGAACCCACTGGTGAAATGTTTTACAAGCAAAGTTATTACTGTCTATCTGTATGTCATGTATGTCATATATGTCCTGATGAATTTAAAATGGGGGACCCTGATGTAAACAAGATGAAAGTATTTCTCTGGTCTGCATCCCCTTAACAATTGTGTGTATTGAGCTGTACTGTATTGTACCCATTCTGCAATCTAATAATAAAGTTTTCAATCAATCAATTCAGGCATATGTCAACTGTGAGGACCCTGTCGTCTGAAACAGAAACAGCTGCATTTCAACATGAGATATACAGGTGTGTATGATTGTTTTTTTTGTATTGTTTCATGTGGTTAGTGAGCAATCATTGTCTAATAGTGAACTCAACCCCAACAATAGCCTGTTCAAGCTGCTGCGTTCAGGCAAGCGACTCTGCATACATGCAGCAAGAACAGAGAGACTCAGACTCAGCTTCTTCCCCCAGACAATCAGAACACTGAACACTGATCTCTCCACACACAAGCACACATGAACACACACACCACACATCCTGCACTCTCTATTTTGGTGCTATGTATAGTCACCTTTAGAGTAAAGTGTGCCTATTCATTAATACTGTGTAGTCACCTTTAGAGTAAAAGCATGCCTATTCATTAATGCTCTCAAATACAAACGCACTACAGGTCACTTTAGGAAAAAGCAAAGGTCACTTTAAAAAACATAAATGTATGTTTTTGTATAGTATAGTTACATATAGCATAACTATATTGTATAGTAGTGTATAGGACTCATTACCTTTAATTCGTAAGCTTAGTGTAGAAGGGTGGATTATGTAAGGGATAATGTATAGCTACGAGGTCATCGTCGCAAAATAATTGACCGACACGGAGTTTAAAATACAGAGCCGCCTCAGCGAGGTGTTTTAAACGTCAGTGAAGGTCAATTATTTTGCGATGATGACCGAGTATAGCTATACATTATCCCGCTTATTACATGGCTAACTTACTAACAATATACCTAATTCATTTGACAAATCGCAGTTGTTCTGTGGCTCTGTCAGACCAAATAAAGTGATTATTATTATCGCGGGCAGCCCGGCAGGTGTGTCTGATTGGCTGCACTGAAACAGTGTGTGTCAGTGGGGCTTGATTACTCCAGCTGCGAAAAACAATAATCACCGCTGTCGGGGGCTATTGACCAATCACAAGCAAGCATTTCGGCGAATGTGAAAACACCATGTAATAACCCTACTTAGTGAGGGTGATATTCTACTGGCACCGGATAGTAGGAATCCAGCAGAGCTAAGTCCAACTGGGCCCCCGACTGCAGTGTTGGGGTACTAGGCTTAAGGTTAACAAAGGTGGCATATAGGGCCTTAGGATTTACCAACCTAGGACTTGCATACTAGTCCTTCCCGCCTCTTAAGGGCAATACTCAGTAATCCCTAATCACCCACACTCCCCCTAGTACGCCCCACACCCCATCACACCCGGTGGAAGTAGTGGTTGGTATAATTCTCCCCAAAGCAGTACCATACCTTTTTTCTGTAGGAGACCTGAAATTAGTACCTACCCCGCTTAGTGGCATACAGGGTATCAAAAGATGTTAGACAGTGATGCTCTATTAAATCACACACACACACACAGTGAATCCAATTATCAGACTCTCCCTTTACTTGTAAACAGTCAAAGCACAACAGGGGACATGTTGGAAAAAAGCGGTACCCAGTACTCGCCAGGATTACACTCTCTGCGCTCTGTTCATTTCATGGCCCTCAAGTGGAGTCAGCGTTTAGTGTCATGGGCAACATCCTGCATGCTAAAGCTGCCAACACCAGTGTGGAAACATACAAGTCTTATCAGTCCATCAAGTCAGTGGCGGCTGGTCCATAGGGGGCGCTAGACTGCCACCCCCCCTGGTTAAAAGAAGAAGAAAGAATTATTTTGCGTGTCCTATTCGCGTCTCTACAATTCGTAGCCACATTTCTGCAGACCCCTCTCTGATTGGTTGAGGCCATTTCTGCAGAACCCTCTCTGATTGGCCGAGCGCGCGCATGCGCATGAGCCGCGACAAGCTCCTCTAGCCAGGAGTCGAAACTCTGTTAAGCTCCAGAGAGAGAGGCTGAAAACCCACAGTTCTTGACCGACGGATGGGAGCCGAATCCCGGATCCGAGTTTTCTGATGAATAGCCCCAAAACATGGAGGTCGCAAACGCAATTTATACGCATGGAAGTATTGATTACGCCATAACGAATCATTAAAAAAATATACCGTTAACTGGAATATGTTGTGTGTGCCTTTACACATATGTTGGATAGGATTATGTAATTGGTTTGCCATTAAAAAACAATAATAATCGCTCGCCGGCTTCGCTGACCAGAGCTCGCTCAGATTCAAAGTTTTAAGCCTGGAACATACATGTTTCGGAACCAATGTGTAACTAGTAATTAATTAACCCAGTTAATGCCTTAAGAGAAAGAGTCTGGTGGTCAATTGCTACGGAAATGTTGTGTCTTACTAATAATAACTAATTCCTTGGTCAATAGAAGTCTCTGTGATACTTTCTGAATATGATTTGGGAACATCAAATGGGCAGGCCGCGAAATAACAACGTTACAATGTACAGTTTCTGACAGCTGGCTGTGTTGTGAAATGTGCATAACGTTATGAATAAACCGCGAAGTCACGCGAAATAACGTTATACGCGAATCTGGTTACTCATTTCCAATCAGAGAGGGGCTTCGCCCAACCAATCAGAGAGGGGTCTGCAGAAATGGAGCTCAACCAATCAGAGAGGGGTCTGCAGAAATGCGGCTACGAATTGTAGAGACGCGTCCTATTCATCCCCCGGCCGCGTGAATACTTTCCCCAAGGCAGTTGTCCTTCCGCGTTCGGTTTACACGGCCTGATACAACTGCCTTGGGGAACGTATTCACGCCCCCCGGCTCCTAGCGGCCTAGCCCCCTCTAACCCCTTTTCATGGGCGCTCGATCTCAGCTCCACGGTCAGTGCGCAACTCACAGGGCAAATACATACGTACGTGTAAATAAATACGTACGTACAACATAACACAATCAAATAAAATATCCGAGGGCACTTGGTCTAGTGCCCGAAGTAGTCACTCTATTGGCTGAGAGTGGCACGTGACATGGCCTTGAGGGGCTACTAGGAAATACGCTCTGCTAGTAGTTGTCTGGTTGTCTGCTAGTAGTTAGCTGGTTCGGTAACAACAACAACAACAACAACAACAACAACAACAACAACAACAACAACAACAACAACAACAACAACAACAACAACAACACCAACAACAACAACAACAACAACAACAAGCTATATGGCTAGCTGGATGCAGTCTGGGCAGTGGACATGGACATCAACAGTCTGGACAGTGGACATATGTGACCGAGTCCAGTGATTGTGCCAACATGTTCTACATTTTCATTTTCCAGATTGTGAAAGTAAGCTTTCAAATGATGTGTCATACTTTGAAATCTGAGAATGATATTATTGTGATGTGCTAATTTTAAATCTTGTAGGAGTCTTTTTTTCCCAGGGACTGAAGCAGAGAAAACAGCTCTCAAAGATTTGACACCCACGCCAGGTTTCTGCTGGGCGTAAACAATACCTCCCAGCCACACCTCTCCCCTGAATAGTATTAACATAATTAAGTGCTGTGACAGCCATGCTGTCATGACAGATCAGATACAAAATCAAACATTTTGTATTGTAGTAGTAATATAACTACTAGTCTGAATAATGTATATTTCAGTTATTGAATTTAATTGAAAACTTTTATTTATTAAATTAAATTGACCTATTTGTTTACACTGCTTGTGTTGTTTTTACTACCTGTACCCCCCCTTGCAGTATGATAATAGTATGTAATAGCAGTAGTATGATAATAGTATGTAATAGAAATATTATCATTGCATGACAAATCACCAGACAGAGATATCAAATCAATTCAAGAGGTTTATTCGTCACATACATACCAGGGCATACAGTGAAATGCGGGTGGTCATGCCTGCATCGATTGTGCAATAATACTAATAATAAAATACATAAACAGGTAATAAGAAGGCATAAGATGTGCATGATAAAAATAGACATGCTAATACAATATACAGTTTCAACTCTGTCATTGTGCTATAATACTATAATCTAAACTATACAAGAACCACATCGGTTCTTTCCTTTAAAGTGACCTTTCCATTTAGTTTAAAGAGAATTATTTTTCATTCATCGCATACATACCAGGGCATACAGTGAAATGCGGTTGGCCATGCCCACTACGATTGTGCAATAAAACAATAGTAATAATAATACAAATATAATGTACATGTACCGGTACACAACAATACAATTCTTCTATGTCCCTATGCTATACTAGTACTACTATACTATCAAGTCAAGTCAAGTCAAGAATGCAATAATAAGAATTCAATAGGATGAGAATGCGACATTGTGCAATAATACAAGTAATAAGAGTAAGACATTTTACATAAGAGTAAGCTTTTACTATACAAGAACCACTCCTGTTCTTGTTTTATTTTTTTTAAAGTGACCTTACATTGTGAGCGTGTGCAGCATGAGTGTGTGTGTGTGTGTGTGTTCATGTTAAAGTGACTGCTATTACAGTGTGTGTGTGTGCTCATGTGTGCTCTCTACATCCATGTGTCTTCTCCATGGTATCTAACATCGTACAGTCTTGTTCTGAGGTGCTCTAGACGTTGGGAGCGGGCATGTAATGTATTTTGCGGCATCAGAACAGTATTGTCTTATCTCCTTAAAAAGATATTCCTATCGGTCGTTGTCGAGTCCGGGTGGGGGGAGGACTGGAAAACCAGAGATGGTTGGGTAGCGTTTTGGGTCTTTCAGCAGCTGAAACTTGAATGGATCAGGAGCAGTGTAATTTCGCCGTCACCATGCCAGGACTGTTGGCATCGAAGCTGTAATAGAATAAACAACACATTTAAAATATGTGAGAGAGAGAGAGAGAGAGAGAGAGAGAGAGAGAGAGAGAGAGAGAGAGAGAGAGAGAGAGAGAGAGAGAGAGAGAGAGAGAGAGAGAGAGAGACACACACAGACAGACAGACAGACAGACAGACAGACAGACAGACAGACAGACAGACAGACAGACAGACAGACAGACAGACAGACAGACAGACAGACAGACAGACAGACAGACAGACAGACAGACAGACAGACAGACAGACAGACAGACAGACAGACAGACAGACAGACAGACAGACAGAGGAGCAAGTGTAGTAATGTGTGAGAGAGAGAGAGAGAGAGAGAGAGAGAGAGAGAGAGAGAGAGAGAGAGAGAGAGAGAGAGAGAGAGAGAGAGAGAGAGAGAGAGAGAGAGAGAGATGGTAGTGGAGCAGGTGTAGTAAAGCAACACTATCTAATAAACACTAATACAATAAATAATTACCTGAAGGCCTGGTACCCTCACCAGCGGGGTCCCCATGGGCGGCAGGCGGTCACACGTCACGGTCTTCACCGACGCCTCCCTCACGGGATGGGGGGGGACGTGTCGGACCAACGCAGTGGGGGGCAGCTGGACGGTCCATGCTGCCCGGTCTGCCATGCACATCAATGTGTTGGAATTGAAGGCGGTCCTCCTGGTCCTCAAGCGGCTCGGCCACTTGGTGGTGGGCGAGCACGTCTTGGTCAGCGGCGTATATCAACAGACAGGGTGGAGTACGCTCCATCCGTCTGCACCGGGCGGCGTTCGAGCTCTGGCTGTGGGCGTCTCACAATCTGCGCAGCCTGAGGGCACTCCACATCCCTGGCAGGGAGAATGTGGGCGCAGATGTGATGTCGTGGGGCGGTCCTCGTCACGACGAGTGGGGCCTACGTCCAGACATAGTCAGACAGGTCTCGGACCGCTTCGGGGAAGCCTCGTGGATCTGTTTGCGGTGGATCTCTCTCAAGCACACGGGTCTCTGTGGCAGTTCCCTGTGCTGGGCCAGTGAGTCTGGAGAGGATGGACCCTTCTGTGGTCGACACCATCCGGAACGCGCATGCTCCCTCCACTATCGCGGTTTACGCGGGTAGGTGGCGTATTTTCCAAGAGTGGTGTAAGGTGGGGGGCTGGGACCCGGTGTCCTGCCCCCTGGACGCTGTCTTTACCTACCTTCAGTCTATTTTTGATAAACTGTCGGCCTCGACGGTGAGGGTATATGCTGTGGCTATATCCTCTTGTCATGAGGGGTTTGAGGGCGTCACGTTGTTCAGCCACCCTCTGGTGAAGCGTTTCCTGCTTGGAGCTCACGCCTTAAGTCAGTGAAACGTTCTCTGTCTCCGAGTTGGGACCTTCAACTGGTCCTCCGCCGGTTGTCCGAGGCCCCGTTTGAGCCTCTTGAGCGGGCGTCTTTGGAACAGCTGTCTTTCAAGACTGCTTTCCTGCTGGCCATCACCTCCGCTAAGCGCGTGGGTGAGCTTTGTGCTCTCTCTGTGCGGACTGAGTGCTTGTCTATTCGTGTCAATAGCGGTGCGACTCTGAGGCCTAATCCAGTATTCGTGCCAAAAAATATCCGGAGCTCTTTTCGCTCCAGGGATATTGTGGTTCAGGCGTTTCATCCGCCTCCTCACGCTGATGAGTTAGAGGCGAGCCTTCACCTGTCGTGTCCAGCCCGGGCTTTGGGGGTTTACCTCAGCCGGACTCAGGACTTCAGGGCTACCGATCAGCTCTTTGTTTGTTACGGTGGCTCTCGCGCTGGTAAGGCACTGTCGAAACAGCGCCTGTCACATTGGTTGTGCGAGGGCATTGCCCTTTGCTACACGTTGGCTGGGCTGGCCCCCCCTTTGGGGGGTCAGGGCGCACTCCACTCGTAAGGTGGCGGCCTCTGCCGCCTTGTCCCTTCGTTAGGTTTTACCTCATGGACATGACTGGGGGTTCTGTCTCCCAGGCGGTTCTGAGGTCTGGAACCTCCCCTGCGTCCCGCCTTTCGGTGGGTTAGCAGGGATGTGTGGGTGTGTGCCACGAGGTGATGTGTCACACATGGTCCCGCCTGTGCTGTGCGTTTTAGGGGTTCTAGTTCCCTCTTTTTCACACTTGGGTGGAGTTGACTGCCGCCCCCTCTTCACTAGGAAGGGGGGGTGACGGGACTCCCCTCCCCCCTAGTGGTAGGGCTTGCGGTTCCTCAGGGGATACATTTGTCGGGCCTCGCATCCGCTCTGCCCCATATCTCGATATGGCGAAGAGCGGGACGCGATTGCCAGTACGAGTATATAACGATAGGTTATGTATATAACCTAGTTATATGAGTACTGGCTGAGCGTCCCGCTCTTAGCGCGCCCTGAGGTCCCTTGAGGGGGTTTTTCCCTGATGGAAAACTTTTCCAGAGGAAGGGCGAGTATGACCACGCCTGGTGACTTATAGGAGGTCACTGGGGCGGGGCCTGGTCAAGTGCAAGGGTGCTTTGTTTTCCTTCATGTAGTACAGTAGGTACAGGAGATGAGGTATATCTTGATATGGCGAAGAGCGGGACGCTCAGCCAGTACTCATATAACTAGGTTATATACATAACCTATCGTTTTGTCAGTGTCTTTGTTTTGCATTGGACATAAAAGCAAATACACACACTAACCATACAGACCCTCTTCTGCACCTTTGTTTACATTGTTTATTTTTCTCAGTTTTATATTCAGAGTTAATTATATCTAGGGATGTCCATTATTATCGGCCTACGAATTATTGTAATTTATTTTTCTTTTTTACATTTATTTAACCTTTATTTACCCAGGCAAGCAAGTAAGAACAAATTCTTATTTTATGTATTGTGAAAAGTATGCATAAAGTATGCATAATGTTCCACGACCCTGCATATATCGGTATCGGTTAATATCGGTATCGGAAATTAAGAGTTGGACAATATCGGTATATCGGTAAAAAAGCCAATATCGAACATCCCTAATTATATTTACACCGTTTATTTGTTCTCATATTTTCACATTCAGATCTACTTTTGTTGCCTATATTTATGTCTTTCTACTATCACCCTGCCCATATGTAGCTACCCCCCCCCCCCCATGCTGATGCCCAAATGTCCCCAAAGGGATCAATAAGGAAATTATCATATCTTATCTTATGCATGTATCATCAGTCAGACACATACATGTGCGTGCACACACACTAGTGGCCATAGGATAAACTTATAAAGTTGCTGAACGTCTCAGTTTTTCCATCTTCTTTTCCATTTTTCCAAACATAATTCCAACCTTTTTTTTGCAAGTTAGTCCTTGAAGGTGTGCAAACAAACCATGTTCATGTCCCCATTCTGAAAAGTAACTATTCACAAAGTAGAGCGCTGCGCTTCTATCAACACTGCAAAATTATATTCCTACACCCTGGATGCGGTGCATTCCTCACACATTATGGTGTAATATCTGAATGCAGATAGGTGAGCGCAGTCATCCATATACAGTACATCTTGATATTAAACTTCTGGCTCCAAAAACCTCACATCAAACAGGGGGGGATGATACAAACAAACAGGTGTGAGGCCTTGAGACAATCGACTCCCTGTGAGACGATTGTCCTCTTCTCCTCCGAAACGACGGCTTCCACCTGTCGGACACAAAGCAGCATAATTAAAGATTCATAACCGCTATTCAATGCTGCCTTTGTCCTCGCTTGCCGGGGGCACAAAGGACAAGCGAGCGCGGGAGGTGGGCGAAGGGGGAATATCATATTTGTATGAATTCTGAACCTATGACATGTAAACAGTGCGAGTTACTCGGATACTCCATTGAATGCAAATGGGAGTTTTAGAGGCTTTTCTATTTTGTTTTCATCCCAAAATTGGATTTGGTACGGAGCGGGGAGCCATTCAGCCGGGACCACCCGCATGTGTGGTTATTACCTAATCCTGTCTATTTCAGCGTCAGTGTCGTGATGATTATTTATTTTACACACACACACACACACACACACACACACACACACACACACACACACACACACACACACACACACACACACACACACACACACACACACACACACACACACACACACACACACACACACACACACACACACACACACACACACACACACACACACACACACACACACACACACACACACACACACACACACACACACATACCGGAGCAGCCGGGGTATGGTGAATCAGATCGGTAGTGTTTGGAGATTTATTTGGAGTTTCTGCAGTGCGTTGAGAAGTTGAGGTTTTCTCATTTGCCACGCAGGTCATCCAGGAGCCACTCGGATGAGAAGAGCACCACGTGAGAGAGACCTATACTGTCCCCACACTGTATCACTCACTTTCAGGAGTGTCATTTTCCTGGATTGCGATCTATATTAAATGGGCAAAAATAAAACTAAATTGAATGGGGCACGGATACACTGACATCATTAGGTGTTGCTTGGCCCTCTGGGGATAAGCCACCTATGTGTTTGTATCAAACTCAGCCTCTGTCTCTCTCTGTACCCGTTTCAATGCTGGAACACATACGTCAAGGAACTCTCGTCACCCTCTCTTTCATTTACCCGCAAACGGAACTGTTAGGACTTGCAGGACTTAACACCAGAGATCCTCGATGTGGTGGTCCAAAACACCAATTTAGAGGGACGGCGGGTGGAGGGAGGTCGACACCACAGCAGTCGATTGTCAGACCCCCGCTCCTACAACAGGCCGCAGTTGGGTACCATCCTGGTTGAGAGCTTCCAGGCGTGTCCAAAGTGTCACGCATTGTACCCCACCAGTGAGCCCCGAGAACTGGCACCAAAAGTCTGACACCAAGCAGAGCATAGAACGCTGGTATTCTGACGAGAATATATCGACCTGAGCAGAGGTCAGGAAGGAGAACACCGTCTGTAGGCCTATATCGGCCTCCTGTTGCTGGCCGGTGTGGTCAGGTCTCGTTTGTAGTCCTTTATAGTGCGTTGACTACAGACGTCACAATTAAGTGATAAAATCAAAATACTGGCTCTAACACCCTGTCTGGTTTCACATCTTCTACCCACAACAGAGCCCAGAGAATCGCCAATAATTCTGTGGAAAACACAGAGCTCCCATCCCTCTTCAGCAGTGTAAAGTACCCCTGTGTGGAGAGTTGCCTGTTGGTGTGATCTGATGTTCTGCTGAGCCTTTCATGAAATTGGCTGACCAGGTCAGACTGTGTTGTTACGAGATCTCTATTGACTGTAATTATTGAAGATTTTGTGTGAGTAGGGGAGGGGATAGTTGTCACACTTTTTACTCTAGTGTGAATTGCTCATCATCAAAACATCTTTCAATAGTCATTCCTACATTAAATTGAAGCTTAAGATGTTGGCTTGAAATGTGTATCCCTCTCACTTTCCAACGTATTGTAACAAAGAGTTAATCACCTATCAAAGACACTCTGACACATTGTGACAACCAACCCCATCATGGTGAAGGTGAACTATGGGGTTGGTTGTCACCATGTGTTTTATTGGGGAACATCTTAAAAAGAAGACAAGAAGGCAGAACAACATTCGAAAGTTTTAATACATTGACAAGTTGACAAATACATAAATTAATTAATGCATCTTAACATGGACATAAACAGGAACACATCTTTAGGCCATCCTATATAACAAAATAAGAACAAAATAAATGGGCCTAACAATAATAGCATACACAACTACTTGTTACAGTCAGGGCCGCCTCAGGGGGTGTGCGAGCAGTGCGGTCGCACAGGGCCTCGCGGGAAGGGGGGCCTCGCAAAATAAAAAATAAAGAAAAATAATATATTTTTTTTTTTTTTTTGCGATGCCCCCCCTTCCCGCAAGGCCCTTTTTCATCACAGACCTAAAATCTAGTTTTGCTTATATGCTTATATATTTCACATTAGACATGTTTGTAGAATGTGTCTGACTTGTTCCTGGGTCTGCAGTGACATACTCACTATTGGAGCTCTGGGGCTCTGCAGCAGACATACTATTGGTTTCAACGAAGGGAGTGGTTACTTACATCATGTGTAGTACGCCGGCGTGAGTCAGCTGCGTTTGACTATTTCGCGCGTGCAGCTTTTGACTATTATGCTTAGTTATGCCAGCCAAGACGAAGAGGTCGGTCATTATCAGTCGGTCGGTCACCAAGGAACATTGACGAAAGGCCTCTCACTGGCGGGACTGTTACGACCCTGGCTCATGGGCACGCAACCTATGTGCAAACCAACACCAAAACCCCGTGCTCTAACTCAAAGTGCTACTATCTCAAGGAACTACTACTGTAACTGTAAACTAAAGTACTAATGCAACCCAACGGACAAGGACTAGAAGAATGTAACAGCTCTTTCTCTAAGCACAGACTCTGCATGTGTGTTACTAGGTCTGCCTTTAAAGCTCCCCAGCAGGTAACCAATCAGCACTAATTGGCTAATTGGCAGGCCTTACCTGCATGCCCGGTGACACAGGAGTGATCAGGCCTCTAGTACATAACAGGGACAAATGGCCGGAGCCTTGTCATGATGCAGTCGGGATATAGCCATGATGATGTCGGCTAGTAGCTAGCTTAGCTAAAGGCTAACTAGCGTTAGCTAACCTAGAGACAGCGCATGCAGCCAAGATGAAGAGGATGGTCGTTTGGCAGATGAACTTCGTCAACTCCACGCGGTTGTCTCCATCCTCTTGGACGTTTGGTGAGTTTTTAACCTATTCTATTAACTCTATTCTATTCCCGCCGTGGACATCTCTCTCTCTCTCTCTCTCTCTCTGGAGCTAAACTGGCCGACTAGCTGTTGTAGTACTACTAGTAGCTAACGGTGTGTGGCCTGGTGTCAGCACCTGTATGTAGCCGCATAGCTTGCTTCTGCGTTAGCTAATGGTTAGCGATAGCCTGGTTGAGCTAACTGTTAGCCAGTTAGCTGTTTAGCTACGACGTTAGCTGCCAGCTGCGCTCGGCTGGGAACGTTCGTTTGATGCTATCAGTTAGCCTTGAGTTAGCTGTTAGCTTGTGCTACGACCATTGACATTAGCCGTGAGAATAGCAGGGGGTTCTGGCACTCTGACTACGACATCATCTTTGACAGAAGATGTAGTCGGGCCTGCACCATGACATGAGGCTCTGGCCATTAGTGATGTGACGATTCATCGATTTGCATCGGTGCGCCGGCATACACGTTCACGATGCAAGTGCACCGGTGGAATAAGTCCGCGTCGGCAAAATGTCAGGCTGAACTCGCGATGCATCTTGTTGTAGCGTCTTTGCATCGGTCAAAAACCGATGCATTGATATAATTTCCTCTCATCCACTTGTCAGCAGTGCACTGTGACTGCACACACACACAGCAGATACTATTGCTTTGCTACTACATAAGGCGAGAGCCGCGTCACAGTTATCAACAAACAGTGGAAGTCGAGGAGACATGAATAGAATTGCTCAACATGCTAACGCTAGTAGCCTCTGGCTAACGCCAGTTAGCCGTTCAGCTAACGCTAAACTAGTGTCTAACTAAAGTGACTCTGCAACACCAGTAACATTAGTGAGGAGGGGGGGGGGGGTATATTGAAGACGCTTGACAACAGGGGTTCAAAGATAACTTCACATTTATTGGTTATTCATTTCTTAATTATATCGCTTCATGCAATCCATCCAGCCTGGCTCCGTGATGTTGACATAATGCTACGGTCGGAAAGTACTATAGACGCATCCTAGTGACCTAGTCTAGTGTGTGACATCATCAACTGTCAACGGGGCAGCTCAGACGGGGAGGGGCTCTCTCTCTCTCTCTCTCTCTCTCTCTCTCTCTCTCTCTCTCTCTCTCTCTCTCTCTCTCTCTCTCTCTCTCTCTCAGATTCAGATTACTTTATTCACCATATTGTACAGGTACAAATGGAACGTGATTTGACATTTCAGTGCATGATTATTCACAAATAGGAACAACAAAATAATAATAATGATAAATAAATCTTGTGTGTTTTTAGCTAAAGTGGATAGAAAAGACAGTTTATGCAAAAGTCTTCTTAGGCACCCAAGAGTTTTTATATAAATAGTCTTACAGTAGATTCTTTTATTTTTAATAATAATATAAGCTGCATATAAGGAATACAACCAAATCCTCTGTCATACCATAAAATTGTATTATTTATTATTATTATTATTATTATTATTATTATTATTATTATTATTATTATTATTATTATTATTATTATTATTATTATTATTATTATTATTATTATTATTATTATTTTGCATCGTGTTGAATCGCATCGTATCGCCCCGAATCGCATTATGTTGAATCAAATCGTATCGAATCGTATCGTATCTCAACAGGGGGTGAATCATATCGCATCGCATCGCCCGGTGCTTCAAATGTATCGTTAATGTATCGTATCGTTGGCACCGTATCGAGATGCACATCGCATCGGCCTCAGTGAGGAGATGCACATCCCTACTGGCCATAGCTTATTTTTGTCCCGACAGCGAGAGGCCTTTCGTCAACGTGGAGACCTGTGTTGCGGCCTTTCGCCCTGCGTTCCTTGGTGCAGGTAAGATTAATGAAAATGTCATGACATTACCCCACTCTTCCTTCCTTCCCCTCCCGAATGTTTTGTTAATAACGATGTTTTTTTCCAGGCAAAACATATGTTACTTCACAACATTTGGAGATACGACATGTGCTGTGTGTGAATTCATTGTCTTGGTTGTTTGTGTAGCTTGGGTAGCGTTGGGCCGTTGGCCAAAGCTGTGTGTGGCCTGGTGTCAGTAGCCTACCTGGCTAGCCTTTAGCTGTCGGCCATTGGCTCCTTGCTGCTTTGTTTTCTCTGGTATAGACCCTCTTCTCTTTGGATTTAAGTGTTGATCTTTGTCCTTTTGGATCTATGTATATTCATGTTGCCTTTGTGAAGTTATCTTTTCCTTCTGTTTTGTTCTTTCATTAAAAGTTGAATATCCTTTAGGGGGTCATCTTTGCTTATCTCTCTCATACATGCTCTCTCTCTAACACACATGCTCTCTCTCTCTCTCTCTCTCTTTCTAACACACACAGTCTGCCTATGGCGGCCTTTCTCGATGGCTAGGCTGTGCTCGCTGAGTCTGTACCTAGTCAAGGATCTTCAGTCACAGTGCTCAGGTATTCTGCCACTGTGTACTCTCTGTTTAGGGCCAAATAGCATTTCAATTTCTTTCCAATGTGTCTCTCTCTCTGTACACTGTATATTGACTGTAGAACGGGAGCTCTCTCTCGCTCTCTCTCTTGCTATATGTTGACTGTATCATGCCCAGCCTCGGGCAGCGCTATTATTTACGAATATGTTGACTGTATGAAAAAAAAAAAAAAAAAAATATATATATATATATATTTTTTTTGTTGTACCTTTGGGGGGGGGGGGGGGGCCTCGCGTTTAAATCACGCACAGGGCCTCGTATTTCTCCCAGGCGGCCCTGGTTACAGTGATGGCAACTTAAACTTAGCAGAGGTTGTGTGCCATGGACACTGGTTGCACATCAGTTTATCTCTTTATTTCATGTTGCTCCTTAGGTCATTGACGGTTGTAGTTAAGTCAGTTGCTATATGAATCCAAAAATGTGGTGAATCGGTTGAGTGAATGACCATTACTGTTATGTCTTTTTTAAAAGGTTGCCCCAGCTCCACCCGCAGCTCCACCCGCAGCACCAGCCGCAGCTCCACCCCCAGCGCCACCCGCAGCGCCACCTGCAGCTCCACCCGCAGCACCACCTGCAGCTCCACCCGCAGCTCCACCCGCAGCTCCACCCGCAGCACCACCTGCAGCTCCACCCACAGCGCCACCTCCAGCTCCACCTCCAGCTCCACCCGCAGTGCCACTCGCAGCACCACCTGCAGCCCCAACTATATCTCCACCATCTTCTCCAGAGATGTACATGGTGTAGGAGCAGGATCATTTGTAAGTCTTCTAAAGGTGGAGATAAAGGTGTTTTGAGCAGTGTTGACCAGTTGGGCTGCTGCTTAAGCAATTTTTTTTATTAATTTATTCAGATTTTTTAGAGTTACCCTCAATGACCTGCTCCGGGAAATGGAGACCAGGGTGGAGAGGTTGATGGGTGGAAGCAACAACCAGGTCAACGTAGTGCGGGACAGTATCCTGGATTGCGGAATGCGTGCCTTCCGCCGCCGCAGATTCAGGCCTGATTGCCGTATAGATGTTATTTTGATCGACTCTGTCGGCCGCGGTGAGGGGGCGGTCGATCAGGGTGGACCGACTCTGGAGTTCCTAAGGCTCCTAATGAGGGAACCAGGGGCGGGGCTAGGGGGTGGCTACTTGGGCTCAAGCCCTGAATGTTTTCTGAAAAGCCCAGAATTTTTTTTTTTTATTATATATATATTTTTTTTGACAATTAATATCATTGTTACATGAAAATATGTTTGCACCAGATTTAGCAGAAGCTAATTTCCATCTGTAGTCTGTCCAGCTGCTAACTGTATTTGAGTGAGTTAAGTCTTGGTGTTATGGTAGACTCAGACCTAAGCTTTAAATCACAATCAACAAGTTGACAAAAACATAATTCTTCCACCTTAGAAACATAGCTAATTTATAAATTTATAAATCAAAAGGACGCTGAAAACCAGATCCATGCCTTTATCTCATGCCGACTCGACTACTGTAATGCACTCCTTACCGGCCTCCCGAAAAAATACGATGATAACTATTTTATTGCAATGCACTATTGCATTATTTTATTCTATTTTACTAACTATTTTATTGCACTGCACTATTTTACTTTTGTATCAGTGATAATCAAACCGTAAACAATGACGCTTATTAACACTTTCAGCGCCAGATGGCCAGCGCCTTTTAACATGGGGATAGGTGGCTGTGTTTGCAGGCCTAAAGCTATATTATATATTATAGCTATGGATCTAATAATATAGTCGATTGTCATTGAGTTTCTTCCAGTCAAGATGCAAAAAACAGATAATTTTTCCATCCATACATTTCCGTTTGATACCGTCGTGAATATGAGTGTAGTTTCAGTGTGGTCTGGTGTCATTTCCAAAATGACAGACACCAAGCCACATCGTTTCAAATGGAGTGCAATAGCGGCCGCAGGGTGTTAGGTGGCGGTATTGGACTTTTGAGATCTCAGACCCATCCCCAGTGATAACCAGTGGCGAATCCTTATGGATGCCAACGGAAGCCAGGCCTCCCTATCAAAATATGAATGAATATCAAATATGAAATATGAAAAAAAAAAAAAAAAATATATATATATATATCCATTTTTTTTAATATAGTTTACATTCTTGTTCATCTGTCTATACTGGTCAGTAAAAGTAATGTAGAAAAAAGTGGTATCTTGCATCCCTATGTACTTAAGCATTACATCACGCGCAGGAGTGGTTTGTGACCAATAAACCATGCCTAGGGGTGGTCGTTAGGCCCGAGGCGCAGCCGAGGGTTGTTAGACCCCCCTAGGCATGGTTTATTGGTCACAAATCACGACTGCAAGTGATGTAAAGCTTTTATACAACTGCCAGATTCATCCAACCTTATTTCTATACAATAAACACACATTAATCGAAGATTTATTGAAAAAACCATCCGCCAGAAAAAGTATTTCCCACAACTACAAAAAAGACAAGTTGCCTCCATGTGGAAGCAGCTTGAAGTGCATCCAACCAAACTAACACATCCAACTGTGTATTATTGGAATGATTGAGAGAAGTTGCCTCATGTGGAAGCAGCTTGAAGTGCATCCAACCAACTAACACATCCAACTGTGTATTATTGGAATGATTGATTGAACATTTTATTACCAGATGCAGAATGGGTACAATACAGTACGGCTCAATACACACAATTGTTAAGGGAATGCAGACCTACTTTCCATAGAACTTCATTCTTAGATGCTTCTATATAAAGTAGGTAAAACAAATTAGAAAGTCTTCTTTGCCCTATAGGAAAAAAACGTTTTCTTCGCCTTATTCTTTTATTTATTTTTTTAAACCTACTGTAGAGGGCCTAAACTTAACCAGTTGGAAACCAAGCGTACAGTAATAAAATTAGCAATCAATCAATCAATCAATCAACTCAATAGGCCATGCTCACTTAGAACAGCGCAGCACCCAGCTCTCTGACTATCCCCCGCGTTGCAGGCAGAGTGTGTGTGTGTGTGTGCGTGCGTGTGCGTGCGTGTGTGTGTGTGCGTGTGTGTGTGTGTGTGTGTGTGTGTATGTGTGTGGGGGGGGTGTGTGGCGGTGGGTGGAGACTAGAGCGAGCGCTGACAGTCGAAAGGAAAAAGAAATTGAAAAAAAAATCGCAAATTAATCCATCAATCAATCCGCGATTTTTCTTTTGTTACAGAATGATTCAAGACCCATCAATTACATCATCCAACATTGTTTAAACGACTAAGACATTCGCTGTGACAGAATCGCTTGATATTTAGTCGTTTAGTCGCCATCAACATATCCATTTGTAAAGATTATTGGCCACCTTCTTGTGATCCGGCGGAGTGATGTGATGTGGGTCGGTTGTGGGCGGGTCCTGGGCCAGCAGCGTGGATTGTTGCCAATAAAGACGTGTAAAATGACTGTTTCAGCCAATCAGAATCGAGACATTTGCATGCCGTTGTATAAATGTTGTTAAAGTAATGTTTGTTTTGTCTTAGCACTGCATGACGGGGTCTATATGTGCGCAGGGACCATGGTTGCCGTCAGCCTGGTGCAGGGGGGTGTAGAGCCACCGTTTTTTCCCAAGCGGCTCTACAACCGTTGTGGCCTACACACCTCTGCACCAACCTTGGCGGACATTGTGGACATGGACTTCAGGGGGAAGCTGGAGAATGTAAGTTACAGTTTTTTTCAACCCAAAAGTTATTATGCATTATCATTAAACAAAATCTAGCAAGTAAACCGGTTTTATTAGTTTAACTGAAGGCAATTATATGCATTGTTAATATTGACATAATCATTAGATGCTAGTAATAATAATAATAATGGATTGGATTTATATAGCGCTCTTCGTGACACCCCAGTGACCCCAGAGCGCTTACAGAGTCCATTATTCGTTCATACACAGTCATACCGGTGGTGGTAAGCTACAATTGCAGCCAGAGCTGCCCTGAGGCAGACTCACGGAAGCGTGGCGAATAATCATCGCCTACGGATAAATGAAAAACATTTTTTTTAACTTTCTTTTCACTAAAGGAAATATTGACTGAAATTCTCTTAATGTATATAAATACAGACCTCTATCATCCGGGTGACATGTCAGTATATTATTATTTTCAAATGATATTAAATGTGCTCATGATATTTTAATTGCAAATTGACTAGTCCTTAATTTCATAACCATGAAAACCACCCCTTCCCCCCCCCACTGATAAAGTAATATTAGCTCTATTACATACACTGAAATCAGACCCGGCGGCGTGAACACTTTCGACAACCAACATGCCCTTCCGCGTTTCTCTGATTGGCCGAGCGCCTTCCGCGTTTCTCTGATTGGCCGAGTGCGGCTCCCCCTTAAGCTTCAGGAGAGAGGAGAGAGGCTGAAAACCTGCAGTTCTTGCACGACTGATGGGAGCCAAATCCCAGATCCGATTTTTCTGATGAATACCCCCAAAACATGGAGGTCCCGAACGCATGAAAGTATTGATTGCGCCGTAACGAATCATTAAAAAAATATACCGTTAACTGGAATATGTTGTGCCTTTACACATATGTTGGATTATGTAATTGGTTTGTCATGACAAACTAATAAAAAAAATCACGATTTACCCGGTGGCTACAACAACACACAGTGACTACATGCATCATTGTTTACAATGAACGGTGGGGCTAATCTAAAGGACTGGACACGGACGCGTTAAACTAACCTAAAGTTATTTGTTCACCAACAATCTACAGACACAGACAAACACAGAACCGGACTGTTATATTAAATTAATTGATTGCTGTTTAATGCATCCCTGTCCAGTCCTTACATACATTTCTATTCTATTCTATTCTATATCTTTGAAAAGTCTCCATTTATTCAACACTTCTGAATTCACTGACAAACTGAACTGAACTGACAAAAATAAGGTGCATAAAAAAGCAAACAAAATTCCTCCACAGGCTACTCACCATCATTAGTAGAGTGGCAAGCGGCGTTTGGGGACAGAGTGAAATCTTCTTAAAACACTGCCCCTCGGGGGAGCTCCAGTAGTAGGAAAACCGTGCTGCGTCACGGATCTGGTGGACTCGAGTTCGATTCCCGGACCCGCCGTCATTTGCCAGAATGTCTTCCCCTGATC
Organism: Notolepis coatsorum; assembly: GCF_963971535.1. NCBI lineage: Eukaryota > Metazoa > Chordata > Actinopteri > Aulopiformes > Paralepididae > Notolepis > Notolepis coatsorum. The sequence continues at coordinate 157,289,309 of NC_140166.1, forward strand.
TATATCCCGTTTCACCCTGTATCTGTCGGTCATGCTTGGCCAGAAAAAGCGATAAACGCTAAAAAATAAAGTAAAAAAAAAAAAAAAAAAAACACTGCCCCTCCACTCATTCCTGAACTTTTTTGTTAAGTCCTTCTCAAATGCCAACTGAATTAAATTGGCCTTGCGTCGATGAAGCATACTAAGGCGATGTTCTGTAAAGACGGTAGAAAACGAATTCTCACAGAGTGCCGTGATAGCTTCAGTAGTGTTGTTGTTGACATCAGTGCCCACTAGGGCTGTCCCCGACTAAGGATTTGGATAGTAGACTTTGATTGACAAAAAAAATTTAAAATCTTTTTTAACCAGGGTGGGCACAGCTGACTCAGTGGGCGGGCCAGGCCCCCTAATGCCCGCCCATGGCGCCGGGTCTGCCCTGATGGCCTGGAGCTTAGCAAGGTTCCTCCTCTCCCCCACCCTCGCTAGAGTCCAGCTCCACCCCAACCACGCTACTGGCCTTCCTGACCATCTTATCCAGCCTGTTTGTGTCCCCTGCTCTTAGTCCGCTGCCCCAGCAGGTCTGTTATACATATCCGTTCAGTCTGTTTTTGTAGTGAATGTTCTTAAGATAGAGAGAAATTTGATTTTTCAATGGCCTCTCTGCTGTTTAGTTCAGCACCGTGGGCAGCGCCAAGCAAGCCACAGCGCCGTTTTCCCAGCTGAAACGTATAAAGGGGAACCTGTGTTGAAAAACCATTGTGCCCCCCCGAGAACATTTTATGCCCCCCCACTAATTTGTTTCTGCAGCCTGGTCCGACTGAAATGAATAGCCAGACACCTTCATTCAGAATGTCAAGTCATCAAAACAAATGGTATTTCTGATCACATCTTAAAGATCCAGTACAGTGATGTTTTAATTGTCATAAACTGTTCATTGTGGACTGTTAAATCACTGTAAATTACTAATGTAAATCATTGTTTCGTTGCACATATTGTGTATAGTTTATAACGTAATTTTTTTTTACCTAACGTTAGTAGCTAGCTAGCTCAGAGATAAAACTGGGCATGATGCGTGCAGGGCCCAGAGTGTAACCACATGTGTGAGAAGAGGACCTGCACATTTTACTCGTTCCCGAAACTCCTCCATATGCCCCGATTTAAAATGGTTCACAACAGTAGACATTGCTAACGTCTAGTACGTTTAGCTAGGTAACATTAGCTAGCTTGGTATCAGCTGGCCGTGACGGGGATTAGGCGACAGGCTGCCTACTGAACAACAGGCTGCTTACTGGTAACTGTTCTTTTTTTAAGAAAAATGTAAAACCTTATAACTACGTTTATTTCAACAAGAAATGCTTAAACAATAATGTTAATGGTCGAAGGGAAGTCATTTTGTGCAAAGATGGAAGCTTGTCAATTTCACCTCCTGGTTTGGGAATAGCACTGCACAAGACCGAAGCAGACTACAAAGAGTGACACGTTCAGCCAAACGCACAATTGGAGGGGGGCTCCCCACCCTCCAGAACATTTACAACAAGTGTTGCAGGGGCAAGGCTAAGAGAATCATTAAAGACTCCAGTCACCCGAACAACTGCCTCTTTGAACTGCTGCGGTCAGGCAAGCGATACCGGAGTCTCAAGGCGAGCACAGAAAGACTCAGAAGAAGCTTCTATCCCCAGGCCATCAGGCTGCTAAACGAACAATGAACACTACACAACAACAACCATCAAACGCACATAGCACACACATCCACACGCACACACTCACTTTAAACAAACACACTGTAGCACCCACTCCACACACTTTATAGCACACACCCACTTTAAACAAACACACTGTAGCACCCACTCCCCACACTTTATAATTATTGATGAAGGATTGCACTACAACTCGTACACCTTACTGTAAATTGTACCTAAATTGTACCTCATCCCATTTCTGCTTGCACTATATAGTACTGTACATTAGTACACTGCATAGTATTGTATATTATATGGTAACTCAGTTACGTCTATTCTGCATCGAACATTGTACATATGTCTATACTGAACACTGTGACCTCATTTTCTACTTCTAAATTACATGCTATACTATGTTATTTGATACTATCTTGTCTAGCACAGTCTCTGGAGCGTAACAGTAAGAAGCATTTTGTATGAAAGTATTCTGTACTTCTGTATGACAACTATTAAAGAAACTTGAAACTTGAAACTTGAAACTTCCATGCGGCAGAATTGTTACAATAGCCGATAATCTATTTTCCCAATGATGAATCCTTATAGCCTACGGGTGGAACAACCAGTGACATCAGACTACACCTCCCTATTGCCCTGATGACCCTCCCCAGCTCCACCCACCAAACAAGGACACAAGCAGCGCAAGCAAGTGTCACTCCTACCCAGCGGTTAGCCGTTGATGTGACCGTACCCAGGAGCTTTGGACGTCGGGTCAGCCGTCAGGCTGTGCCCCGCAGCATCGTAATTGGCTGACGTCTAACCACAGCAACGCGGCTCAGACCACCACAGCTCGGGGGGGAAACAGGAAGGAATGATCTCAACGCAAGCATGGGGGAAAAAAGGTAGCCGCTAATGCATGTGTCTAGTTATGAAACAAGGATACCTTTTAGTTTTTTTCCTGCCACCGCTTGACAGATTAAAGGAACACTTTGATTAATTGGTCTCTCCGACGCTACTTTTAATGAACAGCGAGGTCGGACCATCGGGGGCAAATTAGGTTGATCCTCCTTTCGCAGAACAGAATGAATGAAACCCCGGTGGATTAGCTGAAGTGTGCCATGTATCCAGAACCGTGTGTGAGTAGCATGAGGCTTCCTGTTAGCAACTAGTCCAATATTTGCCCAAAGTAAGGAGGTAAAGGTTGAGCAGTTAGCCTACCCCCCGTAATGCTATAAGCTTATTAAATTCTCTTTTTTGACACTAATGAATCCCCAGTTCTTTCATTATGGTAGGTTATGCTACACTACAACTATAATATACATTTTCCTTTTAAGTTCAACTTGTGATATTGCGTAAATTAGACTATTAGCCCTACATACTGAATATCCATTAACCCATTTAGACCTAAAACGCCTGCTAATAATGCATTATATAGCCTACATATACACAAATGTGTATAGTGTTACAAGCACTATACCTTGCTAAGCCCGGTTGACAGAAATACAGTATATGAATAAGCAGCACAAGAGCAGTGAGACACGAGTCCCAAACTCATGCCACACGTGAGATAGAGTATTGAGAAGTGAACATGCTAACAATGATGTAACAATAGGCTTCTATCACAGCAGGCATTCTGACTTGTCAGAGATGGATAAAGCACAGGTGTAACCATAGGTATGTAATAATCAATAGGTAGTTACATAGAGTATATCGCTCTACGGTTACACCAGTGTTTGTCCATGTATGGCATGTCAAGATGTCTGATGTGCAAAGGGCCTGACTGGTCACTGATACATTATGTTCTATAGAAGAGAGAACATTTTAAAATAACATACTAATGATAAATGGGTCGTTTTTTTAAGATAAAACATTTATGTAGTGTAAAATCTTTATTTTTTTACACGTTCAATGAACTGCACCGTCCTATGGTGTGACGTAAAAAATAAATTAGAAAATAAATCTTAAATAATATACAAATAGCATGAGATAAATGAATCATCAATGTTACACTTATTTTCATATAGTGATATGTATTGTGATAAGATTAAATGATGAATAACACAAGTTCTCTCCCCATGACTTGGAGTTGCATTTTTCAATAAATGTGAGTCAAACTTTGCTGTCATCCTTTCAAAACAGTTGAAAACGATACTGAACTAAGAGCTCTACACTGTCTCAGTGATTCATTTTACATTTCTTACCTTCACTCAAGGACAATTTCAATCATTTTGTTTTGACTTAAACTAAGTAAAGGCTTAAGTTAAAACTTTGTGATTTGCAAGATGGCAACAACAAGACAAGGCAAAACAATCCAGCGAAACAACCAAACAATTTAAACAGAAGACAACGACCCTACTCTGGTCGAAATGATGTCAGAGTTAAAATCTCAACGCATTGCGATTAGGGCTGCAACTAATGATTATTTTGGTAGTCGACTAATCTGTCGATTATTTTTTATTTATTTTTTGTCACACCCTCCATCTCTGTTTCCTGTGGGCGCGGCTCCTTTTCCGGGCTCTAGTGCATGTTTTACCTCACATGCTCAAGTCTGCACACCTGTGAATGTCACCCTGTTGTCCAGTCCCTCTGCCTTAAGCAAAGGTGACATGCATTATAAATGTCTTTTTTGAGTCTCATTGTTTATAGTAATAGGAGTTAGTATCAATGTGTTTTTGTCTCTAAATACCATATTGGCGGATTGCCATCATTCAGGTCATTCATTTCCTGGTCCATTTTAATCAGGTCCTTCTGATTTGACGCACATGGTGACGTCACGTGGCGCTCGGGAAGTGGATAGTGATTCGATTGGCTCTGTGGTTGGAGCCAATTCCCGCCCACAACCTAGGCAGCCCACACAGCGATAGCAGAGCGAGTGGAAATCACTTCCTCAAACAGCAAGGCAGATAGTGAAACCCGACACCTCGACTACAACTACTACTACTACTACTCTGCGAGGGAGAGAGAGAGAGAGAGAGAGAGAGAGAGAGAGAGAGAGAGAGAGAGAGAGAGAGAGAGAGAGAGAGAGAGAGAGAGAGAGAGAGAGAGAGAGAGAGAGAGAGAGAGAGAGAGAGAGAGAGAGAGAGAGAGGGAGGGAGAGAGAGGAGAGAGCCCGCATCTGCGTGTGCTTGTTTACAGTGTTTCATTCTCAGTCCCGCTGAGTCCTTGGCTCTTTCTCTCTCTTTCCCTCTCCCTCTCTCTCTCTCTATCCCACCCCCTCTCTCTCTCTCTCTATCTCTCTCTTTCCCTCTCCCCTCTCTCTCACTCTATCCCACCCCCTCTCTATCTCTCTCTGTCTACCAGTCGCAGACTTTGTGGATGACTGTCACTCAGTGCTTATGGGCGGGGCCAGGCCATCACATCCTGAAATACTGATGCTGTGAAATTAGGCTTTTGAGTACTTGATACGAAATATAAAACAATGCATTTAAAAAAAAAAAAAAACGTACAGATGTCTTCAATAGACAATAGAATTGTGTAAAGTTGCCCAAATAGTGCTAGGAATAGCAAGGCAGGTCCCCTTTAAGCAACTTGCTTAAATCAAAATGTATTTGAATAACATAAATACAATACAACAATCATTCATAACAAAATAAATAAATTAAATAATACAAATTAAAGTGCAAGTGTTTAAATGTAAACAAAGAAAGAAAATAAGTAGCAGCATCTGCCCCCAGCACCGCGGCTGATGGGGATGTAACTTGGTCCAGGAGGGTGACTTGGAACAGCTGTAGGGGGAGAGGAGAGGAGGATGACAGATCAGACAGACAGACTTCTAAGTATTTTGTTTGCTGTGTGTGGAGTGATTTTATTTTATTTTATTTTATTAGGGATCCCCATTAGCTGGTGCGATAGCAACCAGCTAGTCTTCCTGGGGTCCACACACAAAAAAACATACAAAAACAATCACTATTGCAAAAAACAAAATTATTAAAAGTCAGTACACACAATGCATAATGAACCTACTGTAACAATTAATATAGCTAAAATTACATTAGTGTAAAACAAAAACAAAAAATTACTTTACAGTGCTAAAAACAATTTAAAAACAATTTAAGATTCTTTTTAAAAGTGAATCTACTGTAAATGCAGCAGAGGTTCCGAGGCAGGCCATTCCAAAGAGTTAATGCTCTAAAAATAAAAGATCTCCCCAAAGCGCTGGTTCTAGGACCTGGCAATTCAAGCTGCCCACTACTGGAACCTCTAGTGTAATGCTTGTGCACAGTATTACTAAAAACAATCTGATTATGTATGTATCTGAGTGTGTGTGTGTATGTGTGAAACTTTATTTTAGATGATGTACTGCATAATGCCATTAACGTTAAACCATGGGAAAGCTAGTTGGAACTTGGCTGGCTAGGCTACAGACAGCTCACGTTAGCACAGTGTCGTGTTTTTGCAGACTGACTAGCTAAGTAAGATTGTGACACACACTGCCACATTGAGTATATGTGTATATAAAAGCAGCAACGCTGTAAGTTTGGCGCTGTTGTTTAGCTAACGTTACGTTACATACAACATACCGCAGCCTTGGTATAACTGAAATAGCGTGCAGCAACGCTGTAGCTTGGCGCTGTTTAACGTTACATACAACATACCGCAGCCTCTATAAGCCCCAGCAATAGAGTTCGCTTAGCAAGCATTATCCATATCCATGAGACGTTCTGTTTTCCAACATGTAAGCTAACGTAAAAAATACAATACTATGGCTAACTATCTAAAACCTACCCATGTTCCGAAGCTCCGGCGTACATTCTTTCTTCTTCTTACCCGGGCCATTACTACAGAATGCAGTCAGACAATGGAAACAATACTGCCCCCAGCACTTCCTGTAGTGCATTGCAGTTACAAATGAACATTTGCGTCGACGATTTTTTATGATCGACGTTGTCGATTATGTCGACTAATCATTGCAGCCCTAATTGCGATACTGGGCCGATTAGACGGTATCGATACTCGTCTGGAAAAAGGTGACAAACCAAGTATCGGCGATTAACACTTTCAATGCCGACGACGAGATTTATCGTTAGTTCAGTCAACTGTCAATTATAGAGAGAGAGAGAGAGAGAGAGAGAGAGAGAGAGAGAGAGAGAGAGAGAGAGAGACCTACAAAGAGCCCCTTTTGTCAACTCATAATGAAACTGGCTGACATCTCACACTCTGACATCACAAACCCTAGCCAGCCTCAGAAGATTAGACCTAACCAAATTATAACCAAATAAAAAGATAAATACATTACGTATTGGAATAAACTCATAATCACAACACAAATTAGAAACATATTTGGCCCTAAACAGACAGTATACTGTGGCAGACTACCTCAGCACAGTAACTGATAAGAATCTAAGAAAGAATCTGACAAGGTACAGACTGAGTGACCATGGTTTGGCGATAGAGAAGGGAAGACACAGACAGACCTGGCTGTCCAGAGAGGAGAGGTTGTGCTGTCTTTGTGATGAGGGAGCCGTAGAGACATAACTACACTTCCTAACACAATGTGAAAATTACAGAAATATTAGGGAGGAATTCTTTCCAAAAATTGAAATTATTTCCTGAGAATTCCAAAGTATGACAGAAGTGCAGAAATTGCCATTCCTCCTGGGGGAACAGAAAGAATGTGCAGTTTTAGCGAGAGGCAGTTAAATCATTTTGTGTCCTGTACTGTGCAGGACAGTGATGCAACAGTAGCAGGACAGTGGATCACAGTGATGTAGCAGGACAGTGATGTAGCAGGACAGTGATGTAGCATCACAGTGATGTAGCAGGACAATACATCACAGTGATGTAGCAGGACAGTGATGTAGCAGGACAGTGATGTAGCATCACAGTGATGTAGCAGGACAATACATCACAGTGATGTAGCAGGACAGTGATGTAGCAGGACAGTGATGTAGCAGGACAGTGATGTAGCATCACAGTGATGTAGCAGGACAATACATCACAGTGATGTAGCAGGACAGTGATGTAGCAGGACAGTACATCACAGTGATGTAGCAGGACAGTGATGTAGCAGGACAGTGATGTAGCAGGACAGTGATGTAGCAGGACAGTACATCACAGTGATGTAGCAGGACAGTGATGTAGCAGGACAGTACATCACAGTGATGTAGCAGGACAGTGATGTAGCAGGACAGTACATCACAGTGATGTAGCAGGACAGTGATGTAGCAAGACAGTGATGTAGCAGGACAGTACATTACAGTGATGTAGCAGGACAGTGATGTAGCAGGACAGTGATGTAGCAGGACAGTGATGTAGCAGGACAGTGATGTAGCAGGACAGTACATCACAGTGATGTAGCAGGACAGTGATGTAGCAGGACAGTACATTACAGTGATGTAGCAGGACAGTACATCACAGTGATGTAGCAGGACAGTTAAAGGTGTATTCCACCCAAATGGTTAGCAGGACAGTGATGTAGCAGGACTGTACAGTACAGTACAGTGGACAGTGGTAAAATGGCTGCAGGACAGTTAAAGGTGTATTCCACCCAAATAGTGTTAAAGGTTATAACCCAAATCGAATGATTTTAAAGGTGTATTCCACCCAAATTGTTTTAAAGGTTATAATACAGTAGCAGTACAGTGGATCACAGTGATGCAACAGTAGCAGGACAGTTAAAGGTGTATTCCACCCAAATGGTTAGCAGGACAGTGATGTAGCAGGACTGTACAGTACAGTACAGTGGACAGTGGTAAAATGGCTGCAGGACAGTTAAAGGTGTATTCCACCCAAATAGTGTTAAAGGTTATAACCCAAATCGAATGATTTTAAAGGTGTATTCCACCCAAATTGTTTTAAAGGTTATAATACAGTAGCAGTACAGTGGATCACAGTGATGCAACAGTAGCAGGACAGTTAAAGGTGTATTCCACCCAAATGGTTAGCAGGACAGCCCCATCACAATGTGCAGGAGGTGTGTACAGTAGCAGTACAGTAGGTGTACAGTAGCAGTACAGTAGGTGTACAGTAGCAGTACAGTAGGTGTACAGTCGCAGGACAGTTAAAGGTGTATTCCACCCAAATGGTTAGCAGGACAGTACATCACAGTGATGCAACAGTAGCAGGACAGTTAAAGGTGTATTCCACCCAAATGGTTAGCATGACAGCCCCATCACAATGTGCAGGAGGTGTATACAGTAGCAGTACAGTAGGTGTACAGTAGAAGTACAGTAGGTGTACAGTAGCAGTACAGTGTGTGTACAGTAGCAGTACAGTAGGTGTACAGTCGCAGGACAGTTAAAGGTGTATTCCACCCAAATGGTTAGCAGGACAGTACATCACAGTGATGCAACAGTAGCAGGACAGTTAAAGGTGTATTCCACCCAAATGGTTTTAAAGGTTCTAATAACCAAATGTGTCTTCCCGAATCATTTTAAAGGTGTATTCCACCCAAATGGTTTTAAAGGTTCTAATACCCAAATGTGTCTTCCCGAATCATTTTAAAGGTGTATTCCACCCAAATGGTCTTAAAGGTTCTAATACCCAAATGTGTCTTCCAGAATAATTTTAAAGGTGTATTCCACCCAAATGGTTTTAAAGGTTCTAATACCCAAATGTGTCTTCCCGAATCATTTTAAAGGTGTATTCCACCCAAATGGTTTTAAAGGTTCTAATACCCAAATGTGTCTTCCCGAATCATTTTAAAGGTGTATTCCACCCAAATGGTCTTAAAGGTTCTAATACCCAAATGTGTCTTCCCGAATAATTTTAAAGGTGTATTCCACCCAAATGGTTTTAAAGGTTCGAATACCCAATTGTGTTATGGTGTCTTCCCCAAATCCTTTTAAAGCTTATAACCCCAAATCGTTTGAATGAATAAATGAATGAAATGGGACTATGAAGTCTTTATTTGTAACACATGTGAGATGGGCAGCACACACGCATTCCTTTGGGGGGGTTGCCATTGAAATGTCATCTGCGCTTGACCCATCCTGTCATCCTTCATCCTGTCGTGGGTCCGCTCCAATACAATACCTTGCCAATCCAAGTGCTCCTGTTCATCTTCATCAGGGACGTGACAGCATTAGCGATCAGTTCTGCATGTTTTTCCATTCTTTCGTTTTTATTTTTGTATGTGTATTCCCACAAATAGCTTTAAAGGTGTATTCATCCCAAATGTTTCTAAAACTTTATTCCACCCAAAGTTAAAATACTACTTCATGTTCAACTCCTAAAGGTATATATGCTTGAATTACATTCAAGTAATCTCATGACTTCCAGCTGGCTATAATGGAGGCGGTGAGCCCTCTAGTGTTCAAACATAAATAAGACACTATTCTAGACAAAATGAATTCTAATATTCTAGCAATACAAATCCAACAAGTCAGCCTTGGCCTCTACACACCGGCGTCTAATTGTGCCTTAAACTAAACACAATTACAAATATATATATATATATCGGAGAAGCTACCGACATAATCAAAACACTCATATGGCCCTTACACTGTGTCTACGTACGTGACTTCTATTTTTTTTACATGCTATACTATTTTATTTCACTTATCTTTTGTCTAGCACAGTCTCTGGAGCGTAACAGAAAGAAGCATTTTGTATAAAAGTATTCTGTACTTCTGTATGACAACTATTAAAGAAACTTGAACTTGAAACTTGATACATGACATACAGATAGACAGTACTGCTACATCTATACATTTATGACATACCAGATTTGCAAATACAGTACCGTTTGTGATACATGGCAGGCATGTTAGACATCGTTTTGCCTCCTGAGCACAGTGATGTACAGGTGCAGCTCAATAAATTAGAATATCATGGAAAAGTATATATTTAGCTGTATTGATGCAGTAATTTGTGCAAAAGGAGCCCCAACCGCGTGAATACTTTCGGTAAGCAACAAGCCCTTCCGCGTTGCTCTGATTGGCCGAGCGTGCGCATGCACATGAGCCGCAACAAGCCCCTCAGCCAGGCAGCAATACTAAGGTCCGCTTAATGCAATTTATACAAATGGAAGTATTGATTTCGCCGTAACGAATCATTAAAAAAATATACCGTTAACTGGAATATGTTGATTCTTTACACATATGTTGGATTATGTAATTGGTTTGTCATGACAAACCAATAAAAAAGACAAACCAATTACATAATCCAACATATGTGTAAAGAAACAACATATTCCAGTATCTTTTTCTGATCAGTTAGGAGTTTTTTAGAAACAGTGTAAATAATAACAATCAAATAGCACACAAGCTAACACTACTACTACAAGCACAACACAAACAAGCACATCATTTGTGATCAACTGTAATCCTCATTGTGCAGGTGTTCTCAGTGAGCATGGTGAGGTTATGTGCACACATTCAGATTGTCTTGTCCTTTCATGGTGCTGGTCCTCAAAAAAATTGCAGTTACTTTGTTGGGCAAAAAGAGCAATAGACTTAAGCTAAATTCAGGCAGCCAACCACGTCCAATGGCTGCCGATATCCTCCACCCTAAAAAGGTATCCCTAAAGCAGGATCACAGAGCCTGAAGAAGAGTGGAGCAGGAGACCAAACACACCCAGGACAGGATGACCACAGTCAGCAGATGAGGGATGGAGCAGGAGAGATGAGGAATGATATAGGACTAAACAGACCAGTAAGTAGTGATTCCGGGCCCCCTGGGAGACATGCCAAGGAAAGAGAAAAAGTAAAGCATTGTTAGTTAGTATTGTGGCTATATGATGCTAATTGTGTGAGTTAGTCAACTAGCCTACTAGAAGGCCTTTTATATGAGATATTTGGTATGGTCAAATATTCAGTATACTCAAGTCCCATTATGGAATATGGGTTTATTTCTGTGGCCACTACTGATGACCATTTTGTATAATGCGTCATTGACAGCAACATCATGTGAAAATGTGCCCCATTGCATTGGAGCCTGGTGAGAGGATACAACATAGTGCTATGTTTCTAAGTACTAAAGCGATCAGTGAAATCTTGGCCTGTACAGCAATATCAGAACCTGAACCAATCCCAGCTACTCACATAACCTGGTTTTAGGTAGAAGCATAAATGTCATAACCTGGCAGATCTCAAAACAAACTGGTCAGACTACTGCTTGACCTTACTCCTAGAACCCACCTCACCCCTGCCCACTTTGACAACCTAGGATGGCTTAGAGTAGACGACAGAGTACAACAACTTGCAATGGGCCTGGTCAACAAGATACACTATACGACTAAGGTACCCATGTACATGTCAAAATACTTCCCAAAGGTCAGTGAATACCACGATCACAACACCAGAGGGAGCTCCACAAATCATGTTAAACCCAGATTCGGCTCAAACAAGGGACTAAACACGGTTCGCAATTATGCCACATCGATGTGGAACGCCCTACCCAAAGCTGTAAAGCAGGGGTCAGCAACCTTAGGCACGAGTGCCACCATTGGTACACATTATCTAAACCAACATGGCACACTAGCAAATGTGTAAGAGGAACCTTTTTGGAAATGTTGAGTTACCTCCCCATGCAGTTACCTCTTTCACAGCCATTGGCAGTTGCACAGCCTGTTATTTATGGTACTGTAGGTTGACTGATATACCAGGGATATTTCATGGTCAGAGCCAATGAGAAGGGTCAGTCTGTTGTTGTTTGCCGAACATTGAGTGTTAAACGCCATTTTGTGACCAAACATGAGAAATTTAAAGGATGAGGCAGACAAGGCTGAATGTGTCCAGGTATGGCAAGCAAGCATCTCATAAAGACGGCAGCATTCTCTTATATATTTATGAGAGGAAAATGGTTATTAAAACTATTGCTATGCACGTTGCCTATATGGATGGAATAGAATTACAGATCTGTTGGAGATTTACATTGTGATGTGGTTTCATAATTAACCTTAACATTGATATGGCACACTGGTTAACAAGAACATTTTAAAATGGCACTTCGTATCAAAAAGGTTGCTGATCCCTGCTGTAAAGGAATGTGAATCACTACCCACTTTCAAAACCACTCTCAAAGAGCAACTACGAGAGACTGCAATTCGAAACTGGACCCTGTAAATGTCCTAACCCAACCCCCTCCAATGTACAGTAAATGACCAAGTATGGTTTCGTCAATATTCCAATGTACAGTTTTGCTTGTACAGTTGTACAGTGTACTTAGTATAATAGTAGTAGTAAAGTATAATTTCTGGGTACTTTTTACACCCCTGTTTATGATGAATTGAAAATGGGGGACCCTGATGTAAACAAGACAAACGTCTTTCTCTGGTCTGCATCCCCTTAACAATTGTATGTATTGAGCTGTTTTGATTGATTGATTGAAAACTTTATTAACAGATTGCAGAATGGGTACAATATAGTACAGCTCAATACACACAATTGTTAAGGGGATGCAGACCAGAGAAATACTTTCGTCTTGTTTACATCAGGGTCCCCCATTTTCAATTCATCAGGACAGACATACATGACATACAGATAGACAGTACTGCTACATCTATGTACTGTACTGTACCCATTCTGCAATCTGTTAATAAAGTTTTCAATCAATCAAACACAACTACTGTACATAACGTTAAATAGACCGTGGACGACGTACCCCCCCCCCCCCGCCCCCATACACAACCTACAGCATAACTTCCCACAGTAACGTTAACCAAATACTGTGGGCGACGCAGCCCCCCGCCCCCCTCCCACATACAACCTACAGCATAACTTTTATATCAGTATAATACAACTCTCAAAGCCAACGTAGAGTTTGTGCACTACTGTACATTTTAACTAGCACTTACCAGCCTCGGGACTCGGCAGTTCTGTTGTACAATGTGGTAGAAAAGATCGGTCCTGTGAATTGAAAAGCAAGCCCCGCCCCCAGCCTAGTGAATGAGAAAAGCCTGCCCCTAGTGGAGCAGGACAGTCCCTACACAGTACACTACACAAAATGATCACTGTGATCCTACATCACTGTGATCCAATGTCCTGACTCCTGCTACATCACTGTCCTGCTACATCACTGTGATGTACTGTCCTGCTACTGTTGCATCACTGTCCTGCTACATCACTGTGATGTATGTCCTGCACAGTACAGTTTATGATGAATTGAAAATGGGGGACCCTGATGTAAACAAGACAAACGTCTTTCTCTGGTCTGCATCCCCTTAACAATTGTATGTATTGAGCCGTTTTGATTGATTGATTGAAAACTTTATTAACAGATTGCAGAATGGGTACAGTACAGCTCAATACACACAATTGTTAAGGGGATGCAGACCAGAGAAAGACTTTCGTCTTGTTTACATCAGGGTCCCCATACATGACATACAGATAGACAGTAGGCCTACTGCTACATCTATGTACTGTACTGTACCCATTCTGCAATCTGTTAATAAAGTTTTCAATCAATTCAATCAATCAAACATGTATATATTCCCTCCCCGCCATATGTATATTTCTCTCCCACCCACCCACCCCCTCCTAATGTACAGTCCCCTCCCCATCATATGTATATACTCTGTCAGGATCTAGGGGTAACAGTACTGTATATTTGAATACCGGTTATGTCACAATTTACAAATGTATCAGTACTAAATACCTATATGTCCCTAATACACAACATACATGACATTTATGGCATAGGGTATGTCATAAATGTCTATATGAATTGAAAATGGGGGACCCTGATGGAAACAAGACAAACGTCTTTCTCAGGTCTGCATCCCCTTAACAATTGTATGTATTGAGCCGTACTGTTATGTACCCATTCTGCAATCTGTTAAATAAAGTTTTCATTCATTCATTCATTCACAACTCTCAAAGCCAACGTAGAGTAGAAAAGATCGCTCCTGTGAATTAGAAAAGCCAGCCCCGCCCCCAGCCTAGTGAATGAGAAAAGCCTGCCCCTAGTGGAGCAGGACAGTCCCTACACAGTACAGTACACAAAATGATCTAACTCCTACTGGTTTTAGCTGCAAAATATGTCAATTCATGTCACAAGAAAAGGGACAACCAGTAGGACACATATACTGTATATACATGTACCATGTTTTACTCACCGCACCATCTCCTTTATTTCTTTTGATCTTATATTGTTATGTTGTTTGCTGTTTATGTCATAATGTCAATGTGCTTTGGCAACATTTGTGAAATTTCATGCCAATAAAGCTTTTTGAATTGAATTGAGAGAGAGAGAGAGAGAGAGAGAGAGAGAGAGAGAGAGAGAGAGAGAGAGAGAGAGAGAGAGAGAGAGGCGGGTGCAGCACGAGAGAGACACACACCACGGCGGGTGGGTGTAGCACGAGAGAGACAGAGAGACACACACCACGGCGGGTGGGTGCAGCACGAGAGAGACAGAGAGACACACACCACGGCAGGTGGGTGTAGCACGAGAGAGACAGAGACACACACCACGGCGGGTGGGTGTAGCACGAGAGAGACAGAGAGACACACACCACGGCGGGTGGGTGCAGCACGAGAGAGACACACACCACAGCGGGTGGGTGCAGCACAAGAGAGACACAGAGACAGAGAGACAGAGACCACAGCGGGAACAGAAGAGATTGCTTGAAAAACTCACCCTAACGCAGATTCAATGGCAAAGTTGGAAGGAGACGACGTTGACGCATTTTCCTACCGTGGAGCTAGCGCTAGTTAGCCTTTAGCTAAGCTACTAGCCGACATGGCTAGCCCAACTGAACCACACGTTAGCACTCGATAACGTAGCTAAAGCTAACTAGCTGTCCCTGCCTTTAGCTAAGCCGACATGGCTAGCCTGACTGAACTTTCTAACATGCAACAACTTTCATCTTCAATCCATCTGCCGAACGACCGTCCTCTTCGTCTTGGCTGGCATAACCTCCAATGCTGCACGTGCGAAATAGTCAGACGCACGCCGGCCGACTGTACCTTACCTGTAACCCCTCCCCTCATTGAAACCAATAGTATATCTGCTGCAGAGCCTCAGAGCTCCAATAGTGTATCTGCAGAGCCGCAGAGCCAGGAACAAGTCAAACACATTCTACAAACGTGTCTAATGTGAAATATATAAGCATATAAGCAAAACTAGATTTTAGGTCTGTGATGAAAAAGGGCCTCGCGGGAAGGGGGGCCTCGCAAAAAAAAATATATAATATGCTGCTCACACACTGCTCACACACCCCCTGAGGCGGCCCTGGCTGCATGGACTGGTTGCTAGTCTGCTGGGGCTGGTAGCTAGTCTGCTGTGGCTGCTGGGGTTCGTAGGCAGTCTGCTGGGGCTGCATGGACTGGTAGCTAGTCTGCTGGGGCCGCTTGGGTTGCTGGGGCTGGTAGCTAGTCTGCTGGGGCCGCTTGGGTTGCTGGGGCTGGTAGGTAGTCTGCTGGGGCTGCTGTGGCTGCATGGACTGGTAGCTAGGTTGCTGGGGCTGGTAGGCAGTCTGCTGGGGCTGCTTGGACTGGTAGCTAGTCAGCTGGGGCTGCGTGGACTGGTAGCTAGTCTGCTGGGGCCGCTTGGACTGGTAGCTAGTCTGCTGGGGCTGCTTGGACTGGTAGCTAGTCTGCTGGGGCTGCTTGGACTCGTAGGCAGTCTGCTGGGGTTGGTATCCAGGGTGAGAAAAGCTACGCACCTGGGGCTGCTGCTGCTGATTGACATGGTAGCTATAGGCAGCTGTCCAGGCACACCGGGGTCATCCCTATGTTCCCCGGGCTCTATGTTCCCCGGGTTCTATGTTCCCTGATTGATTGAAAATTGTATTAATGTCCGCCTTGTTTCGAACTGGTTAAGCTTGGCGACTCTTTAGAAGTTGGTTAAGGTTTGGAATCAGGGCTGGTGGTCTATCGCCCTGCTCTAAAGATAAACTCTAAGCATAACCGACTATCGCTACCAGGGAACATAGGACCCGGGGAACATAGACATGCTCCCGGCACACCGAGGTAGCCAGCCTGCTGCTGGTAGCTAGACTGTGGAGTCTGCTGCGTTTGGTAGTTTTGTCTGTGTTGGTAGTTAGGTTGCTGCTGTTGGTAAACAGTTTGCTTATTGTAGCTTGACTGCTGCTGTTGATAGCTAGGTTGCTGCTGCTGGTAGCTAGGCCGCTTTTTATAGCTTGGCCGCTTGTGGTAGCTAGGCTGCTGCTGGTAACTAGGTTGTCGGTTGCTACTCCCTGGGCTAGCAAATTAACCCGACTGGGCAGAATCACCAGTGTTGACATTTGAGCTATAACCAGAATTAGGCTCAGCAGTAGACTTGGTCTTACTGAAGGAATTACTGAGAGATTCACTAGGGCCATAAGTGTTGAGGGAACCTGAGCTTGGACCATAACTACTAGCAAGTGATTCATCAACATTAGAGCTACTGTAGTGCTGGTAGCTTGTCCCTTTAGCTCCAAGCCTTTTAGCATTGGTCACAGATGCTGTAGGAATAGAAATTACAGTAAATATAAGTTAAATGCACATAAGCCTGACAATCAGGTTGTTCTACAAAGGGTTCTCACCGCTTGCATGATTTCTTCCAACAACCAGCAAAGACAGCAGCACCACTCTACACAATACAAATCTTTACATGTAGATTAAATATTTACTTATGTCAGAATGACAACACAAATGAGCAACCCTACCTTAGAACAAATCCTATGGGTTTAGCCATAGTTTCAATCTAGTCCAGAAACTTGAATCCAGGCCCTTCTGTCCACCTTCAGCAAACACACACTGGAGCTGTCTTTCCTCACAGGCCTCTGTCGGAAATTAACATCAGACTTTAGGCTCATATCATATATAAATATATTAGTTAATTAGGAACATTGATTAAGTTAAAAGTCATTGATAAATAGGATTACAGTACAATCAGTATCAAACATTTGAGAACACTATGGGTGCCTTTTACAATGAGAGGCTTTTAGGCCAAGGTTACAGGGGCCCCCTTATCTCCAGAAAGGTGGCTGGCCGGCCGGCAGGGATGCCTGTGCATTTTCCTGTTACATAACCGAGCTGGATCATATGGGAAAAGACACAGGTGTCTCACACTTGATTGGTCAGCCAGCGAAGACACCCTAGGTGAGACAGTATATCATACCATTTTAGAATAGAGGAAGGGAGAGCTCCTTGGCGACTCTGCTATACACTGCATTGCTGTCAACAAGCTTGTAGTGATCCATGGACCACCCGATAATTCATGTAATTATGCTTTCTGATTATTCAATAAATACCATACATGATGTTTGAACTCATTGTCCTGTGTCTAATATTCAATATCCTTTTGTCCTGATTCGAGGAACAACCAAATGATCACACACCTCTTAATGGAAACACTCAGGTGTTCTGCAGGTTTGACAGCAAGTCGCCTTTCTCTTTGTCTAATTAGTTGATTGGAAACAGGTGGAAGTTGTGGTAAAGGTGTTCATTGGCACTGGTGTGTTTTTATTCAAGGGGCACTGTAGATATTCTGCCATTTGAAAGCTATTTTCCTTAATGGCATTGATTTTGAGATGTACTCACTCAAAGTGGAATGCCTTGGATTAATATGAATTGTTTTTAAACTCTCAGTCCATGTTTATCATTGACAGGCAATGTGAGTCAGGATCAGGCTACATGCTCTCTTCAGGGTTCAATGAAGAGCGGCATACAGATTACGATTACCCATACGATTGTTAGCTACATTTACATTTAGTCATTTAGCTGACGCTTTTATCCAAAGCGACTTACAAGTTCTGTACGACAAGTCATCAGGAAGGCCACAACTCTATCAGCTGAGTAACAATGTTCATCAAAGTGTTGAGTGCTACAGTGTAGGTTAGTTTATTAGGACAAGTGCATGACAGTAAGGTTAGTTAGGGTTCGATTAAAAAAAAAATTATAAAAATCATTTCAGATAAGAAGTGCGTCTTTAGTCAACTGCGAAAGATTGGACGGGTTTCGGCTGTCCTAACTGGGGTGGGCAGCTTTTAGGGAACTTTAAACTTTTACAGCACCACTTTTATTACATTTCAAAGGAAATATTGTACTTTTTTACTCCACTACATTTATCTCAGCCCATCAGTTACTAATTACTTTGAATACAATTATTTTGCATAGAAAACATGGCAGAAATGTATGAAGATTATATACTTGGTCTGCTGGGGCTGCTGTGGCTGCTTGGACTGGTAGCCAGTCTGCTGGGGTTGCTGGGGCTGCTTGGACTGGTAGCCAGTCTGCTGGGGTTGCTGGGGCTGCTTGGACTGGTAGGCAGTCTGCTGGGGTTGCTTGGACTGGTAGCTAGTCTGCTGGGGCTGCTTGGACTGGTAGCTAGTCTGCTGGGGCTGCTTGGACTGGTAGCTAGTCTGCTGGGGCTGCATGAACTGGTAGCTAGTCTGCTGGGGCTGCTTGGACTGGTAGCTAGTCCTGCAGGGGCTGCTAGTCTTCTGGGGCCGCTTGGGTTGCTGGGGCTGATTGGCAGTCTACTGGGGCTGGTAAGCTAGTCTGCTGGGGCTGCTGGGGTTGCTTGGACTGGTAGGTAGTCTGCTGTGGCTGCTTGGACTTGTAGCTAGTCTGCTGGGGCCGCTGGGGTTGCTGGCGCTGCTTGGACTGGTAGCTAGTCTGCTGGGGCTGGTAGCTGGTCTGCTGGGGCTGCTTGGACTGGTAGCTAGTCTGCTGGGGCTGCTTGGACTGGTAGCTAGTCTGCTGGGGCTGCATGGACTGGTAGCTAGTCTGCTGGGGCCGCTTGGGTTGCTGGGGCTGGTAGGCAGTCTGCTGTGGCTGGTAGCTAGTCTGCTGGGGTTGCTTGGACTGGTAGGCAGTCTGCTGTGGCTGCATGGACTGGTTGCTAGTCTGCTGGGGCTGGTAGCTAGTCTGCTGTGGCTGCTGGGGTTGCTGGGGCTGGTAGGCAGTCTGCTGGTGTTGGTAGCTAGTCTGCTGGGGCCGCTGGGGTTTCTTGGACTGGTAGCTAATCTGCTGTGGCTGCATGGACTGGTAGCTAGTCTGCTGGGGGTGCATGGACTGGTAGCTAGTCTGCTGGGGCTGGTAGCTAGTCTGTTGGGGCCACTGGGGCTGGTAGCTAGTCTGCTGGGGCCACTTGGGTTGCTGGGGCTGGTAGGCAGTCTGCTGGGGCTGGTAGCTAGTCTGCTGGGGCTGCTTGGACTGGTAGCCGGTCTGCTGGGGTTGCTTGGGCTGGTAGGCAGTCTGCTGTGGCTGCATGGACTGGTTGCTAGTCTGCTGTGGCTGCATGGACTGGTTGCTAGTCTGCTGGGGCTGGTAGCTAGTCTGCTGTGGCTGCTGTGGTTGGTAGGCAGTCTGCTGGGGCTGCATGGACTGGTAGCTAGTCTGCTGGGGCCGCTTGGGTTGCTGGGGCTGGTAGGCAGTCTGCTGGGGCTGGTAGCTAGTCTGCTGGGGCCGCTTGGGTTGCTGGGGCTGCTGTGGCTGCATGGACTGGTAGCTAGTCTGCTGGGGCTGCTTGGACTGGTAGCTAGTCAGCTGGGGCTGCTTGGACTGGTAGCTAGTCTGCTGGGGCCGCTTGGACTGGTAGCTAGTCTGCTGGGGCTGCTTGGACTGGTAGGCAGTCTGCTGGGGTTGGTATCTAGGGTGAGAAAAGCTACGCACCTGGGGCTGCTGCTGCTGATGGTAGCTAGGCAGCTGTCCAGGCACAAGTTACACATGTTTTGTTCCGGGTGTTGACAGTACCCACTTGTCAATATCAGTGCATGACACCAGGTTCAGGGTGTGTGACGCACATCTCTGATGTGGCGGCAACGTGATCACAGTATCGTCTTCATCACCACCATCATCATCATCAAAAACAACACGGTCTGCAAGGCCTCACTGATGTCAGTAAACGTCACCTCATCCTCGTCATCATCAGAGTCATCTCGCTCCACTGGCTGATGCATTTTGAAGGCCTTTACAAAATTTGAGCCATTATCTGTGACTGTTGTGGTGATTTTGAATGATATCCCATATGAGGAGTAGATATGATCAAGTTCCTTTGCAATTTTGTTTGTTTGTATGTATGGCGTCCCTTGAACCTCCTGCATGCCAGGGCTGCCTTACCTCGCTCCATGCTTTGCGGATTTATCCAATGAGCCGTTACGCCTAGATAGCTCTTGTTACATGCAGTCCATATGTCTGCTGTTTTAGACACATATTCTAACTTCTCAAACGTTTGTTTGAGCTCCACATTCATTTTAGTATATTGGGCTTCTTATAGTTCGAAAACGTCTTTCTACACGGTAGGGCTACCCCTCCTCTGACCGGTACTTTGGCAACTAGTGCCCTGAATGAGTCTGACTCAACCGTAGATAATGGATAATGACGCTGTATCCTGACGTACTACCTGCCTGGACATTCCTGAGAAACTCAAGCAAGAGTCACTACTCGTCTAATGTCGCACATTCTTGTATATTCTCTATTGCATTGTCTGCTCAGAACCCAAAGGAATTAAAACCTACTTAAAACGCTCCATTCTCTCTCTCCCTGTGTTCTGCTATTGGGCTCCGCCACCGCTGCCATAACAGTAACGGTAACAGCGTTATTAAGATTGGAGGAGTAATCTACTCGTTACTGAAAAAAGTAACGCTGTTAGTAACGCCGTTATTTATAACGCCGTTATTCCCATCACTGATAAGGGGCCACAGTGTCACAAATGTTACCCCCCACCCAACCTACCCAACATCCTTCAATGTACAGTTTCTTCCCCCTCAAATACTCTCTTTGTAAACTCTTTTTGTACTCATAATCAATACTGTATATTTGTAGATCTGGTATGTCATAAATGTCTAGATGTAACAGTACTGTCTATCTGTATGTCATGTATGTCATATATGTTATGATGAATTGAAAATGGGGGACCCTGATGTAAACAAGATGAAAGTCTTTCTCTGGTCTGCATCCCCTTAACAATTGTGTGTATTGAGCCGTACTGTATTGTACCCATTCTGCAATCTGTTAATAAAATGTTCAATCAATCAACATATTCTAACCAGGCCTGTACTGCCATTCTCTGCCCCTGAGACGGTACAGCATGCACATGGGGCCACGGGAACGTCGGCAGGGCTGTCCGCTGCATGCAGGAAGCAGCGGTGTGTGTGTATCACAGGAACGTCGGCAGGGCTGTCTGCTGCATGCAGGAAGCAGCGGTGTGTGTGTATCACAGGAACGTCGGCAGGGCTGTCTGCTGCATGCAGGAAGCAGCGGTGCGTGTATCACAGCCCCCCGAAACAGTCCCTCTTTATTTCTTCCCCGTCCTCTCGCCAGAAGATGCTGTAATATCTACGAGGGGGATAATGGTATTTTCTGTCCCCACTCTCCCCCGGACTGGATTTTATTGTTTGGTGGTGAAGTAAAAAAAAGAAAAAAAAGAGAGAGAGACAGAGTCGGGTGGGCCGTATAACGGCTGGGTACGTAACGTGACACTGAGGGGGAGCGGATGCACTTAAAAAAAAAGAGAGAGCCGTCATCCAGCGCGGCACGTGGGACGTGACCCTTGTTAAACTTCTGGGGGTGTGCGGATAATAAAAATGTGTTTTGTTGTGCTGCGAGGGAGAGATCTCCCATTAACTTTGGTTTGATTGCATATAAACACAGGCATGCAGGCTGTGGAGCTCCCGGTGTCCAGGAGCCCTTGGCTGAGCACCACGGCCCTCGCTGCCAAGCGAGGTATGTTCACACGGCCGTGAGCACCGGTGCCCGAGTCTCTCTCTCTCTCTCCAGCTTGTCAGGGTTACGGGAATGTAAAAGGGAGGCAAATGTGTCCATTACACTCAGTCACCCACAACACTTCTTCCACTTGACTCCGATCCCTTTCTCGGTGTCTCTCTATATCTCTCGCTTGCCCCCATCTCTCTCTCTATTCCGTTCCTCTCCATCGCTCTCTCTGTCGCTCTCTCACCTCACTCACTTACTCTATCCTTTACTCTCCTGTTACTCTCTCTTTTTTTCTTTGGTCGTGTCTCTCCACCTCTTTTTCCCCTCTCTCTTACACACTCACTCACTTCCGACAAAACACCCTTTGATCCAAATCTCTCTCAACCACTCCATCTTTCTCACACTGACAAGCCAGCTTCGTTTTCTCAACAGGAACAGGCACACACACAGCCTTCAACTCATCCAACACACACACACACACACACACACACACACACACACACACACACACATACACACACACACACACACACACACACACACACACACACACACACACACACACACACACACACACACACACACACACACACACACACACACACAGCCTTCAACTCATCCAACACACACACTTGTGTGCACTCACAGCTTTCAACCCCCACACTGTGCACACACTCTCTCCGTTCCACACACATGTACACACATACAACAAACACACACGCACACGTGTGCACACTCACACCTTTCAGTTCATCACACACACACAGAGTACACACAGTACACACACATCCACAACACAGCCCTCAATCCATCCCACGCTGTCCACGCAAATCACCGGTGGAAGCCAGGGGCTGGGCTGCCCATCTGGCCATAGTTTTTTTTATTTTTTTTTTTGGCTCCGCGGCGCAGAGAGAGAGAGACGCCTAATCCCCCGCGCCTCGTCGAGAACCGGGAGGCTCTGACAGCACGCAAGTCAAGGACGCGGACCGACCCTCTCTCTGCCACGCTGCCCGCCACCAAGGTCATCCCAGCCGACAGACACACGCAGATGACGCAGGCCGCGAGGCAGATGCACAGCGTGCCGGTGAGAGACATGTACGGGGAGGTAAAAATAGACGCAGGCCGAGGACGTGCGGAGACGGACACGGACACACCTGCCCACTTACCTACAGCGTGCGCACGAAGCTGTATGCAAATACAAAGAGAAGATAAATGGATACTTTATTCATCCCCGTGGGGGAAATTCTCATGTCCGGTATAGCTAACACAGCCGAAACACAACCGGTCTTTAGCCGTTGACTAAAAACACACTTCTTCAATCAATATCTGAAATAAAAGAATATAAACTAATTTAAAATAAATAAATACATCTGACATATCAATTGTTCTTATTTTTAACTAACTGCACCGTAAATGTGTCCTATGGATGTAAAAAAAAGAAAAAAGGGGAGGGGGGAGAGGAATCTTAAATAATACAAATACCATGAGAGATTTATTTTAATTGAATACACTTATTTTCATATAGTGGTATTTATTAAATTATGAATAACAATTTAGTCCCCATGAATTGGATTTTTTTTTATAAATGCAAGTCAAACTTTGCTGTCATCCTTTCAAAACTGTTGAAAACTATACAAATTTAATATTAGTGATGCTTATAACTCCCCTAATTCCCAACCTTTTCTAAGATATTTTGAGATAACCTTCTTACTGTCTACTATCTATGTCTTCTACTACCATGCACTCTTCCACTAAATAATCATCCTTGTCTATATTACTACCTACTATACTAATATGTCTCTACCACTATGCACTCAACACTGCAGCACTCAAGTGTCAACACTGTTTGATGAACATTGTTACTCAGCTGAAAGAGTTGTACCCTTCCTGCTCACTTGTCATACAGAACCTGTAAGTCGCTTTGGATAAAAGCGTTCAGCTAAATGACTAAATGTAGATGTAAAAAAAATCTGTATTAGCATACAAATATAGATAGATGTTATTACACAGGTAAGATATTTTGAGTTCCAGTGGTGGTGGCAAATAAGGAGACGGAGAGGTGGTATTGCTCTTGCACAAAGTGAATCCTCTTTAATAGAATAACTCCAGAGCAGTCAGGAAAACAGACACAGGACGTCAACTGAGCATAGCAAAACAATATACCGTAATTCCTCTAATAGTGACCCGGGCTTGTATTTGTTTCAACTGTAGCGGGTACCATGCTTTTATTGAAAGGAGGCATGTATAAGAGAGAGGCCTATATTTCAAAATTTCAAACAGATCATAATGAATAAATCAACATTTTGTGTCAGTTTGAACCCAGTAAAATGGACTGGGTTCATTTATTGAAACCAAGTACTGTATGAAATAGTAAACAGTGCAATTACAGGTGGTCACTGGTCATTTCAACGTTTTCAAGCGGTGTAGAAACTTCTCTAGCCAACCTTTACTGGCCACAAATGCCTTGCCTCCATCACTCACTGTTGGGTAGATTTCCATTGCTTTTCTTTGTATCATTTTGCACGACACACGGTTGTGTTTGTCGTGCAATGCATAAATCCACTCGGAAAGTAGTGTCTTCATCTCCTCGCTCACTTTTTTTCTCCCTCCTCCAGTTATGCATGCTCTTTTACCGTCAGCTGCTTTCAGCTCAGTCCTTTGTTTTTTCCAATATCGGATTTGTCTGGAATCAATGTTAACACTTTCTGGGCCGGCCGTGTTTTCCTTTTAACCCCTTGAATGCCCATCAACCACTTCAATGTTAGCGTCAATATCGCCTAATCTATGTTTTTAATGTGTCTAATCTGCCCGTCGCTTATCAATGACTCATTTTCCAGTCAACATTGTCGAAGCGGATTGGTTTTTTATTGGTTCATTTCCGTTTTATAGCATTTTGAAAAGCCCTCGTTTTCACGGAAAATAAAAATAATCCGTGATAAACGCCCTGTACTGGAATATTCTAGAACGTTGTCATTTTTCGGCCTATTCATGAATCGTTTTCAAATAAACGCTAGATTATCGATAGTATATGTGTACGTATGCACGCTGGTGCCGCAAGCTGAAAATAGATTATCTTAGTTTCTGATCGCTCGCACAGCCAAACAGCCATATCACACATAGGGGAAAAGCATATATATCTGTGAAAACAGGTCTGATTATCCTAAGACTGGTCAAATAGATTCCTTACCTGTGATCAGATCCAAAAAGATTATTCCAATTCCTAATCGCCATTCCAAAAATCGATCCTTTTATTGATCCAATGCTACGTACTGTAAAGACATATTACACGCTGTTCTGATGGTCCACAATGACTCCGAGCGGCTCGGGGTACATGCGTGAGAAGTAAAATGTGGATTCCGGACTTTTTTTTTCTCATCCATTTTCATTGAGTCCATTCCAAAACGGTGCATTACCATCTGGGAGACGATAGGGGGCGCTTTTTTCACATCTGAGCACCTGGTGGGGCTGGTTTCCCAACGGTAGACTCGGTTGATGAAATATGAATTCAGATTGCTAATAAAAAAAATGTCACGCTAGTTATCGTGGTGGGCATTCAGGGGGCGGGCTGCTAACATGTGTTATGTCGTTTTGGGCATTCAAAGTGTTAAAGTGCTTTCCGGCTTTCTCTCCTATCGTAGCCAACGTTATGTTGAGCTAGCGGGCCGGTTGTGGGCCGGTCGCGTTTCAATCTTGCATAGAGCCTCGCATTTCTCCCAGGCGGCCCTGGTCCTTGTCATTCATGCCACCTCCCCGGTAGACCACAGCGCAGGAGAGGACACTGGCCGCCACCGACAAACCGACAAATTGTATAGCCCACAATCACAGCAAATGTCAGAAGAAATCAAGAAGAAACATCACAATAGATCCAGAACAAAAACCACCATAAAATCCACAATTTACAACACCCCAGACATTCCCCAATGAAGATAAGGAACGACTCCCTAAAACCTAGCAATAGGAGAAAAAATACACCACAGGCGCCGTGGTGGGGAGAAACCTTAGATGAGCTGTTCCAAGGGAATGTCGGTGATATTATAGTGTTGCTATGGATGATAGCGAATAATAGGTATGTGTATGTAATATATATACATGTAATAAAACACATACATACATAGTAGCAATAGTATCTAAAGTATATAAGACAATGTTTTAATTAAAATAATAATAGAGCTAAGAACAATAATACGCTTTATTTGTATAGCACCTTTCATACAAGAATCACAGCCCAAAAAGTGTTTAGCAGCAGTAAAACACAGACATACAATCTGTATGAAATAGTTAGAATAAAAACAGTGCAGAGAATAAGAAAAAGGGTAACAACAATGCTGGTGATGAAAGAAAACAAGAATAAAATAGCTCTCATTGACAATAATCCCAGTGTGGATGTAATGAGTGTAAAGTGGCAGAATGTATTAAAAGGCTATGGTGAAGTGACATGGTGTTAGAGTGCAAAGTGGCAGAATGCATTGAAATAGCGGGATCATCCCTATGTTCCCCGGGTCCTATGTTCCCTGCTTGATTGATTAATAGGTTGAAAATTTAATACATTTCTATTATTTTATTAATTATTAATGTCCGCCTTGTTTCGAACTGGTTAAGCTTATGCCCTCTTTCGAACTGGTTAAGGTTAGAGTTTGGAATCAAGACTGGTGGTCTAACATTTTCAATCAATCAATCAATCAAAGCGGGGAACATAGAACCCGGGGAACATATGACCCGGGGAACATAGACATGCTCCCAAAATAGCAGCAAACACAACAATATAGCCGTATAGCGTGAGATTAGACGGCCCCCAATGGCCGGGAATGTGTTAAGAAGCAGCTCTCCAGGGTGGGGTTTTGGGCGTTGTGGACAGCGACTCCTACAGGTCGGTTGGGTGACGCCTGCACAGCAGAGACAGGAAATATCGGGGGCAGCGTGAGCCTCCCACGCGTTACTCCTCGCACTGAGAGTCCGTGCTGTCTGGTGAAAAGATGCGACAGGCTTCCTCCTTGTGTACCGGAGGGGACACGTGATGCAAGAAACGTAAGGAGGAAAGAAAAAGTAAGGACTTACTTCTGGTCATTATTTGGGTAGAACACATATTTTGAATGCCTTCGGCAGACTTCAAATGAGCCATTTTAATCTAGATTAACTCCAGGATTGCAGATAGATTCATCTAGATTAAAAATATTAATCTATGCCCACCTCTAATATATATATATATATATATATATATATATATATATATAATTTGTGCACATGAGTCTCCTGAACAATTTAAAACCAAGCATGAGTCGATCAGAGCTTCCTACGCTGAGGTATGGTCACTTTTCTGCCTGATGCGCACTGTCTTTATGCTACGAGATATACACGTTTCTAAAGATTTAAGCTTCCTCTGCATATTTTCACACGGCCAACAAAGTAGCCTACTGCATCCATTGTCTCGAAATGGATTTGGTAGCTGTTATGACGGCACGTCTGACACCTGAGACTGAAAGTACTCAGCCCCTCCCCTACGACTCAACTGTAGTTCTTTAGACAGCAAGGGCTTAGAACAGGCTGTCATCCCCACCTGTTTGAAGAAGTCCACCATCATCCCTGTACCCAAGCCCACTTGCCTCAACGACTACCGCCCTGTAGCTCTCACCTCCATAGCCATGAAGTGCTTTGAGCTAGTGAAGGGCTACATCTGTTCCTCCCTCCCCATCAACCTGGACCCCCTGCAATTTGCATACCGCCCCAACAGGTCCATGGAGGACGCCATAGCCCATGTGCTGCACACAGCAGCATCACACCTGGACAAGAGGCAGGGGAACTATGTGAGAATGCTATTCATCGACTACAGCTCAGCATTCAATACCATAGTCCCCTCCAAACTCATAGCCAAGCTCAGGGACCTGGGCTTGAACTATGACCTCTGCCAGTGGGTCTTGGACTTCCTGACGGGCAGAACCCAGGTGGTGAGAGCAGGCAACTGCACCTCCTCATCCATCACCCTCAACATGGGGGCCCCACAGGGCTGTGTTCTGAGTCCCCTCCTCTACTCCCTGTACACACATGACTATGTGGCTCAGCGGAGCAACAACACAATCATCAAATTAGCTGACGACACAGTAGTGGTGGGCCTGATCTCTGCGAGAGGGCCTACCTGGAAGAGGTCAAGGTCCTGGCGGGATGGTGCCTCTCCCTGAACGTCAGCAAAACAAAGGAGATGATTGTGGACTTTAGGAGGTCGGGGGTCAAGGACTACAGCCCCCTCAGCATCGACGGGGCACCGGCTGAGAGAGTGAACAGTTTTAAGTACCTCGGAGCCCACATATTCGAGGACTTGACATGGACCACACACATTGACAGTGTTGTAAAGAAGGCACGACAATGCCTCTACTTCCTCAGGCGCCTAAGGAAGTTCCAAGTCAGTCAGAAGATCCTTAAGAACTTCTACTCATGTACAATAGAGAGCATCCTGACTGGCAACATCACCTTCTGGTTTGGGAATAGCACTGCACAAGACCGAAGCAGACTACAAAGAGTGACACGTTCACCGGAACGCACAATTGGAGGGGGGCTTCCCACCCTCCAGAACATTTACAACAAGCGGTGTAGGGGTAAGTCTAAGAGAATCATCAAGGAGTCCAGCCACCCGAACAACTGCCTCTTTGAACTGCTGCGGTCAGGCAAGCGATACCGGAGTCTCAAGACTCAGAAGAAGCTTCTATCCCCAGGCCATCAGGCTGCTCAACGAACAGTAAACACTATGCAACAACCATCAAATGCACACAGCACACACATCCACACGCACACACTCACTTTAAACAAACAACACACTGCAGCACCCACTCTCCACACTTTAGATCACCTAAACACATTTTATATTTATTAGTAAAGGATTTGCACTACAACTCGTACACCTTACTGTAAATTGTACCTAAATTGTACCTCATCCCATTTCTGCTTTGCACTATATAGTATTGTATATTAGTATATTGCATAGTATATTGTATATTGTATGGTAACTCAGTTACTTCTAGTCTGCATCGAACATTGTACATATGTCTATACTGAACACTGGGACCTCTATTTTTACTTCTTTGTACATGCTACTTATCACGCAACATTTTCGGCATTTCTAAAAAATCCTCTCTGCCTAGATGAGGCCGTTTTGACACATTTTCGTCAAAGGTGTCCTCCCGCTCACGGGAGCTCCGACCTCGGACGGAAATGATTGACCACCGTTGTAGCCAAGGAGTGTCTGCTCCGAAACCGATCCCATACGGGCGCTCAGAGTCGGGAAGGTGACACAAGAAGTGTGAGGTTTTGTCCGCTGCTCACCAACTTTCTCTGTCTTCTTTAAGCCTACTGTTAGGAATTCCCTACTCACTCTCTCTAGCCCCCACCCTCTCGTTCTTTACTCTCAGTGGCCACACCTGTTCGATTATCAATTACCTCTCGCACCTGTGGTGGCAGGCTAATTAGTTCCCCTGTGGGCTTTAAATACCAGGGCGCTTCCCCTCGTTTCGGCGTGGGGTCGTGTTGTATACTTGCCGAGTCATATTCTCTAAACATCTAGACTCTTTCGGGAGATCCTCTGTCTGCCTATGCTGTTCCATTCTCCGGCGTCGAGATGTTTGCTCCAGCCTTCGCCAGCTGTCGCCGTTGCCTGTGGGGGAGACTGGTCTGCGCTCCCTGTACTTCCACGGGAGGCACCCCAGCGTTCCACTGCAGACCCCCGCGCAGCTGTTCGTCCTGACGCACATCCAGACCAGCGCAGACGCTCTCCAGTCCTCAGCGCGCAACGCGCATCTTCCAAGGACGCTCGAGCTTGGCACGCTCTCCAGACCAGCGCGCAACGCGCATCTTCCAGACCCTCGAGCTTGGCACGCTCTCCAGACCTCAGCGCGCAGACGCGCATCTCCTAGACCTTCGAGCTTGGCACGCTCTCCCGACCAGCGCGCAGACGCACATCTCCTAGACCTTCGAGCTTGGCACGCTCTCCCGACCAGCGCGCAGACGCGCATCTCCTAGACCTTCGAGCTTGGCACGCTCTCCCGACCAGCGCGCAGACGCGCATCTCCTAGACCTTCGAGCTTGGCACGCTCTCCCGACCAGCGCGCAGACGCGCATCTCCTAGACCTTCGAGCTTGGCACGCTCTCCCGACCAGCGCGCAGACGCGCATCTCCTAGACCTTCGAGCTTGGCACGCTCTCCCGACCAGCGCGCAGACGCGCATCTCCTAGACCTTCGAGCTTGGCACGCTCTCCAGACCAGCGTGCAGGAGCGCATCTTCCAGACCTTCGTGCTTGGCACACCCCTCCACGCAGACGCACCCCGATGCGTCTCTCGGTTCCGGTGCGCACTCCAAGTTGTGGCGCACCACTCTGTCCTCGGCTCGGACAGCCGGCTTCCCGGTGGCGACACCCTCGCCACCGCCGCCTGTTCCAGCACCACTCTGTCCTCGGCTCGGACAGTCGGCTACCCGGTGGCGACACCCTCGCCACCGCCGCCTGTTCCAGCACCACTCTGTTCTCGGCTCGGACAACCAGCTAACCGGTGGCGACACCCTCGCCGCCGCTGCTGTTCCTGCACCATTACGCATACGTCTGGGTGAGTTTTGACTGTCTAGATCATCTCCGTTTTCGTGTGTTTCTAACACTGAAGAATTACCACCTTTTTAATCTGACAGTCACTCACCCAGCGTTGTGCCTCTGTTTGTTTCACTTGGATATTATTTTTGGACGTTACATCTCCCACTGTGTGTTTGTTCACACCAAAGATAGTATTCTCTTTGTATTTGTTTTGGTACTTTGCTCTTTGTGTATTTTTCACGAAGATACCCTCGCCACCGCCGCCTGTTCCAGCACCACTCTGTTCTCGGCTCGGACAGCCAGCTACCCGGTGGCGACACCCTCGCCGCCGCTGCTGTTTCCTGTACCATTACGCATACGCCTGGGTGAGTTTTGATTGTGATGTCACTCACCCAGCGTAATGCCTCTTGCCCTCGTCCCGCTGCGTTTCCTGTACCATTACGCATACGCCTGGGTGAGTTTTGATTGTGATGTCACTCACCCAGCGTAATGCCTCTTGCCCTCGTCCCGCTGCTGTTCCTGTACCATTACGCATACGCCTGGGTGAGTTTTGATTGTGATGTCACTCACCCAGCGTAATGCCTCTTGCCCTCGTCCCGCTGCTGTTTCCTGTACCATTACGCATACGCCTGGGTGAGTTTTGATTGTGATGTCACTCACCCAGCGTAATGCCTCTTGCCCTCGTCCCGCTGCTGTTCCTGTACCATTACGCATACGCCTGGGTGAGTTTTGATTGTGATGTCACTCACCCAGCGTAATGCCTCTTGCCCTCGTCGCGCTGCTGTTCCTGTACCATTACGCATACGCTTGGGTGAGTTTTGATTGTTAAGTCACTCACCCAGCGTAATGCCTCCTTTTTTGTTCTCACTTAGTTAGTAGTTTGGACATTTCATCTCCCACTCTGTTTTTGTTCTCACTTAGATAGTATTTTTGGACATTACATCTCCCCCTGTGTGTTTGTCACACGAAGATATTATTACTTTGTTACTTTGTTTATTTGGACTGTTCTGCATCTGCTCTGTTTGTTCCCTTTTGAATATTAACCCTCTCCTCTGTTCTGCAGAGCGGCCCAGATGTTTTCCCACCAGTCCCCAGTTCCTCCCTGTCCCCAGCCCGCCTCCGCGGGCCTCAGTCCCCTCTGTCCCTAGTTCTCCCCTTTCTAGTTCCACCTAGTTCCTGGTCCCAAGTTCTCCCCTTCTAGTTTCCACCTAGTTCCTTGTCCCTAGTTCTCCTAGTCCCCAGTTCTCCTGTTCCCAAGCTCTCCTTGTCCCGACTTCTCCTAGTCTCTAGTTCCTCTGTTCCTTTAACCTTCCCCTAGCGTTCCTTTAATGTTTCCCCTAGCGTTCATTAACCTTCCCTTAGTGTTCCCTTTTCCTGCCCGCCTCTTAAAGGCACCTAGTTTTCCCCCTCTTGTTATATTCCTGTTTTTGTGTTCTCCCTTAAAGGGACAGTGCCCTTTTTTCCCTGTCTCTCAATAAATATCTGTTTCTTGGCAAACCATCATACCTGTCTTGTGTTGTGCGATTGGGGTCGGTTACAAACCATAACAAGAAGACGAAGATGTCCATTGTTTTGACTAGAGCATCGAAATGAATGGCACCGGACGGCCCATTTTGGATAATCATGCCGAATCTTTACTGGTAGGCCTACACACATTACAAAACCCTTTTCTGCATTTCTATTCCTGTACTACAACTTCAGGCTATGGAACTATTATGTTTTCCAGCTCCTACCTCTCAGCTGTAACTTTAAATCAGGCATCTGGCAACCAGTAAAAATAAATGTGATTACACAAAACTTTTACTTCAGTGTGTTCAAACCTCTGTTACTCTATTTCATTAGCACTCAAAGTGATTAACACTTTGATTACCACTGGTGAACATGGTAAAACCCTGTTAAATGCCACCACCGACTTCAATGATAGCGTTGTGAACGCATATTCTCTCTTAAATTATGGCTATGTGTCTAATCTGTTTATCAATGACTTGTTTGCAGTCAACATTGTCGAAACGGATTGTTTTTTTATAGGTTCATTTTCGTTTTATAGCATTTTGAAAGCCCTCGTTTTCAAGGAAAATATAAAGATCCCGTGATAAAAGGCATTTACTGGAATATTCTAGAATACACAAAAACGTTGTAATTTTTCGGCCTATTTATGAATCGTTTTCAAATAAACGCTAGATTATCGATAGTATATGTGTACTTATGCACGCTATAGAGGCGGGCTGAAAAATATATTCTCTCATTTCCTCATCAGCGATCACAGCCACACACACACACGCATAGGGAAAAAGCGTATATCTCCGTGAAAACAGATCTGATTATCCTAAGACTGGTAAAATAGATTCCTTACCTGAGATCAGATGTTATCCAAAAAGAGTATTCCAATTCCTGATCGCCATTCCAAATATCGATCACGCTTATTGATTACAGTGTTGAGTCCTGTAAATACATAATCCACATGTTTTCCGGGCCGGTGAGCACAGTCGATCCTTCAGATGCCTTGAGGGAAAAATAAAATAAGGAAACTAACCACTCCCCCTGCATCAGTCTGAACTGATGGGGTGCAGTTACACAGGGAAGACGATAGGGGGCCGTATCTTCCCAATTGAGCTCAGAGAGACTCTGCAGCACTAACCCGAGGCTCGATTGATGAAATATGAATTCAAATCGCCAATAAAAAGAAAATACGGCAAACAAGCGATATATGTCATTGGCGGGCACTCAACTGGCGGCATGAACTAACGACTTGTAGCGTTGGTGGCATCCAAAGTGTTAAGAGTGATTTCCGATCACTGTGTAAACTGGTGACTGTTTTAACTGATTTTGTTGTTTGTTATTATTGTGTTATGTGACTGTTTTGTTTATTTGTCATTTCTGTTGATTGTAAACTCGTCATTGCTGTAAATGAGGGAAATAAAGGTTTCAACTTGCACACACACACACACACCTCTGCCTCCATAAATCCCACTCCACTCTTACATCTGTAGCGTGCCCTGTGGAGCCTGATTGTACTGTCCAGCTGGAGACGGCTGGTGTGCAGACACAGCAGCCAATGTATTGTACCTTGACACTGATTAGTCTGAGGCTAGGCTACCCTAGGACAGTCACGCCAGAGGGCAAACACGCCTCCTGGAAGTACACAGCCACATTGGAACAGACCGCACACTGAACTTTAACTCAATGGGGGCCATTTACGTAATATTACATGATTGCCCGACAACCATTGGGTGCCTCCACTCCCCTCCCAGTGCCTGGCACCCTGTGCATAATGTGATCCCACACACACACACACACACACACACACACACACACACACACACACACACACACACACACACACACGCACACACACACACACACACACACACACAAAACACCATCTCCCCTGCAGTGCAACATCCCACTGTTGCCGCGGATACGAAAGCTCGCCCAGTTGCCCGCTCGGCAGAGAGAGAGGCAGCTGTGCCAGCACAGACTGCAAACTGCACTTCAGACTCGCACTTTATCACCAGTAAGTGTGTTTATTTTGCTCAATTCAGAGGTGAGGTTGAGTGCATGGATGAATTTATTCCTTCCTTACAGAGAATTTGTCTTGTATAATCACAATGCGGTTCACGTTGTGTTCTCTATAACGTTGTGAAACATATTTTTTAGGTTGGAGGCTTCAGGATAAGCCCATCGGGGCTCCTGCCTCTCCCTGCACTGGATTATTTCTTGTAGATTTTGTGTGTGTAAAAATATATATATATATATATACTAAGCTGAACTAAACAGTGCGGTAGATGAGACAACACAAAAAGAAAAGTGCACTGGGTACTTTAATCAGCGAACAACAACAGCTGTTGCCTTTGTTACAGTTCTCCCATAAGTTCACTTTACTCTGTCATTGAAAATAGATAAATGAACCAAACTTTATAAAAAGAAAAAATGTATTCAGTCACAAGGATAGGCGTGGCATTTGAGAACATTTTACACAGCGTGGACAAATGGAATCTTGTCATTCGCCCCTTTCACTTTGCTCAAGGGGATATTAACCAATGGGGGGAAAATTGCAACGGATTACAGTTTTTTTATGTTGTCAAACTCACGGGCAGTGATTGATTCTCCAGGCATAAAAGCTGTTAAATGTAATTAATATTTGGATATTTTTTCGATGGAAAGCAAAAAGTGATGAGTGTACATAAATACATTAAATGACAAGCATAGCTAATGAGCCCCCCTTTACCAGACGTACCCCAGTTATCAGGCATGCCCACAGTGTTAGGATTAGGAGAGGAGAACCCAATATGCAGACTGGGAAGAGAGGAGGCAGAGACGGCAGGGTAACATGGGATATATATAGGCTTTACTTGGACGACGAAACGATAAAAAACTGAACATACAATGGCTCTAATACAAAACAACACTGAAGGACACAGGAAAACAAAGAGGAACGGAAACGGAATACATGAACTAAACGGAATACAAGAACTACTTACAACACTCAATAACATGAAGCAAGGCACGGGAGAGGAACGACGGGCAAGGGAACACGGAGGTAAGTGAGGGTAACAAGGAGGGTACTGGAGACAATGACGCCACCAGGAAGTGATGACAAACCCATCAACACCTGGTAGGGCCAAAACACAGAATCAATAACAACAAACTAGACACAAAAAGCAACATCACACACAACAACCAGACAGGGAGACGACGTCAAACAAAGACAGGGATGGCCCAAGATAATAATATACCCTATACCATAATATAATATCACGCTTAAGTGCCCTTTTGAGTGAAAGAAATTAGAGGATGTGCCCTATTGGTGCCCCCACGGTTGAAAAACGCACGCTAAAGTACCCTTTTGAGTGAAAGAAATTAGACGATGTGCCCTATTGGTGCCCCCACGGTTGAAAAACGCGCACTTAAGTGCCCTTTTGAGTGAAATAAATTAGAGGATGTGCCCTATTGGTGCCCCCACGGTTGAAAAATGCACGCTAAAGTGCCCTTTTGAGTGGCAAAAAATTAGAAGGTGTGCCCTATTGGTGCTCTTCCAATGGTCTAAACTTGACCATGTGCCCCACGGTTAAATAATATCACGCAAAAGTGCCCTTTTGAGTGAAAGAAATTAGAGGACGTGCCCTATTGGTGCCCCTCTAATGGTTAAACGTGACCATGTGCCCCCACAGTTGAAAACATCGTGCTAAAATGCCCTTTTTGAGTGTTGAAAATGAGAGGACGTGCCCATTGGTGCCCTTCCAATGGTCTAAACTTGACCATGTGCCCTGACGGTTAAATAATGTCACGCAAAAGTGCCCTTTTGAGTGGAGAAAATTAGAGGACATGCCCGACTGGTGC
Organism: Notolepis coatsorum; assembly: GCF_963971535.1. Taxonomy (NCBI): domain Eukaryota; kingdom Metazoa; phylum Chordata; class Actinopteri; order Aulopiformes; family Paralepididae; genus Notolepis; species Notolepis coatsorum. The sequence continues at coordinate 157,325,393 of NC_140166.1, forward strand.
CCCTCTAACGGTTAAACGTGAACATTTATGCTAAATATGGGGTATGCTTGGGGATAACTATATATAAAACGTTATACACTGTTATCTTCATTTTAAGGGTAAATTGGTTTTGCGGCTCCAGATGTTTTAGTTTGTGGGAGGGGGGGGGGGGTGGCTCTTTTGATAGTAAAGGTTGCTGACCCCTGCCCTAGAGCATGGCCCAGGGAGTGCTTAGTGTGGGGGGTTTTGTACTTTTTTTTCACTTCAGGTGCATAAACAAATAAACAAACTTGAAACTTGCATCTGCACCTGCATCTGGGCCTCTGGGCAGAATAGTCAGCCAGGCTGGGGTCAAAGCCAGACACACACACACACACACACGCACACATGCATTAACCTGTTCATTTCTGCAACTAGGGTGGATAGTACTGTAGGGCCGGGTGATTCTTGCTCAAATGTGAATCACGATTTTTCTCTCTAAGAATTGAGATCACGGGCGGCTACGTGGCGTAGTGGGCAAGGCGCTCACCACGAAATCTGGAGACGCTGGGCTTGCCTGTTCGAGCCCAGCGCTCCACATTTGCTTTCAGTTTAGATGGTCGTCCGTACTAATACACATGCCGTATTAGGGGGTGGGAAACTGATGGGTGGGGATCGGGCGTTGTGGACAGCGACTCCTACAGGTCGGTTGGTGCGCCTGCGCAGTAGAATCAGGAAGTGTCGGGGGCAGCGTGAGCCTCCCACACGTTACTCCTCGCCACTGAGAGATCGAGCTGCGCAGGTGAAAAAATGCGACTGCTGTTACCTCAAGTACCAGAGGGGACTTGTGCTATGTATGACTTAGTCCACATTGCAGCCGGCTTGTGGGAGGCAAGAAACAGCGTTCGTGACAGGGGAGGGTTGAATTGGATGTTACGAAATTGGGATGGGAGAAAATATAGAAAATGGGAGAAAAAGTGGATAAAAAAAAAATTTGAGATCACGATTCTCTCACACGATTCTTATTTTTTCAATAAAATAATTGATTGCACTCTTTCTTAAACAGACAACATAACATATCAAAGTGCTTGACTTAAACTCAAACATAACATATATGAAAGTGCTTGACTTAAACTTAAAAGTCTATTGTAACATACAAAATAACTCAAGTCAGAATCGTCATCATTTAAAAAAGTTAACTTAACTTTTTAAAATCTTTTTTAATAAAAAATATCTTCATAATTTAGAAATGAGATTGCATAGGTCCATGAATCGAGATCGCGATTTTATTTAGATGAATTGCCCAGCCCTAGTGGATGGCGTGACACTTTTATGCCACACGCTTAATAGTGATTTAAAAATAATATAACGTGAGTCAAAGATGTGATACTGAGATACTTTCCTGGCATATACATAAAATATAGCAAACGCTATCCACAAACACACATGAAAAAAGGCTATTTGCAGAGAATTGCTACAAGGGTGACTGGAGGGTTAAGTTTTAGACACACCCCCTCTTGAATGTTCAGATGCCAGATGGCTGTAACCCTGCATCCTACTGCTGTGTGAGGTGGTACAGTAGGTAATACAGCAAGCTTTCTTTGAAGTTGCAAAGATTGAGTGTGTTTTACCAATTATGCATTACTAAATACTAATGTATGTAGGCCTACACTGTAAGTGTTTTTATTGATGGCAGTATGTTTTAGCCTAGGCTAGTGTAGGCTAGCTTTATTACTACTGTAGCTAGCTAACTAAACAGGTACATTGCTTAGCTGATTATATGCTATAATGCTAACCTGTGTTCTCAATTTAGAAATAAAGTGTACACATTACTTTAGGATAGTTTGCACAAAATATACCCATAGCACTTTAAAGTTCAGTGTGGATTGCTTTTTAAAGATAATTTAAGAGTGGTAGTAAACTTAAAAGTGGGTTTAGCATTGGCCTATATTCTATGATTACAGAATGCCAAGGAGAGAGAGAAATCGGAAGAATGTTAAAAAGCATCTGAGAAATGCTGCGAGAGGCAGCTTCTCTTTGAAGAATTGGGTCCAAAGCAATAATAGTAAGGGAGGAGATAAGGATACAGGTAGCCTATGTATTTGTAAGTCCTCACTACTAGCTACATGTACAAGCTGCTTGTCTCACAGAGCCATAGTTTGGATTATAACTGAGAATCTGGTGCTAACATGGTCAATAATGCTTATTTTGGACAGACAAATGTGTCTTAAACATTTAAATTGACCAACCATAGACCGTTTTTATTCCAATCAAGGCAAGAAGGCTAGTGGTACAGTAGTGCTATATGACATATTATTTTATAATACAACATTGTAGGCTACAGTACAAATATTATATACAGTACAATTATATTACTATTATAAAACTAATATTATTTGCTCCACCTTATAAAGACAGTACAGACAATGAAGATGGAGATATTCACAAGGGAAATGGTGAAGAAGTGGAGGAAGGAGAAAATGCAGATGATTGTATGGAGAGAAACTATGAAGAAGTGGAGGAAAGAGAGAATGCAGATAATGCTATGGAGAGAAATGATGATGACACACAACAACAAATAACTTGAATGCTCTCCTGTTGCCATTAAAATATCCCACTGATCCAGCCCATGTTCAGAAGCACAGCATAGACCACCACAATTGAAAATGGGGGACCCTGATGTAAACAAGACGAAAGTCTTTCTCTGGTCTGCATCCCCTTAACAATTGTATGTATTGAGCTGTACTGTACTGTACCCATTCTGCAATCTGTTAATACACTTTTCAATCAATCAATCAATCACTCTGATAGATTTGTTGAGTTTTGTTGCTCTATTCTGAAGATAGGGAGGGGGAGGGAGAGAAAGAGAGGGAGAGAAGGAGAGGACAGGAGGAGAGGACAGGGGGAGAGAAGGAGAGGAGAGGACAGGAGGAGAGAAGGAGTGGACAGGAGGAGAGAAGGAGTGGACAGGAGAAGAGAAGTAGTGGACATGAGGAGAGAAGGGGAGTACAGTAGGAGAGTAGGGAAGTATAGGAGGAGAGAAGGGGAGTACAGGAGGAGAGGACAGGATGAGAGAAGGAGAGTAAAGGACAGGAGGAGAGAAGGAGAGGAGAGGACAGGAGGAGAGAAGAGGACAGGAGGAGAGAAGGAGTGGACAGGAGGAGAGAAGGAGTGGACAGGAGGAGAGAAGGGGAGTACAGTAGGAGAGTAGGGGAGTATAGGAGGAGAGAAGGGGAGTACAGGAGGAGAGTAGGGGAGTATAGGAGGAGAGTAGGGGAGGAGATGAGGATAGAAGGGGAGGAGAGGACAGGAGGAGAGAATGAGAGGAGAGGGGGAGTACAGGAGGAGAGGACATGAGGAGAGAAGGGGAGGAGAGAGAAAGGAAGAAGCTCAACGGCACTCGAATTAACTTTAACTGTTAAACTGTTTTATGAAATAAAAATGTTAAAGGTGTATTGTTCCCTGTGTGTTTTTATCATAGAGGTGTGGTTATACTATAATCTGGATTGTCTATGTTATTCTAATGTTAATCGGATGAAGACTATTTCATCATACATGACGCATCATAGCTTTTTGCTTACTGATGGGGTCCCATGTTGTGCAGTAGGTGCCCTTTTTTATTTTCGCCCCTGCCCTTCAAACAGCCTGAGTCCGCCACTGCCTGTAGCCAAGCCCATGTCTGCCAACCTGGGCATGTACACAGGGCCCATCTAGAGCAGGGGTTCCCAAAGTGGGGGTCGGAGGGGGGGGGGGGGGGGGGGGGGGGGGGTCGCCAGATGATTTCCAGATTTATAAATTTTTTACAAATATATATATATATTTTTTTTTTCAGTCATGCCATCACAAACACTGGCATTTAAAGGGTACAAATAAAACAATTCCTGCACCAGAATGCAGGAAATTAAGTCTTTGTAACACAAAATTTCCTGGTGGGGGACCCCTGCTTAAAAAGTTAGCTTGACTGGGGGTATATTTCGCACTATATTTCCTGGCCTGAATGATTTCCCCAGTCTGGCCCTGGTTAAAAGCCTCCAATGCTTATTAGTGTGTGTGCGTTTGAACGTTTGCATGTTTCAACCATACATTTCCATTTATAATAAAAAAAAAAAATATATATATATATATATATATATAATTTACATGTTTTTTTTTTATACCTGCTATAATAGTGGGGGTCGCGGCTCTCTGACACTGTTATTTCGGGGGTCGCGGCCTGAAAACTTTGGGAACCCCTGATCTAGAGGTCCCTCCACGATGGCAGATTTATTTTTTAACATTGGGCTCTACAGAAATACATGACATGACCAATGAATGAAAGGTAATCAGTTTCTCATGTGTCTCAGTGTCTCATGACACTGTTAATGAAATAAAATGTGTTTTCAAAAAGATTCAGTCTCATCATGACACCGCGATTGGTTGGCTAGGTGGGTGGGCCAGGCTGCCGGGCAGAGCAGCAGGTGCCAGTCACGTCAGATCAATGTCATGTGTTCAGCCTTTGACCAATAGGTGTCTGTGATTAAAGTCTGGTGGATTTGACCGGAAGCGAGCTTGACTGGAAGCGCAGAATAATGGATAATGAAGGTAGAGTGGGTTGCATGGGGTGGGCGTGGTGTGTGGGGGGGCCCCTCTGAGCCTCAGTGCCCAGGGGTCCCTGGGGGGTAATAATCCAGCCTGGCCTGTAACTGCCAGTAATTCTTCATAGGATGCTAATTAGTCGGAACCACTGTGGTTCGGCCAGCTGCCTCGCAAGGTAAGGTGGGTGACAGTGGCTCAGAAGGTAGAGCGTCGTCTGGTGATCGGAAGGTTCCCGGTTCAATCTTGGCTCCTCCCGGCAGTGTGTTGATGTGTCCTTGAGCAAACACACTTATAATGGTTAATGGTGCATATATATAGTGCTTTTATTCAAAGCGATTTACAAATTGTTCCTCACATTCACCCATTCACTCACACATTCACACACCGACCGGCGAAGGCGACCTGCTCATCGGGTGCAATTAGGGGTTAAGTGTCTTCCTCGAGGACACTTCGACATGCTGCCCAGGAGGAGCAGGAATCGCACTGGGAACCTCCAGAATACCAGATGACTTCTCTACCTCCCAAGCCACTGCTCTACCTCCCCCTGCTGACTTGTACCCAATTTCTAAGGCGCCTTCGGATAAAAGCCTCAGCTAAATGACTCAATGTAAATGTAAACAAAGCGTGTGGGAAACTTTGAGAGGAATGCTTTTGCTCCCCACCCACTTGCAGTAGCTTTGTTAATAAATGATGATGGTGGCTTGGTGCCAATTTCCCTGAAGATATTTTTGAAGGTCCTCCAAGAGGGGTCTTTAGTGTGGAATGGCAGGATCAGCTGAATAGGCTTTTTTTTTTATTAAAAACATTTTTAAAGCTGGACCACTTCGCCGATTTTCAACTTAATCTCTATCTCTCCAAATAGGGATATAGTGTAAAAAATGCCTAGTTGTTGCCAATGTTCTCTGTGTCTCAAAGTTGCAAAGTCTCTCTTCCAGGTCCCTGAAATTAGTTTTTTCACATATCCCTCCTAGTGATACAGTCCCCTGCACATATGCATTTCATCAGAGAGGTCAGTTTTGGGGTTCAGTGCCTCGCTCGAGGGCACATAGGCAAGATGGTGGAGCACCGTAGATGTAACACCAGCCACTCTTCAGTTACCAGCTCACAGCTGGAATACACCCTCCTGTCAGGGACGGGGATCGAAGCAGCGACCTTAAGGTTATTGGCCGGCCTCTTTACCTCTAGGCCACCCTGCCCCCCTGTGAGACAAGTATGAAACACGTTTTTATTCGGATGGGAAGGTGGGGAGGGGGTGTTTACCAGCCTGGTGCCAGAAGAACTACAACCTAGGTCTCTTGCCTCTGGGCAGCCCAGGGGGCGTGGACATGTGGGCTGGATGCTGCTGAGAAACGAAGCTTCCTTATTCTATTTACTTGTAAACTTGCTTAGTTTGCACTAGTGAAGGAAATATTATTGGATTTTATATATATATACTAGGGCTGTCAAAGTTAACGTGTTAATAACGTACAAAAAGTTGGCAAGAGATTAACATTGGATTCCATTCAGTTGAATTTGTGACACTGTTTTGCTCTCCGTAACAGTGCCGTCGTTAGCCCTGGGCTTCCGGGGCTTCAGCCCCGGATGTTTTTCTCCTAGCCCCGGAGCTTAAAAAAATGTCTGTGCTGAATGTTTGTAAGTAGTTTTCATTTGATCCTATAATTTTTTCATTCACCGATTTGTGGACTTTTTTTTTAGTGTCCTGAAAGGCGCCTTACAAATCAAATGCATTATTATTATTATTATTATTATTATTATTATTATTATTATTATTATTATTATTATTATTATTATTATTATTATTATTATTATTATTATTATTATTATTATTATTATTATTATTATTATTATTATTATTATTATTATTATTATTATTATCATCCAGGAGGGAAAAGACACTTTGGATAGTAGCGACCAGTGGCGGCTCTGCCACTAGGGGCGCACGGGCGCCGCCCCACCTGCTGTTAAATCAGAGAAGAAGAAAATAAAACTTTTTAGTTTTTTGTTTTATAGCCCTATAAATAATATAAACATGTTTAAAATGAATAATATTTACTCATTTTAAGTATGTTTGTATTTCCAATGCACAATATAACGTTATTATCTCAAATAAAAAACACTCGTTTTCCTGAGCAGGAAGTGACATCACGTTTTTTAAATTTTTTTATTTTTTCGTATTTCTCAGCTCGGGCTAGACGCGATAGCGCTCTGAGTGCGCGTCACAGTTTGATCGCTGTATCCGTCACAGCCAATCAGTGCATAACGCGTTGTGCGTTGAAATATCCGGGCGTGATTTGAAGCGGTCTAGCGAGTAGCGTCAAGAATTTCTGTAGCCGCATTTCGCGGAGACGCTCTCTGATTGGCCGACGCCAGTATTTTTTTCCGTAGCAGAATTTCACAGAGACGATCTCTGATTGGCCGAATCCAATTTCTAATGTTCCAATTCTAGCTTATTCCTAGGTTGGTCCGTTGGTGGAGATAGTTGTGTTGTTGTGAGAATGATGCAGGCAGCTGTTTGTCTTAGAGCGTGCCGTGACTGCAAGTTCTTTAGACTGTTAAGCTTAGGCACTCTTTCAAAGTTGGTTAAGGTTAGAGTTTGTCTTAGAGCATGGCGATAGAACGCCAGGTAGTTTGCAGTCTGTTCGAGCGGAAATGGACAAAGGAATGAAGTACTGTTGTGTGGTGCTGCTAACTGCTAACAAGCTAACACTTGGCTAACAAGCTATATGGCGGATGCAGTCTGGACACAGTGGACAGTGGTCTGGAATACATCAACAGTGGATTATACACTACTTTATCAAGGCAAGCCCTCCTGCCCTGGACGTGTCAACTAAACAGTGAGTCTCTCTCTCTCTCTCTCTCTCTCTCTCTCTCTCTCTCTCTCTCTCTCTCGTGTTTGGATTGAAAATACGTGGATTATGGCTTGTTCAATATCGTCTATGTTTGAATGAATGAATGAATGAGAACTTTATTAACAGATTGCAGAATGGGTACAATACAGTACGGCTCAATACACACAATTGTTAAGGGGATGCAGACCAGAGAAAGACGTTTGTCTTGTTTACATCAGGGTCCCAGATTTTCGATTCATATCGATAGTTTAATAGCTAGCTTTGGCTCGTTTAACAATATGCAAAATATGTGTACAGCCCTGTACTCATACTGAAGTTATTCTTGGTATATAATAGGTCTGATTGTGTAACGAATCGATTCCACGTCGCGCTGTGTGTGAGAGAGAGAAGGAGAGAGGGAGAGATCTGTGTGTGTTTGGAGACGGAGCGAGTTTTGTTTCTAACTTTTCTATTTATATATTGTGTTTCAAGTTGTGAATTAGACTATACTTTATTTGACTGGTTGTGTTTTGTTGTAGTAACAGCTGAGCGACTCGTTCATAAGAGCCGATTCATTGCCGTGAGCGTGAGTCGAATCGCTCACGTCTTGCCATGAGTCGGTTGCGTGGTACTGTACATGTTTGCAAAATGTTTGGTATAGCGCCCCTAGTGGCGAAGCATCCACGGGCCTCCACTGGTAGCGACTGCATCTCTGCCTGTCCTGACCAGGAAAAACTTTGCAACTGTGATCTCCTCTGGCAATAGTTGGATATTGTAATGTGTGGCGAGGGGTTGCAGCAATTCCACTGAGAGAAACTGGTCTGAGGCTGGATAACATGCCTGTATGCCTCTCATAAGTTGTTATCCAACTCATGAGAACCTGCTCTCAAGCTCTTGCAGCATTCTGTCGACGACTGGATAGAACAGTCTCTGTCTCAGCTGATCTCCTGAGCTGAAGTCTGAGCTTGTGCCACAAGATGACTCAACTACATACTGTACTCGTCCATCCTTTTCTGCTTCCTCCTTTGGCTGGTAGTATGTTCCTCAATCCAAAGGCCATTACATATGGCCTTTGTCCTGTCATACATGTCCACTGCCATCTCTGAGGTGCGATAACCTTTGAGTGTGTCCTGCACTGTGCTTTTAAATAGTACTGATAGGTATTGAAGATGTGCACTTTAACGCAGCAGCACCTGGAGCCATCCATACCCATGGCCAGTGTCCACTGACAAAGACATGCTCATGATACTGTGATAAACTATAATAAGCTTTAATCGAACCATGGTTCATTTCCTCGGATAGTCCGGTTGGTTTGGGTTGGTGTGAAAGCTCATTCACTCTTGCAAGTGAACCCTGCTGCGGTTCATTTGAGATGTGAATGCAAAGCGGACCAAAGGCAGGAAAAGACCCACAAATCGAATATTTTTTTATGAGAAGACTGAAACATATGTATATAATGAAACACACAATACAGTTTTTTTTCTCGATTGCTTAAGCATGATTTTGAAAACGGGGCCCGGTGTTTCAAAACACACAATTAGCACAACCACACACACAATTATCAGAACACCTCAGATCCTTTGCTAAATTAAACACTTGTCAAAACCATACACTAATTTATAAAAACTACATTTTGTTACCATATGAAACACACATTTCATATGACTTAATTCAGTTTGAACCAGTTACACACACTGCTGTGCTTAACCTAAAACACATTTAGCAATTCCAGTGATTAGAGTACTGTAAGTGAAGTACGCAGAGAATGTGCAAATATACAATAAATTCACCAAACACTACACAAGACCAATGCTGTAGACTGATGAAAATATAATTTATGTATCTACATATACCCAAATCAATGATGCAGACTGATGAAAAAAATAACATTTTCTCTCCATATACCCAAATCAATGATGCAGACTGATGAAAATATAAATGTTCTCTCCATATAACCAAATCAGTCAACATTTCAACATGGAGAATCACAACAAAACATGTCCCAGTTTTCATCCTACTATGTGCATAACACTGTAAGCTCAGCAAATATCAGACAAACATAAAATACTGTATCCAGTACAGGTTAAAATTACAGTAAAAAAAAAAAATTTGAATTTTTTAAAATAGAATACAGAACATACTAGACATTATCTCTTTGCCTAGCTGGATCTGGCAAGAGATTTTTTTGTTGTGATTCTCCATGTTGACATGTTGACTGATTTGGGAAAATGGGAGAAAATGTATATTTTCATCAGTCTGCATCATTGGTTGTCTTGTGTAGTGTTTGGTGAATGTATTGTATATTTTCACGTTCTCTGTGTACAGTACTTCACTCTCCTTCCATTTTGGTTGAAGACAGGTGAACTCACCTGCTGCATTTGTATAGTGCTTAAACCTGATTGGTGTATCTACAATTAAGCAATGGTGTGTTTGTGCATCTGATGGCTGTGTTTAACCAATTGGCTCATATGTGAGGTAATATGACACTCTGTGTCTAATGTAATGCAAGTGTGTTTAGTGTTTTGCAAATCACTGTGTGTATTGTTTTGCAAAAAGTGTGAGGCTGACATTGTGCTTATAGAGTGGTGCAAATCTGGGCCTATGTTTTGCTCCTTGAGTGTAAGGTTTTGATAATTGTGTAATACTTTTGATTTGAGTGTGTATGCAATTGAAGAAAACTGTAAAGACTAGAGATTAACTGTTTATTTCTTTTGTACATAGGCTGTGCATATATGTGTGAGGATTGGTCCAATACCGCACGCTTCCAGGTACCAATTACCTTCACGCACCTGAAGTGAGTTTCAAATCAGCTCGGTGGAGCCCTTATATACTCTGGGGTTCTGTACGTTCTGTGTGGGGTCGTTTTGCTTACCACTACCTGCTGCTTGTTCCTCCCGTGTGTTTCTCCGTCGTTTCTCCAGAACGTCTTTGGAAGTCGCCGCTCTTGCTCCTCTCTGCCATCCGTGGATCTGTGCCTCGTAGATCGCTTTGCGCAATTGCGCCTTGGTGAGTTTTTGGAAACATTTTTGGATGCTTTGTTTTTTCCTCGCATTTTCTTGGACTCTGGACCTTTCTGTTTTTGTGTGTTTTGGTAAACACTGAAGATGTGTCGCTTCAAGTTCAAGTTCAAGTTCTTTAATAGTTGTCATACAGAAGTACAGAATACTTTCATACAAAATGCTTCTTACTGTTACGCTCCAGAGACTGTGCTAGACAAGATAGTATCAAATAACATAATAACATAATATAGCATGAATTTAGAAGAAGAAAATGAGGTCACAGTTGTTCGGTATAGACATATGTACAATGTTCTGAGTTACCATATAATATACAATACACAACTATGCAGTGTACTAATGTACAGTACTATCTAGTGCAAAGCAGAAATGGGATGAGGTACAATTTTAGGTACAATTTACAGTAAGGTGTACGAGTTGTAGTGCAATCCTTCATCCATAAATATAAAGTGTGGGGAGTGGGTGCTACAGTGTGTTTGTTTAAAGTGGGTGTGTGCTATAAAGTGTGTGTAGTGGGTGCTACAGTGTGTTTGTTTAAAGTGAGTGTGTGCGTGTGGATGTGTGTGCTATGTGTGTTTGGTGGTTGTTGTTGTGTAGTGTTCATTCATTGTTCGTTTAGCAGCCTGATGGCCTGGGGATAGAAGCTACTTCTGAGTCTTTCTGTGCTCTCCTTGAGACTCCTGTATCGCTTGCCTGACGGCAGCAGTTCAAAGAGGCAGTTGTTCGGGTGGCTCGAGTCCTTAATAATTCTCTTAGCCTTCCCCTTGCAACGCTTGTAGTAAATGTTCTGGAGGGTGGGGAGCCCCCCTCCAATTGTGCGTTCGGCTGAACGTGTCACTCTTTGTAGTCTGCTTTGGTCTTTTGCAGTGCTATTCCCAAACCAGGAGGTGATGTTGCCGGTCAAGATGCTCTCTATTGTACATGAGTAGAAGTTCTTAAGGATCTTCTGGCTGACTTGGAACTTCCTTAGGCGCCTGAGGAAGTAGAGGCGTTGTCGTGCCTTCTTCACCACACTGTTAATGTGTATGGTCCATTTCAAGTCCTCGGATATGTGGGCTCCGAGGTACTTGAAGCTGTTGACTCTCTCAACCGGTGCCCCGTCGATGCTGAGGGGGCTGTAGTCCTTGACCCCCGACCTCCTGAAGTCCACAATCATCTCCTTTGTTTTGCTGACGTTCAGGGAGAGGCTGTTTTCCTGGCACCATCCCGCCAGGACCTTGACCTCTTCCAGGTAGGCCCTCTCGTCGTTGGCAGAGATCAGGCCCACCACCACTGTGTCGTCAGCAAATTTGACGATTGTATTGCTACTCCGCTGAGCCACACAGTCGTGTGTGTACAGGGAGTAGAGGAGGGGACTCAGAACACAGCCCTGGGGGGCCCCTATGTTGAGGGTGATGGATGAGGAGGTGCAGTTGCCTGCTCTCACCACCTGGGGTCTGCCAGTCAGGAAGTCCAAGACCCACTGGCAGAGGTCATAGCCCAAGCCCAGGTCCCTGAGCTTGGCTATGAGTATGGAGGGGACTATGGTATTGAATGCCGAGCTGTAGTCGATGAATAGCATTCTCACATAGTTCCCCTGCCTCTTGTCCAGGTGTGATGCTGCTGTGTGCAGCACATGGGATATGGCGTCCTCCGTGGACCTGTTGGGGCGGTATGCAAATTGCAGGGGGTCCATGTTGATGGGGAGGGAGGAGCAGATGTAGCCCTTTACTAGCTTCTCAAAGCACTTCATGGCTATGGAGGTGAGAGCTACAGGGCGGTAGTCGTTGAGGCAAGCAGGCTTGGATTTTTTGGGTACAGGGATAATAGTGGACTTCTTCAGGCAGGTGGGGATGACAGCCTGTTCTAAGGACAGGTTAAATATGTCAGTGAATACTGGGGCCAGTTGGTCGGCACAGACTTTTAGGACGCGGCCGGGGATGCCGTCCGGACCTGCTGCCTTCCTGATATTCACTTTTTTAAAGGTCCGCCTCACCTCATGCTCTGTTACCCTGAACACTGCGCCTCCATCAGCAGCCGACCCCCCCCCCCCCATTGCCGAGGCTTGTGAGCTGGTGTTGTTATTACCAGCATCAAACCTCGCATAGAAGGTATTGAGGTCGTTTGCTAAGGAGATGTCACTGTTCAGTTTGAGGGAGGCGCCTTTGTAGTCTGTCATCGTTTTGAGCCCCTGCCACATAGCTCTAGAGTCAGCTTGTTCAAACTGGAGTTCAATTTTATCCCTGTAGCGCCGTTTGGCCTCTGACACTGTCCTCCTTACGTTGTGTTGCGCCACCTTGTGGTCGTTCATGTTGCCTGCCACTAGGCCGTCATTGTATGCTTTGGTGCGCTCTCTCAGAGCTTCACGGACGGATTTGTCTACCCAGGGTTTTTGATTTGGGTAAACTTTCATTTTGGTAGTGGGGATTGTTTCTTTCACCCTAGTACAGACATAGTCCAGCACTGTCTCCGTGTAGGCATTAATGTTGTCTGTGTCGCGGAATACAATCCAGTCTGTGTTGTGAAACACTGACACTAGTGTATCCTCTGACGTCACATCCCATTTCTGCACCTCTCGCGAGACTACGGGAGTACTTTTAATTCTTTGTCTGTACTTTGGTGTAAGGAAAATGGATGCGTGATCTGACTTGCCAAAGCCACTATCAGAATGAGCCTTGTAGCCACCTTTAAATTGCGTGTAACAGTGATCTAGGATGTTACCGCCTCTGGTGTTGCAAGTCACATGCTGGTAGAAATCAGGCAATACCTTTCTCAGATTGGCGCTATTGAAATCTCCCAGTACTAAAATGGCGGCGTTAACGTTCGCTTGTGTTCGTACTGGACTCAGCTAATAATACTGGACTGCCTCGTATTCCATACGCTCGTTTGTTGACATTCTCTCTCTCTCTGTTCCTCCCCGAGTGGATCTGTTCCTCCCCGAGTGGATGTCCAAGTAGCTGCAGAGCCGCAGAGTCAGAGGCGCAACGCCACAGTGCCGTCTCTGCTCTGAGCCAAGCTGCAGAGCCGCAGAGCCTACTCTGCCCAAGGACATTCTCCCCTTATGCTTTTTGTTGTTTTTGCTCTTCTCTGTTTTGGAAATAAATATGCCCTGGTTTTTGGCTAACTCTGAACTACCTGTCTGTGCCGTGCTGTTGGGGTTGTTTACAAACCATAACAATATGTGTCAAATCACAGCCCTAGTGACTAGAACTCGGCCCTCCCCTTTTTCGTCTAGGCTTGAAAGAGTGTTTTTTTCTTCTTCATATTATTATAAATTGAATGTATAAGCACATGTTTACTATAAAAACGAACAGTTAGAATATCTAAAATAGTAACAATCCTTTGTTTAAAATAGGCTGTTTCACGGAGGCTTATTTCAGTGAACGGGGGCGTAATAACAATTTGCATGTGAATCGAACCTAAACCTTGGGGGGAGAGGCAGCCTGCAGCGCAACGCCCACAAGACGTACACACCTGTTGGCACCTGGTGACACTTTGAATGTGTCTTGAGTTGAGAGATGGACGCACAGAAGATAGCTGCTGCTCTCAACAAAATAGCTGCATCAGGAAGAGCCATCGATGCATTGCATTTAATGAATGGGTTCATATTGGACTATTTTCACGAAGTCGACCCAGATCCAGTCCCTGAACCGCACGAACCGGGCTCTTCAGGTGAAGAAGATTCGGATGAAGACTTATTGGATCTCGATCCAATACGGCAGCGTGCGGATCAGTCTGACGTGGGGGATGATTCTGATTCTGTTCACAGCGGGACCGTCACACCGGGCTATTCAACGGAATTAACGATGAGATTCGTCGAAGATATTATGTCTGTTGTAACCGTGGACAGTGACACCAATGAAGAATTGGAAAAAATACGAACGTTTGATTGCAAATGCTATAAAGAGCGGAAAGAGAATTCCGAATGGCAGGCGTTGTCGTGTACAACAAAACTGTCAGAAGAATTGATATACAAAAGCAGACTGGACATGGCATCGTTGACACCTAAAGAGAGGGACATGTGTCTGCTCTCGGCTATACAAACAGGCATCAATGATTCTGAAGTCACGCAGAGCACCAAGAGAGTAAACACCATTCGCAAAGCTTCACGGACAGTTTTTAGATTCCATAACGTCGTGGTCTGTCGTGCAACGTTCTGCTTTCTCCATGGGTAAGTCTCATGCCATTATATATTATTCTGTGTGTATGTGTAACTAGGAGGGATAAATCCTTGTTTTTGATGCGCAATTAGAATAAACGTAATGTCCAGTCGGTGTCACTTGCCGTTGGGTGAAGTTCCCATTTAACACAAAAACAATCAAATAGCTCCTACAATACCAATACAGTAATACAAAAGGTAACGTATAAATGCTTGTAACATTTGGAAATAGTTTATTGTCAATCTCCCTCCATCTGATACATCCTAGTATGCACAAACTCAGATGCATGTCAAGGTGATTTTTGTCATTCAATGTCATGAAAGCTTGTAAAACTGAGGTTGAACAACATCTACTTTAAGATAAGATAAGATATTCCTTTATTGATCCCCTTGGGCAAATTCAGTTAAATGCATAATCTTGTGAAATTGTTTACAACTTGATACATAATTGATGCATTTTGTGTGTGGATGTGTGATGCTGTGAGTGTATTTGATGGTTGTTACATGCCACTCTACATGTGAAGGGACCACTGTATTGAAGACATTATCATTAGCTCTAGCAGGGACTGTGTGTATGTGTGTATATATTCATATTTCAAATAGCATGTGTGTGATTTTGTTATTTTTTTGTTTAGGATCAGCTATGGACTTCTCAAAGCTATTATCAAGCACTACAAGACAAATGGACTGACACCACGTGATAGAAAGAAACAACCGAGAACTCACAACAAGTTTCTCTGTAAAGAAGACTGTCAACGTGTTGTGAAATTTGTCACAAATTATGCCAAGGTCCATTCTATTGTCTTGCCTGGTAGACATCCTGGCCACAGAGACTACAGTGCCAAGTTACTGCCAAGCAATGTGACCAAAGCGTCAGTATGGCGTCTCTACAAACCTGCTGGGGAGCAAGCAGGTATGTGTGTTTTTATTTATTATTAATTTATTTCATGAAGGCTCAGGGCTGAACAGTCTGTGCAGCTGGAGAGAGACTTCAGACTATTGCTCACCACTCTTCTGGAGTCAAGTAAGCTCTTGGTTATCTCAGGCCCATTGTGTATAGGACGAGGTGACATGAGGTACAGCCGTCTGGACTGCAACATTCCATAATGTTGATAATTTTCAACTGTTCTATAATAAGCATGATCTGTTCAACGGGAATGGAATGCAATGTTGAAGGAGCCAAGCTGCTTTCATCAAATATCCTTCTCACAATACAATCTCTCCAATGTACTTATTGACATCACTTAAGTTCAAGCCCCCCTATTTTACCAGACCATAGATTCTGTCCAGGTATCCCTGCAGTCTGGGCTTGAAGTATCTGCTAACAATGTAGACTCTCCATATATCTCAGTAGTTCTAGAATTGAACCTGTCCCTACAATTATACATAAATACAACATCAACCCACCCCACCCCCCCATCTCAAGCTTGGACAACTGTCACCAGCACAACACACAAATCCTTCATTCATAAGTAGGTACCCCTGATTTAACTGCACTCTATCTAACATTCCATAAACCACTTGTGTTTACACATCAATTGTGTAAATTTGCAGCATTAAGTACACCAGTCCTGAGTAGCCAGCCTCTGTCATTGTGTATGTAATGTGTACTATTACCAAGACAAAGACATTAACGATCTAACATTCCATAAACCACTTGTGTTTCTAGGACATCGCGTTGTTGGTCAGGGGAACTTTCTTCAGCTGTGGAAAACCCTTCTGCCCCAGATAACAATCACCAAACCGAAGACAGATTTGTGTTGGCAATGCTACAAAAACAACTACCAATTGAGTCAAGCGGCTGGCAAGCCAGATAAACTGCAGACAGAAAAACTGCAGGTGCAATCACAACATCTGGCCCGTGTTAAGAGAGAGCGTGAGCTGTTACAGGAGATGACTGCTGCCACCAAAAAGACATGTGCGGAATTGCAGCTGTCTCTAGGCCCTTCCACACTGGCAAGCCAAGACATCACAATGCACTACAGCTTTGATTATGCACAGCAGGTGAGAATCCGATCCTATTACAATGTAGCTTTTTGTTGTTAACTTACTTGATAAAAAAACGTTTGTTTGCTGTATTACAGCATTACATCATGTTGTGGAATATTTAAAATGACAATCACCATCACAATCACTACAGTACTACTACACTAGAACATTATTTCAATGTATCATTTTTCTTTCTTCTGTCAGGTGCACTACCCCTCTCACCCTCTTCAAGTTGGGCCCATGTATTTTGCTACACTGCGCAAGTGTGGCCTGTTTGGTGTACATTATGAAGGGCTGACAAAGCAGGTGAATTACCTGATTGATGAAGGGATGGCCATGAGTAAGGGTAAGAGACTCCAAGATACCAACATCTTCCCAGCCATAGCAGAGCTCTTGGTCACTTTATGGCCAGACGATTATGTGTGAACATGATGTATCTGTCTGTAAACTGTCCTTTCATTGTGGCCACGGTGAAATAAACTTTCCTATTATTAATAATGACTCAGAATGATTTGTAAATGGCTCATCGTTTTGTCCTTTAATATTTCCCATTACAGGTAGCAATGCTGTGATCAGCTATCTGCATCATTTCTTCAACAACTACGGAGTTGGAGAAAAGAATGTCGACCTGCACTGCAACAATTGCTCCAGGCAAAATAAGAACAACTACGTCTTGTGGTATTGTGCCTGGCGTACTATCCACAAACGACACCTGCAGCTTGGCCTCCACTTTCTGATTGCAGGCCACACTAAGTTTGGCCCCGACTGGTGCTATGGGTTGATCAAGCAGGTCTACAGGAAAACTGCAGTCGACACCCTGGCAGGCATCTCCGACATCGTGAGGAAAAGCTCTGAGGTAACCTAGTAAGGTTTAGTCGATAAACCAATGTACAGCCCCCCCCCCCCCCCCCACCTCCTACAATGTACAGTTTCTTCATTAAATGTATATACTCTCTTCTTCTTTCTTAACTCTTTTTGTATCACAAACAGTACTGTATTTGTAAATCTGGTATGCCATAAATGTATAGATGTAGCAGTACTGTCTACCTGTATGTCATGTATGTCAATGTTATGATGAATTGAATATGGGGGACCCTGATGTAAACAAGACGAAAGTCTTTCTCTGGTCTGCATCCCCTTAACAATTGTGTGTATTGAGCTGTACTGTATTATACCCATTCTGCAATCTGTTAATAACATTTTCAATCAATCAATCAATCAGGTGAAACGAGTCAATATCCCTCAGCTTATGGGACGGGAAGACGGCACGGTACTTGTGCAAAGCTAGACTGGCAACAGCATCTGAGTGGCTTCTTCAAAAGGTTCCCAAAGATAAAGAAATACCAGCACTTCAGGTAATTATCTATATTTTATTGTATATTGTATATATATTTTATCATAATAAAATAAGTAGAAGAAAGCAGGAAGCCGGACCAGCACTCTCAGGTTTCAACAAGTTTTAATCGCAGCCGAATACAGACATGTTTCGGAACAGGTGTTAATGGCTAGCAATGTTAGTTTGAAAAGATGGTGGCTATGTACAAGGTGGGCAGGAAGTGCTTATAGAGTGGTGCAAATCTGGGCCTATGTTTTGCTCTTTGAGTGTAAGGTTTTGATAATTGTGTAATACTTTTGATTTGAGTGTGTATGCAATTGAAGAAAACTGTAAAGACTAGAGATGAACCAGGGGCGTATCTAGACCCAGCACTCTACTGGGGCACAGGGGGGCACAGAAGTATATACGAATAATTTTTTTGCCGATTTTGGCCGGTTTTTGGGCGAAAATGGGTGGATTTTGTAACTATTTTTTTTAACTTTATTTCGGTTTTAGGGTTAGGTTAGGGTTATGTTATTTAATTATTTTGGGGAGCCAGCCCCCCAAACTCCTGAAATGCATAGAAATCTATGAAATAAATAAAACAATCTGACATTTATATTAAAAAGAGCTAGCCCCCCAAACCCCTAAAATACATAGAAATCTATGCATTTTGGAACAGTTACTATATATATAGTCAAGAAAGCATTTAGTCATACTTAAAGTTTAAAGTGCTTTACTTGCATTGAACATTGCATTGAACATTGAACATTGAGGAGACATCATTAGAAAGCACAATGTATGTTTCCATAGTTATGCAGATGACACACAATTGTACATCTCCGCTGAACCAAATGATCACACAGCTATAAACTCCATTTCCGCCCGTCTCTTAGCAATAAACAAATGGATGACGAACAACTTCCTAAAATTAAATGAGGGCAAAACTGAAATCCTACTAGTCGGTCCTATAACAAAAAGAGAAATGTTACAGAGCAATATGGGGCAACTTACTCCTTGGATCAAACCCGAAGTTACAAGTAAGTAACCTATACACTGGCTTCCGGTAACATTTAGAATTGATTTCAAGGTCCTCCTCCTTATATACAAAGTATAAACATTGCGATCATCTACTACTGGTCTATTGAAGGTTCCAAGCCACAGTCTAAAGAAAATCGGGGATGCAGCCTTTGCTAACTATGCACCAAAGTTATGGAACACACTACCTATGGACATTAGGGAAGCTAGATCTCTTAATATTTTCAGAAATAAGCTAAAAACGTACCTCTTCACTATAGCCTTCTAATACACCCCGCTGTTGATTGTACTGTAGCACTATTTTACTCTGGCCATTCTATTGCATAATTTTACTATCTATTCTACTATTCTATTATTGCACTGTATTATTGGTGTGCAAACCAGTCAACTTACAAAAAAGAGCCTGTTGGAGGATTTCAACTAGATAAATGCGACAACAGTGCAAAATATTTCACTATAATATTTCAAAGCGAAGTAAAAAATATTATAATAATTATTTGATCATGTTAAATGATCATTTGATCATGTTAAAAAAAAATAAAATAAAAAACATTTGTTAAAAAAAGATATATATATTTTTTTTTAATCAGTGGGGCACAGATGATCATCAGTAGGGCACGTGCCCTACTGATAGTGGTCTAAATACGCCGATGAGATGAACTGTTTATTTCTTTTGTACATAGGCTGTGCATATATGTGTGAGGATTGGTCCAATACCGCACGCTTCCAGGTACCAATTACCTTCACGCACCTGAAGTGAGTTTCAAATCAGCTCGGTGGAGCCCTTATATACTCTGGGGTTCTGTACGTTCTGTGTGGGGTCGTTTTGCTTACCACTACCTGCTGCTTGTTCCTCCCGTGTGTTTCTCCGTCGTTTCTCCAGAACGTCTTTGGAAGTCGCCGCTCTTGCTCCTCTCTGCCATCCGTGGATCTGTGCCTCGTAGATCGCTTTGCGCAATTGCGCCTTGGTGAGTTTTTGGAAACATACTTTTTTGGATGCTCTGTTTTTTCAATCAATCAGGTGAAACGAGTCAATATCCCTCAGCTTGTGGGACAGGAAGACGGCGCGGTACTTGTGCAAAGCTACGACTGGCAACAGCATCTGAGTGGCTTCTTCAAACGGTTCCCACAGATAAAGAAATACCAGCACTTTAGGTAATTATCTATATTTTATTGTATATTGTATATATATTTTATCATAATAAAATAAGTAGAAGAAAGCAGGAAGAGAACCGGACCAGCACTCTCAGGTTTCAACAAGTTTTAATCGCAGCCGAATACAGACATGTTTCGGAACAGGTGTTCCTTCTTCAGTGTTAATGGCTAGCAATGTTAGTTTGAAAAGATGGTGGCTATGTACAAGGTGGGCAGGAAGTGACATCAATGCAGGTATGCCGGGGATTGCTGGTCAACTTTGACCGTAGGAAGGACATTATAATGTGAAGTCAACTATACAGTCCAAATAGATGGACCATAGAAATGGACTATTTTATTGTATCTTCCTAATAATAATAATTGTTTATTAATTGTGCACTGTTTAGCTATATAACGCTGTCTGTATAATGACAATAAAGACTCTAGAAATATTCTATTCTATTTAATTTTATTAAAGCACTTTGGTTTGTGCTTAAGGTCAACGAGGTCAAGCTCCTGTCTGTATAAGCTGGCAGAAGACGAGCCAAACTAACTTCAATTAATATCTGAAACTACTAACCTTCATACCATCTTTTACTATTATCCACTTTACTACTACTACCTACTATGCTAATAATGTCTATACTACTATGCATTGAGAACTTTATTAACAGATTGCAGAATGGGTACAATAAAGTACAGCTCAATACAAACAAAAGAGAATGAAGACCAGACAAATACTTTTGTCTTGTTTACATCAGGGGTCCTGAGGAGAGATAACTCTCATGGATGGCAGCATTTAATTATGTTAATGCTATTCCGGTGATGGGCGTTGCTGGAGGGGTTTTTGTTGATGCCCCAGCTCACTCTGTCTAAAGTGTGAAAAGTGGCCTGCCTTTCAGAAGCATTATCTCCTCTTAAGTTTCCTAGAAAACAACCTGCTTTACAAGTTACAAATGAGCGTATCATGTTAAAAGAAATCTCAGATTTCAACATATGACACATAATTTGAAAGCTTACATTCTGTACTTTCGCAATCTGGAAAAATCTGAAAAATGAAAATGTAGAGATCTGGCACAAACCGCTGTGCGGTGACACATATTTGTTTGTTTGTTTATTTGCTTATGTGTATGATTCTTAACACTTTGATCGCCATGGTTAAATTCATAATTTACCATCCCTAGCCAGCTCTATTTGTCTATGGAGAAGTTCCCCTTCTTTGCAGGGCTATAACTTTTTAAATTCTATTGCTAAATTGACATTATTATGGCCCATTCAATGTCCTATATCCATTGTTCAGGGTGTAGCAACGATATACTTTTTCATTCACATATTCATACTAAAATATGGTCTAAAGTATAAGTATGTTTTTATCGTTTTCTGCAGCTTTCTTCAGAACTTGATTTATAGCCCCAAATGCATTATATTGATGATCAAATACAGTTTGGTAGCGATCGGTGCAAGATGAAAAATTTCAACTGGAGATACTTCTAGAAGTTACTACGTATCATCTGATATTGACCGGATGGGCGAGGGGGCGTTTATAATTCCGTGGGCAACGTTATACCATTCATCTAGTGTGGGTCATATGATCATCAGATCAGTTAGTATAGAATACGTTAGAAAATAACGTTGAAACTCACCGTATCTTCCTCGCGCCATTGGATGATCAGCGTGGAGTAGACAGTTTTCGATTATGGGATGTAGATCCTGATGAACCATTTCCAGGTTGTATAATACTATATACGTCCAAATAACGTTGTTTATTGAGTTAGGGCGAGCGATTGATTATCCAGTGTGTTGAGATAGAGTCCTGCTAATGATCGCGAGTCCCCGGACAATTTATGGATGAGCACTTCCTGTTTGACGAGTCACTTCCTGTTGGCGATCTGCCGATCGGCCACCAGATGGCGCTCTTGAACCGCTAGAGAGTTGAGTGGAGATCAGCAGTATATCTCAGGACCCCGGAGGAGAAATATTGACATCAAAGACGAGTTACGGCGTCTTCGGCAGAATGAGCATGGCTAGGAATGACGTCTAAACACGTCATCGGCGATTAAAGTGTTAACAGTGTTTTTATTTATTTGTGTATATGTGTGTATGTATGTACAGTATATGTATATATATTATATATATATATATGTATATATATGTGTATATATGTATATTTGTACTCCTGTTGGGGCCTCTTGGACCAGATCAATGTTTTATCTGGCTAAATAAAGGTTAAATAAATAAATAAATAAATAAATAAGAAACTGATGATTTGGTCCTGTTAAATTAGAATTTTCTATGGGGACTGCCCAGATCCCTCTCATGGACATGGACCTCACTTTGAGAACCTCTAATGATTCTAGTTCTTCTGTATTCATCTCTAATTACTCAAAAATTGCGTATTTCTGTGTTAAAAAAAACTCCCTCCACCCCCCCCCGGGCTGAAGCCCCCAATGTTTTCTAACCCTAAAAACGCCCCTGCTCCGTAAGCCACGGACCTGTATCAATATCCTTTGAGGATATAACGTACAGTACACTCGAGTGGCAACGTTACAACATTTGGACAAGTAGAGCACACGGCAGACCGGGCTCTGAGATGAATAGTGAAGAAACTCTTGCATGGCGAGAAAGGGCCACGGAGAGCAATTCGATTTCAAACACTTTACCGAAAACCCCTGACTCCCAAGTAAGCAAGCATGAAGGGCAAAAGTAAATAACACAAAGTTGAAAGCTGGCTACCACTTAAATTCCCCTGCTGACCACATATGCTTGGCACTGCATCTAAATTCCAGCTTCATAGCCTATGGCTTTGTGCTTTTTTGCCTTTTCAACTGGCTTCTCATTCCAGATAACTATACCTGGGGGCTTACTGTGGACCCAACTCTAGCCTACTGTGGTGTGAAATTGCATACACAACCTTGAAATGATTCCCACAATAGCAGATGGTCTTAACAATAGAGGGAAAAGAAATATATATCAGATTTGCCCCCCCGCTGGACAGAGGAAGATGGTAATGAATGAAAGTTTGATTAGACAATTATACCCTGGGGTTAGAATACGATAGTCGTTTATCTCATGATTGGAGCTTTAGGCAATTGTCCGCCTTTCTGGAAATTTGTTTCACAATGACCGCCAAGAGCATACAACATACACAACATACAAAGACAACATACAACATACAAGCAACATGCATACTAGTGATGTTAAGATTCAGTGATTCGCATCGGTGCACCGGCATAAACGTTCACGATGCGAGTGCACCGGTGGAATAAGTGCGCATCGGCTAGAATTCAGGTTGAACTCGCGATGCATCTGTTGTTAGCGTCTTTGCATCAGTCAAAACAGATTCATTCATATAATTTCCTCTCATCCACTTCTGTCAGCAGTGCACTGCACACAGCAGATACTATCTTTGCTTCGCTATTACAGAAGGCGAGAGCCGCGTCACAGTTATCAACAAACAGTGGAAGTCGAGGAGGAGACATGAATATTGAATTGATCAACTGGCTAACACTAGTAGCCGCTGGCTAACGTTAGCCAGTTAGCCGTTCAGCTTTTTATTTTATTTTTTTTATATTTTTTTTTTCGTGTCTTACATACAGAGTATGCCCAGCCCATATGGGCTTACAAGACACATAACAATCAGTATATAATAATATACTTTACCAATTACTTAACAAATGACATAGACCAAGATGGCCATAAAAAGAATACAAGAAAATACAATAAAACGTAATATAACACAAGCTGTACTCAATGTAAATAAACAGAAAAACAAGGTGAATTCAAATACAATTATATAGGATACAGTGTGTTTTGTCTCAGGTGCCATGCCTTCTCCAAAAATCCTGCAAAACCGAAGATGTCCTCCACAAAAAAACAACTCAACATACAACTCTCAGACTGCCAAAACAAATCTGGGTTTACAATTAGAATTTTTTCAAATAAAGCCCTCCTCAAAGTGGTGTACAAAGGGCAATAAAAAACAAAATGATATTCATCCTCCACCACTCCCAGAACACACAGAACACACAACCGCTCCTCCTCAGGTTTACCCTGGAATCTACCCACTTCCACCGCCAATGGCAGGGTGCCAGACCTCAACTGGGCACACAGAGACCTCCGTCTTCTCTTTAAGTTTAACATTACATAAGGTTCAGTAAAATACTCATTTTTAATTGCAATATATTTTCTAAGTTTAGGTTTTTTCAAAATCTCCACCTTCCACTTATCCTGATGGATTGTTGATAATTTTGTTTTAATTATGTGAACCTTACACTGCAAATTGTTCATAAAAATCATAGACATCTCTCTTGACCAGGGATGACCGTGTGCTCTGTCCCAATTAAAAATCGTTTTAGTCACAAAACAGAACCCACCATTGAATCAAATAATTGTGTAAATGTTGAAAACCCAAGGTCAGTGCACACTTTCATTTTACTCAACACGCCCCCTAGCGCCCTTCCTGCTGACTCAGACATTATTTTCCTTCCTTCTATGAAGCACATGTACTCATTAAAGGTGAAACCAAGATATTTATAAGAATGTGTGTAAATCAGGGGCGTTGGTCCAAATTGAAACTTATGACTACTCTGCTGTTCGTGTTTTTTCCTAAAGTGCATAATCTGTGTTTTTTCACTGTTAATCGCAAGTCTCCATTTCATGCACCAAGAACTCATAATATTCAACATGTTTTGTAAATTTGCTTCATTTTCTGCAAACAAAACAATATCATCAGCGTACAATAAAATACTTAGGATTATATTATCTATTGGAATACCAAGATTGGCTTGCTTGATTTCTTGCGCCAGGTCATAAACATAAAGGCGAATAAAGTAGGAGAAAGCACATCTCCCTGTTTTACACCGAATGGGGTGGGGAACCAGCCGGTCCTAAGATCATTCAGCTGCAGACAGGCAGATGGGGCCTTATACAGGCTTTTGATAGCCTTATAAAATAGACCATCAATACCAGAAACAGATTAATTTATAGTCCAAAAGCTCTCTATTAATCCAGTCAAAGGCTTTTTTAAAGTCAACAAAACAAACAAATGTATTCTTACCCTCGTCCAATCTGGCTCTCACCACCGATGATAAAACAAAAACATGATCAATACAAGCTCTCTTAGCCCTAAACCCATTCTGCTCATCCACCAACATTTCATTATATTCTAAGTATTTATTTAATCTATTATTAAGAACACTTGAGTATAATTTATAAACTGTACTGATCAAACTAATACCTCTGTAATTTAGTGGGACTCTAGGGTCAGCTTTTGCAGATTTGGGGATGGGCTTAATAATGGACTTGTTCCATATCGAGGGGATGGTGCCTGTGTTAGATACTGTGCTAACGCTAAACTACAGTATCTAACTAACTCTGCAACACCAGTTCCATTAGTGAGGAAATGGGGGGGTATATTGACGCTTGACAACAGGTTCAAAGATAACTTCACATTTATTGGCAATTCGTTTCTTTATATCGCTTCCTCGGTTCAAACTGTGTTGTTGACAAAATGCCATCATGGTGTGGTTAGCTACGGAGCATCAGAATGCTCAAACTCGCTCTCGCTCTCTCTCTACGTTCAATGATTTAAAGTGACCAAACGTTACAATATAAATACTAACTGGATAGTTGATGATAAACATTTAATTTCATTATCTGAAATATTATAAAATCATTAACACATTAACTGCCACGCAGTTTGCCCCTCTTATACCACTCTCTGCCACCATTCTAAGCCTATGGAGATGTTCACCTTCTTTGCAGGGCTATAACTTTTTAAATTGTATTGCTAAATTGACATTACTATGGCCCATTCAACATCGATTAGCTATCGTTCAGGATGTAGGAACGTTATACTTTTTCATTCATATATTCATACGAAAATACCGTCTAGAATATAAGTATGTTTTTATCGTTTTCTGCAGTAATTCCTAGAACGCTAGTTATAGGCCTAAACGCATAATATATATTATCGATTGCAGTTTATTCAAGATATACGCTATATAAAAAAATCCAACTGAATACGATCCTAAACGTTATGACTCATCATACGCGGATGAAAGGGGGGGGGGGGGTCGTTTATAATTCTGTAATCGTCAGTAAATGCTTTATGTAGTATGGGTGATATATTGATAGGAGCGGTTTGCATTAATACTAATAAACAATCACGCTGAAAGTAACGTTACTGTCCTCTTACCATTCGTTGATGAGACTGGAGGAAAAAGATCCCACTTATTTGACGTCGATCGACTAGATCAATTTCCGGTTTGTATGGCGCAATAAACGGCCAAATCATATCGATTATTGAGTTATGGCAGCGATCCATATACACGGATGTGTGTCTAGAGTCCTGCAACAATATGTGACTGCCGGATGCATTTCCCAGATGCACGGAGATCACCAGAGATCCATTTCCGGTTGTAACTCGCCCGATCATCCACCAGGTGGCGGTATTGAAGCGTTGCACGGTTGTGCAGAGTCCCACTGTCTCAGCCGAGGCTGGG
This sequence comes from Notolepis coatsorum, assembly GCF_963971535.1. Lineage (NCBI taxonomy): Eukaryota > Metazoa > Chordata > Actinopteri > Aulopiformes > Paralepididae > Notolepis > Notolepis coatsorum. Next base: position 157,351,888 of record NC_140166.1, read on the forward strand.
TGAGGGAATTATGAATACCATGGCGAAAAAATTAAATATGATCTCAATAACGTCGTACGCCGTGGAATGGCGGAATTCGCATGACCTTGAAACCCGTCGTAAGGCGTTTTTGGCGGTGGATGTGTTAAGTCTGCTATAAGCCATTATCCCTTTGTGTGTGATTATTATTGTCTCACAGTAGTACATTGTGTGTGTGTGTTTTTAGCTAAAGTGGATAGAAAACACAGTACTGTGCAAAAGTCTTAGGCACCCAATAGTTTTTATATAAATTGTCTTACAGTAGATTATTTAATTTTTAATAATAATATAAGCTGCATATAAGGAATACAACCAAATCCTCTGTCATACCATAACATTTTATCATTATTTTGCATCGTGTTGAATCTGTTATGGTTTGAAACCGACCCCAACAGCACGGCACATGCAGGTAGGTCAGAGTTAGCCAAAAACTAGGGCGTATTTATTTATCAAATAGGAATGAGCAAATAAACAACAAAACACAAAGGGAGAATGTTCTGGGCAGAGTTATCCGCGGCTCTGCAGCACGTCTTCTGGGCTGAGAGGCACCGTGACGTTGCGCCACTGCCTATGCTGCTCTGCAGCTATACACGTCGATCCACTCGGGAAAAAGAGAGAGAGAAAATGTCACTAGACGAGCAAACGGGATTACAAGCAGTCCAGTACTGTCTTAGCTGAGTCCGTTATAACAACAAGCGGTTCCTCTTCAGTGTTTAACTAGCTGAGTCCGTGATAACAACAAGCGGCTCCTCTTCAGTGTTTAACATAACACACAAAAACAGAAAGGTCCCGAGTCCCGGAATTTACGAGAAAAACAGTATCCAAAAAAGAACGTTCCAAAAACTCACCAAGGCGCAATTGCGCAAAGCGGTCTACGAGGCAGGGGTCCAAAGAATGGCAAGCAAGCAACAGCGGCGACTTCCAACAGACGTCCTGAAGAGAAAAAGGCAAGGTACAACACAGGGAAAACAAGCAGCAGCCAGTGGAAATCCAAAACGACCCGACAATGAACGTTAGGAAACCCAGAGTATAAGAAGGCCTCCAGTGAGCTGATTACAACACACATCAGGTGCGCGACGGTAATTGGTACCTTGACCTTGAAGCGTGCGGCGGCAATGGGCCAATCCTCACAGAATCGCATCGTATCGCCCAGAATCGCATTATGTTGAATCAAATCGTATCGAATCGTATCGTATCTCAACAGGGGTGAATCGTATCGCATTGCATCGCCCGGTGCTTCAAATGTATCGTTAATGTATCGTATCGTTGGCACCGTATCGAGATGCGCATCGCATCGGCCTCAGTGATGGAGATGCACATCTCTAATGCATACGTTGTTCCCCACATAGTTATAATATCAAAATATCTATCAGAATATTGCTCCATTATCATCCTACATCATTTTGACCTTCCACTATGATGAACAGAGCCACTTCATATTGGAACAACCTGCCATCACACATCTACTCGCAGCCTAGACATCCTAAAAGAAAACTAAAATAAACCTTGAAAGACGACCTGATGCAGTACTAATTAGGAGACATCTCCCTAATCTTTATTTTCATTTGTTCCATATTCAATTTCCACAGAAGCTGAGTTTTGCTCTGTGGGAATTTGCAATTACTTATTATTAGGGCTGTCAGTTTATCGCGTTAATTAGATTCATTAATTACACAGCAAATTATCGCGTTATGAAAATTAACTCAAAATGTATTAAAATGAGAAAATAATTTTATTTTTTTATATATATATTTTTAAATCACATTCATTCCATAAGAACGTAGAATAAACATAAAAAAAATGTATGGTCTATTTGCATGTTCTTGGTATCTGATTCTAGGGACATCTATGGATCTCAGGGAATGTATTCCCAGTGTCAGAAATACTCTGTCTGTTACTAGGCTTGAGTAAATTGTAAGCAACCAAATGAGAATATCAATTAATTATTTATTTTTGTACTGTGAATAACACCATGCTAAAATTGACCAGACCTGAAAAATGAATAAAGGGAAGATGATTAAACAGAAGGTTTTGTAGATACAGTACTGAATTCTGCCATCCGGACACATACAATTTGAAATATGATTATAGAATATAAAATATCAGGCCTAAAATGGTTATGCAATTAAAATGTGATTAATTAATTATAAATCCTGTAATTAATTAGATACATTTTTTTAATCGCCTGACAGCACTAGTTATTATTAGTGCTGTCAGGCGATTTAATCTAATTAATTACAGTATTTGTAATAAATTTATCTAATTAATCGCATAACCATTTTAGGCCTGATATTCTATAATCATATTTCAAATTGCATGTATCCGGATGGCAGAATTCAGTACTGTATCTACAAAACCTTCTGTTTAATCATCTTAGCATGGTGTTATCAAAGATTTAAAAAAATTTAAATAATTATTGAATTGATATTCTCATTTGGTTCATTGATACAATATTTGTATTGGGTTTTACAGTACACAAGTCAGGTTTTCATTGCCGTCAATTATTTTTAGTTCCTTTTCTCCACAAGTGTACACAAGTATGCCCGCATACCCCCTCCCCCATCCCCTTTTCTCTCTCTTAGCATCTTTAAGTCCATGTTTACTGTTATCATATAGAAATAATACATACATTCAATGGTACCTCCAATAAGATAACTCGTACATAGATCAAAATAAGTGATTTTTTTTTATAAATGACATATTTACAACACCTTCAATGGCGTGCCTCCGCTCTTCCCCGGGGTCGACTGACCACGGGAGAGAGCGGGGTGTTAGATCTGATCACAATCAGCCAGTATCACCTCTTCATCAGTTGGCTCGTGTAGTTTCTGCATTGTGTTTATCTCTCATCTTATCTTCTCATACCGGCTGTACATAGTGGTCATTCCCCTTTAATGCAATCCGTAATCATAATAATTCACCACCGTTAGACGTGTTACCTTTCTTGGAAAACGATGTTTATTACATAAACATTACATAAACATGGTCCCGAGATAAACTCACCCCCCCACCCCCCTCCCCGGATCCTGGTGGAGAAATAGTTTATCTGTCCCGAAAGGACTATATTAACATACTACCGGAAATTGTCATCAATTTCCCCCCTATATACCTTATATATATATATCTTATATATAAATCCTCAATAAGGTTTCCAATATATCTCATACTCCTGTAAATTATTATCAATGACCACACAGGACTTCACGCTGTCGTCTTGTCTCTCTCTTGATTGACTATGGAAGGAAGTCCCTGTTTGTTCATGATTCAACAATAAACCCGCCCATGATCTCTGTTTCAAACGCCTCGAAACAGCTTCTCCGCAAGAAGGCCCCGGTGTCTGCCTCGTCCTTCCCGGAGCAACACCGCCTGCGACCGCCGGTGATTGCTGGACTCTGCCCCGTTGGCCGTCATCCCCGCTTGCAGTCGATGGTCCTCCCTTTCGCTATCGGTCGTCTCCAGACTCTGAAAGCAGAAAAACAAACCCAGGAGTCCTCTGTACACTCAACGTTTTCCCTTGTGTTTTCCTGGCCGCTCATAATATACCATGGCCTTGGACTCTCAGCTCATCCCATATTGTCATCTCCAGTTCTCTGTATATATTCTTTTCAAGCCCCTGCCATGGCCACGCCCTTTCAGGCTGTTGGACGTTGTGAGTGTCATACAGCCCATGGCGCTATCGTTATCTATTAGTCTATCACCTTCTCAACACCCATATCTGTCCTACAGGGCGGTTCCCTGTTGTCGTCCTCCGTCGCGACACCAGCAGCTACCGATACCCACTTCCGCACCCTTATCTTCGTCCCAGCTTGGCCCCCAGGGTGATCGTGCACGCTAGTTCTTTCTGGTGACTGTGTACTCTGAAAACTCTTGCCCTACCTGGTGTGAGAAGGAGCAGCTGGTAATTTGAATCCCTCTTTATTCCAAATTAAACTATTTAATTAAATTGCATCCCTGGATTCTATAATTAAACTCTATTTAATTAACTGTATATCAATATTATTCTTATAATATTCCCTCTCTTCATGTTCCAGTATCTAACTGGAATCACTATATCATTATTTACTAATAATTCACTGCACTACTCCGCCACTAGATGGTAGCAGAGACCTATGGAATCACTCTGTCATTATTTATTAACACTTTGAGTGCCAGCAGTGGGCGCATGGGTTGGCTCTGGATTGCCAACGCTCTATTCAATGAGAGAGCAAACACATTTGCGAACGCATAAACTATATCTTAAATTATGGCTATGTGTCTAATACGCCCGTCGCTTATCAATGACTTGTTTGCAGTCAACATTGTCGAAACGGATTGTTTTTTAACCGGTTCATTTCCGTTTTTTATACCATTTTGAAAAACGCTAGTTTTTTTTTACTTCCAGAAAAAAAAAGATTCTGCAGGAATCGCGCTTTACTGTAATACACAAATCACGTTGTAATTTTTCGGCCTAGTTATGAATCGTTTTCAAATAAATGCTAGATTATCGATAGTATATGTGTACTTATGCACGCTAGAGAAGCGGGATGAAAATCGATTATCTTAATTCCTGATCAGCACACACACACTCACAGCCACACACACACATACGGGACACATTGATATATAGGTGAAAAGAGCTCTGATTATCCCAAGACTGGTAAAATAGATTCCTTACCTCAGATCAGATGTTCTCAACGCAACGCATGGCATGAACTAACGAGATTTCTCGTCATTGGCACTCATAGTGTTAATAACTTCCCTGCACTACCCCACTCCGCCACTAGATGGTAGCAGAGACCTATATTTAAATATTTGCCCTGCATTACCCCTCCCACCACCAGAGGGCGGCCGACTCATTCTGACGTGTCAATGCATCTGTGTTTGTCCCTCTCTCCCTCGCCTAATGGCTGACTTCTCCTGTTTTTTTGTTGATATTCTCTCATACTATCTCTCTCTCTGTGCCTCTCTGCTTATCTCGATTGTTTATGTTCCAAGCTGCCAACCTTCGGACCACTGTGCTCTGTCTATTACCGCGGAGACACAGAACTGGCTACTTTTAAAAGCGTCCTTTTTAAAGTTGAATTCTACATACATGACCTTTAACTCCTACACGCTTACGCTTACTCGTACTCTTACTCTCACTCGCTCTCGTAATTGTGGCTTACATTCTTACTCTTACTACTCGTACTCTCTTACACGATAAACCACTGTCGTCACAGTGATAGTCAACAACGAACGCTGGGTTCCTCCGATACGTCCTAAATCAACACGTCCCTGCATCATTTTTGTAAGCACTGTCCCTTTAATGCTTTTTCGCTCATAATGGTCTACTCTTGGTTCTTGTTGCGTCTTCCATACACTGTCCCTTTAACAAAAGTGTCTGACACCATATCCCACTCCCGCTGCTATCTTATTATCACCAATGGCCACCTATCATTCCGTCTTTGAGGAGAGACGCTAGTCAGCACACCATGTATCTACCAACCACACCCGTAACGTTGTTCACTGCTCCCTTCACCTCACAGTCCCCCTTCCCGCTTTCTGTGTTTGAACAGTAATCAACTAAATACGATGTCGCCCCTTTAATTAAATGAACATCTCCCCTTTGCCTCTCTTCTCATCTCGCTCATACGATTCTACACCGGCCCCGTTTGTTTTCTCTCCTCTCCCATTTGTTTACATTCCTTTGTGATAATGGTGTCTTCTCTCTTCAAAACAAAAACCCAGACAGCTGCTCTGCCATTCTCTGGAATACCCACAGCTTGACCCCCCCCCCCCCGTATTTGAAACTCCATATTCAAAAACACTCCTCTGGCTTTCTCTGTGTCATTACTTATTTGTCTTTATTTGGCTTAAAGATCAATAACAATAACCGTGCATGCCAGTGAACTCACATCTGGTTCCACGGCTGGGGTTCCACTGCGCTGTTTGGCTGTGGTCCATGACCGCTCGACTCGACCCCATGGCTGCCTCTCTCTCCCATGGCTGGCCAGCCTTGCCTCAAGTTCATGATTCTCTCCCACACGCTGTTCACCGCCGTCTCCCCATTATAAAGTATTTAGCAAAATCCGGCTCACGGCAACCAACTGTTAGATCTGATCTGGCCCCTCCCACCACCCTCTAGTTAGTGCTCTGTCTCTCTCTCCACGTCTGCTTGTATCAGCCCTGCGTCCGGTTCTAACATACACTGCGAAAAAACTCACAGCTGTAGACTATAGTCCTTAGCAACGGCTGACCGCCCCTAGCAACCGCTACTTCTCCTGACCTACGACCCAGATTTCTCGGTATCTCTATCTGCCTTCCCTGTGACAATGGTCATGTTGATATTAAAACACCTCTCACTCCACCCAGCTGATAACGGCCCTCTTTCTGCACAGTTTGGCTGGAGACACACATACATAACTGATATTATCCTCTTAAAACTCATATCTATATAGGTTATAAACCAAATGCAAATCATCGATTTCCTTCAGGGGGGACTCATCCTATAGAAGCCCTCCTATATCTTCCCTTCTCAGATATTCATTAAATGGTTTCCATATATCCTCGTAAACCTCTATTTTGTTCCTGAGGATATATGTTATTCTCTCCATTGACATGCATTGTGCCATGTTCTTAATCCAAGCACTGATTGTGCGTGCGTCAAATGTCTTCCAATTGAAAGCTATTGTTCTTTTTGCCTGCAGTATAGCAAAGTCAATACATTTGAATTGTTCTCAGGTTGGGATTGACTGGATATATGTGTAGCAATATCATTTTGGAGTCTAATGGGATATTCACTGACAAGACATCTTTGATTTTATTCATCACCTCCCCCCAGAACTTCTTGATTTTGTTACATTCCCAAATACAGTGTATAAAAGTTCCCAGAGCCTCGGTACATTTAAAACAACTGTCTGGTGTATTGCTGTTATATTTATTCAGTTTGACAGGGGTTATATAAATCCGCATCAGCCATTTATATTGAAGTAGTTTTAAGCTAGTGTTGGCTGTTTGTGTCTGAGCCTCCTCGCACGCTCTGTTCCAGTCCTCGTTTGAGATCTCCTCTCCCAAGTCCAGCCTCCATGCCTCCAGTCTAGATATTGACGTCTCATCTGAACCAGATACAAGCCAGTTATAGAACAGTGATAACAAGCCTTTGCTATTGCAGTTCTTGATGATATTTTTTTCTAAAGATGAAAGTGTAGGAATTACCAGTGAATGGTTTTGCAGAGAGGAAATGAAACTTCTCAATTGCAAGTATTTAAAAAAGTGCTTCCTTGGGATGCTATATTTTATTGATAGTTCTTCAAAAGACATCAAGACCCCCTCTTTGTAAAGGTCAGATATTTTACTTATTCCTTGTTTTGTCCATCGTTTGAATCCAGCATCCAGTTTGCCTGGTTTAAATGAGACGTTTCCCCAAATTGGGCTGAAATGCGACATGGAGTTGGTTATTTTCACCAATTCCTTTACCTCATACCATACATTAATCATGTTAAGGGGGGACAGCACCCCCTAATAGGGGAAAAAATACTTGAATAGATATCACTATGAAACTTTCCCAGTTTGTTGTATATAAACTAAGAAAAAATATATTGCAAGTTTTCCGAATTTTATGTTTATATATGCAAATGAGGCACTTCCCCATTAAATATGCACATATTTGCATGTATCGCCAAGACTCGCATCAACAAAATGGATAATGCCAGATTCAAAAACTTGGGTTCATTTTGTTAATACATTAAAAACGAAACTTTTTATAGAAAGACTTTGCGGCTATGTCCTCTTATCAGCCCATACATCAGGAAATACTGTCTACTGTCATAAAAAAAACTATTTGTATTGCCTAGTTTTGGTATACAATGTACTATAAACCTGGCTATGAATGATATCAACAAAACTTTCTACAGAAAGAAGCATAATATGGATGGGAAGAAATGTGGAAAGTTTGGTGTGTGTAGGTACTAGGGAAATGGAGTTACAACTCATGTGTAAGTAAAATGCATAAGAACTAGTTTTTCAGAAAACGACCTCAAAGTTTTGTATTGTAAAGTGACATACTTTTTTTTTGAAACAGCTATTTACAAACACAACACCCAATCAAACCATTAGACAACCTAAACACATGTCTGATAACTGAATAATAATAATAATGATGTTATTGAACTGAACAGAACTACACACAGGCTACAAACAAACAGTGTAGTAACAGTGTACCCCCTAATAGGCAAAACAAATTATTGAATAGATATCAGTATGAAACTTTCCCAGTTTGTTATGTACATATAAACTAAGAAAAAAGATATTGCAAGTTTCCTGAGTTTTATGTTTATATATGCAAATGGAGCACTTCCCCATTAAATATGTGCACATTTATGGATGCAATCATGGTGAAATGAAGTCAAATAAATAACTACATGTGTGTTGTTGACATTTTATTGTCACTAGTTTCATAGAAGACATGTTTAGGAAGCAAAATATAACAAAATCTCAATATACCTACCCCAAAACATCAGGGAAGCCAACTCGCTAGACATCTTTAAAAGACAGCTTAAATCTCTTTGCTCAGGCATTTCACTGATAGATATCTGCTACCACCTAGTGGCAAGAGGAAACATCAGGGATATCCTGACACAACTTGTATTTACCTGCACTATTCTTACCCTGCCTACTCTTATACACTGTCTATCAAATTCATGTGTCGGTTATTGCACTTTTTACTTCTTACTGCTGACTATTTTTAAACTGAATCATTTTAAACAATTTTTATTATTTGCTAGATCCAAATGTGAAACACTGTGATTATTTGTTCATGCAATAGGTCCCACTATTTAGTATGGGTTCGAGTCCCTGTGATCTAATATCACTAAAGTTACAGTGTGGGTTCGAGTCCCTGTGATCTAGTATCACTAAAGTTACAGTGTGGGTTCGAGTCCCTGTGATCTAGTATCACTAAAGTTACAGTGTGGGTTCGAGTCCCTGTGATCTAGTATCACTAAAGTTACAGTGTGGGTTCGAGTCCCTGTGATCTAGTATCACTAAAGTTACAGTGTGGGTTCGTGTCCCTGTGATCTAGTATCACTAAAGTTACAGTGTGGGTTCGAGTCCCTGTGATCTAGTATCACTAAAGTTACAGTGTGGGTTCGTGTCTCTGTGATCTAATATCACTAAAGTTACAGCAATATGTACTGGGAAGTATGTTGGGAATTACAGGAGTATTACTGAATAGAGAGCCTATTAGGATGCTAGATCCAAATGTGAAACACTGTGATTTGCCATATCTTGCTATGCTCGCTCATGCCTGTATTTTTTATGTCCGTTCTATTTTATAATTTTTTTTTACTATTTTTAAACTGAATCATTTTAAACTATTTTTACTATTTGTGTTACTGAAAACTGTAAGCGGAGAGCCTATTGGGATGCTAGATCCTAATGTGAAACACTGTGATTCTACCTGTCTATCTTTTTATGCTCGCTTATGCCTGTATTTTTTACTGTTGTGAAGCACTTTGAACTGCAACCTCTGTATGAAAAGTGCTATACAAATAAAGTTATTATTATTATTATTATTATAATATCGTCGAAAAAAAAGCAAAAAGACAATTTTGGGGGTGCTGTCTCGCCTTAACACATTGGGCACCGGGGGTTGTGCCTATCAAAGTACCCAGTCTGCCACCGTTGAAAGCCTATGGAGATGTTTACCTTCTTTGCAGGGCTATAACTTTTTTAAATGTATTGCTATATTGACATTACTATGGCCCATTCAACATCGGTTATCTATTGTTCAGGATGTGGGAATGTTATATTTTTTCATTCATACATTGTTGTGTTAATAGCATCGAGAATATAAGTATGTTTTGTTATGCTTTTCTGCTGTAATTCCAAAAACAGTAGTTATAGGCCCTGAATCTAATAATAATAATAATAATAATAATAATAATAATAATAACTTTATTTGTATAGCACTTTTCATACAGAAGTTGCAGTTCAAAGTGCTTCACAACAGTAAAAAATAGAGGCATAAGCGAGCATAAAAAAGATAGACAGGTAGCAAGGTATGGTAAATCACAGTGTTTCACATTAGGATCTAGCATCCCAATAGGCTCTCTATTTACAGTTTCATTCAGTAATACAAATAATAAAAATAGTTTAAAATGATTCAGTTTAAAAATAGTCAAATTTTTTAAAAATAGAACGGACATACAACAGGGTATTTAACATACAACAGAGCAGTGCATCAGTAAGAAGTAAAACGTGTGATAAAATAGTTCTCTTAAATTACAGTGCATACAGTAGGATGTAGTGAGATAAAATTAGCATAGAACCGACACATGAATTTGATAGGCAGTGTATAAAAGTAGGCAGGGTAAGAATAGTGCAGGTAAGTACAATTTGTGTCAGGATATCCCTGATGTTTCATTGAAATGCCTGAGCAAAGAGATAGGTTTTAAGCTGTCTTTTGAAGATGTCTAGCGAGTTGGCTTCCGTGATGTTTTGGGGTAGTTTGTTCCACAGTTTTGGGGCATAGTTGATAAAGGCTGCATTACCGATCCTCTTTTGACTGTTTCTGGGAGCCTCTAGTAGTCCAGCAGCTGATGATCGCAGTGTTCTTGCTGGCGTGTAATTTAAGCGATGAAGCTATGTCCTTGTCCATTTAGAGCTTTGTATGTAAGGAGAAGGACCTTAAAGTAAATTATAAATGTTACAGGAAGCCAGTGTAAAGAAGCTAAGACTGGACTAATGTGCTTTCTCCTTTTGGTTCTAGTTAGCAGTCGGGCTGCAGAGTTTTGGATTAGCTGAAGCCTCTCTGTGGTTTTCTTAGGGAGACCTGTGAAAAGTGCATTACAGTAGTCTAACCGGCTAGATATGAATGCATTAATTAGCTTCTCAGCATCGTTCTGATTAATAAATGGTCGTACTTTTGCTATATTTCTGAGATGGAAGAATGATGTTTTCGTCACTTTGCTAATATGAGAATTGAAGTTCAGTTCTGAATCTATGATAACCCAGAGACTAGTGACCTCAGATTTGATCCAAGGGGTTAGTCCTCCCAGGTTCTTTATTAACGTTTCTTTTTTAGTTTTGGGGCCGATAATTAGAATTTCAGTTTTGTTCTCGTTTAGTTTCAGGAAGTTCTTACTCATCCATTTATTTATTGCCAGTAAGCAGTCTGTAATGGAGCTAATCGCTGTATCATTTGGTTCAGCAGATATGTACAGTTGTGTATCATCCGCATAGCTATGGACATCTACATTATGTTATGTTATGATATCACCCAGTGGTAAGATGTAAAGGGAGAAGAGTAAAGGACCTAAGCAACTCCCTTGTGCAACTCCATAGTTGTTGTCGTATATATCAGACATGTGATCTCCTAGTTTAACACTATGGCGACCGGAGCCCCGTGGCGATTTAGGCCTCAGAGGACAGAGGATTGTAAACAAACCGATGTACTTTCTAAGAGCTTTATATATCATATAGTATTGCTATCTGTCCATTCTCATTGTCACTTGAGTGCATAAACCGTGCCTTCATAATGGCTTAAAGAAAATAAAAATCCATTGGTTGGTTGTCATTTTATAGCGTCGTGAATATAAGGTATATCGCGCTTTTCGTCTAGGCTTTTCTGCAGGAGGCTGCAAAAAAGGCTAAACGTTGGCGCCGTTATATCAAACGCCATTTCTGCTATATATATACGAATGAAATAAAACAAACTGCGTAGCATCCGGACTATTGCAGAGCATCTATGGATGAAATGGGGGCTGCGGGGAACGCCGATCAGTATTATTGATTAGCAATAGAGTGTGCGTTCCGGTAGCCAATGTCAGTAGTCTATCACGTTAGGTTATAAAACAATGTCCAATCCAGCTGTAATTTGGGGTAATATTATCCTACCGTCAGGCCATGTGATCGCCGGCAGCATTTCCTCACCAGTCATCGGATTCTGGTAGATCGATATGCACATCGGCTAATCATAAATCCCATTATTCCACGCTGGAAAATACGTTCGGCAAGCTGATCAAAGATGGAGGGTCTTCGTTTGGAATCAAGGCTCTATGATCCGCCCACAGGACTTTAAACGCTTTTTTTTTTTTTTTTTTTATCCCCTCAATGATACTGCAGTGGAGCGATGGCGCCCCTAAGCGGATCTGGCCGGTACTGCATGTTTTGAAAATCAAATATGTGGAAAGATCCTGCAAGTCGATCGGGGACCTAATAAGCGTTATAAATATGGAATAAAACAATAACAACTCGTCACAAGTATACTCGTGGCTCTGGACCACAACGCATGGAATCGAAACACGTATATACTCGTGAACGGACGCCATAGTGTTAACATAGAATTTCGTCCCTCTAATGTATGTTTTAAACAAGCCTAGCACATGTTCTGAGAAACCTACAAGGTTTTCAAGACGATCGATTAGAATATCGTGATCGATTGTATCAAATGCTGCACTGAGATCTAGCAGGATAAGGATGGAGATCTTATTCTCGTCAGAGGTCACTGATTATTTTGGTGAGGGCAGTTTCAGTGCTATGATATTTTCTGAATCCCGACTGAAATTCTTCTAAGATGTTGTTTTCTTCAAGAAAGGAATTTATTATGCTAATGAATGGTAGGTTGGATATTGGATGATAATTTGCCATTACATTACTATCCAAGTTAGTTTTTTTTAGTAATGGCTTTACAACTGCTGTTTTAAAGGCATCTGGGAAAATACCAGTTCTAAGGGAAGTGTTTATGATATCTGGCACAGGGCTTGAAACACTATTAAACACCGTTTGAAGAAAGCTGTAGGTATAGGGTCAATGTCTGAGGTGGAGGAGTTACATTCTGAGACAGTTTTGCAGAGTACATCTAATGTGATGCATGTGAATCTTCTCATGGTTACATTGCACGGTTTGCTGCAATCAGCTTTATTTCCATCATGACTAATGCTGGCCCTGATCAAGGGTATTTTGTTGTTAAAGAATAGTGCAAGTTCTTCACACTTAACCGATGATGACAGAGGAGGTGTAGGGGTAGTGTTGAGTAGTAGATTAATAGTGGAAAAAAGGATTCTGGAGTTTCCAGCGTTTTCTGTAATGATTTTAGAGAAGTAGTCTTTCCTTGATAAGCGGATGGTTTTATTATAAGCAGTTAAAGCATCTTTGTATATATCACAGCATATACATTTTACATTTACATTTAGTCATTTAGGTGACGCTTTTATCCAAAGCGACTTACAAGTTCTGTACGACAGGTCATCAGGAAGGATACAACTCTATCAGCTGAGTAACAATATTCATCAAAGTGTTGCGTGTTACAGTGTAGGTTAGTTTATTAGGACAAGTGCATGACAGTAAGGTTAGTTAGGGTTAGTATTAAAAAAAAATTAAAAAAAAAATATTTTTTTCAGATAATGGTTGAAGAAGTGCGTCTTTAGTCGACGGCGAAAGATTGGACAGGATTTGGCTGTCCTAACTGGGGTGGGTAGTTCATTCCACCATTGTGGGGCAAGGAATGAGAATAGGTGGCTTCTCTTTGATGACCCTCCCGGAGCTTGGCTAGGAGTAGGTCTAAGGCGGCCAGAAGATGCAGAGCGTAGGGGTCTTGAGGGTGTGTAGTTAGAGACCATTGACCGGAGGTAGGCGTGAGTGGTTCCCTTTGCCGCACGGTATGTTAGGTCGAGGGCCTTGAAGCGGATACGTGCAGCAATGGGGAGCCAGTGTAGGTCCCTAAGAAGTGGGGTGACATGGGCCGACTTCGGTAGGTTTGAGATCAGGCGGGCCGCTGCGTTCTGAATGAGTTGAAGAGGCTTGGTGGCAGTGGCCGGGAGGCCAGCTAGCAGTGCGTTGCAGTAGTTGAGGCGGGAGATGACTGTTGATTGGACAAGGAGTTGGGTGGCTTCTTTTGTCAGGAAGGGGCGGATCCTTCTTGCTCAGGAGGAATCGGCAGGTTCTGGTTGTCGCTGCGATGTGAGCAGAGAAGTTCAACTGGTCGTCAAGGACAACACCAAGGTTCTTGGCGGTCAGGGACGCGGTCACAGCTGCATTCTCGACTGTGATGGAGAGGTCGGTCAGGGGGGAGGATTTGGCCAGCAGGTGGAGCAATTCTGTTTTGCTTAGGTTCAGTTTGAGGTGGTTGGTCGTCATCCAGGCGGAGATGTCGGACAGACAGGCCGAGATCCGCTCAGAGACGTGGATATCTGAGGGAAGGAAGGAGAGGAAGAGTTGAGTATCATCGGCATAACAATGATATGAGAAGCCATGAGACGTGATAATGTTACCCAGTGATTTAGTGTAGAGGGAGAAGAGAAGTGGTCCTAGGACCGAGCCCTGGGGGACACCCGTCCGCAGGGGGCGGGTGGCCGACAGAGTCCCTCTTCATGACACTTGGTAGGAGCGGTCATTGAGGTATGATGTCAGCCATGTCAGCGCAGATCCAGCCACTCCCATTCCTGCGAGGGCCGCGAGGAGGATCTGATGGTTGACTATGTTGAAGGCTGCAGATAGATCTAGGAGAATCAGGACAGAGGAGAGGCCTTTCGCTTTCGCTAAGTGAAGTGCCTCTGTGACCGCAATGAGGGCCGTTTCTGTGGAGTGGCCAGTCCGGAAGCCAGACTGATTAGGGTCTAGGAGGTCATTCTGTAAGAGATAAGCAGTAAGTTGGTTGGATACAGCACGTTCAAGTGTTTTAGAAAGGAAGGAGAGAAGAGAGACAGGACGATAGTTGCCTATGACGGTGGGGTTCAGGGTTGGTTTTTTTATGAGGGGCGTGACTCTGGCTTGTTTTAGGGATGTGGGGACCACCCCCGAGTTGAGTGAGGAGTTGATGGTTGCAGTTAGGAATGGGAGGATGTCCGGTGCTATGGTCTGGAGGAGTGGGGAGGGTAGCTGGTCCAGCTGGCATGTACGGTTCGACGTTACCAGTGTCAGGGTCTCGGCTTCTGTAATGGGAGATAAAGATGACAGAGTGAAGGATGAGGTTCTCGATTCAGTGTTTGGAATGGGTGGGGGTTGGGAGAAGGAGCTGCGGATGTTCTCCACTTTTTCCTCAAAGAAGATCGCAAAGTCTTCGGCAGAAAAAGATGAGGGAGGAGGGGGGGGGGGGGGGGGGAGTGAGGAGGGAGGACATGGTAGCATGCAGTTTGCGAAGATTCTTGGCAGAGGCCTCGATCCTATGGTGAAAGAAAGAAGCTTTGGCATTCGTAATGGTTTTGGAGAATGTTAACAAGAGGTTGTGATATGTGTCGATGTCAGCAGTGAGGTGTGACTTTCTATACTTCCTCTCAGCCGCTCTCAGGACCTGTCTTTGTTCTGTCTTTGTTCTCTCACTGCATCCGTCAGCCATGGACTGGGTGGGGAACGGCGGGCAGGTTTCTCAACGAGGGGACAGAGCTTGTCGAAGGAGGTTGCAAGGGCTGAGAGGAGGGTGGAGGTTGCCATCTCTGTGGGGAGAGCAGAGAAGGTGTCACTCAAAGGTAGAGCGGATATTATGTCAGAGGAGAGGGTGGAGGGGGATAGGGAGGGCAGGTTGCGTCTGAGTGAGACGGTTTGAGTTGGGATGAAGACCTTCTGGTTAAGCATGAGAGTTAGTGAGAAGGATATGAAGGAATGGTCAGATACATGTAGGGGAGTTACCGTGGTGTTAATGATGCTGGAGTTATGGGAAAATATGAGATCCAAGGAGTTGCCTGCTTTGTGGGTGGGAGGCATGGCAGTGGGAGTCAGGTCAAATTGTTGTAGGAGGGAGACCACTGGGACCGACTGAGATGAGTCAGGCAGGTTAAAGTCGCCCAATAGAAGGAGAGGGGTACCATCTTCCGGTAAGGAGCTTAGAAGCATGTCCAGCTCATCTGCGAAGTGATCGAGGGGACCTGGAGCGCGATAGAGTGTAACAATGATGAGATTGAAAGGATTAGAGACAGATACTGCATGATATTCGAGGGAGGAGAGTGACAGTTCTGGGAGTGGTGTTACGTTTGTAGCCCATGCAGGAGATGTCATGAGGCCAGTGCCTCCACCCCGTCTGGAGGGTCGAGGTGTGTGAGTGAAGTTATAGTTTGTAGATAATGCTGCAGGTGTTGATGAGTTATTGGGAGTCATCCAGGTCTCAGTTAGAGCCAGGAGCTGCAGATTTTGACTATGGGCGTAGGCAGTAATGAAGTCAGCTTTCTTGACTGCTGATTGACAATTCCATACGCCTCCACGTACTGTGACAGGTGTATTAGTGGCTGTAGCAGGGTAGGAGAGATTAGCCGGGTTGCTAGCAAACTGGCGTGGATGGGTTAAATCTGTTCTGGAGGAGCAGATTGTGGATATAGGTATGAGGCACATTGTGGTGTTAAGAGTGGCAGGGAGAAGGTTGTAGGGAGGGGAATATAGGGTTATGGTGTTCTTAGCACTGGGTGGATTGGTGGATCCCTCGGCAGAGAACTCCAGGAAAACTCCTCTCTTTGTCCCTCTTTGTTTCTCGACGCTTCGCTAACGCTATGCCAGCAAGCCTTTAAATCTCCTTCACTAATTAGTTCTGTCTAACACCTGGCCTTTAATGGGTCACTTAACAACAAAAACAAAATGGCTTCTTTAAACACGCCCCTTAATAAAGTCAGCTGATCAGTCAGCAGTCAAGTCTCATTTTTAAAGATTTTACTAAATTACTTAAAATGTCTTACCCTGATGTAGTATAATGTCTCTCAGTGAATGTGGTGTCCTTCCACAACAGCTTTTCAGTACAGAGACCATATGGTGGTTTTTGTTTTTCTCCATTTTCGCTCCGCTGCAAGACATTTCCTTTTTTCTTTGTTGACCACATTATAGTTCAACCAGGGCGAGGCTCTGGTTTTCTTCTTTTTCGTTTTTAGTGGGGCGACAGAATTTAATACAGATGACAGTGCATCATTGATATTTTCTACCATTTCATTTAGAGAGCTGTCATGATTGTGTGGTTCATGTAGTCTGATAAGATTAATGAACTTTGATTCAGCCTTGTCGTTTAGGAGCCTCTTTTGAACTATGATTTATTTTTTTGTTTTAGTAAGGGTTATTTGAGTATCAAAAAATATACAGTTATGGTCGGAGAGAGGTAATAGACCTGCCGCTAAACCACGCCCCAAATAGAATTTGTCCAATCATATCACAGCGAAAATACTCGCTGGGAGAAAAGTCGGACAACAACAGAAACGCTGTTTGTAGGGTGCATCTCAACTAAACGTCTGTGATCGAAACCACTATGAAGAGTTCAGTTTCTATGTTATTATCTACCTAATATCTGATGGTGAAACGCTGTGCGTGTGGTACCTGTAATTCGGACACCAGGTACCCTGAAAGACTGGATGGAGGAGTATATTTTGTACCTTTTCCGAAGCCCAAAAGAAAACTCGAGAAATGCAAGCGGTGGATTCTGTTGTGTCGTCGACCACATACACAACTGAATGTGAAGACCATTTCCAAGGACACTTATGTTTGCTCAAAGGTAAGGTCAATTAATAAAGACATAATATTTGATGGCATGTATTAGAAATGTAGACCAAACTATTAGTTTGCTAACGTTTGACTTTGACTGCCAACTAGCTAGCGTATATCCAGTCCAGCTAGCTAACGTTAGCTGCCAGTCAGCCAGGTGCATAACAGTGGTAATGATGACCAACAAGGACAGTTATAGTTATAGATTTAATGTAGTGACCACCATTGATAGTATAAAGAACTGGCTAACAGACAACAGGTTGTCACTGCATCTAGGCAACAAGACAGAATCCATATTAATGGGTTCAAAAATAAGGCTAAGGACAAACTTGTTATAACCACCGGAGGAACCTCTGGTGAACCTGGTGAACCTCTGGTGAACGATGAGTAATGTCGCTATGCACTTTGTTGATGAAAATAATTGTTTTTAATGCACCAATGAGCATGAATGATGCTTTTTCTATAATAAAAAAAAACTGAAACATGAATACTACTACATGCACTTTAGATTATGCACTAAGAATGCTCGATGCACTTCAGATGCCATAGTGCCACTTGAAACCAGTAACAACAAGGGACAACGATGTAAATACGTCCTGGACTTTTCGTTTTATCTCTGACAAGGCAAATACAAATGTTGATCTGTCAAAGTTGTTATGTTTGTTGTCAATAAAATCCACTTTGAGCTGCATTTTATGTATGAAAGATGCTCCATAAATGAACTATTATTATTATCTGTCTATGCTTAGCTAATACTCAGCTTTTTGTGTTTTTTTCACAGAATGAGGTGTGCTGGAGATGTTACTGCCCTCACAGAGACGACACAGGTCAACCCAAGACAGGACATGAGTGACAATGAAAGAGGTCTGATTTATGTTTTTGGACTAAAGTGAGCATCATGGAATGTGTGCAGCTTTACAATCATGTCATTGATGAACTGAATATCTCTGTGAACTCGCTCAATATATATATCTCTTGGCGTAGTGGGCAAGGCGCTCGCCACAAAATGCTGGAGACGCTGGGCTCATCAGTTCGAGCCTAGCGGTCCACATTTGCTTTCAGTTTAGCTGGTCGTCCGTACTAATACACATTGGCCGTATTAGGGGGTGGGAAACTGATGGGTGGGGATCGGGCGTTGTGGACAGCGACTCCTACAGGTCGGTTGGTGCGCCTGCGCAGTAGAATCAGGAAGTGTCGGGGGCAGCGTGAGCCTCCCACGCGTTACTCCTCACCACTGAGAGATCGAGCTGCGCAGGTGAAAAGATGCGACTGCTGTTACCTCGAGTACCGGAGGGGACTTGTGCTATGTATGACTTAGTCCACATTGCAGCCGGCTTGTGGGAGGCAAGAAACAGCGTCCGTGACAGGGGAGGGTTGAATTGGATGATACGAAAATTGGGATGGGAGAAAATATAGAAAATGGGAGAAAAAGTGGATCAAAAAAATATATATATATCTCTTCTTGTAAAAAGTTGAGTCCGCTAAGTAGTAGTTGCCCTTGAATTTGGTAATAACAGTTGTGCCTCTCTGAGATGTGCATGTCTTCTCCGTCTTCACGCACATAGAAATCTTTTATGGCTGTGGCTGCCTCTGCTACCGTCATGTCCCTTGCTGCAAAGGGACATTTCACCTCAAGCAAGCCTGGGTTGGTCTGTGGGAGCTGCAACAGTGGGAGCTACAGCGAGAGAAAAAAATTAGAAACATCAAGGAGTAATTTGTCTCCTTATCCCTCTCTCCTCTCATTTCTTTCTCCCCACATTTTCTGGCGCTCCAGTAGCACACCACATAGCACGCTGAGTCGTGAAGCGGTCGTCCCGGGTTCGTTTCCCAGTCCCGGCGACCATTTGCTGCATGTCTTCCCTACCTCTCCTCCCGTTCTCCCTCTCTCCCTCTATCGGTCCTGCGTGGCCAGAAAAAGCTGAAAATGCTATAAAAAAAAGAAAATTATTAAAATATTTCTGTGGGATTTTTATAAACTTTGGACCTGTATGACTATAAGACTATGGAACCGTTATGTTTTCCAGCTCCTACCTCTCAGCTGGAACCCAGAAACAGGCATCTGGCAACAAGTCAACACAAAAGTAAGGAGCAAATATTTTATTTCAGTGTGTTCAAACCTCTGTTTCTCTATTACATTAGCACTCAGTCATTTTCCTTTATTGTGTAAGAAACTTCCCTTTCAAAAGAGACCAGACTCATGCATGTGCTATACGTATAAAGTATAATACATCGCAAATTACTTTATGTATGCATTCGACAGGCATTTTATGCTAAATGTGCCTGACTGTTAACAGCAACGGTTTTTTCCCCAGGATGCTGATCCTATCTTTCCAGCTGTTTGTCAATACAGAATGATTCCAGCATAGGAGGAGTCTCTATTTAACATAAACCTGGCTTGGGGGGGGGGGGGGGGGTAATGGATCACATGGTTCTTTGTATATCTTTTAAACGTGCTAAATAAATAAACTAAAAACGAAACTATCAGTTAGTTACATAAGACCACAAATTCTCAAATTTTACACTTTGTACTGAGACGCAGCTTTCTCTACGGTGACAAAACCCCATTTTTAAAGGCGTGTCCCGGTTTAAAACACAATTTGAAGGAAGAGCACCTTGATTAAGAATCAACGGGGCGACGGGCGCGCGGGGAAAAGATGCTGAATCATAAAGGAACCGTCTGAAGGGACCTCCACTCGGCGAGTGATTTATGGTGCAGATTCAGATGGAACCGTTTTCTCATTAAGGAGGTGAACGTCGAACCAACCTCCTCCCTCATAGCTTAGCGAACAAAACTGCGTGATGATCGATAGGGACGCTGACGCCACTTTCCCACTCTTGAATTGCAGATGACATCAGCCACGTGCGTCGGCCGTCTCTTGTTTGTTTCTTTCCTTCTCTCTCTCTGAAACAACAATCACAGATGCACAAATTACTAGTACCACAGGGTCGGTGTATTCTCATCAGTTATACCTGTGGGATTCGGCACTCATTTCTAATCCCTCACCGCTGGCGTACACGCAGGCCGTGAGTGGACTCTCGACTAACAGTTTGCACAGCCACTCCTCTGCTATTCCTATCTGTACTACATTTACTTCATCTTTATGTCACGATTCATCATCCGTTATCTCCTGCTATCTCTATCTAGCACCTCTATATATCTACCTCGTTATACTCTATACATCCCCCTTCCTTCCCCTTCTCTCTCTCTCTCCCTCTATATCTCCATAGACCGCCGCTATACCCTCCGCTACATATAACCGCCACCCCCCTCCTATATATTCTGTATTTTCCCCACCTCTCGTTCACACGCTCTCTCCCAGAGCCTCTCCTTCTTCCTAGTGCCGACACGTTGAACTGTGGCGAACCCTGAGCACACGGTGCGTGTGTGTGTGTGTGTGCGGACGGGTCGGGTCTGATGATCATTAGTGGAAGGGAGAAGAGGCACTTCTCCACCAAGACCCCTATTTATAGCGGTTTCCTTGCAGGCCCGAGGCTCTCCTCTCTCTCTCGCCCCACTCGAGCCTTCGGGGAGAAAAAAACAAAGTCGTAGATCAGCCGGGGGGGAAAGTAATTAGGACATATATTTAATTTGAATAATGCAGGCCTGCTGAAATATTGAAAGCCACCTAAAGTTTATTAATTAAGCGATAATCTGGTGAATAGGCTCGCATCGCGTCTCTCCACCCCCCCCCCCCCCCTTCCCTGTCTTATTCTCCCGCAGCTGAATTATTAAGGAATGCTGAAGGCGAGCCGGACAGATAGCGATCTGCCTTTACGTGTCATCGCTGGTCTCGTTAAGAGATGATTAACAGAAGCTCCACCTCTGTACCTGCAGTGTGTCTCGGCGGTATTAACGGAGAGCCCGTGTTTCTGTTTCTTCAGCGGCACCGCCGGTAGTGAATCACGCCCGCTGTACCGCTAACAAGGTCACTTTGAAGTTATGTATAGAAAGGGAGGAAGTTAGTGAAGATTTGTTACTTACGTCTCTGAAAGGGGTTCTATTACACGGAGAAGGCACCCCCACCCCCCCTAGGCCTGAGCTCACACGGGCAAGACATGGAGAGGCTCGTAGACATTATAGACGCATGTGCGTGCGTAGACACCCACACAGGTCAAACCAGGCGCGGAACTTTGTTCCTAGCGGTGGGGGGGACATATTAGGGGGCGTGGTCAGTGACGTCGCAGGTGTGCAATACGCATTTTCCCAGGCGGTGGCGCCTCTTGTAAGAAGTGGTCATCGTGGAGCCAGGGCTTGTCCAGCTGCACGTCCGCTAATTTAATATAATGATACTGGTGAATTTTTTTTAACTCTGTCAAAATAAACGAGCTGCATAGGCATAATAAACTGTAAGCGACATATACGTGTTTGCACTGTCTTTTTTCTATTATAAAGTGCCTCTCGAGACTCGGGTCCATAACACATAACAGATCAGTCATTTGATTGTAATGCAGGCGCTCGCATTATAAATCAAATGTATGCGAGACAAACAATGTAATCGTTTTGATGCATACATCTCTGCCCAGCCTACCCCACCTGTTGCTGTTGCGCCCCCGCACAGAGAGACCCATATCCCCGCACCAGAACGCTACGACGGGGACGTCTCTAAATGTCATGCCTTTATTTTTCAATATTCACTAGTATTCGGACAACAAATATAGTGATACATCTAAAATCGCTTACCTTACCTGTCGGGGGTCCAGGACTCCTGCGTTAGAATGGGCGACAGGCAGCTCTCCACTTCCCTCTGCAATTCGTTCCCTGCATACATTGCAAAAGGTATTCGACCAACCTCCCGGGGGCTCGGATAGTTCTTGTAACTGCCTCCGTGTTCAAGTTTAAGTTAAGTATGATGTCATAGACTATGTCAAATGTCATGACTCATAGTAGAATCGGCTGGCTTGTTTGCCATCCGCCAGGGAAACCGCAGATATAATCCTTTACTGCAAATTGAGAGCGTCCCAAAAATGATTCCAGGCCGCTATTTCTTTACCAACGGATTTCCAGTTCCGCGTTGACGCTTCCAACTGGTTCATGCGTCCGCTACACGCTGCTTTAATAACACTGCATTATCGAGACAGCGCCCCTATGTATGACTTTGAGGATCTGGCAATGAATTCCAAGAGTAGGGTAAATCTGCAGTGCCGGCACTGTGTAGTAGCGACTAGCGAGTCACAGTGCTGGCCGCGCAGTTGCAGCGGTTTGGGGGTAAAAACATGGGGGGGACAAATACTGCATTCTGAAATCATGCGGGGGACATTTTCCGGGGACCCCCCCGCAAATTACGCCCCTGGGTCAAACACACAAGGGCCAAATATATGGTCCCACCAGAGTATTATTTGCCAAACATATTGCTTGACTTTGCTTTCTGCTCGCTGACACTGCTGGCTCTGAGCTTGTTATCCATCCTCACCCTTCTCTCTTTGTCTCTGCTGCTCGCTCTCTCTCACTTTTCCTCTTCCTTTGTGCTTCGTGCTGCAGTCACAGATGGAGTGACTTGAGGCCACTCTGGTTATGCAAAACACTGAGCAAACCAACACCGGGCATGGCACCCACATTGGAAATGAGAGAAAGGCGTGAACACAAACAAACGTCAGACTTTTTGTCTATCGAGAAAATGTAGTCTAGTGGTGCATGTGTGAAGATAGGTCTTAGATCCAACTATCTCGAAAGAAAGGAGGCACTTCTTTATTCAAGTACTGAATACATTCATAATTCACAAGAAAGCAAAGATTAAAAAAGAAAGACCGGACTGCATGGTGATGAATATATCAACGATGCCTCTTGCATACAACTGATCCATGATGTTGCTGTCTTAGACTCATTTTAAAGGCCAAATCAGTGAGGGTTTCTTAACCCCTTAAAGGCACACTAATTCTCAACACCATTTTGGGGAAATGCATGGTGCAATGTGGATGGAAAGAGAGGAAGTGGAAGACCAAGAAGAGGCTGGGTAGACGACGTCTGTGATTGGAGTGGAGTGAGAGGCGGAGTCACGGAGTTGGAGAGAAGAAGTGGGGACAGAATGGGTTGGAGAGTGATAGGCAACCTTCGGAACGAAGAAGCCACCTAATGATGATGATGTATTTGCCATCTTCTGCAGAGTCAGACAAGAAGATGGATATACAGAGAGAGATATCCGGTTGACGCTAGCCTTGCTCAGCACAAGAACTGTAAACAGAAGCAGATTATCTTAACTCCATCATAACTTTTAACCTCTTCCGCCTCTGCATTCCGGGGCCGGACCGCAAATGACATCACGTCATAAATCAAGCTCTCCAGACTGTCTGACATAATTATAGTTTTTTATTTTTACGTATTTAAGAATAAACATAATAACCCTCAACATAGGGGCCCCCCAGGGCTGTGTTCTGAGTCCCCTCCTCTACTCCCTGTACACACACGACTGTGTGGCTCAGCGGAGTACTGAGACAACGCCTCTACTTCCTCAGACGCCTAAGGAAGTTCCAAGTCAGTCAGAAGATCCTTAAGAACTTCTACTCATGTACAATAGAGAGCATCTTGACCGGCAACATCACCTCCTGGTTTGGGAATAGCACTGCACAAGACCGAAGCAGACTACAAAGAGTGACACGTTCAGCCGAACGCACAATTGGAGGGGGGCTCCCCACCCTCCAGAACATTTACAACAAGCGTTGCAAGGGCAAGGCTAAGAGAATCATTAAAGACTCCAGTCACCCGAACAACTGCCTCTTTGAACTGCTGCGGTCAGGCAAGCGATACCGGAGTCTCAAGGCGAGCACAGAAAGACTCAGAAGAAGCTTCTATCCCCAGGCCATCAGGCTGCTAAACGAACAATGAATGAACACTACACAACAACAACCACCAAACGCACATAGCACACACATCCACACGCACACACTCACTTTAAACAAACACACTGTAGCACCCACTCCACACACTTTATAGCACACACCCACTTTAAACAAACACACCGTAGCACCCACTCCCCACACTTTATATTTATTGATGAAGGATTGCACTACAACTCGTACACCTTACTGTAAATTGTACCTAAATTGTACCTCATCCCATTTCTGCTTTGCACTAGATAGTACTGTACATTAGTACGCTGCATAGTATTGTATATTATATGGTAACTCAGAACATTGTACATATGTCTATACCGAACACTGTGACCTCATTTTCTTCTTCTAAATTACATGCTATACTATGTTATTTGATACTATCTTGTCTAGCACAGTCTCTGGAGCGTAACAGTAAGAAGCATTTTGTATGAAAGTATTCTGTACTTCTGTATGACAACTATTAAAGAACTTGAACTTGAACTTGAACCATGTCACAACAGCAGTTATAATGTATATTTTCATCAATACCTTTGTTTTAAAAATGTGTTGTTATTGCGGAAATCTACCATTTTGAATTACCGGCCGTCTGTGAATGTAGTCATTTTGAGTCATTTTGAGAGGACATCCAGAGCTTTCAATGAGCGTTGGAATTTTTCAAAACGACACTTCCCAAAGGCCTCTAGCTTTCTTCAAGCAAATGACTTCCTGATTATTCTTTTATATTTTTCTTATTTCTTGGGATTATATACCACAAAACTGAACGTTATTGGCATATATTGGAGCGCAGTTAGTTTGTCTCCCCTATTTTGAACATTTAGCAACCATCCGGTTGAAATCAGTTTCAAAATGGCGGAGCTCTTGCAACAATAAAAAAACCTACTGTACATACAGTAGATTTAATTATCTGTTCTTCATGCATGCCCGGTGATACTAAATTCAAATTGAACTCGGCCATTTGAAAGAGAAGATTTGGCCCAATCCATAAATGTGTAAATTGGCTATAATAGTCATTTATAGGCCTGCTATTGTTACGATTACGCTTAGATGGCCTGATTAATGGAACCCAGATGCAGATTTTAACACGGGAGCTAGGAGAGAGCAGGCAGGAGACGGTAGTGTGATAAACAAAGGCTTTACTTAAATGACAGGAAACACAGGATACACGAATGACAACACGTAAACACGGGTAACAAGAAATAATTACCCAGCAATGGATGCTGGGCCGACAACACCTAAATACACACACTAATTAGAGACAGAGGGTGATTGTTAACAGGACACAGGTGTGGTAAACAGAACTAACACAAGACTGAACACACAGGAGAATAAACTAGAACAAATGTACAATACTGAGACCACACAGACTAGAACACATTTACAAAACACAACCAGTAGGAACACAGGACTAAAACAGTGGAAAGAATACAGACAGTAAAGACAACAAATGTCCAAAACACAGATTGGTGAAAATAATATAACACAAATGAATGGCCTGACCACAGAGCTGCCACATCTGAATCAGGCCACTAGATGGCAGTGGTGTATTGTGCAGTGGTGTATTGTTTCTGAAAGGAGGTTGTGAAAGTCCAATGCCTGGTCCAGCCGAACCGGGGGGAAAGTTACCATCTGGGAGTGTTACATGCTATTCTATATTCTATAATCTCCGGATGGGAGAATTCAGTACTGTATCTACAAAACCTTCTGTTTAATCATCTTCCCTTAGATTTATTGTACACGTGATCTCAAGGAGGTACTGAATGAGCTCTGGGAATACATTCACTGAGGTCCATAGATGTTCAAGAACATGCAAATGGACCTTGTAGAAGTGGAGCAATATTCCATTTAATTAGGTATGCATTTTAGGCGGATTTTCAGAAAATAGGGCTCCGGGCTTAAGAGGTTAAACACACACATTTTAACTTCTTAAAGGAACACGCCAACTTTTTGGGAAATTAGCTTATTTGCCATCTACCCTGGAGTTAGACAAGCAGATACATGTGCAGGCATTAAGCTTAGGGAACAGCCGCAGCCTAGCTTAGCATCATTCACTGGAAGTAGGTGTGCCAGTGTAGCCTAGTTCTCAACAGTCACAAAATACACTCCAAATACAACTCCAAAACTTTCCTGTAAACATCTTGTGACCTGTGTATTTACCACGTGGAGAAATAACAAAAAATTATTAGACATTTTCATTTTCTAAGCAGATATATACTCTGAATTTTTTTTGCCAAACCACTGCTGCCTGGGAGCAGTGATTTCAACACCTCAAAAACCCTGTTGTTTTTTTAATCCTCATACCTATTGTATCACATAGACAGTGCACAAGGCTCGAGCTAGAGTCGAACATACCGGCACACTGATGGGACGTTCCGAAATTACAATATTATGAAAACATTCTCAGCCAGCAATCTTGTTTGGTGTCGCAGCCAAATGACCATTCAGGAATGCCTGTTCTATCGATTTAATTATTTCCATGGCTTTCTACCCTCTTTATTATGATATGGGGACAACACGCAGACGACATCACACATTCAGCGTTTTAGCGGATGAGAGAGAGCACGTATTTGAATATAGGACTGTAAGTTAGAATTATTTAAGAGACTGATGTTTGTTTATCACTGCCCTCAGTCTCCACAACGCCATCTGCTTGCATACTAGTAGCTCATGTGCCATTTCTATTTGGAATAGACAACCCAATGATCTCTGCTTCATCAAGTCAAGTGTTCCTTTATTAATCCCCATGGGGAAATTCAGATGTCATAGCAACATGGGGGGGTACAGGCAGAAGAGGTAATAATAATAGAACATATTAATTAATTAATTAATTAATTAATAATTGTATTTCGAACAATGTAAAAAGAAAGACATTATAAACAAAACAGTCTTTGGTCCGAAAAGGAATAGGAAGAAGCAATATGCTTAGCAGGTCCTACTCCTTATTGCAATATGCCCTTAACAATTTCTTTAAACACAGTATTACATTTTCAACAGAATGATCTGCAAACAAAATCACCTGTCCATCGATCAACTTAATATACAACAATTACTGTTAATTAAATGATAGTTATTTTACAATCTATGGCTACTGTCCATTTCAACATAGTCATAATGATAGTTATGATAATAAACAGTAGTGGAATGGCAGGATTCAATCAGTCAGTAATAGTAGTGATGTTGTGAGTTCTGCATTTATATAGAGCTTTACAACATATGCCTCACATTCACCGATTCATTCTCACATTCAGTGGCTCAAAAGGTAGAGCAGTCATCTGGTAATCAAAGTGTCCTTGAGCAAGACACTTAACCCCTAACTGCTCTGTCGGCACCTTGCATGGTTGCCTGTGAATGTGTGAGTGAATGGGGTGAATGTGAGGCATGAGTTGTAAAGTGCTTTGGATAAAAGCGCTATATAAATGCAGTCCATTCACACAGACGGTGGAGGCAACCTTGCAAAGTACCAACCTGCTCATCGGGAGCAGTTAGGGGTTAAGTGTCTTGCTCAAGGACACTTTGACACGCTGCAGGGAGAAGCTGGAATCGATCCAGGAACCTTCTGATTACCAGACGCCATACTGGAAACCTGTGGATTCGTCAAATGTTTCATTGTCAGATACCGGCTGCACTGCCATGACAAAGAGGGAGATGCAGACAATCAAAGTCAATTAACAATTTTTTTATTGAATTAATATAGACAAAAAAGATATTGTAACGGACCCCCGTATATTGAGTGGCTTATAAACGTACTGATGGTATAATCACTGTTTTATGTATCCTTTTACATCGTATTACATTCCTTTTTAAAACAATAACATTCTCACCGTAAGAGATATGGCCTCATACGGGTCCATTAAAACTTGTTGCGTATTCCTTCTCTCGCAATGCACTGTCAAACTGTCAACAAAAGCCAGTGACAGCGACCGAAAAACGCTGTTGCCTCGCGACATGGATTTACATAAATTAAAGTCACACACACACAAGCTTTTATCAATTCTAATAACAAAAAAGACATGGATATTCATATTATATATACATGTACTGTAAATGTAAATATTCCTAAACACAAATATTACACAGGTAATTACTAAAAAAATAATAAACCATTCTTGGGGTTAATTACACTCCCACCAGGAAGTGCCAGGAAAACAGCCTCTCCCTGAACGTCAGCAAAACAAAGGAGATGATTGTGGACTTCAGGAGGTCGGGGGTCAAGGACTACAGCCCCCTCAGCATCGACGGGGCACCGGTTGAGAGAGTCAACAGCTTTAAGTACCTCGGAGCCTACATATCCGAGGACTTGACATGGACCACACACATTGACAGTGTTGTGAAGAAGGCACGACAACGCCTCTACTTCCTCAGGCGCCTAAGGAAGTTCCAAGTCAGTCAGAAGATCCTTAAGAACTTCTACTCATGTACAATAGAGAGCATCCTGACTGGCAACATCACCTCCTGGTTTGGGAATAGCACTGCACAAGACCGAAGCAGACTACAAAGAGTGACACGTTCAGCCGAACGCACAATTGGAGGAGGGGCTCCCCACCCTCCAGAACATTTACAACAAGCGTTGCAGGGGCAAGGCTAAGAGAATCATTAAAGACTCCAGTCACCCGAACAACTGCCTCTTTGAACTGCTGCGGTCAGGCAAGCGATACCGGAGTCTCAAGGCGAGCACAGAAAGACTCAGAAGAAGCTTCTATCCCCAGGCCATCAGGCTGCTAAACGAACAATGAACACTACACAACAACAACCATCAAACGCACATAGCACACACATCCACACGCTCACACTCACTTTAAACAAACACACTGTAGCACCCACTCCACACACTTTATAGCACACACCCACTTTAAACAAACACACTGTAGCACCCACTCCCCACACTTTATATTTATTGATGAAGGATTGCACTACAACGCGTACACCTTGCTGTAAATTGTACCTAAATTGTACCTCATCCCATTTCTGCTTTGCACTATATAGTACTGTACATTAGTACACTGCATAGTATTGTATATTATATGGTAACTCAGTTACGTCTATTCTGCATCGAACATTGTACATATGTCTATACTGAACACTGTGACCTCATTTTCTACTTCTAAATTACATGCTATACTATGTTATTTGACACTATCTTGTCTAGCACAGTCTCTGGAGCGTAACAGTAAGAAGCATTTTGTATGAAAGTATTCTGTACTTCTGTATGACAACTATTAAAGAAACTTGAAACTTGAACTTGAACCAAATTATAATGTTTTTCTTTTTCTTTTCTTTTTTACTAAAAGTAAACCTTCAAAACATATAATTCAATTCAAAACAATATCACGTCATCAATGCATAGTGCTTAAACAGCTTCTAGCAATAAAACCAATTTCTGGGCAGGCCGCTCCACTATGGAGGGCCTGCCGTTGTGCTCTCCTTTGTGGTTCAGTCCCTTATCTCCAAGCAAGATCTTGACCCGTCTCACAAGTCCATCCTTGCCCTGGATGACTTCTGAGACCCTCCCAAGCCTCCATTGGCTTCATGGCAAGGTGTCATCATTGTCCATGACTACATCACCGACTTGCAGGTTCCTTTTAGTGTTATGCCAGCACTGTCTTGTCATGATGCTGTGGAGGTACTCTGTTTTCCATCTACTCCAAAATTGTTCTGTCAAGTATTGAACCTGACGCCATGCGTGAGATGGCGCTACTCCGACCGGCTGCCTTTCTGTTCGCTCCGTCGAGACTGTGTTTACTTTTGTTAATATTTATAGTTTTTAGAGTTTTGTTCGTACCAACTGTTGGTGCATTTAATGTATATGACCGTCAGTCACTCATAGACATTGGATTACGGGAAACTTACCAACTGGATTACTCACTGGACCAGCTTTCCGAACCGCATCAATGGCCTGAAGAAATTCTCCGGAGATTAGGACCAGATCCTTTGTTCCCAGATCCCAGGAAAAGACGACGAGGAAAGAGGGCTGGGATCCGTAACAGGCTGAGATCCAGACGCCACCGTACACCACTGCCCAGTATATTGCTAGCCAATGTACAATCAATTGACAATAAACTGGATGACATCCGAGCAAGGATTCAATATCAAAGAGACGTTAGGGACTGCAACGTCCTCTGCTTCACCGAAACATGGCTCACACCGGAGGTTCCAGACCACGCAATTCAACCAGCAGATCACTTCTTTATCCATCGCAAGGATCGGACATCAGAGTCCGGTAAACAACGTGGAGGAGGTATTGCCTTCATGTTTAACAAAAATTGGAGCGATCCAACTAACGTGAAGGAATTATCCAACCACTGCTCCCCAGAACTGGAATATATAACCATCAAGTGTCGTCCTTTCTTCCTCCCGAGGGAGTTAACGGCGATCGTCCTGATCGGAGTGTATATTCCACCGCAAGCCAGCAACAAGGTTGCGCTCTCCAGACTCCACGACGAGGTAAATAGAATACAAGTGGCGAATGTTAACGCCGCCATTTTAGTGCTGGGAGATTTCAATAGCGCCAATCTGAGAAAGGTATTGCCTGACTTCTATCAGCATGTGACTTGCAACACCAGAGGCGGTAACATCCTAGATCACTGTTACACGCAATTTAAAGGTGGCTACAAGGCTCATTCTGATAGTGGCTTTGGTAAATCAGATCACGCGTCCATTTTTCTTTCACCAAAGTACAAACAGAGAATTAAAAGTACTCCCGTAGTCTCGCGAGAGGTGCAGAAATGGGATTTGACGTCAGAGGAGACGATCCGGTCAGTGTTTCACTACACAGACTGGAATGTGTTCCGCGACACAGATAACATTAATGTCTACACGGAGACAGTGCTGGACTATGTTTGTACTAGGGTGAGAGAAACAATCCCCACTACCAAAATGAAAGTTTACCCAAATCAAAAACCCTGGGTAGACAAATCCGTCCGTGAAGCTCTGAGAGAGCGCACCAAAGCATACAACGACGGCCTAGTGGCAGGCAACATGAATGACCACAAGGTGGCGCGATACAACGTAAGGAGGACAGTGTCAGAGGCCAAACGGCGCTACAGGGATAAAATTGAACTCCAGTTTGAACAAGCTGACTCTAGAGCTATGTGGCAGGGGCTCAAAACGATGACAGACTACAAAGGCGCCTCCCTCAAACTGAACAGTGACATCTCCTTAGCAAATGACCTCAATACCTTCTATGCAAGGTTTGATGCTGGTAATAACAACACCAGCTCACAAGCCTCGGCAATGGGGGGGGGGGGGGGGGGGTCGGCTGCTGATGGAGGCGCAGTGTTCAGGGTAACAGAGCATGAGGTGAGGCGGACCTTTAAAAAAGTGAATATCAGGAAGGCAGCAGGTCCGGACGGCATCCCCGGCCGCGTCCTAAAAGTCTGTGCCGACCAACTGGCCCCAGTATTCACTGACATATTTAACCTGTCCTTAGAACAGGCTGTCATCCACACCTGCCTGAAGAAGTCCACTATTATCCCTGTACCCAAAAAATCCAAGCCTGCTTGCCTCAACGACTACCGCCCTGTAGCTCTCACCTCCATAGCCATGAAGTGCTTTGAGAAGCTAGTAAAGGGCTACATCTGCTCCTCCCTCCCCATCAACATGGACCCCCTGCAATTTGCATACCGCCCCAACAGGTCCACGGAGGACGCCATATCCCATGTGCTGCACACAGCAGCATCACACCTGGACAAGAGGCAGGGGAACTATGTGAGAATGCTATTCATCGACTACAGCTCGGCATTCAATACCATAGTCCCCTCCATACTCATAGCCAAGCTCAGGGACCTGGGCTTGGGCTATGACCTCTGCCAGTGGGTCTTGGACTTCCTGACTGGCAGACCCCAGGTGGTGAGAGCAGGCAACTGCACCTCCTCATCCATCACCCTCAACATAGGGGCCCCCCAGGGCTGTGTTCTGAGTCCCCTCCTCTACTCCCTGTACACACACAACTGTGTGGCTCAGCGGAGTAGCAATACAATCGTCAAATTTGCTGACGACACAGTGGTGGTGGGCCTGATCTCTGCCAACGACGAGAGGGCCTACCTGGAAGAGGTCAAGGTCCTGGCGGGATGGTGCCAGGAAAACAGCCTCTCCCTGAACGTCAGCAAAACAAAGGAGATGATTGTGGACTTCAGGAGGTCGGGGGTCAAGGACTACAGCCCCCTCAGCATCGACGGGGCACCGGTTGAGAGAGTCAACAGCTTTAAGTACCTCGGAGCCTACATATCCGAGGACTTGACATGGACCACACACATTGACAGTGTTGTGAAAAAGGCACGACAACGCCTCTACTTCCTCAGGCGCCTAAGGAAGTTCCAAGTCAGCCAGAAGATCCTTAAGAACTTCTACTCATGTACAATAGAGAGCATCTTGACCGGCAACATCACCTCCTGGTTTGGGAATAGCACTGCACAAGACCGAAGCAGACTACAAAGAGTGACACGTTCAGCCGAACGCACAATTGGAGGGGGGCTCCCCACCCTCCAGAACATTTACTACAAGCGTTGCAAGGGCAAGGCTAAGAGAATCATTAAAGACTCCAGTCACCCGAACAACTGCCTCTTTGAACTGCTGCGGTCAGGCAAGCGATACCGGAGTCTCAAGGCGAGCACAGAAAGACTCAGAAGAAGCTTCTATCCCCAGGCCATCAGGCTGCTAAACGAACAATGAATGAACACTACACAACAACAACCACCAAACGCACATAGCACACACATCCACACGCACACACTCACTTTAAACAAACACACTGTAGCACCCACTCCACACACTTTATAGCACACACCCACTTTAAACAAACACACTGTAGCACCCACTCCCCACACTTTATATTTATGGATGAAGGATTGCACTACAACTCGTACACCTTACTGTAAATTGTACCTAAAATTGTACCTCATCCCATTTCTGCTTTGCACTAGATAGTACTGTACATTAGTACACTGCATAGTATTGTGTATTGTATATTATATGGTAACTCAGAACATTGTACATATGTCTATACCGAACACTGTGACCTCATTTTTCTCCTTCTAAATTCATGCTATATTATGTTATTATGTTATTTGATACTATCTTGTCTAGCACAGTCTCTGGAGCGTAACAGTAAGAAGCATTTTGTATGAAAGTATTCTGTACTTCTGTATGACAACTATTAAAGAACTTGAACTTGAACTTGATCTCTTTCGTCCATACAGATCCTCTCTTTCGAATTTGCCAGGTGGAGGCAAGGCTGCAGTGGATTTCAATGTGATCAGGTGGTTGGGAGTAAGTGGCTCTAAACTATTTGGGCTGTTTAGAGCAGGGGTAGGCAACCCTAGGCACGCGTGCCCGCATAGGCACGCGGGGGAATTTTCATTGGACAGGGGGCAGCAAAAAAATCAAAAAAAGTATACTTTATTTATTTTTTTTACTTCGCTTTGAAATATTATAGTGAAATATTTTGCACTGTTGTCGCATTTATCTTGTTGAAATCCTCCCACAGGCTCTTTTTTGTAAGTCGACTGTTTTGCACACCCCTATGACAGCTATACAGCTGTTCCCATGGTGCTCAGCTGTCAGCAGTCAGCTGGCCTCCCGCGCCCGCGTGCAGTTCCCAGGTAATCACACAGTGCTGCGGTTGCATTCTGTATGTGCCGTCTTTCATGATGGCAACCCCCGCTAAGAAAGTTAAAG
The DNA here is from genome assembly GCF_963971535.1 of Notolepis coatsorum. NCBI lineage: Eukaryota > Metazoa > Chordata > Actinopteri > Aulopiformes > Paralepididae > Notolepis > Notolepis coatsorum. Next base: position 157,385,809 of record NC_140166.1, read on the forward strand.
CAAAGGAAATTCGGGCATTCCAGCCCTCGTGGCCAGACGACTACGGGTTTGTGTGTCAGAAAGACCGTGCTGTGTGTACTTTATGTTTAGAAAATGTAGTTTGCAGAACGTCAGGTGTGAAACGCCATTTTGAGACGAAGCATCAAAAAAGTTAAGGCAGAATCGATTAAACGTGCCGTGGCCAGGTATAGTAAGCAAGCCAGCACCCTCAAAGTGTTCACGACTGCTAAAAACCACGCAACTGAAGCAAGCTATCGCATTGCGAAATGTGGAAAGCCATTCACTGATGGCGAGTATATCAAGGAGGCTTTTCTCTGTAGCTCAGATGTTTTGTTTGAAGGCTTGCCAAACAAAAAGACAATCAAATCAAGGATAAAAGATATCCCCATGTCAGCTTGAAGTGTCAACGAAATGTCAGAAAATATCAGAGAACAGCAAACAGCTGGATTAAAAGATGCTCCGGTGTGCAGCTTAAAGTGACCAACTACAGCCCCCAGATAACGGAGCTCAGTAAAGCAAAACTGTTTGTCTGCATTGCACCCCCGCCCCAACTCAGATTTAGGGTTGATACAACCATCATAATAATATTGTTAATAATAACAATAACAATAATGATGTAATAATGTAAAAATTATCATAAAAAATACCTGATTATGAGAAGAAATATTATGATGCATGGAATATTGTTGATATGGCACAGGCACACTAGTTACAACTATATTTCAAACTGGCACTTCATGTCAAAAAGGTTTCTGACCCCTGGTTTAGAGTATCGACCGTGAGTGGACGGCTGTTCACAATAGCCATGGTCTCATAAAAGAAGGTGCGCAATGACGCATCACTGAGCCTGCCAGGGGAGAGCAGCAGAGTGGCACTGAGGATGCTTCTCACAGTTCTTATTTGTCGTTCCCACATGCCCCCTGCATGGCTGGCATGAGGTGCATTCGTTACAAAGTCACACTGCTTTTCTGTGAGAAATGTGTTCAGTCTGTCTGTGGCCAACTCTTTCAAAGCAGCATTCAGTTCGTTTTTTTGCACCCATGAAATGTGTGCCTTGGTCGCATTTAATTTGTCACACAGCACCTCTTAATGCAATGAAGCATCTCAGTCCATTAATGAAAGTGTCTGTGGACAAGTCTTCCAGCATCTCAATGTGAATGGCTCTAGAGCAGAAGCAGGTGAAAAGCAACCCATACCTTTTCTCTTGTTTTCTTCCTTGCTTTGTCAAAAAGGGGCCAAAACAGTCCATCAAGTCAAGTCAAGTCAAGTCAAGAGTTTTAATTGTCACGGCATACAAGTATACAATGAAATGCGGGTGGTCTTGCCCGCAACGATGTGCAATACAGTGTTACAACATATAATAGAATCCAATAAAAAAAAAACATTGTGCAATAAACAGGTAACAGGTAACATGGTGTGACATCTCGGTATCTGTACATAGTTATTTACAGAGCATATAGGACATGCTAGGTAGCTTTGGTAGTGCAATACACTGTTCCTGTTATTCTAATTTAAAGTGGCCTTTCCTTTTGGCCATAAGTGTGCGGCATGAGTGTGTGCCCGCTCATGTTAAAGTGTTAAGTGGCTGCTAGTGTGTGAGCGTGCACAGCGTGCGTGTCGTGTGTGTGTTCATGTGTGCTTGTGTGTGGATAGTTCAGTGTTCTGTGGCACTCAATGTTCATTGTTCAGGGCTCTGATGGCCTGGGGGAAGAAGCTGAGCCTAAGCCGCTCTGTCCTAGTAGCTGGGGTTCGCAGGCGTCTGCCTGACCTCAGCAGCTGGAACAGGCTGTTATTGGGGTGGTGAGGGTCTTTCATTATCCTGCAGGCTCTGGATTTGCACCTCTTGTTGTATAGAACCTGCAGGGGAGGTAGTGCAATACCCGTGGTACGCTCGGCTGAGCGCACCACTCTCTGTAGGGCCTTCTTGTCTTGTGCCGTGCTGTTTCCATACCAGGCAGTGATGTTTCCGGTCAAGATGCTCTCTACAGCTCCTGAGTAGAAGGACTGGAGTATCTTCCCCGATACTCTGAACTTCCTTAACTGTCTCAGGTGGTAGAGGCGCTGTTTCGCATTCTTTACTACTGTGTCTATGTGTGTTGACCATGTCAGATCCTCTGAGATGTGGACCCCCAGGTACTTAAAGCTGCTCACCCTGTCCACGGTAGCCCCGTTAATCATCAGTGGTGTGTGTGTCTCCTGCTGTCCTCTCCTATAATCCACGATCAGCTCATTGGTTTTACCAATGTTCAGGAGCAGTATGTGAACGGTGCCGTGGGTTCTGTTCGTTCAACAGGCAAGTCACTCATCCGTTGGCCTTCAACAGGCCTTCTCAGCCTTCGACACGTCACACAGTGACGGATGTAGGTTGCACCAGCTCTGCTCAGTCCACAGATCCAATAGTCACTGGACCTAATTTCATTGATGGTGAAGCCTTTACCCTGATGTTTCACTCTTTCATGATGATGGGCGATGATCAGATTCGTCATGTGATATCCCTGAGGAATGACAGTTGGGTGTTTGAATGTACTCTGGAAAGATGAACGGCTGAGCCTGCCTCCGACCTTAAGCACACCCTCTGTGTCCAGGAAAGGGTCTAGGTGGTGCAGCTTGCTGTGTCTCGGTAGCCGATGTCCTTTGCTTAGTAGCTTTATCTCATCTCCGTATGCTTGGCTTTGTATGTCCTTGATGATGAGTCTCTCTGAACTTTGTCTTTCATCAACTGTTGAGAGGTCACATGATTTGACTTTTCTTGCACACCGCAGGAGACGCGCCACTGCCTTGATGGCCTGAGACCAGGATGAAAACTTGTTCAGTCGGTCTACAAGGCTGACATGTTCTGAGCTCTTTGTCTGAAAAGTCTGAGCCTTTTTTACTTCTGGGTCACCGACAGGTAGTTCTGACGGCACCTCGGTTGGCATTTCTACCTCCTTTTTCCATAGAAAGCTAGGGCCAGTGAACCAATCAGAAGAGAGCAGCTCCTCTACTGTTTTTCCCCTGGATGCATTGTCTGCTGGGTTTTCATCACTAGGTACGTGAAACCACTGCTTGGGGTCTAAGTCATGACAGATTTTCTGCACTCTGTTTGCCACAAAGGTGTGAAAGCGGCAAGCTTCATTATTAATGTAGCCTAACACAACCTTTGAATCCGTCCAAAAGAACTCTTCTACATTACAGTATCCAGAATCGATTAAACGTGCCGTGGCCAGGTATAGTAAGCAAGCCAGCACCCTCAAAGTGTTCACGACTGCTAAAAACCACGCAACTGAAGCAAGCTATCGCATTGCGAAATGTGGAAAGCCATTCACTGATGGCGAGTATATCAAGGAGGCTTTTCTCTGTAGCTCAGATGTTTTGTTTGAAGGCTTGCCAAACAAAAAGACAATCAAATCAAGGATAAAAGATATCCCCATGTCAGCTTGAAGTGTCAACGAAATGTCAGAAAATATCAGAGAACAGCAAACAGCTGGATTAAAAGATGCTCCGGTGTGCAGCTTAAAGTGACCAACTACAGCCCCCAGATAACGGAGCTCAGTAAAGCAAAACTGTTTGTCTGCATTGCACCCCCGCCCCAACTCAGATTTAGGGTTGATACAACCATCATAATAATATTGTTAATAATAACAATAACAATAATGATGTAATAATGTAAAAATTATCATAAAAAATACCTGATTATGAGAAGAAATATTATGATGCATGGAATATTGTTGATATGGCACAGGCACACTAGTTACAACTATATTTCAAACTGGCACTTCATGTCAAAAAGGTTTCTGACCCCTGGTTTAGAGTATCGACCGTGAGTGGACGGCTGTTCACAATAGCCATGGTCTCATAAAAGAAGGTGCGCAATGACGCATCACTGAGCCTGCCAGGGGAGAGCAGCAGAGTGGCACTGAGGATGCTTCTCACAGTTCTTATTTGTCGTTCCCACATGCCCCCTGCATGGCTGGCATGAGGTGCATTCGTTACAAAGTCACACTGCTTTTCTGTGAGAAATGTGTTCAGTCTGTCTGTGGCCAACTCTTTCAAAGCAGCATTCAGTTCGTTTTTTGCACCCATGAAATGTGTGCCTTGGTCGCATTTAATTTGTCACACAGCACCTCTTAATGCAATGAAGCATCTCAGTCCATTAATGAAAGTGTCTGTGGACAAGTCTTCCAGCATCTCAATGTGAATGGCTCTAGAGCAGAAGCAGGTGAAAAGCAACCCATACCTTTTCTCTTGTTTTCTTCCTTGCTTTGTCAAAAAGGGGCCAAAACAGTCCATCAAGTCAAGTCAAGTCAAGTCAAGAGTTTTAATTGTCACGGCATACAAGTATACAATGAAATGCGGGTGGTCTTGCCCGCAACGATGTGCAATACAGTGTTACAACATATAATAGAATCCAATAAAAAAAAAACATTGTGCAATAAACAGGTAACAGGTAACATGGTGTGACATCTCGGTATCTGTACATAGTTATTTACAGAGCATATAGGACATGCTAGGTAGCTTTGGTAGTGCAATACACTGTTCCTGTTATTCTAATTTAAAGTGGCCTTTCCTTTTGGCCATAAGTGTGCGGCATGAGTGTGTGCCCGCTCATGTTAAAGTGTTAAGTGGCTGCTAGTGTGTGAGCGTGCACAGCGTGCGTGTCGTGTGTGTGTTCATGTGTGCTTGTGTGTGGATAGTTCAGTGTTCTGTGGCACTCAATGTTCATTGTTCAGGGCTCTGATGGCCTGGGGGAAGAAGCTGAGCCTAAGCCGCTCTGTCCTAGTAGCTGGGGTTCGCAGGCGTCTGCCTGACCTCAGCAGCTGGAACAGGCTGTTATTGGGGTGGTGAGGGTCTTTCATTATCCTGCAGGCTCTGGATTTGCACCTCTTGTTGTATAGAACCTGCAGGGGAGGTAGTGCAATACCCGTGGTACGCTCGGCTGAGCGCACCACTCTCTGTAGGGCCTTCTTGTCTTGTGCCGTGCTGTTTCCATACCAGGCAGTGATGTTTCCGGTCAAGATGCTCTCTACAGCTCCTGAGTAGAAGGACTGGAGTATCTTCCCCGATACTCTGAACTTCCTTAACTGTCTCAGGTGGTAGAGGCGCTGTTTCGCCTTCTTTACTACTGTGTCTATGTGTGTTGACCATGTCAGATCCTCTGAGATGTGGACCCCCAGGTACTTAAAGCTGCTCACCCTGTCCACGGTAGCCCCGTTAATCATCAGTGGTGTGTGTGTCTCCTGCTGTCCTCTCCTATAATCCACGATCAGCTCATTGGTTTTACCAATGTTCAGGAGCAGTATGTGAACGGTGCCGTGGGTTCTGTTCGTTCAACAGGCAAGTCACTCATCCGTTGGCCTTCAACAGGCCTTCTCAGCCTTCGACACGTCACACAGTGACAGATGTAGGTTGCACCAGCTCTGCTCAGTCCACAGATCCAATAGTCACTGGACCTAATTTCATTGATGGTGAAGCCTTTACCCTGATGTTTCACTCTTTCATGATGATGGGCGATGATCAGATTCGTCATGTGATATCCCTGAGGAATGACAGTTGGGTGTTTGAATGTGCTCTGGAAAGATGAACGGCTGAGCCTGCCTCCGACCTTAAGCACACCCTCTGTGTCCAGGAAAGGGTCTAGGTGGTGCAGCTTGCTGTGTCTCGGTAGCCGATGTCCTTTGCTTAGTAGCTTTATCTCATCTCTGTATGCTTGGCTTTGTATGTCCTTGATGATGAGTCTCTCTGAACTTTGTCTTTCATCAACTGTTGAGAGGTCACATGATTTGACTTTTCTTGCACACCGCAGGAGACGCGCCACTGCCTTGATGGCCTGAGACCAGGATGAAAACTTGTTCAGTCGGTCTACAAGGCTGACATGTTCTGAGCTCTTTGTCTGAAAAGTCTGAGCCTTTTTTACTTCTGGGTCACCGACGGGTAGTTCTGACGGCACCTCGGTTGGCATTTCTACCTCCTTTTTCCATAGAAAGCTAGGGCCAGTGAACCAATCAGAAGAGAGCAGCTCCTCTACTGTTTTCCCCCTGGATGCATTGTCTGCTGGGTTTTCATCACTAGGTACGTGAAACCACTGCTTGGGGTCTAAGTCATGACAGATTTTCTGCACTCTGTTTGCCACAAAGGTGTGAAAGCGGCAAGCTTCATTATTAATGTAGCCTAACACAACCTTTGAATCCGTCCAAAAGAACTCTTCTACATTACAGTATCCTAATTCTTCTTTGAGCATATTGCTCACGGTGACTGAGACAACTGCTGCGGTAAGTTCTAACCTGGGTATTGTTGTGACCTTCAGCGGTGAGACGTGCGCTTTCCCCATAAGAAGAGCACAGTGAATGTTTCCTCTTTCATTCTTCAGTCTCATGTAAGTGCATTGGCCATAGCCTGTGGTGCTGGCGTCTGAGAAATGTTGTAGTTGTGTTTTGATCACCTTTTCCAAAGCCATCTGGCTGGTAGCAGCGAGCTACGTGTACCCTTTCTGTCGTGAAGGATCAGATTAAACCGAATATATATATTTATTTATGGATATATGTTTAATAGTATTTGTATATCGTTTGATATCCCTTGTAAGTAAGTAAGTAAGTAAGTAAGTATTTATAAAGCACCTTTCATACATGTCATGTAGCTCAAAGTGCTGTACACAATTATAGGCATATATAACGATAAAAGCAATAAAGTCATAGTGATCAGTTAAGATCAATGTTTAAAAAAAAAAAAAAATAATAATAATAGTAACGTAAAAATGAAAATAACGTAAAAACAGTCATTTGCTTACCAGTTTGGGAGAACAGGTCCGCACAAACATTTCCGCTCAGTGGCAACCGGAAGTGCACTAAACCAATGCACTTGTATTGTAGGTAGCAATGTTTAGCTCTTATAACGCTAGTGTAGTTACGTTTTTATCAGTGGTCATAGTTGGGTCCATAGTGCTTTACCAAGTCCCATGGATCCATCAGTGGCCGTGTATTGTGGTAGAAAGAAAGAAAAAGAAAAACGTATAAAGAAAACAGTCTAAAGTTTGAAAGTTTGGGAGGTCCGCAAAAACACGCCTTCAGCTCAGAATATATTCTTGTATATTCCTTGTACATATACACTGAATATCCCTTTAGTCTACTAACAGCCCATAATAGTTTCATTCTCTCATTGGACAAGAACCTGGCGCCAGCAGCCAAGCCCCTTGGTTCAAGTTCAATCGTGCCGACGAACATGTCGTTACTAGCCCCGGTTCCGCGTAGGAATACGTCTGGCGAAATACGAATGGTACTATTTGTTCACAGCGCATATATATATGGCGCAAGTAAAGTAGAACTTTCTTTTAGTCCCTTAGCCCTTAGTTCTTTACCCTCCAACCTAGTGGCAAGACGTTAAGCCTCACCCACGATACACGTGTGGTGCAGTATGGTCAACTTGGCCTCAGAATGGCATTGAGACATCGTGTGGATTAATAGTTGAATTGTCATAGTTTGGCACTATACCGTCGAGTGGGACGTATTTCTATTAAGTTAATAATAGTCTATTATGTATGGTGCATCGTTCGGTTAGAGTTATAAAGTGAGCAGTACCCCCATCGTTCCTCGCGTTATCTAGAGTCTTAACCAGGCTGGGCAGACCACGTGTGGTGCTTTCATCCGAGGAGTTCTGGGCCAGGACGAGTGGACCTGCACATTGGATTACTTTACCCGGACGACGGCGAGCCCTACACGGCTTGGATTATCTACTTGCTTTGGGTGCTTTGATTTATGCCATGAATAATAGCCAACACTGGTAAGTGTTGGAACTACCCCCGAGAGGAGCCCAGGTGAGACGGCGCTCTACCCCGAGTGAGGTCGCCTCACGTCTCTTCGTTGTGGACCGGCAGCTACCGTCTACAAGAGGGCCCAGCTGTATTCATCTGTGGACCGAGGTTCTGTGGGCACCGTGTTCAGCACTCTGAATTCTCCCAAGAAATCGTTGGCCAGATGGGATATCGCCGGCGGCTCTCCTAACCCCCCCCCCCTACTGACTTACAACCAGCGGGACCCCCTTTTAGTATATCCAGCTATAATCATTTAAGTACCATCGCTATAGTTCCCTAAAGAACCAGGTTGTATACTTGCTCCCTGCGTAACCAGAGATTGGACATTCAATGTTGATTTGCCTACGAATACTCATTTGCCTTACAAGTGCATTCAAATCATAAATGTCATTAAGTGAATGTTGTATATACCCTTTGCTATATAAAATATTCGATTTATACATTTGTGTGGACTTCGTTTCATGGTGGGAAAGTGTTCATCATATCTATATCATGTACTGTGTGGCCAGTAGTTAAAGTACATAATCGGTAGTGGTTTAATGATACCATACTTATCAATAAGGGGGAAGGACGACGGGATGGGTTAATCGCAGATACGCATTGTATGCATGGTTCGCATGTGTGCCAAATGGTGACCTCGGAGCAGGTCCTAAATTATTATTATTATTATTAATACAGTCAGGGAATTGTACCCCTCAGTTACAATTGGTCCTTCGAGCCGGAGGGTAACTAGTGTAATATTAATATAGTGTTATTAATATTGAAATGGCCTATGATGAACACTCCACGAAACGGTCCTCCTAACGTAGAACGCCCGCGGCGCAGACAACAGACACCTCAGTACTTAGAGGATTACGCTGTCAGTCAACTACCTAGCCTTCGACAAACTGTAAACGCGGTAAAAGTAGAAAGTAAAATTATGTCTGACCTTAACGACCAGGTTACCCCGACCACAGAGGCCCTAGTGGGTTCTAATGTAACTGACCAAGCTCACGGTGGGGACCAGGAGGGAGCTGACATGCCTTTACCCCCCGCCAATACCGAAGAAGTAGTCCCCGACCAGCCCCGGGAGGAAGACAACCCTACAGAGAGAGAACTCTGCACGGAAGAAGATGAGGAGAGCGCCGAGGAAATAGAGCTCCAGGACTCCCCAACGAGTACAGCCAGGAGCGGCTCACCTCTACAACCGTCTTCCCCCAGCGAAGCGGAGAGGATGCTATCACAGGCGTTCCTCGCCAGCCTGACAGCCTCTACCGAACGCGATCGACTTCAGGGTGAACGCGATCGACTTCAGGGTGAACGCGATCGACTCCAGACACAGCAACGGAGCAAAGAAGAGCGCATACGCCTGGAGATGAGACGCCTTCAGACGGAAGAGAATATGGCAAGAGACCGGGCCGACGCCCAGCGCGCCGCTGCCGGTGCCCAAAGAGAAGCAGATCTCACCAAGCGCGAAGCCGAGCGCGACAGACTACAAGCGCAGCTAATGGAGCAGCTGATCCTCAAGGCAACACCCTCTCCCTCCGCCAGGGGTTCAAGGAACTCGTCGAGACAACAGTCAAGGGCAGCGTCTCCTAACCGAGCAAGCGACCCTGAACTTGACCAACAGACCAAGCCTATACCCCCCGCAGACCCCCTTCCCAGACCGGTCCAAGCAAGACCCAGCTACAAGGAAGGAGCGGCATACACTGCGGAGAAGCTAAATAAACGACTACAGGATCTAGAGGACCTGATAGAAGAAGAAGAGGGAGAGGAGGAGAACCAAGCCCGACGACAGCACAGTACTCCACCGGACCAGGAGGTCCAGTACAGCCCAGGCTATACCCCCGCGGCGCTGCGCTACAGACCCCCGACCCTATTCACGGGTGAGCATGACGCACGACCAGCCCCGAGGAATAGCACCTGGACCAGCGGGCCATGGTACCCTGCCGGTACCAGCCCACAGAGAGGCGCAAGAGGAGACTCGCCTAGGAGGTCTCTCCCCCAACGCTCGCCGATGTATCAGCCATCCACGGCGTCATACATTGCCACACCGACGTTTCCAGACTTCACCTATGAGAATCGAGCACAGTACACGGAGCTCCGGATGTGCTTAGAGACAATGATGGTGGATGTCGCTGATGAACGCCACAAGTATGCAATATTACTGAAGCACCTGAAAGTACCGCGAGCGCACAATATAGCGCTAGCCTATGCCACCTCTACGACCCCATACACCGCGGCTCTAGCAGCGCTGGACCAGAGATATGGACGTATATGGGATTACGTAATCCAAGAGATAAGGCATATTGACCGCCTACCCCCAGCAACAGACAATCGCTCATTAGACGACCTGTCTATAAAAGTGCAGTCCCTGGTAGGGATGCTGGGAGCGCAACGGGAAAAGGGTATGCACGAGCTATACGCCAACTCTAACGTCGAGAGGATTTTAGAGAAGCTGCCACCCGCCAGACAAGAGCGCTTCAGGCGGCAGAGAGACCACCGTGATCCTAACGGTCCCGAACCATCCCTCCTCGATCTAGCCGACTTCCTGGCGAGAGAAGTCAGCAGCTTACGACTGGATACGTTCGTGCGGAGCACACCAAGCTCCAGAGAGGGACCCAGGAGAATAAACGATGGAAGAAGATCGGTGACTGTCATGCACCAATCAGAATCAGTACCGAGCAGTAAGAACCACAGTACCCCCTCGAGAAAAGAGAAGTGGAAGATGGTGTGCCCGTACTGCGAGAAGGAACACTGGCTGTCACAATGTGACCTGTTCACAAAGATGAATGCAGAAGAAGTGAGTCAATGGATAAAGTCCAACAGGCGCTGTTACCGATGTGCGCGCAGTCACATGGCAGCCGAGTGCCGCCTAAAGAAGAGGTGCAGTCGGTGTGACGGAGCCCACCTAGATGTACTACACAACAGTAACAGAAGAAAGCCTGCACCTGCACCATCGAGCAGCACCAAGGCAAGTGTCATGTACATTGTCCCCGCCAGCAGCAGCGGCGCCCAAGTGCTCTTAAAGGTAGTCCGTGTAACATTGAGCTACCAAGATAAAGTCATGGACACTTACGCCGTCCTTGATGACGGGTCAGAGAAGACCCTTCTGCTCGCGTCCGCTGCGGCCCAGCTGGGACTGCGGGGGAGCGAGAACCAAATGACGATTCGGACAATAAGAAGAGATTTAAAGACGATAAAGGGCGAGAATGTCTCCTTCACTATCGCAGCAAGCGGGCAGCCAGAGCGACGGTATAGGATTACAAATGCTTTCACCAGCCAAGAAATAGGACTATCGCAGTACACCTACCCCATCGCCAAGCTGTTGGATAAATATGTGCACCTGCGTCAACTACCTATCCCGCTCATAGACGGCGCCACCCCGACCCTGCTGATAGGTTCCGACCATGCACACCTCATAGTCCCGATAGACCGGGTCCATACAGGACCCCGAGGCTGTCCTGCAGCAGTCGAGACCCGCCTAGGATGGACACTACAAGGCCCCCTCGCTAAATCTCTCAACCGAACAGCAGCCACTAGCTGCCTCCACTCCAGAGTGACAGAAGAAGACACCACTCTCCTGCAGCATGTCGAGAGGCTATGGACACTAGAGACAATGCCCTTTAAGAACGAAAAGAAAGACATTCGTTCTAAAGAAGACATCTACGCCATAAACCTCCTCGAGCAAGGGACAAAGAGAGTCACAGTCAGCGGAGTGATGAGATACGCAACTCCACTCCTGAGGCGAGAGGGAATGCCCACCTTTCACGCCACGAAAGAAGCTACGGAGCGGTATCTATTGAACACAGAGCGGCGCCTGGCCAAAGACCCCGCTCAAGAGAGTGTGTACCGCGCTGAGATTGAGAAGCTAATCACAGCGGGACACGTAACGAAGATTGACTGGCGACGCCGTGCGCTGCTCCGCGCCTCTCTGATCAAAGACGGCTTTGATCTCAGGCAGTGGGCCAGCAGCGACCCGCACGTATTGCGCAACCTCTCCCCCGCGGACAAGGCTGCCAGCAGCGAGACCTGGATGGCGACAATCCCAGGAGAAGCCCAAGAAATGACACTAGGACTAGTCTGGCGCCTCAAAACAGACTCGCTCCACTATAGACACAAACCCCTGACCACGGAGCAGGGAAGGTCGACAGCGATACCGACCACCAGACGGAGTGTGTACAGAACACTCACCAGACAATATGACCCGTTGGGATGTATTCTACCTTACACCACCAGGGCAAAGATGATTGTACGAGCACTATGGGACAAGGACCAGGGCTGGGACGACCCAATACCCGCACACCTTGCCTCCACATGGAGAGAGTGGGAGACGGAGCTCCGCTCACTCCCAGGCGTCAATATACGCCGCAGCTACTTCCCACCCACAGTGAGGCCAGAGACATGCAAGATGGATCTACACGTCTTCAGTGACGCCTCCGAAGTAGCCTATGGATCGGTGGCCTACTTGCGTGCCCAAGAGAAGGGAGGAGAGATACACACTGCTTTCATCCTGGCTCGCTCAAGAATAGCCCCACGAAAGCAACAATCTATCCCGCGTCTAGAGCTCTGCGCAGCCCTAGCAGGAGCGCATCTAGCCACGTTAATCCAACGTGAACTCACCATTCCGGTGCACAGAACAATCTTGTGGTCAGATTCCACGACAGTACTCACATGGATCAAGTCTGATTCATGCAGATACAAGGTCTTCGTGGGAGTCAGAGTCACCGAGATTCAAGAGTTAACAGAAGCAGCGAGCTGGCGGTATGTGGACACCAAACACAACCCAGCTGACGTCATCACCCGGGGAATGTCCCTAGATGATCTCACCCGTCGCAACATCTACAGTGACGGACCAGCATTCCTCCAGCTCCCGGAAGAAGAGTGGCCTACGCCCACCCCACGGGAAGCGAGTAAAGAGGAGGCTGAGAACAAGAAACCTATGTTCTGTGGACTGAGCACAGTCGCCTCCACAGACCCCAACATAGATGATTGCATTACCCTACAGAGTGCGCAGCTAAAGAGATTCCTGTGGCACCACCTAGAGATTCAGTCCACTGCCGACATTTCAGCAGCTGACTACGAAGAAGCAGAACTTCTTCTACTACAACGAGCCCAGAGAGACTCGTTCCCCGATGAGCTAGACTGTCTACAGGGAGGAAAGCCCGTCCCATCAGACAGCAGATTGCTCCACCTGGCACCCGAGAGCGACGCCCATAATCTCATCAGAGTGGGTGGTCGTCTGCGGAGAGCCCCCGATCTACCGGATGACGTTAAGTACCCGATAGTCTTGAACAGCCGACACAAGGTCACAGAGCTGATCATAGAGAAATACGATGAGGATGTACACCACGCAGGAGCAGAGAGAGTCTTCGCGGAGATCAGACGTCGCTATTGGATACTTCAAGGAAGAGAAGCAGTGCGACGCTTCCAGCGAACCTGTCTAGACTGCCGAAAGTGGCGCGCGCAGCCCAGCATACCCCGGATGGCTGACCTACCTCCCTGTCGCCTCCGACTCGGCGACAAGCCATTCCACTCCACAGGCATGGACTGTTTTGGCCCGTTGTACATAAAGAAAGGAAGAGGAACCGAGAAGCGGTGGGGTATTGTATTCAAATGCATGACCACCAGAGCGATACATATCGAACTCCTTCCGACCATGAGCACAGACTCATTCCTTATGGCCTTCCGAAGATTCACATCACGGAAAGGAAAACCGTCTACATTGTTGTCTGATCACGGGACAAACTTCAAAGGCGGAGAAAGAGAGCTGAGAGAGAGCTTCCAAGCTATGGGCCCAGAACTTAAGACCCACCTCGCTCCATCCCAGATTGACTTCCAGTTTAATCCCCCGAACGCACCCCACTTCGGTGGAACCTGGGAACGAGAAGTACGTTCAATAAAGACAGCCCTGTACGCCGTGCTTGGGGCCCAGACCGTGGCGGAAGAAGTCCTAATGACAGTCCTCACGGAGATCGAGGGAGTATTGAACTCAAAGCCCCTCGGCTACGTCTCCAGTGATATAGCAGATGTCGACCCAGTCACCCCCAACACACTCTTGATGGGGCGGCTGGACCCCGCGCTACCCCAGACCATGTACAGGCCTGAAGAAGCGAACGGCCGAAGAATGTGGAGGTACAGTCAAGTACTAGCTGACAAGTTTTGGAACAGCTTTCTACTCCACTACCTACCGTCTCTACAGACCCGCCAGAAGTGGGTAAAAGAGAGAGACAATTTGACAGAAGGAACAGTCGTCATGATTATCGACCAGTCACTACCCAGAGCTATGTGGCCGGCTGGCCGCGTAAGCAAAGTGATCAGCGGTGCCGATGGCAAGGTCCGAGCAGCTGAAGTGCTCGTCCAAGGGCGAACTTACACACGACCCGTGGCGAGGCTAATAGAACTGCCCAGACTCCCAGACACTATCGATGACGACCATGACCCCACGACTTTGTGAGTTGACTGACCCTTACAGCGGACCTTGAGTGGTAGACAGTGCGGTTAATCTGTCTCTGCTTAGCTAATTAGGTGGGACTAATTAGGGGGCGGCTGTTGTGAAGGATCAGATTAAACCGAATATATATATTTATTTATGGATATATGTTTAATAGTATTTGTATATCGTTTGATATCCCTTGTATATTCCTTGTACATATACACTGAATATCCCTTTAGTCTACTAACAGCCCATAATAGTTTCATTCTCTCATTGGACAAGAACCTGGCGCCAGCAGCCAAGCCCCTTGGTTCAAGTTCAATCGTGCCGACGAACATGTCGTTACTAGCCCCGGTTCCGCGTAGGAATACGTCTGGCGAAATACGAATGGTACTATTAGTTCACAGCGCATATATATATGGCGCAAGTAAAGTAGAACTTTCTTTTAGTCCCTTAGCCCTTAGTTCTTTACCCTCCAACCTAGTGGCAAGACGTTAAGCCTCACCCACGATACACGTGTGGTGCAGTATGGTCAACTTGGCCTCAGAATGGCATTGAGACATCGTGTGGATTAATAGTTGAATTGTCATAGTTTGGCACTATACCGTCGAGTGGGACGTATTTCTATTAAGTTAATAATAGTCTATTATGTATGGTGCATCGTTCGGTTAGAGTTATAAAGTGAGCAGTACCCCCATCGTTCCTCGCGTTATCTAGAGTCTTAACCAGGCTGGGCAGACCACGTGTGGTGCTTTCATCCGAGGAGTTCTGGGCCAGGACGAGTGGACCTGCACATTGGATTACTTTACCCGGACGACGGCGAGCCCTACACGGCTTGGATTATCTACTTGCTTTGGGTGCTTTGATTTATGCCATGGATAACAGCCAACACTGGTAAGTGTTGGAACTACCCCCGAGAGGAGCCCAGGTGAGACGGCGCTCTACCCCGAGTGAGGTCGCCTCACGTCTCTTCGTTGTGGAAAAACATCTTTTCTATGTCACACATCAGTGCAATGCCATGCTGACGGAAACGAATCAGTACACCTGTGAGATTGTTGATCATGTCTGGGCCTGGGAGAAGGTGTTCATTTAGGCTACTTCCCTTGTACTTTGCCGAGCAGTCGAACACTACTCTCAGCTTCTCAGGCTTTTTGGGGTGATATACACCATGGTGAGGTATGTACCATTTTTATCCATTGGTGCCTTCAGTACGTACCTCCTCTACGTCACCCCTGTCGATGATGTCCTTCATGTAATTGGTGTAGTCCTTCTTGTAACTTTCATTTCCATTGAACTTCCTTTTCAGGTGACTGAGCCTCACAGCAGCAAGTTGCTTGTTATCTGGTAAGCATGGCCTCTCTCTGAAGGGGAGTGGCATCTCGTAATGTCCATGTTCGTTTATCTTTATGTTTTCCTTCAATTTGTCTAGAAAGATCAAATCCTCTTGAGAGACCATTTTGTCGTTTCCCTGAGTGTCTCTGAAATCCGTTTCAAGGATTCTGATTGCATCCATTGGAGTCACTGCAGGCATCTCCTTCACGGTTACTCTGTGACAGTGACCGGTTGACAGTTGTGGAGAGTGTGGTGTTGAACAGCCAACGATACTCCACCCTAAGTCTGTGAGAATGGCAAAGGGTTCATCATCTGTTCCTGTTATGACCCGCCTGGGTACAAGACTTCTTGGACAATTGTACTCTGGCGAAATACGAATGGTACTATTAGTTCACAGCGCATATATATATGGCGCAAGTAAAGTAGAACTTTCTTTTAGTCCCTTAGCCCTTAGTTCTTTACCCTCCAACCTAGTGGCAAGACGTTAAGCCTCACCCACGATACACGTGTGGTGCAGTATGGTCAACTTGGCCTCAGAATTGCATTGAGACATCGTGTGGATTAATAGTTGAATTGTCATAGTTTGGCACTATACCGTCGAGTGGGACGTATTTCTATTAAGTTAATAATAGTCTATTATGTATGGTGCATCGTTCGGTTAGAGTTATAAAGTGAGCAGTACCCCCATCGTTCCTCGCGTTATCTAGAGTCTTAACCAGGCTGGGCAGACCACGTGTGGTGCTTTCATCCGAGGAGTTCTGGGCCAGGACGAGTGGACCTGCACATTGGATTACTTTACCCGGACGACGGCGAGCCCTACACGGCTTGGATTATCTACTTGCTTTGGGTGCTTTGATTTATGCCATGGATAACAGCCAACACTGGTAAGTGTTGGAACTACCCCCGAGAGGAGCCCAGGTGAGACGGCGCTCTACCCCGAGTGAGGTCGCCTCACGTCTCTTCGTTGTGGACCGGCAGCTACCGTCTACAAGAGGGCCCAGCTGTATTCATCTGTGGACCGAGGTTCTGTGGGCACCGTGTTCAGCACTCTGAATTCTCCCAAGAAATCGTTGGCCAGATGGGATATCGCCGGCGGCTCTCCTAACCCCCCCCCCCCTACTGACTTACAACCAGCGGGACCCCCTTTTAGTATATCCAGCTATAATCATTTAAGTACCATCGCTATAGTTCCCTAAAGAACCAGGTTGTATACTTGCTCCCTGCGTAACCAGAGCTTGGACATTCAATGTTGATTTGCCTACGAATACTCATTTGCCTTACAAGTGCATTCAAATCATAAATGTCATTAAGTGAACGTTGTATATACCCTTTGCTATATAAAATATTCGATTTATACATTTGTGTGGACTTCGTTTCATGGTGGGAAAGTGTTCATCATATCTATATCATGTACTGTGTGGCCAGTAGTTAAAGTACATAATCGGTAGTGGTTTAATGATACCATACTTATCAATACAGTCAGGGAATTGTACCCCTCAGTTACACTTTCCATCTTAGCAAGGTCATCTTTCCATTTCTCCCACCGTGGCTTCAGTTGCTCTGGAATCGGGTCATCCCATCCTGTTCCTTGATGGCACATTTCCTGGATAATCTTCTTTCCATTGAGGATGTAGGGAGCTACGAAGCCCAGCGGGTCGTATATGGAGGCAACAGATGACAGGATGCCACGCCGTGTCACTGGCTGGTTCTTTGATGTGACTTTAAAGGTGAAACAGTCACTCTCGACATTCCAGTTTATTCCCAATGCTCTTTCTAGGGCTGTGTCGTTGAATGTGAGATTCTTTGCCTTAATGTCTGTTGCGAGTTCTGTTGAGGGAATGCTCTGGAGAACAGCACAGTTGTACGACACAAATGTGTGGAGGCGTAAACCTCTCTCTGCACACAGCTCACATGCCTCTTTTGCCATTTGAATGGCCTTTTCAACAGACTCAACACTGGCAACACTGTCGTCTACATAAAATTATCTGGTAATGAACTGAGACCCTAATGGGTGTGTGTGACTGTGTTCTTTGGCGAGCTGCTTCAATCCGTAGTTTGCACACCCTGGTGAAGAT
The DNA here is from genome assembly GCF_963971535.1 of Notolepis coatsorum. NCBI lineage: Eukaryota > Metazoa > Chordata > Actinopteri > Aulopiformes > Paralepididae > Notolepis > Notolepis coatsorum. The sequence continues at coordinate 157,403,414 of NC_140166.1, forward strand.
ACAGCTCCAAAAAGATGGACCTTCATCCTGTATTCATGAGGTGGGGTGTTTAGGTTGCCGTTCTCCCACCAAAGGAAGCGTAGGTAGTCACGGTCCCTCTCTGAGAGGTGAAACTGATGAAACATCTTTTCTATGTCACACATCAGTGCAATGCCATGCTGACGGAAACGAATCAGTACACCTGTGAGATTGTTGATCATGTCTGGGCCTGGGAGAAGGTGTTCATTTAGGCTACTTCCCTTGTACTTTGCCGAGCAGTCGAACACTACTCTCAGCTTCTCAGGCTTTTTGGGGTGATATACACCATGGTGAGGTATGTACCATTTTTATCCATTGGTGCCTTCAGTACGTACCTCCTCTACGTCACCCCTGTCGATGATGTCCTTCATGTAATTGGTGTAGTCCTTCTTGTAACTTTCATTTCCATTGAACTTCCTTTTCAGGTGACTGAGCCTCACAGCAGCAAGTTGCTTGTTATCTGGTAAGCATGGCCTCTCTCTGAAGGGGAGTGGCATCTCGTAATGTCCATGTTCGTTTATCTTTATGTTTTCCTTCAATTTGTCTAGAAAGATCAAATCCTCTTGAGAGACCATTTTGTCGTTTCCCTGAGTGTCTCTGAAATCCGTTTCAAGGATTCTGATTGCATCCATTGGAGTCACTGCAGGCATCTCCTTCACGGTTACTCTGTGACAGTGACCGGTTGACAGTTGTGGAGAGTGTGGTGTTGAACAGCCAACGATACTCCACCCTAAGTCTGTGAGAATGGCAAAGGGTTCATCATCTGTTCCTGTTATGACCCGCCTGGGTACAAGACTTCTTGGACAATTGTAGCCTATCAGTAGCCCCACTTCACAACTGAGGAGAGGCGGTATTTGGTCTGCGATCGCTGTGGTGCCATCTTTTGGCCGTTTCGTGTGTTGGTATGTGTTCTCTATTTACAGGTATGCAGTCTTTGGTGTAAGCAGGAGGCAGATTGATGTGCTCAATGGAGTTGAATCCTATCACACGCAGGCCAGATGTCCACTCACTTTTAAATACCATATTTTCTTGTTACAGAACCCAAAGAAATAAACACGACATTCAAAGAATTCTACTCCAACTTATACAAATCGACCTTCGATCAAAACAAAATGGACACATATCTTAATCAAATTAACCTTCCTAAACTTTCTGAGGATGACGCTAAACAGTTAGAAACACTGATCACACTAGATGAACTTAGGGAGGCCATATCAGAAATGCAAAGTGGTAGGGCTCCTGGAAGAGACGGTATCCCACCAGAAATTTACCTCTCCTGTTGGGACATAATTGGTCCCTTATTACTAAATATGATTTTATACTCAGTCAAGGAGGGGAACTTCCATAAGAATCACAATATTGCACTCATAACAGTCCTCCTTAAAAAAGACAAAGAGCCCACCGAGTGCGGTAGTTACAGACCTTTAAGCCTCCTCGGAACCGATATCAAACTGTACTCTTAAGGTATTAGCCATCAGACTACAAAAGCATATGACGTCTTTAATTCATCCGGACCCAACTGGCTTCATAAGAGGCCGCTTGATCACTGATAACATAAGACGATTACTACACGTACTAGATGCTAACAAGGAAGACAACACTCCTAAGGCGATGCTGTCCCTGGATGCAATGAAAGCTTTTGACAGGTTGGAATGGTCGTATCTATGGGCAGTATTAGAAAGGATGGGGTTAGGAAAAGGATTCATTGATATGATTAAAGTATTATACAAAGACCCATCAGCCATGATTACAACAGGCACAATCACCTCTGAAATCTTTCCGGTATCACGTTCTTCCAGACAGGGTTGCCCTCTTAGTCCCGGACTATTCGATCTATCATTAGAGCCTTTAGCACAATATATAAGACAATCCCAATCCATAGAACCAATCGTAATCAAGGGCACACAACACAAATTTAGTTTATATGCGGACGACGTAATACTGTTCATGCAAAACCCCAACACCGCATTGCCTCATCTTCTCAAGTTGATTGAGGACTTTGGAGATTTATCGTGATTTAGGATAAATTGGCCGAAGTCGGCCTTCCTCCCACTTAAAGCCCCTGCAAAAAGAAATATAACCCTCCCAGAAAAGATACCGATGGTAAAACACTTTAGATGTTTGGGAATTGAAATATTTCCTACCATAAGCCAAACGGTGAAGCACAATTACATACAAATCCAAAACAAAATCAAATACGACCTTGTCAGGTGGTCAAAACTTAAAAACTCAGTACAGGCACGGATATCAATAATTAAGATGGACGTCCTACCTAGAATCAACTTCTTCAGCTCAATGCTACCGTTACCCCCCCAAAGGGTCACTGGAAATAATTACACTCCTCCACATAACAAACCACCACGTATAAAAAGATCCACCGCACAGAGAAACAAAGCAGACGGTGGTATGGCATTTCCAAATTTCTACCACTATTTTAAGGCGTACACTTTAAGACCACTAACAACATGGTTTGATCCCCAAGCATCAGTATCCTGGAGTAATTTAGAAGAAAATATAGTAGCTCCATATAGGCTGAAGGACATAGTATACACCAAATTATCAATTAAGCAATGCGAACGGAAATTTGGCCCCATAATCACTCATGCGATCCGGATATGGCGTGAAACACAAAAAAAATATTCTATCCCACATAAATGGCATAATCATACTCCCTTATTCAATAACAATGCACTCCTGATTGGAAAACAGCCTATAAGATTCCCTAGATGGGAAAAGCAAGGCATACACTCATTAGGAGACGTTTTCAACAAACAGGGTTTTTGTAGTTTCGATGAAATACGCAAAAAATTTAATCTCACCAAGTCCACATATTATTTTTACGCGCAGTTATTGGCATGTTTGAAGGCTCACGTGTTCCATTAACGATACAAATTGCACACCACAGATACCACACATTTTTCTATGAAAGAGAGACATCGAGAGGTTTTGTATCAGATTTTTATCATCAATTACTAACGGCCTCGTATGAAACGCTCCACCTAGACTCTATTTGGAGGAGGGATATACCAGACCTGGAAATAGACTTTGAGTGGCAAGAAGCCTGGGCAAATGTTCGACTTGCATCAAGGAACCCGGACCATCAACAAATCAATCTTAACTATATCCATAGGACATACTTGACTCCTATAATACTGAACAGAATGGGTCTTAAACAAGACTCCAAATGCTCCTTATGTACAAATGGGGACAAGGGGACATTTATGCACATGTACTGGGACTGCCCACCAGTTAAGATATTCTGGAAAGAAGTGACCCAGCAATTATCAAATCTCTTAATTCTTTATATACCTGTACACCCCTCTGTATTACTGCTGAATGATGTTTTTGAATATGCAGAACATCCACAGCGAAAGAGATTGGTTTTATCTGGTATCACAGTGGCTAAAAAGCTGATGGCATCACGATGGTTTCAACCGGAAAAAATGTGCCGGAAGGTCTGGATTCTTACATATCTCGATGTGATTTATCAAGAAATATCTACAGCAAGAATTTTGGGTCTCAATGAATCCAAAATGACAATGTGGTTAGAAGTGGTGGAGAGAATAAAAGCTAGCATATAATGGTAGTGTATGGTTAGGAACAAGTTATAATGGTTGGATTATCCAATGGGGGGTCCGGGGGGGGGGGGGTACGAGCTAGAGCATATGTGTATAGGTTTTTAGATAACAGTTATGAGGGGTATATCCTGTATAAGACAATTAACTAAATGGTGATTTCATTGGATGTGCACTGTCAACTAATGCTTGTATATCTTATCGTGTGTTGTCATGTTTGTTTATGTGTTTGTTTAAAAAATAATACAAAAATAAAATACAAAAAAATAAAGACCATATTTTCACCCATCATGGTAGTGAGTTTCAGTTTGACTGGGCAAGTAGTCAGCTGTAGTTCTTTACATAGATCTTGCTTGATGAATGTTGTGTCGCTTTGTGTATCTAACAGAGCGTACACAAGTTTTTCTGTGGATGGATTCTCGTCTTTCGACACCCACACCGGCACGATCATGGAGCTGTTTTCTGACTGACCTTGGCTGGTGACTTTGAGGCACAGAGTAGGTGTTGGTTCCATTTTACTGCGTCGTGATGAATTCTCCCTTTTTGCTCTTTCATTGTAGCTGTCATTGTGAAGACAGGTGGGATATCGTCCTTTGCATGAGTCACATGTGTGGCGATGCCGGCACTCCTTAGCACTGTGACCAGGCTTAAGACATCCATAACACAGTCTTTTCTCTTTGACATACGTCCTTCTGTGTTCCAGTTGCATTTTCATGAAGTGTGGACATTTGCAAAGGTGGTGACTGATATCCTGACATAGTATGGCAAGGGGCCCTGATCCTTTCTTTTGTTGTCTGTTGATTATTTTCCACCACTGTTTGTGTGTTGAAAGCGCTAGCTTTGTTTCCTTTGCTTACCCTTGTGTTCAGTCTGTCTTGATTGGATTCAGCTGAATGGAGAGCAAAGAAAGAGGTGATTGGATTGCAGGCAGTTTCAGCCTCCATGGACATGAACTTGGCGAAGTCTTCAAAGCTGGGAAAATCCTTTCCCTCCCTGAGACGCGCTGTCACCTGCCGGTTCCAACTTGAGGCCATCCACTCTGGCAGCTTCCGTATTAACTTTTGATTTTCCTCAGTCGTTTAGGATATTTAAACCCTTTACATGGGGCATGGCCTGCACACAGGCGTTTAAGTAATCTGAGAAGGTCCTCAGCCCTTCCGCATCCTTATGCTGTATTTTTTACCAGCTGGATAGCTTTTCTCTAAAGGCCCTTTGAATGATGAAAGGTTGGCCGTACCTCTGGTTGAGCTTGCTCCAAGCGTCACCGTACGCTTCGCTGTTTCTGCGATAGAATGTCCCTTCTAGGCATTTGTTAGCTGCGCCACCTACATATCTCTTGAGGTAGTGCAGCTTGTCGGCAGGGGAAATGTTTTTACCATCTATGAGAGACATAAATGAAGACTTCCATTCAACAAAGTCAATTGGATTGCCATTAAACACGGTAGGCTCCGGCATTGGAAGTCTGTTAATAGCAATGCTGTCCTGGATAGCCTGTGCTAGGCAAATTACATCAACAGGAGGAGATGGAGGGGCAGCTATGCGAGGGTGCATTGTTGTAGGGCGGTTGGAGCTGAATGGCAGAGAGACATGGGCAGACCGAACATCACACTCCTCTTTCACTTCTCTGTCGTAAACTTCAAATCTTGCTTGGGCAGCCTTTAAGTCTTTTTCAACTTGGGGCGGCTAGGTGGTGTAGTGGGCAAGGCACTTGCCACCAGTGTGGAGACGCTAGGATTCGCGTGTTCGAATCCAGCTCTCCACATTGTTTTCAGTTTAGCTGGTCGTCCGCAGTAATACACATTGGCCGTATTACGGGGAGGGAAACTGAAGGGTGGGGATCGGGCGTTGTGAACAAGCGACTCCTACAAGTCGGTTGGTGCGCCTGCGCAGTAGAATCAGGAAGTGTCGGGGGCAGCGTGAGCCTCCCACGCGTTACTCCTCGACACTGAGAGATCGAGCTGCGCAGGTGAAAAGATGCGACTGCTGTTACCTCAAGTACCGGAGGGGACTTGTGCTATGTATGACTTAGTCCACATTGCAGCCGGCTTGTGGGAGGCAAGAAACAGCGTTCGTGACAGTTGAGGGTTGAATTGGATGATACGAAAATTGGGATGGGAGAAAATATAGAAAAATGGGAGAAAAAGTGAAAAAAAGAAAGAAAAAAAAATCTTTTTCAACTTGTAATCTTTCCAATTCGGCCTTGTGTTCATCCAATTCCTTCCTGTGTTCTTCCTCTAAAGCTCTGATTTTTTCCTTTTGTCTCTTTTCCTCCAATAGCATCTTATATTCAGCCTCCTTTGCAGCTAACTCTGCCGCTGCTTCTGCTCGCGTGGTTGCAACATTTGAGTGTATGGAATAATGACTGCCAGACAGTTCTGAAGCAGAGGAACTAAAAATGGACCGGGCATAGTGAGGCTTACTTAGCTCACGCAAGCGCTGTCCTTCATGTTCTGCATCATATTCTCCATTTACACCAGTCAGTCTCTCATCCAGTATTTTGACAATGTCACTCGTTACTGCTGCACAAGCATCAACTTTGCGCTTTAGCTCAGTGTCAGGCGTGCCGTGGTCTCTCTGTTCATCATATAATTTCATGATGTAAAATTTCCTTTTTTCCAAATTGTTTGCAAGGTGTGCTAATTGATTATCTATTTTGTCAGATTTGAGGTCTTGCCGTGTTTCATGTGCTTGGGCTTTCCACTGTTCATAAAGACTAAAAAGTCTCATTTCCCATTTGTTCTGTTCATCTTCACGGTAAACTAGCATTTTTCCCGTTGGGATTCGCACTCTTTCTGACAGCCTAACTAAATCTGCATCATTATCTTCCTCATCAGCAAGATTTGTTTTGTTTTGCAATGTCCCTTTTTCATTTTGTCTCACAGCTTGTTCTGTTTCTGTTTCGGGCATTTCTCTGTGCTTTTGAATTAGTCCTACCTTTTTTTTTTAGCGTTTATCGCTTTTTCTGGTCAAGCATGACCGACAGAAACAGGTTGAATGGGATATAGATCAGGGGAAGACACTCTGAGAAAATACGGCGAGTCCGGGAGTCGAACTCGTGTACCCCAGATCCGTGACGAGCACGGTTGTCCCCGACGCCGAAATAGCGCAGAGATACGCGGTGAGCTACAGGAGCTCCCCCTAGTCCTACCTTTTGGCGAATTTCAATCTGTTGTTCCATAATATCCTTGTCACGCAAAATAGCACCAGATCCATCCATTCCTTGACTTTTTCCGTTGCTCCCTTTATCACAACCGCTTCAACTCAACGCTGCTCAGATCCCTTTTGTCCGTAAAAGTAGTCCTGTCCATCCATAAAAGTGTTCCTTTAGATCCGTAATGTACTTTTATTCATGGGAGTCGCCCTTTTCGTTGTAATCTCCGTTAAAGAGTAGACGGTTAGTTGTAATCTCTGTTAGAGAGCAGACAGTTGATTGCCGGTTGGAGAGGTGAATCTCTTACTGTAACGCAGGGAGGGGCAACTGGCGGCCCGCGGGCCGCATGCAGCCCTCACCGACGCTCCATGCGGCTCCAGGCCAATACAAAAAAAAATTATAATATCCTTTTTTCTTTTTTTTTCATTTGACTAAGAGTTGGCAGTCGACTATGGCTCCTTTCGATCGATTAGTCGACTATTTGACTAATAGGGGTCAGCCCTAGTGTGGACATATTCAATGCTGTTGAAAGTGCAGTGCAGCAATATGGGGGGTTTGATAAACTGTCCGCTGTTGTTACCGATGGAGCACTCGCAATGAAAGGAAAACACACAGGATTCGCCGGGCTTCTAAGGCAGAGTGGCATTGAGTGTCCAATGCTGCACTGCATTATACATCAGGTAAGTTCGCTAACATAATTTCCATCTATCGTGGGTCACAAATAATCAGGGGTGGGTGCAGTGGTCATGCCACGCGGTACCACGCCGTCCCAGCACTTTTCTGAGCAGAAGTACGCACAAAAAAATTAAACGTTATTTCATCTGATGCCGATCGCATGCACAAACATTGAAGTTAACATTCCTTCTATTGTGCGCCAACAGGAGAGACCACAAGTGTCTCATTAACACATTGACGACCACGGCTTGCAGTGTAATATATGGCTGAAGGACAACGCTTTGTCAACAAACCGATGTACTTTCTAACAGCTATATATATACTTTATAGTATTGCTATCTGTCCATTCTCATTGTCACTTGAGTGCATAAACCGTGCCTTCATAATGGCTTAAAGAAAAAAGAAATCCATCGGTTGGTTGTCATTCTATAGCGCCGTTGAATATAAGGTTTATCGCAGTTTTCGCCTAGTCTTTTTTCTGGGGAGCTAGATAATAGGCTAAAGGCTAGTCACGTTATATCAAACGCCATTTCTGCTGTATATATACGAATGAAATAAAACAAACTGCGTAGCATCCGGACTATTACAGAGCATCTATGGATGAAATGGGGGCGGCGGGGGACGCCGATTACTATTATTGATTAGCAATACAGTGTGCGTTCAAGTAGCCATTTTCACTGATCGATCACGTTGCGTTTTAAAACAATGTCAAATCCAGCTGTAATTTGGGTGAATAGTATCCTACCCTCAGCCCATGTGATCGCCGGCAGCATTTCGTCATTAGTCATCGGAATCTGGTAGATCGATATGTCCATTGGTTGATCATAAATCCCATTATTCCAGGCTGAAATCTGCGTTCGGTAACGGGATCAAAGATGGAGTATGTTCGGCTGGATCGAGGCTCATATGAAACGCCCACAGACAGTAAAAAAAAAATTTCAATCGCCCTCAATGATACTGCAGTGGAGCGATGGTGCCCCTAAGCAGATCTGGCCGGTATTGCATGTTTCGAAAATCAAATATGCGGATAGGTATTGCAAGTCGATCGGGGACGTTAATAGCGTTATTAATATGGAAAAAAACAATAACAACTTGCCACGAGTTAACTCGTGGCTCTGGTCCACAACGCATGGCACCGAAACACGAGTTAACTCGTGGCTGGTCCCTATAGTGTTAAAGAGGGGGTGGGGGGAGGGTGAATGTCATGCCAGTTTGATAAAGGGTCAATGGGAGGCATGTAGAATTGCACAAAAAGGAATTCATTATTCTGATTAGTATTGCACTTGGCTACTTGTTTACTTTTGTAGTGTTCAGATAACACTGAAATGTATGTTATGGATATGAAGCACTCAGGAATGTTTTGTTTAGTAGCAGGATAAAAGTTTATACATTTAACAAAAATTATTATTGCACTTTTGATTTACTGTTGTAGTGAAATGCAGCAGGAATGCTGCTTTGTGTTTGTTGAGCAGTGAGCTTTAAGTTCATACATTTATTTTAATAGAAGCCTTAATTATAATTTGTAATTTTTGTATATATTTTGGTTACACAGCAATACTTTAATATTCAGCTGTATTTATAAATTCATAAAGTTGAAATTAAGCATTACTAAATGCGTTTGAAATGGAATAAAAACAAAGTTACAACAAATTATAATAGTTTATATGCCTTATTTATCACATCTGTGACTATTATGGGCTATTTGAGTGATGGGGTACTACTGGCGGGAGTCGGTGTAGCTCCAGATTCTCGGGCCCATGAAAGAATGTATTTGTAGGCCCCCAGTGTATGCGAGCGCGCGTAAGCGCGCGAGCGAAACATTTTTGGCAATTTTTTTATTGATGAAAACGCATAATATGGTTTTTACCTATACATTCGGATCAGCAGTTCAGCACCTGCACTGTTGGTGGGTGAGCCTAGTAAAGGATGTCGCATTGCGTTCATCTTCAATGAATGGACCAATGCAATAGTCTACCAAAGCCCCCCCTCTCTCTCTATATATCTCACACACACACACACACACACATACACACACACACACACACACACACACACACACACACACACACACACACACACACACACACACACACACACACACACACTTCAGAAACAAACATAGTATCAATGAGAGCATCAATAATACACCTGAGTGATGTCTAGTAAAAAAAAAAAAAAATTTGTGCTGGGCCCTTGGAATCATCCTAAGCTACCCCCCCCCCAGCTACGCCCCTGGGCGGGACTGCCGATAAACAATGCGGCCCCCCAGATTGAGTGTGGAAATTTAGTGGCTCTCACCATATACAAAGTTGGCCACCCCTGTAACGTATCCCCGTATATTGAGTGGCTTATAAACGTACTGATGGTATAATCACTGTTTTATTTATCCTTTTACATCGTATTACATTCCTTTTTAAAACAATAACATTCTCACCGTAAGAGATATGGCCTCATACGTGTCCATTAAAACTTGTTGCGTATTCCTTCTCTCGCAATGCACTGTCAAACTGTCAACCACAGCGACCGAAAAACACTGTTGCCTCGCGACATGGATTTACATGAATTAAAGTCACACACACAGGCTTCTATCAATTCTAATAACAAAAAAGTCCTGGATATTCATATTATATATAAATGTAAATGTAAATGTAAATATTCCTAAACACAAATATTACACAGGTAATTACTCAAAAAATAATAAACCATTCTTGGGGTTATTTACAGATATTACTAACGAAATTAAACTAACAGTGGTGTGTGACGTCAGTGACATCAGTAGTGTAAGCAAGTGCATGCATGGTAAAGTGTATAGGTGTAAAGTTGTAGAATGCAAACAAAAATCAAAGGCATGGAATCAAACTAACGGCGTCCCATAAGGAGAGCACCCAGCAACTGAGCTCTGCAAGTGTTTTATCAGGGAGCATGGGAACACCGGGCTCAGGTGTTTCCCGTTCTGCTGATCAGCGCTCCAGCCACGGCCACCTCCAGTACCTGTCGAGACATCCTCATCAATAGGCAGACAATGGCCAGACAGAGTGAAGAGGTCGTAACAGTCAAATTCACTCTCATATCTGGCGACTAAAGGGTTTCTGATCCTGTTTCAGTAGCATACGATTTCACAGGCGCCTATATACAAAGGCCAATATTTACGGGAACTCCTCCTCATAATAAAATCATCCCAAATAATAGAATCACCGGTTCCGATCCAATGTAATAAACTGCTGGGAATGGTACCTGGTGGTGTAATATTTGGGCCAGAATAAGGACTGATTGCTCAGTTTGTGCTGTCTTTGCTGAGGGCCCTTTGATGAATGAAAGTCAACTGAATTGTGGCAGACTGCCAAGATGAATAGGAGTGCAAATGCCATTAGAGTTAGTGGAAGCGGAGCATGCCGGTCCAATAAATAAACATAGAATTGTAATCCTTCGGGTAGCTTTTACTCGAGGCTTAAACCTGATGAAAGGGAGAAAGGCAGGCGGTCCTGTGAATGGACGGACAGATGGACGGAAAGACACAGAGAAGATAAAGAGACAATGCAAAGCTTGCCCGGAAAACGAGAGGTTAACCTCTTAAGCCCTAGCCATATTTTCTGAAAATGCGCCTAAAAATACATACCTAAGTAAATGGAAGATTGCTCCACTTCTACAAGGTCCATTTGCATGTTCTTGGTATCTAGGGACATCTGTGGATCTCAAGGAATGTATTCCCAATGTCAGAAATATTGTGTCTGTTACTAGGCTTGAGTAAATTGTGATAATTGCGTTCAGCACCTTCTTGAGATCATGTGTAGACAAAATCTAAGGAAATTAATAAAGGGAAGATGATGAAACATGTACTGAATTCTGAACACATGCAATTTGAAATATTTTATTATAGAATATAATATAATAATAATATAATAATATAAATTACATTATTATAGCCAAGTCGCACATCTATGGATTGGGCCAAATCGCCTCTTTCCAATGGCAGAGTTCATTGGAGGCGTGCACGAAAGATCGTGAATGAAATCTACTGTAATTACAGTTACCTTTTTATTATGTAGATTTCCCTGCCATTTTTCATCAGACTGCAACAGCGTTTTTTGCTAGATGTTCACAGAAAGGTAGAGAAACTACTAAACTACGTTCAGGTTTGTGGTAGATAATCCCGAAAAATAAGATAAATAAAAAAGTTAATCCACAAGTAATTTGATTGACAGGAGCTGGCTTGAGCTGGGTAGTGTAGTTTTTCGAAAAATTCCAACGCCCATTGAAAGCCCTGAGTCTCCTCTCCTCATATGACTACAAACAAAATGGCGGCGCGCATTTCCAAGCGTCTATATTCACCGGTTTCCAAATACATTTCCAAAACTCATATTTCACTAATAACACTTTAACCTATTGGTAAACAAATGTATTGCTGAAAATATACACTATGACTACTGTTTTGACAGGGTTAGGGTCTTTACTATTGGCTACATTTGGGAAAAAAACACAACATTTATTCTTACAGTCTGTACAGATGGATTTATGGCGTGATGTCATTTGCAGTCTGCCGACGGACCGCTCGGGCTAGAGGTTAAAGGTGCTATAGGTAAAATGTGGCCACTAGATGTCTCACTAGAGCCCCAGCATGTAATTTATCCAATCGGGTTCATTCCACGTGGGGGAAACGGGAAGCAGGGGGAGGGGATACATGCAGGCAACATGTAAACAACATTCATTTAGACCCGCAAATGCTTTTTTAACCCTTTCACTGCCGCACTACCAAACGGTTAACCATTTCACTCCGACAATACACAGAATGTTAACCCTTTCACTGCCACACGACAACGGGTTAACCCTTTCACTACCACACTACAGAAGGTTAACCCTCTACTATCACACTACCGACGGTAACCGGATGTCTCGAGGTGGACGACGAAGACAGCTAATAGCGTCTGTGTGTGTTAAGGCTGTCTCCGAAGCCTGTTTTTGGGATTCGAACTTCATCAGGGTTTTTTAAACGGACGTTCGAACCTTCCTTTTTAATAAAAAAATTATAATAATAAAAAAAGAATTTCAAAATAATATATATATATTTTTTTATATAAATATCCTCAAACTAAATCCTCAATGTTTCAAGTTCAAGTTTCTTTATTAGTTGTCATACAGAAGTACAGAATACTTTTATATAAAATGCTTATTTCTGTTTTGCTCCAGAGATTGTGCTAGATAAAAATAGATAAGTATAAAATAAGTATAGTAAGTATAAAATAGAAGTCAAGTACGTAGACAAAAGTGTTCAATATATACATATATACAATGTACTGTACAATGCAGAGTAGAAAAGTAACTGAGTTACAATACAATATACTATATACTATACAGTACAATGCAGAAATGGGATAAGGTACAATTTAGGTAATTTACAGTAAGGTGTAATGAGGTATGGGTTGTAGTGCAAATTCTTTACCAATAAATATAAAGTGTGTTTAGTGGGTGCTGCAGTGAGTTGTTTGTTTAAAGTGAGTGTGTGCGTGTGGATATGTGTGCTGTGAGTGCATTTGATGGTTGTTCCATAGTGTTATTGTCATTTAGCATCCTGATGGCCTGAGGATAGGAGCTTCTTCTGAGTCTATCTGTGCTTGCCATGAGACTCCGGTATCGCTTGCCTGACTGCAGCATTATGATACTTTGATTATTCTCTTAGCCTTGGTATGGTATTGAATGCTGAGCTGTAGTCGATGAACAGCATTCTCACATAGTTTCCCTGCCTCTTGTCCAGGTGTGATGCTGCTGTGTGCAGCACATGGGCTATGGCGTCCTCCGTGGACCTGTTGGGGCGATATGCAAATTGCAGGGGGTCCAGGTTGATGGGGAGGGAGGAACAGATGTAGCCCTTCACTAGCTTCTCAAAGCACTTCATGGCTATGGAGGTGAGAGCTACAGGGCTGTAGTCATTGAGGCAAGCGGGCGTAGATTTTTTGGGTACAGGGATAATGGTGGACTTTTTCAGACAGGTGGGGATGACAGCCTGTTTTAAGGACAGGTTAAATATGTCATTGAATACCGGCGCCAGTTGGTCGGCACAGACTTTTATGACGCGGCTGGGGATGCCGTCCGGTCCTGCTGCCTTCCTGATATTCACTTTCTTAAAGGTCCTCCTCACCTCATGTTCTGTTAACCTGAACACTGAGTCTCCATCGGCAGTGCCCCCCCCCTCCATTGCAGTGGTTTGTAGGCTGGTGTTGTTATTCACAGCCTCAAACCTTGCATAGAAAGTATTGAGATCATTTGCTAAGGAGATGTCACTTTTCAGCTTGAGGGAGGTGCCTTTGTAATCTGTCATCGTTCTGAGGCCCTGCCACATACCTCTGGAGTCAGCCTGTTCAAACTGGTTAAATTTAATCCCTGTAATGCCGTTTTGCCTCTATTACTGTCCTCCTTGTGTTGTATCTCGCCGCCTTGTGTTCATTCATGTTGCCTGTCACAAGCTCGGCATTGTAGGCTGAGGTGCGCACTTTCAAAGCCTCACAGACAGATTTATCTACCCAGGGCTTTTGGTTTGGGTTAACTCTAATTGTGGTAGAGGGGATTGTTTCTTCTACCAGAGTACAGACAAAGTCAAGCCCCATTTCAGTGTAGTCATTAATATTGTCTGTGTTATCACGGAACACACTCCAGTCTGTACATTCAAGTGCAGCTTGGAGCATCTCCTCTGATTCTACAGACCAACGCTGCACATCTCACGTTACTACCGGGGCGCGCTTGAGACTTTGTTTATACTTTGGCATAAGAAAGATGGCGGCGTGGTCCAATTTGCCGAAAGGACTAAGAGCCTGTGCCTTGTACCCATTCTTAAATTGCGAGTAGCAATGGTCTAATATGTTCTCGCCTCTGGTGGGACAAGTCACATGCTGATAGAAATTTGGCAAAAACGTTTTAAGACTCGCGCTGTTGAAATCGCCCAAAACCAAAATAGCAGCGTCAACATTAGCTGTCTGAAGTTTGTTTACCTCGTTGTGTAGCTTCGAGAGTGCGACCCCAGTGTTTGCATGTGGTGGAATATACGCTCCGATCAGGATGATGGACGTTAACTCCCTCTGAAGAAAGAAAGGTCGGCATTTGATGGTAATAATTATGTGTCGTAAGACCATTCATTCCAAGTATTGTCGCGCTGGCTTACAAATCATATCCTACACACTTAAAGAGTGCATCTTTGTTTGGTACAGATCCCTGCTAAATGGAATGCATTAATATAGTGCTTTTATCCAAAACGCTTTAGAATGTATCCCTCACATTCACCAACGGTGGAGGCGACCATACAAGGTGCCAACCTTCTCATCAGGAGCAGTTAGGGGGTTAAGTGTCTTGCTCAAGGACACTTTGACACGCTGCCCAGGAGGAGCATGAATCAAATCGGGATCCTTCCTATTACCAGACGACGGCACTACCTCCCGAGTCACTGTCGCCCCCATGATCATTTAAACATGTTTTCCAATGGAAATGAGAATAACGAGTCAACAATTAACATTCCCTCTGATCTCATGAGTCAAAAAGCAATCAGTCAAAAATTATCGCAATTAGCAACTTCTTTCCACATGGTTTGGCGCTGGCGTGGAGGTGTCATTAACTTCTCCATACGGGGCTACCTGTCCGTCAGGGGGACGGGACACGCTTGTCCTTTTCTCCCCCCATTATGGGAAGGTTAGCATTTCGTCAGCCCAGTGGGGTGTGCTGCTGTGTTCACGCATAATGCCCCGTCTCCTTAATTAAGTGGACTTGTTTTGATCGCTCATTCAAATGCGGCTTGATGTGAATCACACAGCCCCCCCCCCCTTGCCTGATCCTTTCCACCACCGGGACTGTTCTGCTATGGGTTGTAGCAGTAGTTCACAACCCCCCCTCTGATGTCCCTGTTCCATAATGCCCCACCTCAACCCAATGGGAATAACATTTCTGGCTCTCGATTATGATTATTTTCGCTGACACTTTCCCTGTTTCTGAAGTGGGGTTTTGGATTTTTTATCACTGCATGTAGGCTCCTCTCTGGTTCCAGTCAAGTGTCGTGAAATGAAAACAATGATGAATAAACATACATTTTATTAAATAAATTAAATAAACTAGTGCCCCCTTTGAGCATCTCCCCCCTTTGAGTGCCCCCCCCCCCCCTGACACTCTCAGAATTCCCCCCTGGGGGGTCGGTACTGCCCCTGTTGAGAAACCCTATGGTTGTAATATAGATAATAGAGAAGCAAAACAAATAAATAAAAGATAGCCTCCACCCTGTGATCAAAGCGTTCCTCACTCGATTGTATTTTGAGTCAGAGATGTAACTAAAGGTTTTACATAATCACAGAAACCAACCCCCCCCCCCCCCCCCCCCCCAGGGCCGGAGGGAGGGGGTTCTGACTGGAAGCAGCTCGAGGATGAAAATGCATTTTCTGCCACCTTGTGCCACGGCAACCCCCACAACGAAATAATAAAACAATTGATAAGGTCATTTGGGAGTGTTTAGTCACTGTTGAGCACCTTTTGGAGGGGCTGTTGTAGAAATAGAACTGTCTCGCAGAGGCATGACAGCGTGACGTCGGGCCGCGCCAGCAGTCGGCCGGAGCTCAAGCGAGACGAGCTGTAAGTGGATCCTCCACCTGATGTCCGTGCATCAGTTACATCTGACTGATTTCTGTCCCCACCGCCGGGTCCCGCAGGAGAGGCTGAGGAGGCAGGGGAGGAAAGGCTGCCCAAGACGGGCCGCAACCTATCCCCGCTCTGCGCCAACTTCTCTCTCTAATTTTTCCCCTCCACCGTGCGGTTCGTAGACATTTATGTCCTTCCAAGTAATGTCATAAAACGGATGTTTAGTTTTTTTTGTATTCCACATTGCTATGCCATCAACAACAGCAGCGATGCAGTTCTCTCTGGGATTTAGCACTTGTCACAAAAGCCCCCCCATCCCCCTCACACACACCCAGTGCTAATATATAAAGTGAGTCTTAAAATAATTGAGCAGACAGATTGCATTTTACGAGACTTTATTTTGGTTGTTAACCTTGAAATGAATACAGCCTCAGAGCCCTCTTGTAAAACACTTTCCTCTCTGTCTGGATGGGCAACATTGATTGCTGTGTTAATTGTCCTTGAAGTTGTAAAGACAATTCACCCTCTGTGGCTGAATTGAAGCAATTATATATATATATATTTTTTTACAAAGCCTCTCCGGTTCAGTGTGCAATACCTGAATATAGTGACAGCAAAACAATAACCTTCTCTCTCCCTCTCTCTCTCTTTCTCTTTCTCTCTTTGGGTTCAATACTCTCTCTCTCTGGGTTCAATACTTATCGTGCAGGGAGTGCAGGTACACTTCACAGCCCACCTCTCCTCTCCTGTCCACCTGTCCTTGTTAGAACTTGGTATTGATCTATTTTACATGGCATGTCAGCTAGAAGATATGGGAACCCATGGAATGGGAGTGTTGTCTGGGTTCCCACAATGGGGGAGATTCAATACACATTTCTGAGATCCCCCCGCAGGCTTTTCCACTCTGGGCGCTTTTCATACCGGCAGGGCTCCGGTTCAAGCTCCGGCTCTGTTCTGGAGCCTCTGAACCTTGGTGCTTTCTGGCGAACCAGCCGGCGTTTACACCTATTTAAGGAGAACCAACGTTCCACCGTCCTCCGTCATCAACGGGTGGGGGGGGGGGGGGGGGGGGGGGCGTTACTCAGGCGGAGGTAAACACAACCATATGAACACGACAGTGACAATGTGCCGTATATAAAACAGCTTCGGAGGTTCGGCATTGCACCATGCTGATCCACTCAACAGGTAGCGATCTCAAGATGAGATCTGATTACAATTTATCGTAATTATCAGGGGTGTAAAGTACTTGAGTAATTGTACTTCGTTACAATACTTAAGTACTGTTTTGAGGGATTTGTACTTTACTCAAGTATTATTAGGTTTTTTTCAGAGATAAAAAACATACTTTTTACTCCTTACATTTAAAATGCAGACCTAGTACAAAGTACAAATCTCGCAGGTCCAACCATTTTAATTAGTATATTTGTTTCTCTGGCTTAATGTTATTAAACCTGTGGCCGCACTATATTTAAAAACAGCCAATCAAATCCCCATCAATGGAAAATGAACCCGCCCATACCCATGCTGATTGGTCCTTGTGCAAGACTAGAAAGCGGGGATCTTTGATTAAACACCTGCTATCAGAAGAATAGACAGTGTCATGGTTTTTGCCTTATTTCACCTTTCTGTGAGGTACAGCTGTCAATTCCTGTTCCCTGTGGTTAATTGCCTCATGGGTCGGCAGGTGTGTGGGCTTGATTGCACCTGATGCAGTGCAGCTGTGCCTATGGCCATGTGGAGTCGCAGTGTCAACTGCTTTTTCATTGTCCTAGTGTTGGCTGTCCTTTTGGTCACGCTCATTATATTGAAGTGTAGTCTGATCTCTGATTCAGAATTGAGCTTTATGGTAGTCATTCTTATTTTAGGCTACTCACGTGATTCTACACATAAACTCCCTTAGTGGAGGTTTATTGTTTAACTTTTTCCAATATAAACTCCTTTATTAGGAGGTGTCCTTGTGGCTTATTTACTTTTATACTATACCTCTTTATTGAGAGTAGTCCTGTTTTTTGGGACTTGATTTATTTTCTTAATTACTCACTTTGAGGTTTCCACCTGTAAAGGTTGTTTTCTGTTGTTTAATTTGTCCCCTCTACTAAAATATCTGCGTACGCAGTCTAGTGGTTGTCCATTTCATGGATAACTTTAAGAGTCCCTGTTATCTGCTCATGACCCACACACACACACACAGCCCTCACAGAATGAAAAAGCCATGACTGGGTCAGCAGATAACACAGGTCTCGAACAAGCACTAGCTGCGCAGCGTCAAGGATTGCTTTCACATGAGGAAGCTATCCTACAATTACAACAACAACAAGCTCTCATGGTGCAACAGCATGGGGAGATGTATGAAGTATTGCGCAAGATGGATAGTTCCATGCTTGATTTGGCTGACCGCATAGCCAATGCACAATTACCTCCCCCTCACCAGAGCCCACCTAATGTCTCTCAAGCACTACTCACAGGCCCTCGGTCATTACCTTGTGAGGCTAAAGTCCAGCTCCCCTCACACTTTAATGGGGAGTCAGGTAAATGCCGTGGTTTTCTCGCACAATGCCAAATAGTGTACAGAGCCCAGCCTTCTCGTTTTCAGTCTGAGGATTCACGTGTTGCCCTAATTCTATCCCTGTTGGAGGGACCTGCCCTTGATTGGGCTGTTCCACTCATACGGGCTCAGGCCCCAGTTTTAAACGACTCACAGGGACTCATGAATGAGATGGAGATCGTTTTTGATCATGAACTATACGATAAAGAGGTCGCCATGAAGCTGACGCGCATGCGCCAGGGCGCCAGTAGGGTAGCTGAGGACATCGCTTTCAGGACACTGGCTGGGGCTACAGGCTGGCCTGAGGGACCACTCATCACTTTGTTCACCAACACGTTATCTAATCAGGTTAAAGATGCTTTGGCGGTTGTGGGATCTCCAGACAATTTTGACACACTGGTCACTACTGCCATACGCGTTGATAACCGGATCAGAGACCGTGAGCGTGAGAGGCGGGGCCAACGTTTTCGTGTCCCACTGGAGGAAGTTTCGTCCTTTCCTCCACAACCTTCAGTGGCCAGCTCGTCTGAACCTATGCAGGTGGACAGCACTTCTGTGCGTGACTCCAGGCAGACTGGTTCTCATGTGGACTGGTGCCGGAACTGCAGGAGAAAAGGTCACACGAGGGTGGAGTGTCCGAAACTGAAGGGAAACGGTCAGTCTCGCTAGTGGGCTGATAGACACTAGTGAGACATCACATCACCCCCTTTCGAACCTTTTTGCCTGTGGTTTTAGGCTGGAATAGGCAGTCTGTTAAGGTTAACGCCTTTTTAGACTCAGGGGCAGTGGACAGTTTCATCGATTCCAGATGGACTGAGAACTCTAAAATACCTGTACATTCCCTCCATAAGCCCTGTAGTGTCACAGCGCTTGATGGACGGCCATTGGGTACAGGCAGTGTCACCAAAAGAACCAATTATTTATCTATGCGAGTTGCTTATGGGAACCATTCTGAGCGCATTCGATAATTTTTGGTGGATTCCCCCACGTATCCCATTGTACTGGGTCATTCTTGGCTTAGTAAACACAAGCCACAGATAAATTGGGGTGAGGAGAGGGACACTGTCATGCAGTGGGGCTCCCAATGCCGTCACTGTTGTTTCCAAATTCCTCCGTCACCCACGAGTTATGATCAGTTTAGTGAGAGCGGTTGTGATCCTGTTGAAGCAGTGGGCAGTCTTGGTTTCCAGAGCCCACTCTCTCAACCATTGCACTCCGAGCCATCTGTCGATCAGGATGGGAGTTTGGAATGGGATCCACAGTTTGATTGGGATGCCCTCGGTGAGGAGGTTCTGGCGGAGGACAGTTTAGACAGTTTAGAGGCTCTGTGTGAGGACTTCTCCTCGCTTACTTGTACAGCTGACCCCCTCATGGAGAGCACCAACATCATGAGCGTGGAGTCACACCCGTTACCAGAGGGAGTTCCCACTGTCTATGCTGACCTCAGTGAGGTGTTTAGCAAACAAAGGGTCACCATCCTGCCACCGCACCGACCTTATGATTGCGCCATCGAATTGCAGCCGGGCTCTATTCCCCCTCGTGGTTCCTTGTACTCGTTGTCGGTCCCGGAAAGTGCAGCTATGAACACCTACATCAAGGAGGCTGTGGCTACCGGTTTTATTAGACCTTCCACTTCACCTGCGGGTGCTGGATTCTTTTTTGTGGGAAAAAAGGATGGAGGACTGAAACCCTGCATCGACTACAGAGGTCTGAACAGCATTACAGTAAAAAAACGGTATCCCCTTCCCCTGATGAACTCGGCGTTCGAACGCCTCCAGGGGGCATCCATTTTTACCAAACTTGGTCTCCGCAATGCCTACAATCTTGTGCACATACGCCAAGGGGATGAGTGGAAGACCGCGTTCAACACTCATAATGGTCACTACAAATACCTGGTGATGCCATTTGGTCTTACTAATGCCCCTTCAGTTTTTCAGGCGTTAATCAATGACGTGCTCAGGGAGATGTTGGAAAAGTTTGTTTTGGTCTACTTAGATGACATTGTGATATTCTCAAAGTCCATTTCTGACCATATCAAACATGTCAGGCAGGTCTTGAGGTGCCTTTTGGATGCACGGTTGTTTGTGAAGGCTGAGAAGTGTGCCTTCCATGTCCGCTCTGTGACCTTTCTGGGATTCATTGTATCTGAGGGGAGGATTCAAATGGACCCCAAGAAGGTGTCAGCAGTGACAGACTGGCCTACACCCGTCTCGGTCAAGCAGGTGCAACGATTCCTAGGATTTGCAAACTTCTACCGTCGTTTTATTCGTAATTTCAGTTCAGTGGTAGCGCCTATCACTGCACTCACCAGGAAGACAGCACCTTCCCATTTCCAGTGGACTCCCAAGGCTGAGGCAGCGTTCATTGAGCTTAGGAGAAGGTTCAGTTCTGAGCATATCCTCATTACTCCTAACCCATCCCTGCCATTTATCGTCGAGGTGGATGCTTCTGAGCTTGGAGTCGGAGCTATTCTGTCTCAACACTCATCGTCCGACGGTAAGGTACACCCATGTGCATACTATTCACGTGGGCTCTCGCCGGCTGAAAGAAACTATGATGTTGGGGACAGAGAGCTGTTGGCGGTCAAGTTGGCATTGGAGGAGTGGCGCCATTGGCTAGAGGGAGCTGAACACCCATTCACAGTCTGGACAGACCATACAAATTTGGAATATATCCAGGGTGCTCAGAGGAGAAACTCGCGACAGGCTCGCTGGTCACTGTTTTTCTCTCGGTTTAATTTCCTCCTGACGTACCATCCCGGGTCTAAAAATATCAAGCCGGATGCTCTTTCCCGGTTATATGATGGATCAGAAGAGGACCGTCCTCCTGAGCCCATTGTTCCTGCAGGACAGATCCTAGCTCCTGTGACATGGAGCATTGACTCTGCTGTGCGGAGGGCACAACGTTTGGAACCAGATCCGGGTGGGGTGCCCCCGGGTCGGTTATTTGTACCAAACAGCATTCGTTCTCGGGTGTTGAAGTGGGGCCACTCCTCTCGGCTGACAGGACATCCCGGAGTGCACAGAACTCGTGACTTCTTGGCCAGAAGGTTCTGGTGGCCTGGTATGATGAAGGACATTCGGGAATTTGTGGCAGCCTGCCCCATTTGTGCACGGAACAAAGTTTCTCAACAGTCACCACCAGGGCTGCTTCATCCTTTGCCCATTCCTAGTCGTCCGTGGAGCCACATCGCCATGGATTTTGTGACTGGTCTGCCTCCTTCTAATGGTCACAGCGTCATCATGGTGGTGGTGGATAGGTTCTCCAAAGCAGCTCACTTCATTCCGCTGGTCAAGCTGCCATCTGCTCAGGAGACCGCTCAACTGGTGGTTGACCATGTCTTACGAATTCATGGCATCTGCCAGGACGTGGTGTCGGACCGTGGACCCCAGTTGACTGCTCGGTTTTGGAAGGCATTCTGTGCTATACTTGGTGCAACGGTTAGCCTGTCATCAGGGTTCCACCCGGAGAGCAATGGGCAAACAGAGCGCATCAACCAGTCTATGGAGAGTACGCTTCGCTGCTTGGCCTCCTCCAATACGACCACTTGGAGTCACCAACTGGCATGGGCAGAATATGCGGATAATTCATTGTGCAATGCATCCACTGGTCTCTCCCCATTTGAGGTTTAGTTTGGGTATCAGCCTCCACTGTTTCCTGAACAGGAGAGGGACGTGGGGGTGCCATCTGCCGAGGCGTTTAACTGACGGTCTCGGGCAACATGGAAGAGGGTGCGTTCGGCTCTTGTGCGTGCTGCGGCCCGGCACAAGCGGTCGGCGGATGTACACCGTCGCCCTGCGCCTTTCTACCGTGTGGGCCAACAGGTGTGGCTTTCCACGCGCGACCTTCCATTACGGGTGGAGTCGCGCAAACTCGCTCCCCGTTTTGTGGGCCCTTTCACTATTGTTTGCAAGATAAACCCAGTCACGATGCGTCTTCGGTTACCCTCGTCGATGAGGGTACACCCTACATTTCACGTATCCTGCCTTAAGCCGGTTCGGAGGAGCAGGTTGGTTCCTGCAGAGAGACCTCCACCTCCCCCTCGATTCGTTGATGGCCAACCTGTGTATACTGTACGCGTATCCTGTCCCGGCGGGTTGGTAGGGGTATACAGTACCTGGTGGACTGGCAGGGTTATGGGCCAGAGGAGCGCACGTAGGTTCCGGCCAGGGCCATCTTGGACCCTGAGCTTGTTCGGGAGTTTCGGAGACGTGTCTCAGAGGGTCCGTCTGGAGCTGCCCCCTAGAGGGGGGGTCCTGTCATGGTTTTTGCCTTATTTCACCTTTCTGTGAGGGACAGCTGTCTATTTTTGCTTTATTTCACCTCTCTGTGAGGGATAGCTGTCAATTCCTGTTCCCTGTGGTTAATTGCCTCATGGGTTGACAGGTGTGTGGGCTTGATTGCACCTGATGCAGTGCAGCTGTGCCTATGGCCATGTGGAGTCTATTTAAGTTTGGAGATCGCAGTGTCAACTGCTTTTTCATTTTCCTAGTGTTGGCTGTCCTTTTGGTCACGCTCATTATATTGAAGTGTAGTCTGATCTCTGATTCAGAATTGAGCTTTATGGTAGTCATTCTTATTTTAGGCTACTCACGTGATTCTACACATAAACTCCCTTAGAGGTTTATTGTTTTACTTTTTCCAATATAAACTCCTTTATTAGGAGGTGTCCTTGTGGCTTATTTACTTTTATACTATACCTCTTTATTGAGAGTAGTCCTGTTTTTTGGGACTTGATTTATTTTCTTAATTACTCACTTTGAGGTTTCCACCTGTAAAGGTTGTTTTCTGTTTAATTTTTCCCCTCTCCTAAAATATCTGCGTACGCAGTCTAGTGGTTGTCCATTTCATGGATAACTTTAAGAGTCACTGTTATCTGCTCATGACCCCCCCACACACACACACACAGCCCTCACAGACAGTCAGAAAAAAAGTTTTTACTTTTACTTTTTAGTACTTAAGTACATTTAAAAGTAGAATTTTTTTGACATCTAGAAAAAAACCACATCTCTGTAATGTTCGGGGTTCTGTTCTACCTTAGGATTGGAATCCTACTGTCTGTCTGGAGTAAATCAAATCAAATCAAATTTATTTATAAGGCCCAACAACACACGTTAATGTCCCCATGGGCCGTACAGGTCTTCTTTAAACAAGTCAAGAAGAAAACATAACAATAAGTCAAGAACAGAACAAGGACACCATAAGGTCCAACAAATTTAAAATAAATGCAAATAAATGAAAGAATGCAAGCACTCCCAGACATACCCCACGCAAAGGTAAGGAAAAACTCACTAAAACCTAACAATAGGTAAAAATGCTCCACAGGCAGTGTGGAGGAGAGAAACCTTAGAAGGGCCATTCAAGGGGGGATCTCCATCTTAGATGTCGGTGATAGTAGTGTTGCAGATGGACAGTTGTAAGCATGCACTCACTGTTGTTGGGTTTTGCACTAATTGTCACTTCTGGTTTGCTGTCTCGCACTGATTGACTGTCACATCTGGATGCTGTCACTGGCAGTCATTCTGGCTGTCACTAATTGATACATTGGTATGTCACGAATGTTCTCTTGTTCCCTGCTGGAGCTTCAGATATCCCTACGTGCAGACTTCCAGAACGAGTGCTGATCCTATTGACTATTGACTATTTAGACGCTTGGCGTCCTTCGTGTTCTGCTATCATGCTCAATGTGTTCTTGCAATATTGAAATTATTTTATTGGGAAAAACCACTTGAGATACAGTATCTCGTTTTCGAGAGGGTCCCACATTTTGTGCAATGTAACACATGACACACAACAACAACAAAAATTAAATAAATACAGGACATACAAAAACACAACAGAACAAGTACACATTGTAAGAGGATATGTCTCATTATAAGAGGATAGGAGGATATGTCTCAATCTCCATCATAAGAGGCCCACTCCCCGGCAGTCACATGACGCTGCCACCGCAGGGCAAACAAATATGCCTACCCTGCGATGACACCGCCAGGCAGCCGCCGCGAGAAAGGCCCAACAAAACATTCAAAGGGTGAGTAGAATACAGGACGTAATAGAAATTGAGCTCCAGGACTGGCAGGAGAAGAGGAGCAATCAACCCGCCCAACAAGCGCCCCAAATCAACCAATCGGCCCCCCCTGCCTAAAAATAGGAGTAGAGCCAACTAGCTAACCCGTAACACCCGCATAAAGGACGGCTGTGCCCCACGTCCCCTCACCAGCGCAGGAGCCCCACCAAGGAAGCATGTACACTTGCCAATAAAATTAGAACAAAGAGCATTTTTAAAGAGGTAAAATGAAGATATGGACCGAATGGACACCGGAAGATTGTTCCAGTCTGAAGGGGCTTTGAACATGAAAGATTTTTTGGCCATTGCTTTTGAAAATGGAGAAACTGTGAAAAAATACTGTACAGAGTGTCTTAGATGATAAGTGCAAGAGAAAGGGACCATCAACTGTTTCAGGTAAGCAGGATAGTCAGAATGGATACATTTGAAAATCAATTGCAGCCAATGTCTCTGTCTTCTTAAAGTAGGAGAAGGCCAGTCTAAGGTTTGATACAAAGTACAATGGTGGGTTGTGAACGGACAGTCAAGAACAAATCTGCATAGTCTATTGTAAGCTACATTTAGAGGTGATAAATGGGTTTTGGAAGCAGCTTGATAGACAACATCCGCATAGTCCATTAATGGCAAAATAAGTTGTTGTGCAAGTCTCTTTCTAACAGTGAAGCAAAAACAATGTCTAGCTCTATAAAGGGCTCCAATGCTGCGATTCATTTTAATAACAGTAGAGGTAATATGGAAATTGAATGAGAGTTCGGGGTCAAGCCATACTCCCAAATACTTGATGCGTTCAGCTTTATGCAGAGGTGTATTATCGGCACATAAGATAACGCATGCCTTATATTCGGTTGCCTTCAGTCTTTTCAGAGTACCAAAAATTATAAAGTGCGATTTGGTTTTGTTTAGTATTAGTTTATTTTCAGCAAGCCATTTCTGTAGTGTCTTAAAGTCATATTGTAAGGCTGATTGAATCTGTGCTACATTATTTTTGGATGTATACAACACTGTAACATCTGCATAAAGATGAACGCTGCAATCAGAACAGACAGAAGGTATATTATTTATAAATATTGAAAAAAGAAGTGGACCAAGGGTTGAACCTTGCGGCACACCACGTTCTTGGACCATTGTATCCGATTTGAACCCTTGGATGACAACACATGTTTTCTATTATGAAGGTATGTATTGAACCAGAGTAATGCATTGCGTGATAGGCCAACAGAGTGAAGTTTATCTAGAAGTAGGTGGTGGTCAACTAAGTCGAAGGCTTTGCTCAGATCGATAAAAATTGCACCAGTTAATTTACCATCGTTAGTTGCAGAAAAGATGTCGTTTGTAAGCTTTAATAGAGCTAAAACCAGATTGATGAGGTGATAAAATATTGTACTTGTCAAGAAATTTAGAGAGCTGATTATATATCAATTTCTCAAACACTTTGGCAATAGAACAAATAATTGCGATTGGTCTATAATTATTCATTTCAAGTGCATCTCCACCTTTAAGCAACGGGGTAATACGAGAGCACTTCCATATGTCAGGCATTTCGAATGTGGACAGTGACATATTAAACAGATCACATAATGGGTACATTAGAATATGGGATGCAAGTTTGAGGAACTTAGGTTCTAAACCATCTAATCCAGGACCACCACTTACTTTTAGGCTATTGATGGCATCAAAGACTTCTAAAAGGTAACAATTTTATAAAAGAGAAGCTATGATCAGGAGGCCTATTACTGAAGAGATCAGACACGGGATCGAGTGATGATGCAGCAGTGACAGATGAAAAATGCTGGATGAATGAAGCAATCAGCTGTGGATCTCGTATAATAGTGTTCACTTTTATCTGGTCAATAATATTATTTTTGGATACACCAGTTAAAGTTTTAATCTTATTCCAGAATTGTTTGGGATTTTTGAAATCACGAGCTAAGGAGTCCTTAAAATAATTGGATTTGGCATTTCTGACCATAGTCTTGCTAACATTTCTCAGCCGTTTATATTCCTCCCAGACAACTGGGTCCTTGTCTTTTCGGAATCTGGCCCAGACTCGATCCCTATGCCTGAAGCTGCTTATAAGATCTGGTGTTATCCATGGAAGATGACTTCCCTTAACTTTAACAGATTTTAGTGGAGCATGCCTATCCAACACTTCAGAAAATTCGGAGTAAAAGAAATCCCAAGAGTCTTGAACATTTGGTATTAATTGATACCTATCCCAGTTGATTGAGATTAGGTCATTGATAAATTGATCCACATCCATTTTCTTATGTTGCCTGATTTGAATCACTTTGGGTGGTGCTTTAGGTAGTCTAATTTTCCAAATACAGTACACAATAGAATGATCACTAAGGCAATAGGGCGGGCCATATATTTTTTTTTTTGGAAAATTAATCGAGTGGGGTGTCTAAAATACGTGTTTTTTTGTGGGGAATTCAAATATGAGATTATTTTTCTAATCGGATAACTCCTACCTACATTGTTTTGGATTTCAAATTGGCCAATTTGACCATTTTTCACCCCTTGGCCATACATGGATGCCAACATGAATCTGAAGGAAATCCTAACATGCAAGGTGTCTAAATGATGTGTTTCTTAATGGGGAATTCAAATATGAGTTCATTTTTGGGATAGGATAACTCTATCCTACATCATTTTGGATTTCAAAATGGCCGATTTTACCATTTTTCACCCCTTGGCCATACATGGATGCCAACATGAATCTGAAGGAAATCCTAACATGCAAGGTGTCTAAATGATGTGTTTCTTAATGGGGAATTCAAATATGAGGTTATTTTTGGGATAGGATAAATATAACCTGCATAATTTTGGATTTCAAAATGGCTGAATTTACCATTTGAACCCATTGGTATTGTATTACAAAATTGCAAAGATAAAAAATATATGGGAAATCATTTATAATGACAAAGCCATCAAATTTATTAACAAGTGAACTGTATATAACTGGATACAACTCCAAAGATCAATAATAATACTAACAATAATAAATTGTATTTGTAATGCACACAAACACCTAAGTGCTAAATCTCGATCTCCTGACTTCTTGAACTTTGCCAGGTTCCAATATCTTGATTGGACTCATTCTTGGATGGCAAGATCTCCTACTGTACTGCTTTAGCCACCAACCTACAAACACAAACTTAAAGTCAACGTCAGCCATAAATAGGTGAGCTCTTTCCAGAACTACTCAGCAGAAACCTCTGTAACCATTTTAACAAACGTCTCAATGTATTGAGAAAATCCATGGGGCTCCATCAATCCTCTATCTTCTTAAATTTGATCAGGTTGCACAAGTCCTGCTTGGATTAATTCTTGGATATCAGCCTCCTGCTGGTCTCCTGAGCCCTGATCCCTCCATCCCTTTTTTCTTGTGAAAAGTACTTAGCAGAGGCCTCAGTCACCACTTTAACAACCCTCTCGATGCTTTGTGTGTTGCAAGGCCAGTCGAGAACCTCCATGGGGGTGTTGATTAAGTTATTCACCTCGGAGGTGCTTAGGGAGCAGGTGAGAGGTGGCTCTGACAAATCTTCTGACCAGCTGATTAAGCCACCAATGCTGGAAGCGTCACTATTGATGTTAGGTGTTCTTCTGATCCTGACACAGGAGTCTCCCAGCTGAGTGTCTGGATCCCCCTCTCCCCTGATGGCCAGGATTCTCTCCACCCCCTCAATTCTCTCTTTTTGATCCTCAGAGCACAGCAGTGTTTGGAGGATGGCTTCACTGTGGGCATACCAAGCAGATCTTCTCACAGTTGGCATCACAACATCCAGCACCTCCTTCCTCTGAGACTTGAGGCAGTCCAGCTGAAACAGGATGTGCCTAGGCCCTTCGATCCAGGAGTGCTTGACCTTCATGTTGAACCAACATGGATAATACACTCTAATGATGAATTCCACAATGCATTGTAGATTATTCAGGTTCTTTCTTTAAGTTGATGCTTTGACACCCAGAGCCTGAGGAGTCTGTTTGCTGTGGTGAGCCAGCGGCTGTGGTTTACCGGTCCAATCTCCAGCAGAGCCAGCCTTGCAGAAAGCACTCCATCCCTGATTGCACAGACCAGCTTATAGCCATAGTGTTGATCAGTTGAGAGATCTTGAATGATCTTCTCAGGCAGCTTGATCAGCGGAGGGCCAAGAAAGATCCTGGTGAAGTTAGGATTGATCTCCAAGTCTGTAACAGAATCAAGGAGCTGTCCTATTGGCCCAGACAATTTGTTGTCTGACAGAGTAGCCCCATCAACTTCAATAATGAGACGGCGCAGTGGAAGTTCACCAGTGTGCAGGTTGCACACCAACCAGACCAGCTTTCTCCCCAGGTGCAGCTCCAGCTTCCGCATTACACCTGCCTTCACTCCAGTGTTGACATTGGTCGAGTCTCCTCCAATGGCCCACAAGGTCTTATCAGAACCTTTCTCTTTCAGCCAGGCAAACAGGACCTTAGCAATCTTCTCTGCATGGGACTCCTCTTTAGTTGCTTTCTCTGGTGTAAAGTGGAACAGATAGTTGCTGCCAGGCTCACTAGCAACACTATAGTGTTCTTCCTTGATCTTTGCAGGAAAAGATTGGTCACTGCCCTCAGCTTCCATCATCACATTGGTCATGTCAATCCGCCCATCAAAGAGGATACAGGAGATCCCCCCCTCCTCCCTGCACTTCTCCTCAAACTCTTCCCCCAGCTCTTGCATCAACTTTTCTTGTGCTCTATTAACCTTGTTCTTATCAATCACTTTACTTGTGTCATCTTCTAAGATGAGTCCTGCATCAATCAGAGCTGCAGTTGCTATAGCTGCAGTTGGCCTTAGACCTATGCCATACCTTACACTAGCAAGGGCGATGTTTGGAATCTCATCGTAATTTTACCGTAGCTTTGCTGAAGCTGCAGGGTCAGTTTCAGGAATGAGCTCAACTTCAGGGACTGTAAGGAAGCTCTCAACATCCTTCCTGGCAACCTTGTCTGCTGCTGCAAAGCTTTCTTCTTTGCCCCTTCTCCTTTTCTCTGCCTTCTTTTCCATCCCCTGCCTTTCCAATGTTTTAAGAAGATAGAGGATTGATGGAGCCCCATGGATTTTCTCAATACATTGAGACGTTTGTTAAAATGGTTACAGAGGTTTCTGCTGAGTAGTTCTGGAAAGAGCTCACCTATTTATGGCTGACGTTGACTTTAAGTTTGTGTTTGTAGGTTGGTGGCTAAAGCAGTACAGTAGGAGATCTTGCCATCCAAGAATGAGTCCAATCAAGATATTGGAACCTGGCAAAGTTCAAGAAGTCAGGAGATCGAGATTTAGCACTTAGGTGTTTGTGTGCATTACAAATACAATTTATTATTGTTAGTATTATTATTATTATTGATCTTTGGAGTTGTATCCAGTTATATACAGTTCACTTGTTAATAAATTTGATGGCTTTGTCATTATAAATGATTTCCCATATATTTTTTATCTTTGCAATTTTGTAATACATTTACATTTTTCAAATGGTAAAATCAGCCATTTTGAAATCCAAAATGATGCAGGTTATATTTATCCTATCCCAAAAATGACCTCATATTTGAATTCCCCATTAAGAAACACATCATTTAGACACCTTGCATGTTAGGATTTCCTTCAGATTCATGTTGGCATCCATGTATGGCCAAGGGGTGAAAAATGGTAAAATCTGCCATTTTGAAATCCAAAATGATGTAGGTTAGAGTTATCCTATCCCAAAAATGAACTCATATTTGAATTCCCCATTAAGAAACACATCATTTAGACACCTTGCATGTTAGGATTTCCTTCAGATTCATGTTGGCATCCATGTATGGCCAAGGGGTGAAAAATGGTCAAATCGGCCATTTTGAAATCCAAAACAATGTAGGTAGGAGTTATCCGATTAGAAAAATAATCCCATATTTGAATTCCCCACAAAAAAACACATATTTTAGACACCCCACTCGATTGATTTTCCAAAAAAAAGTATGGCCCGCCCTACTAAGGCAATCTGACAAAACCCCTGCTTTTAAAAATCTGTTGGGATGAGAGACTAGGATCCAGTCAAGAAAAGATTCACTGGTAGCTGTGACTCGGGTAGGCATATCAATTAACTGGGTTAGGTTTAAATTAAGAAATATATTTTTAACTTTGGTTAGTGATGTAGCTAGCCAGTTCTTATTAAAATCACCAAGAACTATAAGTTCATTATTACATGAAATAGAATTTAAAGTAGCTTTAATAGAATTAAATGATTCTGCAGGTGCTGAAGGTGGTCTATAAATATTTCCAATAGTTAAGTATTTATTCATATGCAGGGTGACTTTGACAAAAATGCATTCAAAGTCTAGAGGCCCAACTTCAGGGATGATTAATTCAGAGACCAAGCTAGATAATACATAAGTAGCAACTCCACCACCTTTCTTAAGGGATCTGTCCTCTCTATACAACACATCATTTTCTAGTTTAATTTGTTCATTTGTTATTTTATCGTTAAGCCAGGTATCTGATAATGTAATTATGCTTGGCCTGTGTTGAAAAACCCATGCCTTAAGTAGATCCATTTTGGGTAACAGACTTCTGATATTCTGATGAACTATTTTTAGACCTTTAACACCATCCATCAGAGCACATCAAGTTTATAAAGAGTGTAAGACCACCCCAGTGTGTAAAAGCAACCAACCATTGTAGAAAGAGATGAGAGACAGAATTACACTTGTTATAAGTATGTGTAAATACAGGACAAACAGACAAAATACACAGTTATAAGACACAAAAGCACACAGATACAGGAAAAACAGACAGAACACGTAACTGGCACACACAGAAAACATAAAAACAAAAAACGGAACACAAAACTGGCCCATTGCTCCTTGACCCCTTAGGCCCAAGGATTCAGGTGAGTAGGCAAGAACCTCCACCCCACTGAGCTTTGCCTGTTTCATATCAAAACAACCAACACAGAACCACCCAGCCCATTTAACCTTAACCACATAGGTCCAAGGATTTTGGGTGAGTAGCCTAACAATAACTCCCTAGCCAAAAGATGAGAATATAGATGGGGGGGGGGGGGGGGGGGGGGGAGAGAGAAAGAGAGAGAGAGAGAGATCGGATGGACAATGATATCAGTGCATACAGAAATACATAGGTATATGTACAAATAGGTACACGCACATACATATGCACATGCACATACGCACACAGAAACATTCAACATGCATATATACACATACACACGCAACATGTACACAACATGCATACCTTCATACAAACATGCACACCTACATATGTGCATACATATCTTCTACGTGCATACAAATAATTCAAAAGACATGAATTCTAAATGAAAGAAAAGGAAAATAACATAATAATATAAATTATTAACAGTAAACCAACCAATCAATTCATTAACTAGTATAACCAATATTAATAGTAATCGAAATAATAATATATGCGAAGAAATAATATATGAGAAGGAACATTAAAAGAAAGTGGAAAAATAGGCAAAATAATGTCTTGAGAAACTTAACTACAGTTGTCTGCAGGATCATCATCACAGAATGCAGTCCAGGTAGTCTTGGTAAGGACAGCGTGCTGCTGACGTCATCACCATGCGTCCATGTTTACATCGGCTGTGAAGCATGCTTCAAGTGTTTACAGTCGCTGGGGCAGTAACCCTGGTTACTCGGGCAGCATGCTGGATAGTCCGAAGATCATCCTGAGCATCGCAAACGATATTATCTTCACCACCACTCAGCCAGTATGTTGTGCGAGGATTCCTATAAAGGATGCCATCGATATATAGTTTGTCAACATAGAGCCGAGCATTCTTCCCGTTTTTCCTCGCCTCTGACAAGAACGGGTACAGCAGCCTCCGTCTGTTCATGATCTCGGCTGGGAATTGATCACTAATGGAGTATGTGGAACCTTTCAGCTCTTTCCCCTTGGACATGACAGAGTATTTCATTTTGGAGTCGGTAACTTTGGCCACAATCGGACGGGGCCGCTGCTGGTCGACTCTGGCCCTCCCCAGGCGATGCACCCTGGAGAAGCGGATTGCTTCGGTTTCCTCCGTCCCCATTTTCAAGTTGTTAGTCAGAAATTACTTTAACAGTACTTCGGATTTCAGGTGAGTTTCATTTGGTATTTCCGCAAGTCCATGAATTATAATATTATCCCTCATGCTTCTGCATTGAAGATCCAGAATGTCATTAGCCATGCTGGCTCGATCCTTTTGTAGTTCGCCTGTCAAACATTTCAGTTTGTTGACTTCAATCCGAAGTAAGGCATTGTCCTCCTTTAGCACTTCGATGAGGGAGTTATTCCACTCCACAGAAGATTTGAGATCTTTCACGTCATTTGTCAGTTGATCAAGTAAATTAAGCTTCTGGAGTTGCTGTTTTATCACTGTTAGAGACTCAATAAAGAGGAAACACATTGTTTTGAAGAGCAAACCACTTCTCCGTCTCTTTCAATCCTCGACCATTGGAACTCTCACCTACCTGCAATCATAACAGAAGCTCCAGCCAAAGATGAGTTCCACCAAGGAAATTCGGCAGGAGATGGTGGCTCAGCTGGACCAGCTGAGGGTTCTCCTCGAACGTCAGATGGTTGTAGGCATCGAGCTGAGTCGGTTGGGAGACCTGTCCGTCGTATCGCAAGAGATTGCTGCTTCAGCGTTAGCTGCGGCTAACGACGCCCGCTCTACAGCCGCCAGGGCGGCATCCTCGATGGGATCGGTGTCGGGAGCCTCGCCGGTCGGCGGGGAAATGTATCCTGTGGGTCATGAGGAATCCCGGGAGCCACGACTGCCGCCGCCGGATCGATATGGAGGAGCTTCAGAGGGGTGTCGTGAGTTCGTCACTCAGTGTTCTCTCGTGTTTCAACTGCAGCCTCGTACTTTTCCCACCGATGTGTCTCGGGTAGCGTATATCATCACCCTCCTCACAGGCCATGCTCTCAGTTGGGCTACAGCAGAGTGGGAGAGTGGGTCAGTAATCTGCCGCAGTGTGGATGCCTTTACCCTGGAGTTGCGCCACGTATCTGATACCTCCAGGGTGATTTCCATTTATGAAGCCGGCGGTCGACTTACGTCCTGCCGGCAGGGCATTCGCTCTGTGGCAGATTACGCCATTGACTTCCTCATTGTAGCTCGAGAGGCGGCCTAGCCAGAGATTCCCTGCTGTGTCCTCTTTCTGCAGGGGCTCTCTGTGCGGATGCAGGACGAGTTATCCACACAGGAGCTACCCGAGAGCCTGGACCATCTGATCAACCTGGCCATAAGGATGGACAATCGGCACCGGGAGAGGGAGGCTTCGTCACAGGTACTTTTCCGCCCTTCTTCTGGTGTCGAACTACGAGCATACCATCACACGAGAGAGAACCTGGGTGACGAGCCGATGCAACTGGGCGCTCTGAGCCTCTCTGACGCGGAGAGGCAGAGGCATGTCAGTGAGAAGCGCTGCTTTCGCTGCGGCCGCACGGGGCATCGCTTCACTAACTGTCGGGGGTTCTCGGGAAACGGAGGGGCCCGCTAGACCTGGGGAAGGTGTTAGCAGGTGGGCATTTCTCTCCGGTCATGGATGACACATGCACTTTGACCATCTGATCAACCTGGCCATAAGGATGGATAATCGGCACCGGGAGAGGTAGGCTTCGTCACAGGTACTCTTCCGCCCTTCTTCTGGTGTCGAACCACGAGCATACCATCACACGAGAGAGAACCTGGGTGACGAGCCGATGCAACTGGGCGCTCTGAGCCTCTCTGACGTGGAGAGGCAGATGCGTGTCAGCGAGAAGCGCTGCTTTCGCTGCGGCCACACGGGGCATCGCTTCACTAACTGCCGGGGGTTCTTGGGAAACGGAGGGGCCCACTAGACCTGGGGAAGGTGTTAGCAGGTGGGCATTTCTCTCCGGTCATGGATGACACACACTTTTTTTGATGTCACTGTTGGGTGGGGGGATTCTCTTAAGACGACCAGGGATTTGGTGGATTCAGGGGCAGCGGGCAACTTAATTCATGTGGGTTTGGCATTGGAGTGGAGGGTTCCATTGGAGACCCTGGAGGTACCAATTCCAGTTCGGTCTTTGGACGGTCAACCACTTGGTAGTGGGATTATTACCCAGTGCACCGGGCAGCTGCGTGTTCAAGTGGCGGGTAGCGGGTGGGAGTGTTTACAATTTTATGTAGTCATGTCTCCTCACTCTGTAATTGTGTTAGGTCACCCTTGGCTTGTTGTGCATAACCCTCGTATTAATTGGGCTACGGGTGAACTCTCCATGGGAAGCAGCGTCAAGGCTGACGCTGGCGTCTTTTGTCTCTCCAGGATGACGGCGAACGTTAAAGACTATTATCTCCCAACCCCGATTTAGCAGGAGTACCTGCGGTCTATTTTGACCTGGCGGACGTTTTTAGTAAAACGCGTGCTAACGCACTACCGCCTCATAGACCTTACGACTGCCCCATTAATCTTCTACCTGGTACTTCTCCGCCCGTGGGCAGATGTTTTCTCTCTCTCACCCTGAGACAGTGTCCATGAACACTTATATTGGAGAGGCACTGTCCGCGGGGCATTTTCGACCGTCCACATCCCCTGCATGCGCTGGCTTCGTTTTTGTTGCTAAGAAGGATGGGAGTCAGCGGCCGTGCATAGATTATAGGGGATTGAATTTGATTTACGTAATGCATACAATTTGGTCAGGATTAGGGAGGGGGACAAGTGGAAGACTGCATTTAACACGCCTAACGGGCATTATGAGTATTGGTTTAGCTAATGCTCTGGCAGTTTTCCAAGCCCTGGTCAACGACGTGCTGCAGGATTAAATTGGGCTGTCAGTAGGGTTGTCCTGATCGCGTTTTTTTGCTCCCGATCCAATCCCGATCATGTGATTTTGAGTATCTGTCGATACCGATCTTTCCCGATCCGATCTTTCACATTAGTAACCAATTTGACACATTTTTGTCAGAAACTGGCGAAGCGAGACAACCCCGCCGTTCACATCCCCAGCAGTAGCAACAACAACAAAAACAACAACCATTCTTAAATCATGACCACGTCAACTAGATTAGGATCATTTTAAATCGTAGTTCAGTTTCACAACAAGAGACAAAAAAAACAAGAGAGAAAAAACGGGAGTGTGAAATAACTTTACAGGTAAAGGACATAAAATGATATTGTGGTAAAGAAAGATTGCTAGCTAACGTTAGCTGGTTTATTGATAGCTAGCTAATGTTACCTAGCCTAGCTGCCTCACACCAGTTAGCTTGTTAGCGAACGACACAAGCTTAGTTAGCTTGTAAAGAGTCATGAAAGATTCACTGCGAGGGCTCTTTTAGCTAATGCTAGCTAGGCACGTTGGATACCAAGCAAGCTAACATTGACTTTAACACCAGCGCTAGTTAATGGTTAGGTAACGCTAACGCTAGCTGCAAGGTAGCTCATATATTAACACTATCAATAGCCCCAGTCGAGCGCGGCGGCTCGCATTATTCACCAATACGAGAAATATTCAAAGTTTCAATCGTTGTATACTGTGCAATGACAATTAAAAAAGTCTATTCTACATTTAGTATACATTCACAGAGTTCGACTTACGTAATGATTTGCTCCATTTTGGTCTGAAACGCAGACGAATAATCCTCACGAAGCGAATGTTATCCAGGTGAACGTTCTTCATTCAAGCGAGGCATTCAAAAGTCAAAGCTGTTTGGCAGAGCACCAGCCGTCCCCCATTCCTTTGCTCGTTCGAGTCACATAACGTTGAACGCACGTGGACGCATGGCGGGCAATAACGCTGTACATAGTGACCATAGTGTTGGAGGTTGCCCTTGATTTGCCACTGATCAGTTGTGGAATTATTATAATACTGCCCTTTGTTTCCACTGTTGTGTGGATTGATCTTGTGTTGGCCTTATTGTCACTATTGTGTGTTCTCACGTTCACACTACTTACCTGGTAGGCATTGTGTCTGTGTTGGTGTTGCTACCAGGTAAGTGTATATATATATATATATATATATATATATATATATATATATATATATATATATATTGTGGCCTCTGTGCCACTTGCCACCCGTGTGGAATTAGTTAATATTAGGGATGTCCGATATTATCGACCTACCGATATTATCGGCCGATATTGGCATTAAAATGTGATATCTGTATCGGATTTCAATTTTTTTTGTTTCGTTTTTTTTTACATTTTTATAACCTTTATTTAACCAGGCAAGCAAGTAAGAAAAAATTCAGATTTGATTTATTGTCAAAAGTATACATAATGTTGTGTTAATTCCACAACAAGAGATATGTAATGTTAATTACCTGAAATTATTCCGTTTTTGGGGGGGGGGGGGGGGATTGATTGATTGATTGATTGATTGATTGAAAACTTTATTAACAGATTGCAGAATGGGTACAATACAGTACAGCTCAATACACACAATTGTTAAGGGGATGCAGACCAGAGAAAGACTTTCGTCTTGTTTACATCAGGGTCCCCCATTTTCAATTCATCAGGACATATATGACATACATGACATACAGATAGTCAGTACTGCTACATCTATACATTTATGACATACCAGATTTGCAAATACAGTACCGTTTGTGATACAGAAGGAGTCAGGAAAAGGGAGTATATACATTTGACGTAGAAACTGTACATTGGAGGAGGTTGGGTGGGGGGGGGTTGGGTACACTGGGATATTGACAACATACTGGGTAATCTACATTGGAGGTGGTTGGGGGGGGGGTACACTGTATATACAAGCAAAACTGTACATTGAGGGGGGGGGGGGACACTGTACAAACAAACAAAATTGTACATTGGACTATTGACAAAACCATACTAGGTAAATGACTGTACATTGGAGGGGGTTGGGTTAGGATATTTACAGGGGCCAGTGTTGAATTGCAGTCTCCCGTAGGGACCCTGCATATATCGGTATCGGTTGATATCTGTATCGGAAATTAAGAGTTGGACAATATCGGTATATCGGTAAAAAATAACCCAACCTCCAAGTTGATTTGACGCCATATTGGGTTATACCAATGACCCATTTTAAGGGTCAAAATTGTTGATTTGACTGAATCTTGGGTTACATCAAAAGGGTCAAATAGACCCTATTCACAGCAGCCATCTTGACACAGCAGGGTAAACCCACAGCCGTGAGCCAGATTGACAACGATTGACCAACATATGGACACAGCAACATGATTAATTACACATGTGTCAGTCTGGTTCACAGGATGTAGGTTTACCCTGCTGTGTCAAGATGGCTGTTGTGAAAAGGGCCTATTAACACAACTGCTAGTTAGTACAATAAATTAGGTTGGCACAGATGCTTGATTGAAAGGTATAACAGTCTAAATTAAATCTAACCCTAACTAACCGTACTGTCATGCACTTGTCCTAATAAACTAACCTACACTGTAGCACTCAACACTTTGATGAACATTGTTGCTCAGCTGATAGAGTTGTGCCCTTCCTGATGGCTTGTCGTACAGAACTTGTAAGTCGCTTTGGATAAAAGCGTCAGCTAAATGACTAAATGTAAATGTAAATGTGTTCTTTTCATTGATTTCAGCACATTTAGACTGTTATACCTTTCAATCAAGCATCTGTGCCAACCTAATTTAGTGTACTAACTAGCAGTTGTGTTAATAGGCCCTTTTCACAGCAGCCATCTTGACACAGCAGGGTAGTAAACCTACATCCTGTGAACCAGACTGACACAAGTGTAATTAATCATGTTGCTGGGTCCATCTGTTGGTCAATCGTTGTCAATCTGGCTAGAACAGATTCACACCCAGGCGTAGAATACATTTCACTTCAAACATGTATTACGCTTGTCGTTGCATACATGTCACGGCGTGTGGACATCAAAAAGTGCTTGTGCTTATAGCTAGTGCCCATGAAACACATCATGTCAGAGTCTAAGTGAGAAATGCATTCAGGGTAACTGGATGATTTAACTAGAGGTTTTTTTCAATCCATTAGATAATTACTTGCGATAAACTGATTTCCTGTTTTCAAACAACTTTTATCAATCTTCTTCTCCAAAAACAAATTGACTAACAATTGAGAAGAATTGCATTATATAAATGTTCCCCCTAGGTAACTTTTGCCTTTAAACCCCAATGAGGTCGTAAACGATACTAAACGTCACTACTGTACCCACAGTCAGGGGCGTAGCTGTAGATTCCGGGCCGCATGAATGAATGTATTAGTGGGCCCCCAGTTCGAATTTTTTTTGACCATTTATTTATTGATGAAATCGCATAATATGGTTTTTACCTATACATTCGGATCAGCAGTTCAGCACCTGCACTGTTGGTGGGTGAGCCTAGTAAAGGATGTCGCATTGCGTTCATCTTCAATGAATGGACCAATGCAATAGTCTACCAAAGAACCTTGAGTGGCACTAGGCTGGGAACAACCCTGGGTCAAGTGATAGTAAACTGGACTGGACGAACAACATCGAGGCCCTACAGGAAGGGACAGAGCAAACTGTTCTTCCTGAGAAGGCTCAGGTCTTTTAATGTCTGCAGCAAACTGCTGCAGATGTTCTACCAGTCTGTGGTTGCTGGTGCCCTCTTCTTCGCTGTGGTATGCTGGGGGAGCAACACCAGCGTTGTTGACACTGTTATTGTCTTGTCTTTTAAAATGTTTTTGTCCTACGATTGTGTCAAAATAAAGTATTCAATCAATCAATCAACCAACACACACAAAATAAACAAATTGGTCAAAAAAGCAAGCTCTGTGGTGGGAGCGGACCTGGACAGTCTGAATCACTTTTTTTCTCTCTTTTTTTTCTACCTTAAACAGATCTGTGTGGGCTGTACATGGGGGGGGGGGGGGGGTTGGGTAGGGGGGAGGGGGGGCACTGTACACTGTATATTGGAATACTGACAAAGCCATACTTGGTCATTTACTGTACAACTGGGTTAGGACATTTGTAGGGGCCAGTTTCGAATTGCAGTCTCCCGTAGGTGTTCTTTGAGAGTGTTTTTGAAAGTGGGTAGTAATCACCCCCCCCCCCCCTCTCTCTCTCACACACACTCTCCCAGCTCTCTTTCTCTCTTGCCCCTTCCTCATCTCTCTCACCCCCCCTCTCTCTATATATCTCACACACACACACACACACACACACACACACACACACACACACACACACACACACACACACACACACACACACACACACTTCAGAAACAAACACAGTATCAATGAGAGCACCAATCATACACCTGAGTGATGTCTAGTAAAACAAAATAATAATAATTGGGCCCCCCCCCCCCAGTGCTGGGCCCTTGGAATCATCCTAAGATACCCCCCCCCCCCCCCCAGCTAAGCCCCTGCCCACAGTATCGCCGATACTAAACGTCACTACTGTACCCACAGTATCGGTATGGTTTTGTACTGCTTTACTGCCCTGTTAAAACACTCCCCCAGATATTGATTGATCAAAACACATAAGGCTGTCAAAGTTAACACGGTATTAACGCGTTATCGCCCGATTCTATTAACGCCACTATTTTTTTAACTCACGATTAACTTTTAAGAAAAAACATTTATTTTAATTTTTATATTTTTTTTTTACTAGACTTCACTCAGATGTATTATTGATGCTCTCATTGATGTTTGTTTCTGAAGTGTGTGTGTGTGTGTGTGTGTGTGTGTGTGTGTGTGTGTGTGTGTGTGTGTGTGTGTGTGTGTGTGTGTGTGTGTGTGTGTGTGTGTGTGTGTGTGTGTGTGTGTGTGTGTGTGTGTGTGTGTGTGTGTGTGTGTGTGTGTGTGTGTGTGTGTGTGTGTGTGTGTGTGTGTGTGTGTGTGTGTGTGTGTGTGTGTGTGTGTGTGTGTGTGTGTGAGAGAGATATAGAGAGAGAGAGGGGGGTGAGAGAGAAGGGAAGGGGCAAGAGAGAAAGAGATCTGGGAGAGTGTGTGTGTGAGAGAGAGAGGGTGTGTGTGTGATTACTCAGCCCTTGTGTGGGTGAATGTAACAAGTTCCTAGCGTTTTATTTCCCCTATTATTTCATGCACACTTTATTCATTGTTTTAATGCATTTTCTTTCTTTTAAGTTATTTTGTGCATCACTCTGTTTTGAATTTGATGCAAATTTGCAATGCATGAGGGTCATCCTTTTGTGTTAAATGGCTGCATAAAGCAAGCATTTGTTGACTCGAATATCACTGTGGTGTCCTTCATAACAACACTTTCTGATAGTATTGTCCCCACAAAGAAGGCGAGGGTGTTCCCGAACCAGAAACCATGGGTCGACAGTACTATCAGAGCAGCTCTGAACTCTCGAACCACTGCCTACAACCTTGGCAGAGAGTCAGGAAACATGGAAGAGTACAAGACAACAGTCTACACTTTGCGCAAGGCTGTTAAACTTGCGAAAAATATGTATGCTGACAAGATGGAGGCACAAATGGCACAGAATGACACAAGAGGCTTATGGCAGGGACTGAGGACGATAACTGACTACAAAGTCAGCGCCCCCTCAATGGGGAGCGACGACGCCTCCCTCGCGGACCAGCTCAACACCTTCTACGCACGGTTTGGTGCAAACAGCGGCGCCGCTAGCTCAACGGCTAGTGACGTCACTGGCGCGCCGGCTGTTGTGGAGGGGGGGGGGGCATCCGCGGGGGGACGGGGACGCTCTCTCATTGACGGTACAGTGTGAGAAGTGCATTTATGCAGGTGAACACCAGAAAGGCTGCTGGCCCAGACGGAATAACAGGACACATACTTAAGTCCTGTGCTAACCAGCTAGCCCCTGTGTTCACCACCATATTTAATCGATCCCTGAAGGAGTCAGTGGTCCCTGCCTGCTTCAAGATGTCCACCATTATCCTGGTCCCAAAGAAACCCTCCCCAGCAGGTCTAAATGACTACAGACCGGTGGCACTCACCTCTGTGGCCATGAAATGTTTCGAGAGGCTGGTCAAGGATCACATTTGTGCCTCCCTCCCCAGTGATATGGACCCTATGCAATTTGCATACAGGCCAAACAGGTCCTCTGACGATGCGGTCTCCCAAGTACTGCACAGCACCCTCTCTCATCTGGACCGTCAGAAGGGGGGCTATGTGAGACTGTTGTTCATTGACTACAGCTCAGCGTTCAACACCATAGTCCCCACCAGACTGGTGGACAAGCTGATCGAGCTGGGTCTGAGCTCCGCTGTTGTACTCACTATACACACATGACACTGTGGCCAAGTTCAGCTCCAACTCCATAGTGAAGTTCGCGGACGATACACTGGTGGTGGGGCTGATCTCGGACAATGACGAGAAGGCCTACCGGGAGGAGGTTGAGGTACTGGAACGCTGGTGCCAGGACAACAGCCTGCTCCTGAACATTGGTAAAACCAAGGAGCTGATTGTGGATTATAGGAGAGGACAGCAGGCACACACACCACTGGGGATAAACGGGGCTAGCGTGGACAGGGTGAGCACCTGGGGGTCCACATCGCAGAGGACCTGACATGGACAACACACATAGACTCAGTTGTAAAAAAGGCGAAGCAACGCCTCTACCACCTGAGACAGTTAAGGAAGTTCAGAGTATCTGGGAAGATACTCCAGTCCTTCTACTCCGGAGCTGTAGAGAGCATCTTGACTGGAAACATCACTGCCTGGTATGGAAACAGTACGGCACAGGACATGAAGGCCCTACAGAGAGTGGTGCGCTCAGCCGAGCGTACCACGGGTATTGCACTACCACCCCTGCAGGTTCTATACAAGAGGTGCAAATCCAGAGCCTGCAGAATAATGAAAGACCCACACCACCCCAACAACAGCCTGTTCGTGCTGCTGAGGTCAGGCAGACGCCTGTGAGCACCAGCTACTAGGACAGAGAGACTTCGGCTCAGCTTCTTCCCCCAGGCCATCAGAGCCTTGAACACTGAACCCTCCACACACAAGCACACATGAGCACACACACGACACACACACTGTACATGCTCACACACTAGCAGCCACTTTAACATGAGCAAGCACACACTCATGCTGCACACGCCCACACTTATGGCCACTAAGGAAAGGTCACTTTAAAAATAGTAGAGTATAACCGGAGATTGGATAATTTAGCATGTACAGAAAGACACTACCAAAGGACCTAGCATGTCCTCCATGCTCTGTAAATAACGTATGTACATATACTGCAGTGGAGGTTTCTCTATGACAACACGTGAAACACAAATTCACTCATAATTCATAATTATTATTAATTTACATATACCTATATATAAAAAAAAAAAAAAAAAAAAAAAACTATATATATATATATATTTTTTTTAAATTATTATTATTTTTTTTTTATTATAAATGTTTTCCTCTGTAAAAAAAAATGCCAGTGAATTTTTTTTTCTTCAAAAATGGCCAAAATTGACAGCTCTGAGCAGGCCTGCACTGCAGTATTGCCTGCAGTAATTATTCGTGAAGAAAACTTCACAGGTGTGACCCATTGTTAAATAAATAATAAATAACAGCGAATCAAAATAGGCTATTAACTTCATCTAAGAACGGTCTGTGCAGTTAAACTCTTGCCATTGAATGGAGGGTTGATTGATTGACAGCCCTTGACATCCAATACACGGAGGTTGAATATGATTGGCAGCCTTGCAAATCCAATCAGAGATTTCTGCATTGCAAAGTCAAAATGGGTCCAGCTGCATGTGAGGAGGATAGGTTTAGCTCGGGCCAATCTCAAGTTTCTCAAGTTTCTTTATTAGTTGTCATACAGAAGTACAGAATACTTTTATACAAAATGTAACATAAAGAAGCATTTTGTATAAAAGTATTCTGTACTTCTGTATGACAACTAATAAAGAAACTTGAGAAACTTAAGATTGGCCCGAGCTAAACCTATCCTCCTCACATGCAGCTGGACCCATTTTGACTATGTGAAAGTTGAGACTATGAGAAAGTTGTTGTTTAGTAGTTAGTAAGCTGTACAGCTATAACAAGTCAGGCTAAATTAAACTTTGCACCAACATTAGGACCGAAGTATAAACCAGCAACTGAGCAACATGAAGAAGTGGATTTATGCATCTGGATCAGAAAAAACGTTGTGGATGAAAAAGTAAGTAGGCTACAGTGCTTGTATGCTAACAGTAGCTAGGCAGCTTAGCCTACATCACAATGATAATCACCAAGCTAACTTACTGTACACACTGTAGGGCTGGGCAATTAATCGAAACAGAATCGCGATATCGATTCATAGACCTATGCAATCTAATTTCTAAGTTATGACTATTTTCTTTTATTAAAAAAAACGTTTTTTTTTTTTTATATTATTATTTTATCTGGGTTGAACATGATTTGTGGAACTCCCTCTGGTGTTGTGGTCGTGGTATTCACTGACCTTTGGGAAGTATTTCGACATGCACATGGGTATCTTAGTGGTGTAGTGTATCTTGTAGACCAGGCCCATTGCAAGTTGCTGTACTCTGTCGTCTACTCTAAGCCATCCTAGGTTGTCAAAGTGGACAGGGGTGAGGTGGGTTTTAGGAGTAAGGTCAAGCAGTAGTCTGACCAGTTTGTTTTGTGATGTTTGTAATCTTGTTTTTAGTGCCTTTGAGGTGCTTTGGTACCATGAGGTGCAAGCATAGTCGTAGTACCCTTGAATGAGTGCTCCTGTTAGAGTCTTCAAGGTATTCTTGTTTACCAGAGAGGAGATCCGGTACAGGAATCTAGTTCGTTGGTTGACTTAGTTTTATTACATTGGATCCCATTTTGTCACAGGAAAGATTTGCCTCTATAGGATGGAACCCAGGTAGGTAATTTCATCTTTCCTTTTAAGATAAGATAAGATATTCCTTTATTGATCCCCTTGGGGAAATTCAGGCATCATAGCAGCATGGGGGAAGGGGGGGGTACAGGTAGTGAAAACAACACAAGCAGTGTAAACA
The DNA here is from genome assembly GCF_963971535.1 of Notolepis coatsorum. NCBI lineage: Eukaryota > Metazoa > Chordata > Actinopteri > Aulopiformes > Paralepididae > Notolepis > Notolepis coatsorum. Next base: position 157,447,954 of record NC_140166.1, read on the forward strand.
AATAGGTCAATATAATTTACTATCTAACTAACTGAAATATACATTATTCATTATTCACAGTATCACAGTATCCACATAAGGTGCAGTATGCATAAGGTAGTGTTATTGTCCTACTTGGGTTCCTATTAGTTCTAGGTCGATGTCTGGCAGCAGTCGCTGCCCACTGTTGTGGAGCCTGATGGCCACTGGTATGAAGGACTGTCCGAGGCGGTTAGTTGAGTGTCGGGGGGGTATGAGTCTGTGGCTTCCTTGTCACCTTCACCTAATATGTTTTGATCTGGTCAGGTGCGCTGTCACCTAAAATGTTTTGATCTGATCAGGTGCGCTGTCACCTAATATGATTTCATCTGGTCAGGTGCGCTGTCACCTAATATGTTTTCATCTGGTCAGGTCCGCTGTCACCTAATGTTAATATGTTTTCATCTGTGTCCACTGACCACTGACACACAGTGGGGGATGTTTTAAAAATATTATTTAATATATAATATAATATAATAATTTGTGCTTCACCTAAAAATTTGGTCAGCAGCCTCCACTGATATACTGATATGCCCTAATATGTTACTTGTTTATTGCACAATGTTACTTGTTTATGCACAATGTTGTTCTATTGGATTCTATTATATGTTATTGCACATCGTTGCGGGCAAGACCACCCGCATTTCATTGTATACTTGTATGCCGTGACAAATAAAACTCTTGACTTGACTTGAGTGTGGTTTTGTCAATATTCCAATGTACAGTTTTGCTTGTACAGTTGTACAGTGTCCCCCCCCCCCCCCCACCCCACCCACCCAACCACCTCCAATGTACAGCCCCCCCCCCCACCTACCCTCCAATGTACAGTTTCTACGTCAAATGTATATACTCTCTTTTCTGGACTCTTTTCGTATCACAAACAGTACTGTATTTGCAAATCTGGTATGTCATAAATGTATAAATGTAGCAGTACTGTCTATCTGTATGTCATGTATGTCATATATGTTATGATGAATTGAAAATGGGGGACCCTGATGTAAACAAGACGAAAGTCTTTCTCTGGTCTGCATCCCCTTAACAATTATTGAGCTGTACTGTACTGTACTGTACCCATTCTGCAATCTGTTAATAAACTTTTCAATCAATCAATCAAGAAGAGAAAAGAAACACATCATGTTTAGATGGGGGGATGGCGCCATCCTCAGGAAGAAAAAAAACATGCACACACTTTGGAGACAAGAATATAATGTTAGAATAGTAAGCTTACTTTTACGTGAATGTCAATTTAAATTATAATTAGGGAAGGGAGGGGGTTGAAATGTGTTTTTGTCCTGTGTTACTGTTACAATAGATATTACCATTTGATGGAGAGTACATGATCCATTCCCTCATGACTGTCTGTCCATTTGGTAAACAGAAAGCATGTAAATCATTGTTAAAGTAGCGATTCTTGCCTCCAATGGTCCTATCCCTGGCAGAGGCTGGGTAGTTGGATCTGCGGTTTTGGAAAACTGCTGCACCTGAATGAATGAATGAAAACTTTATTTAACAGATTGCAGAATGGGTACAAATAATACAGTAGGGGAGAGTGGGGTGAGAAGTGCCACTTTTTACTTAAAGTGCCTTTAAAGCAAGGGGATTACAGTAATGCCCCCAACTAAAATATGTACATATAGTTTAGGATGTTGTGCATACCTGGGGACAATCACTTTGGATCTTAAATAAACTGTTTCAGAAATATAGCTTTCGAAAAAAGAAGTGGTTTTGTGGCACAACTTGCCCCCGGTGCGGGGTAAGTTGTGACATTAGAGAGAATACACTGGGGTAAATTGTGCCATTGATAATTTTACGTAAAACTGATCATTTTAATCTCAAAAGCGGTAAAAGCATCCTGCAGATCTTCATCTCCTTTCCAACCTGACGTATAGTCTTCCCCTGTTGCACCTCTTTCACTGCTCTTTCCAACTTCTCAAGAGGAGTTGAAACCCTGTCTGTCTTCCGTTTGTATATCTGCGTGGCATGATGGATTTTCGACTAAAATTAAGAATATCACATAGTTTTAGTGATCAAATTTAAGAATACAATGTACAATAACAATAAAATACAATAAAGTAATATATATAGTTAATAATTATAAGTTGGCACAAATTAACCCAGGCCCTTTGGCACAACTCACCCCAAGCCTACCATTTTGAAAAAAATGCATCCCCCAGCTGTTTTGAGCTAGCATCATGCTAACTGTATAGACTCATGGTGTAGCTTACTAAAGCACTAAAACATGTGTGAACTGTTTTCAAAGTTGTCTATAATTGTTCGAACACAGCAATAAAAAAAACCTTGATCATACAAATTTTACTTTGGAGGGCAAAAAAATGTTTTTGAACTTAAATGTGGTTACCTCTCAAGCCAGGTGTCTCCCTTCTCTGCAGGTTGAGTGAAATGGATGCCTCTTCAAAAATATGTTGTCACATGACCAACTTCTTCTATGATTTTCTAGATAACAGGGGTGGCACTACTTGCCCCTTGGCACTACTTACCCCACTCTCCCCTACGGCTCAATACACACAATTGTTAAGGGGATGCAGACCAGAGAAAGACGTTTGTCTTGTTTACATCAGGGTCCCCCATTTTCAATTCATAGTAACATGTATGACATGCACAACATATATGACATCATGACATTTATGGCATAGGGACATACATGACATACAGGTATATAGTACATTTGTGACATATATGATATGCAAATATACAGTACTGTTACCCATAGATCCTGACAGAGAGTATATACGGTGGGGAGGAGACTGTACATTAGGAGGGGGTGGGTGGGTGGGAGAGAAATATACATACGGTGGGGAGAGAATATACATTACATACGGTGGGGAGGGGACTGTCTATTAGGTGGGGGTGGGGCTGTATGTATGTATGTATGTATGTATGTATGTATGTATGTATGTATGTATGTATGTATGTATGTATGTATGTATGTATGTATGTATGTATGTATGTATGTATGTATGTATGTATGTATGTATGTATGTATGTATGTATGTATGTATGTATGTATGTATGTATGTATGTATGTATGTATGTATGTATGTATGTATGTATAAAAGAAAAAAAATACAATACAAATATTGATTAAAAAAAAAGAATAGTAAGCTTACTTTATGCGATGAACCGATGGTCAGATGGTCTTCTTCCTGGCCTTTCTCCTTGCGAACTCGTCCACCACATCCTTGAAGTCAATTTCTCTGACAAGTTCAGACTCTATTGCCAGTAATGATAGAGATTTCAGGCGTTGTTGACTCATCGTCGTCCTCAGTTCATTTTTTATTCTCGCCAACTGGGAAAACGATCGCTCCCTTTCACAGTTTGTCACCGGCAAAGTGAGAAACATCCTCAATGCTACATACACGTTCGGGAAGGCGGGTTGCAGGCCAAGCTCCAACATGGTGTTAAGCATCTTTGTGGGTGACGGTGACTTATTATCTTTCTCAGCCGACATGAATGATCTGAACTATAGCAGCTCGTTGGCAAAGCCGCTGTTTAAGTCGGATGTATAAGCACCGACTAATGCATTGGCATGCTTTATGATCTCACTGTTGCTTGTTGTTTCTGGCTGGAATAATACCCCAAATATATCGGTCAAGTCCTTGTAGGCAGAGAGGCGATGATCAAAACAGCTCACCAGTTTGTCTATGATTACATAAAACGTCTCAACTTTGAATTGATTCCGTCCATCACGTAGGCTGCTTACATCATCTGCACCCCCTTCATCTGCAATGGTTTTACGTTTTCTACTTCGTTGTAGGTCACGCTTGTAGGTTTGGAGAACACCTGCATTCAGAGCTGCTTTTTCATAAATGTCAAATTGGTCACGTTGTGAGGAAACAAAAGCACGCAAGGACTGGAGAAGATTCACCGCTGTCAAAATGATAATGTCGCTTTTTTGTAACATTGCGCTTGTGGCTTGAAATCTGTCAAGGATTGCATTCCAGAAATGGGCCATAAATCCTGTTTCCAAATACTCCAGTTTAGCACAGAGTGCTCCTGCCTCATTTCTAGTGTCCCTTTTTTCCTCATCTGAGCCTGCTATTTTTGTAAGTGCCTCCTTTATGTTAGAGTAGTTTACCGATAGAGCTTTGGTGGATTATGCTCGACTGCTCCATCTTGTAGCTGAGAGGGATTTCAATGTCAAACTTATTCCGCTCGTTTTGCTAAATACTTTGCCCCATCGGCTTGTAGAGGAGGCACAGAAATTATACAAAGACTGTAACGTGTCAAAGTATTTTCCAACCTCGGGGCTGCTGGCCTCTATGGCGTTGACTCCAACTAAATTCAGGGAGTGAGCTGCACATGGAACATAGTGTATTAAAGGATTTATCTTCTTTAGATGCGCTTGAAGTCCATTGTACTTCCCAGACATGTTACTTGCATTGTTATATGACTGGCCTCTGCAATTTGACAACTCCAAGCCTAAACTGTCAACCATAGCAACAACACATTCAGCCAAACTTTCACCCGTATGGCTTTCAATTGGCTCAAAGGCCAGAAAACATTCAACAATTTTCCCTTCTTTGTTGACATATCTGAAAATAAAAGTAGGTTGGTCGACATGTGAGAGGTCTGGGGTTGAGTCGACAACTACAGAGAAGTATTTTGCTTCCTGAATTTCCTCTGCAATAGTCTGTCTGGTTTTCTCTGCCATGACATCAATAAATTGCTCACAAATTGTTGATACTTCTCTATATGCCCAGCTAAAAACGGGTTGAACTGAGCTAGCAACTCAATAATCCTGAGGAAATTTCCATTTTGAGGTGATCCCAGCAATTAATTTTCACCTCTAAAGGCAAGCCCTCTCTCCCCAAGAAATTTGATAACAGCCACCACTCTTTTGAGAACTTCTCTCCAGTATTGCCTTGCTCCTTTCATTTGGTTGATTAAGGATGAATCCATAGTCGCTGTGCCCTTGCATCTCTGGTGTAAAGACAACATGCAGCTCCTATGCTCATCACTCCTCTCGTGCTCTCCGATGCGTTCTGAATGTTTCCAGTCGCTAAAGCCTTCTACAAACTGATGACACTTGTTTGAGAAAAGCTTACTGTAGATGCGAAACAATAGATATTACCATTTGATGGAGAGTACATGATCCATTCCCTCGTGACTGTCTGTCCATTTGGTAAACAGAAAGCACGTAAATCATTGTTAAAGTAGCGATTCTTCCCTCCAATGGTCCTATCCCTGGCAGAGGCTGGGTAGTTGGATCTGCGGTTTTGGAAAACTGCTGCACCTGAATGAATGAATGAATGAAAACTTTATTTAACAGATTGCAGAATGGGTACAATACAGTACGGCTCAAATCAATACACACAATTGTTAAGGGGATGCAGACCAGAGAAAGACGTTTGTCTTGTTTACATCAGGGTCCCCCATTTTCAATTCATAGTTGATTGATTGAATAATTGATTGAATACTTTATTTTGACACGATCGTAGGACAAACATTTGAAAGACAAACAATAACAGTGTCAACACGCTGGTCAAAAATGGATAAAACACAATAAAGCCATGGCTTGTTTCCATTGTGGTCCATACATGGAACATAAAAGGCACAAAAACACAAATGGACATGTACACAAGACAGGACACATCCTAAAAAATAGTACAATAACACCTAACCTGACAACTCATTAGGGATGGGTACCGAATTCAGTTCTTTTGAGGTACCGAACCGAAACACGTCGGTACTACCGAGTATCGATTCAAGTGAGATACAGATTTTTTTTTTTTTTTTTTACTATTTTTATTTTTATTTTTTTTCATGTCAACGTTCACACGCACAATATATGCTTACCTAGGATTTGACTTGATTCAACAACAAAGCAGTTAGAGCAATGGCAAGCCGAAAACTGTCGAAATTGTAGTTATTTGAAGTTAGGATTTTTTTTTCGTGACTGATGTAGGTAAATAAAACATTTTTAGACTAAAGTACCGAAAAAAAGGTACCGTTGGGTACCGGTATCGATTCACAGGTACCGGTACCGGTACCGTATCGGTTCAAATGTGAAAGGTACCCATCCCTACAACTCATACAGTCAACTAATGTTAAAAGAAAATCCGCAAACCCTTAAAAGCAACTCATGATACAGAGAAATAAAAGCAAGTTATGATAAAAGAGCTAAAAACCATATTAAGGCCAATTTGAGTTGCTGCTGAGCCATGTTTTTAGGGCGGATTTAAATTTATGACTGACACAAATATGACATCATCATGACATTTATGGCATAGGGACATACATGACATACAGACCAGTACTGTTACATTTGTGACATATACGATATGCAAATATATGATATTATTATAACAAGATATGCTGCACGCACCTCTCTCAATAAGCACAGATTTGATCCAATCGCTGCTCGTGTCTTCCCATAAAGCTGGATCCGTAACATTGTCCAACCAATCATCCTGGTTTTCATGTTCAAGCACCGGCGGCGGCGGGCCGTCATCATCGCGGTCTGCCTCAGAGTCAGAGTAATTCGTGTTGGTGTTGGGGCTGGGCTGTGGAGATGCGGCGGGCGTATACGAACAGGTGGCACTGGCAGCCACTGGTGGTGGTGGGCCGGCTGAAGTTGAACTAGAGGCTGCCGCTGCCTCTTCTCTGTCGCTAGCATCAATAATAGTAACAACGTTAGCATTCTCGTCCTCTCTGCCCGCGGCGCCTGGCTCAGCCTCTTTAACGGCGTTGCTGCTACTACTAGTGCTAGCCAGGAGGAGGGGGCTATCCTCCTCCAGGCCCTCCTTAGTCTTACCTGACGGGGTGAAAAAAGTAGAGATAGTTGGTATGCTTTGCCGAAGTAACACGCTCTTTCCTGTTTAGATTTTAACTTAGCAGCTCCGCTTTCCCACCGTTTAACTTTTTTATCCATGTTTTTTGAGTGTGAGTCATATGATCATACAGTACTACTCGAGACAAGTCTTAGCCTACTTGATCAACTTGCAAGTGCAATTCTCGCAATCAGTGGTCACCTGACCTGACCTGACAGTGACCCCTGGACCTGGACGTCAGTGTCACGTAGACTCAACGTCTCTCACCCCTCATTATCAAACAATCAATCATATTATAATTTGCAATTCAATTTTTTTTATAAAAATAGATAGAGAAGAGATGAGATGATACTAGTAGTCACTATAGATGCTATGAAAGTAAACGCTGGATGAGGATCTGATTATATATTTTTTTTTTCGTCACGCGATTGGACAAACATGTCAGTGGCCAATCAGAGAGCGTCAGTCAGTGCCAATCAGAGAGCGTCTGCCAGAAATGCGGCTAGGTTTAGAAATAACACCCCCTAGTCACTAGGGGGAGCTCGATAGTATCCGCTATCAGCACCGGCGGGTCTCTGCTGTCTGTCATGAAAAATGATCCCAATCTGCCTTATTCGTGTCGGGGCTGTGTCTATTCTTTTACCAACGGATTTCCAGTTCCACGTTCGCGTTCTGCGATCTGATTGGCCACTGACGTTTCTTAGGTGACTCTTTCGAAGTTGGTTAAGGTTAGAGTATGGAATCAGGGCTGGTGTTCTATCGCCCTGCTCTAAGACAAACTCTAACCTTAACCAACTTCGAAAGAGTGCCTAAGCTTAACCGGTGAAAGAAAGAGGCGTCACACGATTGGCGCTACCAGAAACGTCAGTGGCCAATCAGAGCGCAGAACGCGAATGCGGAACTGGAAATCCATTGGTAAAAGTATTCAGGCGTCGGGGCTGGGATGTGGAGATGCAAGTTTTTACTTTTTATTGCTGTTTTTACCTCAAACGGAAAACCTGAAAAAAAATACTCAAGATTAGCCACTTGCAGACGGCAGGGTGTGACGTACTCTATATTTTAGTTGATGAAATATTTTTGTTGATGAAATATGTTTTCATTTCAGTGTCACAGTATGACATCGATCTCCAAACCTAATAGAAAAACATGCACAACAGATCACTAACGCTGTGGCGTCCTTGACGAAGACGGACAGGAGCACTTGGATTGGTCCCCGGGGCGCGGCTCACGTTGACGCCCTATCTGCTCCCGGCTGCCCATGGGGGAAAGGACAACGGGATGGGAAAAGTGCAGAGAAACATTTCATCGGCGACTCAGTGCATGTGTGTGTGTGTTCCTGTGGGTCGTCCATCTCGCGTGTGTGTGTTAAAACTGCATGACAAATAAAGACTTCTAGTCTAACTTCTAAAATAAGAAAAAAAAATTAAATAAAATGTGGGGCCTCTAGTGACGAGGGGCCTCCAAAAATGTTTAAAATAAATGTTAAAAAAAAATAAACAAATATTTGGGGCCTCTAGTGACGTGGGGCCTCCAAAAGAAAAGAAAAAGAAAAGTAAAAAAAAAAATTATAATAATTTGGGGCCTCTAGTGACGAGGGGCCTCCAAAAGGCCTCGAGTGACGAGCGGCCTCCAACAAAATAAAAGATGAAAGTTAAAACATTTTTTAAAAAAAACGTGTGGGCCTCTATTGACAAGGGGCCTCCAAAAGGCCTCGAGTGACGAGCGGCCTCCAAAAAAAGAAAAAAGAAAAGTTTAAAAATTATTATTATTATTTTTTTTGGAGGCCCCTCGTCACTAGAGGCCCACGGGCCGCGGCCCGGACGGCCCGGTCGTTAATCCGACCCTGTGTACAGTATTTCAATAGGCAACCCTGAAAGGATTATTTTTCTAGAAGAGCAACACTAGCCAAAACATAGGCATTGTATGCATAAAAGGGGCAAAAGCTAAAGTTAAGTGACTGTTACTTTTGTAGCAGTAGTTCAATGTCACTGCCTTTTTTATTAGGCCTAGTTGTTGGCCTACAACTTTGCCACAGTAGGCATTAATCACTTAATAGTTCAAATGTCTGTGTCCCATTCCCATTTGCACACGCAGATACACACACACAGTGGGCCAGTGACTTTGGTGGTATGTGCTATTGCACAGATGTGTGTCCCATTTGCACACACACGCACAGTACAAATATACATTTATTTAAAAAAAAATCTAATAAACTCTGTTACTTGAAATATTTTCACTGTGCTCCTAAATATTTTTGTGTGCTCCTAAATTTCTTTGTGTGCTCCTAAATGAAAAAATGTAGGAGCACACAAAGAAAAAGGTTAGGAGCACACAAAGAAAAAGGTTAGCGTAGAGCCCTGCTCCGTAATGACCTCTTCTATGTCCTTGGAGCAGTGGCGGACTGGGACACAAATTCAGCCCGGGACATTCAGACGCACCAGCCCACACACCGGCCCACGCACCGGCCCCGAAACCGGCCCACACAACGGCCGTTATGAAACACTTGTCCAGTATTAAACAACCCAAGGCTGTGGCTAAGGAGTCAACATCAGGGAGACCAAATCTACACACCGCCCCTAGATGTGCACTCATGCACAGTGCACACACACACACACACACACACACACACACACACACACACACACACACACACACACACACACACACACACACAGAGACACACACATACATATACCATTACTTCCTGTCATTGGCATATGTTTTTTTTTTTTACTAACATCTTAGTGCCTCATTAGCCTAGGGATTAAGGATACATGAAGTATTAACTACACCATAATAATATTGAGGTTTTGATCCATAGAAAAGGTCTGTGCTACATAATTTCAGTTAGATTGGATTTATTGTCCTTTAATTTGGCACTCATGACATTAGTTGCTTGCCGTTTAATCAACATCGAAAGACCCCCCACTTCCTCCCAGACACCCATTCCAAGAGCTTGTTTTTTCTCTCTCTCTCTCTCTCTCTCTCTCTCTCTCTCTCTCTCTCTCTCTCTCTCTCTCTCTCTCTCTCTCTCTCTCTCTCTCTCTCTCTCTCTCTCTCTCTCTCTCTCTCTCTCTCTCTCTCTCTCTCTCTCTCTCTCTCTCTCTCTCTCTCTCTCTCTCTCTCTCTGTGTGTGTGTGTCTCTCTCTCTGTGTCTCTCCCTCTCTCTGTGTGTCTCTCTCTGTGTCTCTCTCTCTGTGTCTCTCTATCTTTCTCTCTCTGTGTGTCTGTCTGTCTGTCTGGACTGGGCTCTCTCTCTCCCCTCAGGGTCAGCTGTGCTGGACTGGGCGCTCTCTCTCCCCTCAGGGTCAGCTGTGCTGGACTGGGCGCTCTCTCTTTCCTCAGAGTCAACTGCATAAGAAGAACATCAGCAAACAATAATAATGGCTTGAATTCATACAGCGTTTTTCAGCCTTTTGAAAACACCCAAAGTAGTAGTAGTAGTAGTAGTAGTAGTAGTAGTAGTAGTAGTAGTAGTAGTAGTAGTAGTAGTAGTAGTAGTAGTAGTTTATTCAGTCATCATCTCACACAATACAATATACACCATCATTTAACAATATTTGATTTTACAGTGACTGAGAAGGTACAGACTGAAGCAATGCTTATATAGCCTATGCCTGTCCTATATTCTTAACAAAAATGTAAAAAAATTAAGACTCCAAAACAGTATTATAAAAGAAAATAGCAAACAAAAACAGTATTATTCACCCTTGTAGTTTTCAAAAATAGCTTTACAAACCATTTTCTTAAAAACCAAAAGCGAATTACTCATTCTTAACTGTATATCAGCATTGTTCCACAAAGCGCTTCACAGAAACCATCAAGCATTCACACTCACACAGTCATACGCTACTGGTGGTCGTGAGCAGCATCAGCAAACACATCTTCCCTGTGGCAGACTGACGGAATCATGTCTGCTATTCAGCGCCAACCACCATCAACAACCTTCATAAATACATTCAACATTAATGGAATAGGCTAACTACCAACTTAGCTGTAGCAGTTAGCTGTTATATGCAATCACATTTGTTTAACTACGGGGTAGTAGTTGACCTAGTTGTTAGCTTAAGCTAGTTAGCTGTGGTTATCTACAAACATGTAGATGAGACTAATCGAGAACATGGCTAACTGTTGGGAATTCTAAGGTACATCTTATTTAAGCATGTAAAATGGCAACTAATCAATTCAATCAATTAGATTACCAATATTATATCAACATGAACATTTGAAAGGGAACATAATAGTATTTTATTTGAGTATTTACTATTATAATATTAGTAGCCAATTAATTTGCAGCCCGTCCTAGGTTCTGATTGGCTCTCTAGGTTAGCACTTTAGCTTCTGATGCTGTGGTGGGCACTAGTCCTAACATTGCTAACTAAACTTTTAGTCAGAGAAAAAACATCACGAGTCACGACTATTTACGTCCACGTGCTGTAAGGAATCAGGAATACGGAAAGCACATTGTCTTGTAATAGAATGACTGAAATCACTGCAAGAACTAGTATAGGCTAGCTAGCCCTCATGAACCGGCACACACCAACAGTAGAATATGCACTAGGCTACTGCACGCACCTGTCATGTTACTGTTGGTTCCTTCCACTTGAACTTCATCATCATTAGCAGCAGCAGCTACTCTAACGCCAGCCCTTCCTCTACTAAACATGTCTGTAATTTTAGAACATTGTTCTGCGTCTTTTATTAGCTATTCTAGCTTTTTCAGCTCCACCCTTTCTTTTTTTGCATTCTCCATTTCTGCGCTTCTAGGCCTACTCGCGGTTGGGAGGAAACGTGAATCTCATTCACTGATGTCTCATGTCTCATTCAAGACTGGCTAACAAAAGCATGTCTTTCACTTAACACCAAGAAAACAGTGTGTATGATGTTCACAAAGTCACCAGTAGAGGTCACTCACTCTAATGTGTTTCTGGGAGAGGCGGAGCTGGACATTGTACATTAATTCAAGTATCTTGGGGTCACATTGGACTCTACATTGACCTTCAAAAAGTAATGTGAAGAAAGTGACAAACACAGTCAAGGTTAACATCGAAAACTTCAGGCAGATCAGGCCCTGCCTGCCAGTTAATGCTGCAAGGATGTTTCTGCATTCAATGATTTTATCACACATCGAGTACTTTATTTTTTATCAACTGGTCTCTTTCATATGTCACTACTCTTACACCAATAGAATTACTCTACAAAAAAGCCATAAAAGTATTTGATAGGAAACCAATTTCATTTCATCACTGTAATGTTTTAGAAAAACATAACATGCTAAGTTTCGAGAATTTCCAAGTTTTCAAATATACTTGCTTCATGTACAAGGTTCTGCATGGACTTGCCCCTCCCCCATTGAATGAGTTCATCCAACAGAAAGCAGACACTGGCATTACCACCAGGGCCATCAGTAGAGGGGACTGTAAGGTGCCTTTTCGGTATACTACCATTGCAAAAACTGTGTTCTCTGTTAAAAGTGGTAACTACTGGAATAGCCTACCAGTTGTGATTAGAGAGTGCCCTACATACTCCATGTTCAAGACCCATCTTAAACTGCATCTTAAGGCAAACCAGAACTGTGATCATTTTTAATCTGATTTAGTTTATGCAACTTGTTTATTGTTTTATTGCCGGCCCACACACTGGCCCACACACCGGCCCATATAATGGCCCACACACCGGCACACATACGGCCCACACACTGGCCCACACACTACACCGGCCCACACACTACACCGGCCCACACACTGGCCCACACACTGGCCCACACACCGGCCCACACACCGGCCCACACACCGGCCCACACACCGGCCCACATACTGGCCCACACACTGGCCCACACACCGGCACACACACTGGCCCACACACTGGCCCACACACCGGCACACACACTGGCCCACATTAGTGGCCCACACACCGACTCACACACCGGCCCACACACCGGCCCACATACTGGCCCACACACCGGCCCACACACCGGCCCACATACTGGCCCACACACCGGCACACACACTGGCCCACATTAGTGGCCCACACACCGACTCACACACTGGCCCACACACCGGCCCACAGACTGGCCCACATACTGGCCCACACACCGGCCCACACACCGTCCCACATACTGGCCCACACACCGGCCCACACACTGGCCCACATTAGTGGCCCACACACCGACTCACACACTGGCCCACACACCGGCCCACACACTGGCCCACATTAGTGGCCCACACACCAACTCACACACTGGCCCACACACTGGCCCACACACTGGCCCACACACCGGCCCACATTAGTGGCCCACACACTGGCCCACACACTGGCCCAAAAAAAAAAGTAAAAAAAAAAAAAAAAAAAAAAAAAAAAAAGTATAATTTTTTTTTTTTTTTTTTTTGACCAGCCCACTTTGGTTCCGGCCCATCGGGATTCGTCCCGAACGTCCCGATGGCCAGTCCGCCACTGCCTTGGAGTGATTTGCCCGAATCCACTTGGCTCTGTAGAGGACGGTGTCCTTCATGCAGTGGTGGCTCGTGGATTCTTCTCCACTAGGGGCGCTATACCAAACATTTTGCAAACATGTACAAGGCACGCATTGGCGAATATTATCACCATTGCCATCGATCAATATATGATCACAGTCAGTCAAATGCAACCACGTTTCCAATAGCCCAACACAAACACGCACAGCTCTCACAGAATCAAATAGACCCTCGCGACAGAGCACACATACACACACACGCGTCGCGCTATCGTCTCGGTCTGTCTCTCTCTCTCCCCCTCTCTATCTTTCTCTCTCTCGATTCGGGAGCATGAACTAACGCCCGTCTATAGCTGTAGCGCACGGCACAGTGGACTTCCTCAAACGGGAGAGGGAGAGAGAGAAAGAGAAGGGGACCGCAGCTGTGTTTACACAGTGCTCTCTCTCTCTCTCTCTCTCTCTCTCTCTCTCTCTCTCTCTCTCTCTCTCTCTCTCAGATGATGTCAGATCGATTCAATAATAAACACATATGTATATTTTGTCATTTTAAACAAGTTACCATTCATGGTCTGAGTGGTTATGCCCCACACGCGGCGAAATTAGAGAGAGAGAGAGAGAGAGAGAGAGAGAGAGAGAGAGAGAGAGAGAGAGAGAGAGAGAGAGAGAGAGAGAGAGAGAGCGTTAGTTAAGCATTAGCTGAGTGGCTAACAGCAGCTAAAGTTAGCTGAGTTGGCTAAGAGAGAGAGAGAATTAACTCACTTTGTTTAATTGAAACGTGGTCCAGCCGGAGGGCTTAATAAAGTGTATGTCCACTGACTGTCCCCCAGACTGTTGTCGATGTATATCCATTCCACTCACTGCCCACTGTCCAGACTCCAGACTGAATCACAAGTTCACAACACACAGCCTCGAACATGTTGCAAACTGTGGCTAAGGAAAAAACTGGCATCGCCGCGTCGGCCAATCAGAGAGAGCGTCTCCGCGAAATGCGGCTATGGAAATTCTATACGGAAATTCGAAACGCTTGCCTAGACCGCTTCAAATCGCGCCCGGCTTCCATCATAAACATCATATTTCAACGCACAACGCGTTACGCACTGATTGGCTGCGACGGATACAGCGATGAAACAGTGACGCGCACTCAGAGCGCTATTGCATCTAGCCCGAGAGAAATACGGCAGGAGAAATGCGGCTAAGGTAATGGAACGTTCTTTATCAGACAGAATCGTCACTTCCTGTTCAGGAAAACGATTATAAATATTTTATATTTTAACGTTATATTGTGCATTGGAAACACAAACATACTTAAAATGAGTAAATATTATTCATTTTAAACATGTTTATTTTATTTGTAGGGGTCTAAAATAAAAATAAAAATAAAACATTTTCTTCTTCTCCTGCTCTTTACCAGGGGGGGCGGCGCCCTAGCGTTCATGTACTCCTGAACCTGAGTGAAGGGCTCCACATTGTGTTTCAGCCACTCCCTTTGCTGCTGGGCCCTTTCTTCTGCCAGGGTCGATTCTATAGAAACATACAACACATTGTAAATTAACTATCTAAAAATGATCTCCGATTTCGTAACCCATTTTCACCAGTAGGACTTAGCACATTATTACAATCAGATCCTTTCCCTCCAGTCAGGCGCCCCGGCTGACCAGAGGGAGGTGCTATTGCCCAGCATTGTTGCATGTTTTGATGAGGGGTTCCTGTATAGGAACAAGGTATATTAAACAAGGTAAAGACAGGAATCAGCCATTTTTGCTCCATGGAGCCCCCCTTGAGGATTCATGTGCAGTAAGCTCCCCTTGGTGAAGAATATAGTTACCCCCTGGGGACACAGGAAAACATGGCCCTTTGTGCCGACCCCACCCAGGTATTACCTGGTATGTATGCCCTGGGTGGCTTGTTGGCTTCAGGCATTCGCTGTCTGGACCCAGAACCCTGCCTCTTTCGGACATTCCGAAGCCTTTCTTCAATGAATCCAGTAGCTGGATAGTAGAAAGGTTTGCCATTCTTCATTCCCTTCCGGCCTTTGATGCACCATATGTCCTGGAAACGATAAGACAAGATAGAACTCTGTCACCCTTTGCAATGTTATGCTTAAGTTATGGAAAAAGTCCTGTACCTGAAACAAAGAGCAGGGAGGGGGGGACAATAAAATGCATCAACCATGTACCTGGAGTACAATCAAATGGGATCTGATCTCAAACCTACCGAAGTCGGCCCATGTCACCCCACTTCTTAGGGACCTGCACTGGCTCCCCATTGCTGCACGAATCCGCTTCAAGGCCCTCGACCTAGCATACCGTGCAGCAAAGGGAACCGCTCCCGCCTACCTCCGGTCAATGGTCTCTAACTACACACCCTCAAGACCCCTACGCTCTGCATCTTCTGGCCGCCTCAGACCTACTCCTATCCAAGCTCCGGGAGGGTCATCAAAGAGAAGTCGCCTATTCTCAGTCCTTGCCCCACAATGGTGGAATGAACTACCCACCCCAGTTAGGACAGCCGAATCACGTCCAATCTTTCGCCGTCGACTAAAGACGCACTTCTTCAACCATTATCTAAAAAGAAAAAAAAAAAAAAAAAATCGAACCCTAACTAACCGTACTGTCATGCACTTGTCCTAATAAACTAACCTACACTGTAGCACTCAACACTTTGATGAACATTGTTGCTCAGCTGATAGAGTTGTGCCCTTCCTGATGGCTTGTCGTACAGAACTTGTAAGTCGCTTTGGATAAAAGCGTCAGCTAAATGACTAAATGTATGATTGATTTTCGTGCAAGAATGGATTTAGCTGTTTTCCAGCTGGGATCGCTCTATACAGGGTGAGTAGTGAATTAAATCATCTCTAATGACTTTTGCCAGTAGCATCATTTGATATTCTACCATGGCATTTAGTGCTTCTTGACTCGGATTGGCTGAAACCTGTCAGGGTTGCGGAAGTAGCGCGGGCTGCGCTTTGTTTGAGAACGAATTGGCCCACTTTGTGAAATTATTTTCTTGATATTGTTGGTAGAATCACAATGAGACCCTCGAAGCCGTGCTTGATGGGATATTGGAACTCCAGTGCATCGTACGTAACTCGGCCTTCGGCCTTGTTACTGCTGATCGCACTGTCGTTCCAATATCCGCCATCAAGCACGGCATCTCGGGTCTCATTGATAAAAAGCATGATATCTGTTTATGAACATGCACTGCAGTCATCTGCTCAGTAACAACGGGTTAACATCGGGTGTCCTGTATGTGATGCGGGAGAAAAATTACCCCTTATTTTCTACTAATATTGCTACTCATCAAATGTTCCATTTCTCTATGAACTAGGCTGGATGAAGAAAACTTACATAGCCACGGTCTGATCCATGGTTTAATGATGGGAATGTCCGCACCAAGGATTCTGCCAGGGCCTCTTTTATTTTCATGGTTGGCCTGTAAACATAGATCGAAACATTTCACCAGTCCTGGTATAACATAAAGCACAAATATAATGACTTGCTATAGATCAGATAATAAACCACCAAGTAGGGCTGTCCCTGACTAAGGATTTGGATAGTCGACTATGATTGGCCAAAATTTGCCGTTAGTCGACTATTAGTCGACAAAAAAACAAAAACAAACAAATATATATAATATTTTATTTTAATTTAATTTATCATTCCATTTGGGCTGTGGGAGGTGCTTAATGTCTGAAGGAGTCAACTGAAGGCTTCTTGTCCTCTGCAAAAGCATGCAATTGTTCCACTGATGGATATATCTTGATATTTGTCTAGAGTCTAGTGTGTTCATTAGATGGGTGAAATCCTCTTTCAGTGCCTCTGTGCCTGTTTTTTTAGGCAGTTAGCCTCTGGTATGCGTGCCATTAGCGTTAGCCACACTTCTAGGCCTCTTTGCTTTTAGAAAGAATGATAAAAAAAAATAAAAAAGCTATAGGCCTACAAGCCAAATTACATTATGAAATTCTCATTTGGGGGTAATTTTTTGCGGATGCTTTAGCTCTAAATGAGTCAAGTTATGCCTCCTAATCAACTCTAGACTAGACGTACCTCTCTCCAAACCTTTGGATCAGCAAATCCACCAGTATTTGGACCATGGCAATTATTTTCTTTCCGAAGATGGAATCACCTTTATTCAGGTGCTCCAGAATTTGTCCGCCATTGGGAGCGGCAGAAAGAGCCGCTACGATATCCTGCAGAGACATGACAACAGCTGTTAAGGATGTGCTGTAGTACCATCAACCAATTTAACTCTGGCAGCATACAGATGTCTTCCTTGTGATGTACTAGCGGCATGTCCATACGGTGTAGCCTACACATCCTCAGGTACATGAAGTTGTTGCCTCATGCCAAAAACACAGGGGATAGGCGGGAGCCTAGGCTGAGAACCCGTTCAAGGACTTCAGATTTCGGACGTGTCACAAATCAAGGGACAACATTTGATATTTAAAAACATTCCCCTAGTCAAATATTAGCTAAATAAAATACTGACAAGAGTATAGATGAGTTAGTTTAAGTATTGAAGTTCTGAGATATGTACTGGCTCCAAGTGCTTCCAGATCCATCCATGCCTCTTGAACAACTTACAAATAGTGGAACCGGTCGTAGAATCACAATCTGGTCTGCTGCCCTCGATTCCTCTACAGGGGTTATGGTGGAGACCTCATGGCTTGATCCAGAAGCTGCCGATTCCTCCATGGGGGATATGGTAGCAACAAGGCTCGTTGCAGGTGGCTCAGTAGGTGGCAGAGCATTCGAAGCCTTTTGCAGCAAAGAAAGGTTATCAGCTTAGAGGCATTTTAGGCTAAAGTGAGTTGTTGTGTACAGATACAAAATATATTTGCAGTCAGCAGTGTCGTTTGCCATTTAACCGATTGACACCCAAGATGGCCGATAGCCTACACACATGGAAAAATGAAAATACTGGTGAAGACGGTCAAGGAGACGCCCCAGTCCTCTCCCATTCCCGAGCGACTGTCTTCACTAGTCTGCTTGTTTTTCCATTTGCATGGCAGCCATTTTGAGGATCTTCATTTTGAGCCATCTTAGGCATCAATGGGTTAATAAAAGGTAGAGAAAATAGATAGATTTTTGCATAGAAAAGATGGATACAGACCAAGTAAATAAACCAGAAGCATGTAGTTCCAGAGACATTAAGGTATAGTTCACCCCCAAAATGACGACTCACCCCATAAAGACTTGAATTCATAGATTTATTTTGTCATAGGGTTTAAAGTGGTTAGTGTTTAGTTGTAGAACAATTTTTATTAAACACATTCTTACTTACAACAATTAATGTCATCTCAGTAGTCCAAGGAGTTTCCCCATCCCAGCAGTCCAACAATGTTTCTCAGTCATCGAAGAGTTGTAGCAGAGTAAGGTAGTCCACAGCATGAAACTAAAGACTAACTATTCAAAATATGTTCGGAATATAGAGGCTATAGTCACTGTGTTTCAAGTAAATCAAGGCAGTGTTTCTTTCCTGATTTTTTCCCTCACTATTTACAAGTGGCAGTGGCAATTCAGATGGCCATTTGCAGTCTAAAAGTGTCTATAGCGCAGAGAGATGAATAAAGTGTCAACATTTCTGTATGGCTGGACTACATGTAGTGGGTGATGATCAAGCAGCTCTTTCACATCGATAACCAACAAATCTTTGGTTTGGATCACACTGTAAGCAAAGAAATGCTTCTCAAACCCCATTGTCTCCCACCTCTGAACAACTAGCTTTACAGATGGCTCTAAAACCAAAATGGCTTTATAAGCCCAAACTGAGGCTCTCCATCTTGGTCATAGGACATAAACACTGTCATGCCTGGTCTGTATGTTGTACCCTTAACAGTGACCCTGGTCGGTACATACAATTCAGCGAAAAGGGGGATTCCATTCAGACCACTTTGAATCTCTTTATAGCCTTCAAAATGAGCCAGAAAGGTAGTATACCCTGGACCAATTTCTGTGTTGTGGCTTAACACAGACCCACACATGAAACCGTAGCATTGCATTATCTATATGCCATGGTGTTGCTAATGTTGCGGAAGTTGCAAGTGACATGCCTGACTTGTTTGAAGAATCCATGTCTTGCCTCAAAGCGCATTACCCACAAATGTATCAATGGTCCAAGTGTTCGAATTGCTTTTGGATAATGAAGCATCAAATGGTGTTTTGGGGGCGCAAATGCAAAGCAAATAGATCCAGGAAAAGAGAGTGATGCTCTTCAATGATTTTACTCAGGTACCGTGTTCCCAGGTGGCCAGCATACTCTGCCCGATTCCGGCTACTGGTCGGCACACTCTGCACATTTCCGGCACGGCACGCCAACGATGAGCCGGATCTGGCCCGGTAATGGTTGCCATGCCAGAGCCGACTCTGGCTCGCCAAAGATAAACCGGCTCTGGCCCGGCAGTGGTTGCCGTGCCAGAGCCGACTCCGGCTCGCCAAAGATTAGCCGGCTCTGGCACGTTAATGGTTGCTGGGCCTGAGCCGACTCCGGCTCAGCAACGATTAGCCGGCTCTGGCCCGTTAATGGTTGCCGGACCAGAGCCGACTCCGGCTCGCCAAAGATTAGCCGGCTCTGGCTCGCCAAAGATTAGCCGGCTCTGGCCCGTTAATGGTTGCCGGGCCAGAGCCGACTCCGGCTCGCCAAAGATTAGCCGGCTCTGGCCCGGTAATGGTTGCCAGGCCAGAGCTGACTCCGGCTCGCCAAAGATTAGCCGGCTCTGGCTCGGTAATGGGTTGCCGGGCCAGAGCCGAAGTTTCAGTCAAGCGACGCCGCCCCCACACACAACAGCGGTGTGATTGGCAGAATCGACTGTCAATCAAAATTGTTCCGTTGAGACCACCGCAACACTTCCGGGATTCTGAAATCGGGGAGGAGAGAGCGGGGGGGGAGGGTCAAATGAGTGAATACAGCTGTACTGTACCCACTCTGCAATCAATGAGACAAATGCATAGAAAAGCCCTTATTATAACCAAATTGTTACAAATGTTAAAAATTATATTATTGTTTATGAAAATGTTTCAGCCCTATGCTTTCCTATTATTTTAGCCATGGCAACAAATAAAATAATAATAATAAAATGAATAAATAAAATGTTAGAGGAGTGGAGGGGGGGGCAGAGCGAGGTGGGTGTTAGAGGAGTGGAGGGGGGGGGGGCAGAGCCTCATAAAGCTAACATTAGCTGCACTCATAGGAGCCTGTTGTATTTTGTTATTGCTTTCCTTCTCTCTCTCTTCTCTCTCTCCATCTCTCTCTCTCTCTCTTCTCTCTCTCCATCTATCGCTCTCTATCTCATCCTCTTCTCTTCTGTCTTCGTTCTGTCGTTGAATTTGTGGTTCGTTCGTTTTATTTGCCTTTTTCACTTTTCATGTAGGGCAGTAGTTCGGTGAGTGGAAGTCCCGTCCCCTCCACGTCAGGGACCAGCACGCCTCGCCGGGGCTGGCGACAGCTCCCCCAGACCCCCGCCACGCCACGCCCCCACGTCACCTATTCCCCCGTGGTCCGTAAGGCTATGCCCACGCCTCCCGGGGTGCCCCAGGGGCGCCTCCCGGCCCGGCCCCCTGGCTCTTTTCTCCGGAGCCCCCCCAGGGCCAGGGGCCTCCCCCTGCCGGCCCCCCGCCACCCCACCATGGCTCACCCCGTCAGGGTCGCCACCCACCATGGAGGGCGACGGTTGCTTCTACAACCAGGACTACCAGGACTACGAGCCACGCCACGAGCCGCCCGCCTATGAGCAGAGCCCCGGATAACATTGGGGTCTTGTGCTTGGCACTCCGAGCATGGCACTAACACTGTCACGGTTAGGGCTTTGATTCCTGCTCGGGCCACCCGTTGTGAAAGATGTATGCAGTCATTCCAAAGCACTTTATGTCCTAGTAATAGAGCTGTGCTATAGAGATGCTGTCATTCATTCATAACCAAACCAAAAGACATTTATAAACAACGTCTTACTAAATACAGGCTTTCATTTACAACTGAACGGCCATATCACTCGGTTTTTGTATTAATTCTCCTAAAAAAATTTGCTAAGCTAGACTAACATGAAAGTTTAAGTGAAAGTACACACTTGAGTAAAAGTCAAAGTTTCTACTTTTAAATGTACTTAAGTAGTAAACAGTGAACTTTTTTTCTGACTGTCTATATTCTTCTGATAGCAGGTGTTTAATCAAAGATCCCCTGTGGGAGAAGCTGTTGCAGGGGAACAATGGGTTCATTTCATTGGAGGCTTTGTCGTTGAGTTCAGAGAGGAGGATGTGATATTTTTTGTTAATAAATGTTTAAATATCTATTCAAGTTGTCATTTTTAACTGGAAAAAGTAGCATGTATGGGGGTAATTGTTACTTTAC
This sequence comes from Notolepis coatsorum, assembly GCF_963971535.1. NCBI lineage: Eukaryota > Metazoa > Chordata > Actinopteri > Aulopiformes > Paralepididae > Notolepis > Notolepis coatsorum. Next base: position 157,469,578 of record NC_140166.1, read on the forward strand.
TTGATATTTGAGCTTCACTGCAGAATGATGTATATTGTGTACAATGTGCACATACACTGAGAATATATTTCAGTGAGGTAGGAGACAGCATGTAAACTTCTGAATTTTTCAATGAGGGACATGCCAATACTCCATTGATAAAGGGAAGGGTCCTTAAATATGTAGCATTGTATTACTAATCAACCATTTCCTACTGTATTTCCGGTAATGTACGGCCATAGGCAGATAGTGGAGTAGCTCTGGCAGAATACTGGGTACACAGTAAATTCCGCAAAGTAAATGTGACTCAAACTGAGTACATTTCACTCAAACTGAGTAAAATTTCTTTACTCAGTTTGAGTCAAATGTACTCAGTTTGAGTCAAATGTACTCTGCGGAATTTACTGTGTAGTACCAGTATTGCATTGGCAGTGTCGGCTAGGCTTCGGGCAACCTGACCTGGCCCAGTGTGTTTGGGCCGCATCTGGGCTGCTTCCGGCAACCGGACCTGGCCCTGTGTGTTTGGGCAGCATCTGGGCTGCTTCCGGCAACCCCGGACCTGGCCCAGTGTACTCTGGCCGGTTCCGGGCAGTCAGTCATTGCCGCCTACTGGGCCGATTCCGCCAATTCCGGACCTGGCCCGCTTCTGGCCTGCCGGACCTGGCCCAGTGTACTCATGCCGGTTCTGGGCAGTCAGTCATTGCCGCCTACTTGGCATATTCCGGCAACCGGACTAGGGCCTATTAATTTCTTCCGGCCTGCCGGATACAGGCCATTAATGGGCCGGAGCTTTTTGGCCACCTGGGTTGCTGCAGGAGTAACAGATGGAGAGAAGATGATCTCCATGCACATTAATCGGAGTAGGATATGTTCCCATTCCTTATTGTCTGTAGGGATAAGGTCACCGATCATTACTGGAAGTAACCTCAGTAGATGATGATGACCCAGCCGTCTTCAACCATTACAGACCTATATCTATCCTTCCTACCTTGTCAAAAATACTTGAAAAGCTGGTCTATAAAAGATTAATTGAACATCTTAATAAGCACAATATTATTTACACTCACCAGTACGGGTTCAGAAAGAAACATGCAACATATATGGCAATAACACATCTAATTAATGAAATATACAAAGCTAAAGACAGAAAGGAAAACACTATAGGTATTTTTTTAGACTTATCAAAGGCATTTGATACAGTCAATCACAATATCCTCCTGCAGAAGCTCTCACATCTTGGAATAAAAAACAATGCACTGCTATGGTTCACCAGTTACCTTAAAGATAGACGTCAGTCTGTATCCTATAATGGGATAAATTCTCCTTTTCTTCCTTTACTTTGCGGTCTGCCCCAAGGTTCAATTATTGGGCCTTTGTTATTTTTGTTATATATCAATGACCTCCCTAACGTCTCAGACAGGCTGTCGAAAATTGTATTTGCAGATGACACGTGTGTATTCTATTCACATAAAGATCCTGATACCATCATTAGGGTCATAAATGAAGAACTTAACAAACTATCAATTTGGTTTAAATGCAACAAATTATCACTAAACATTAAAAAAACGAATTTCATTTTTTTTTCTTCTCAAATCTGTGATTTTTAACTCTTCATCTAAAGTAGTGATCAATGACATCCCCATAGTTAGGGTGTGTTTTACACGATTCCTTGGTGTTCTGCTTGATGAATCCCTATCATGGAAACCTCATATCACAGCCATAACTACAAAAATGGCCAAGAGTATTGGTATTCTTGGAAAAACACGTCACTTGCTGAGCACCGAGGTTGCCACAATGTTATATTACTCTATGGTTTACCCATATATCAATTACTGTAATTTAGTTTGGGGTAGTACGCATCAGACCAAACTTGAGCCCATATACCGTCTGCAGAAACGAGCTCTAAAAATAATCAGCTGTGTACATCGAAGTCATACTTCTCAGCCTCTATTCCATAAGTTAGGTATCCTCAGTGTTTATCAAGTGAATCATCTTCAGACTGGTTTATTTGTGCATAGTTCTTTAAACAGAGCCCTTCCCCCTTTTTTTCATGACATGTTTGCCCACAATCACCAAATTCATAATTACCCCACACGTAGTTCCTGTTTGCTTAGACCACCCTTTTCCCGCACTTCCCAATCTCAGTTTTGTTTGCTCTACCGAGGGTCAAAGTTGTGGAACTCTTTGCCTCCACATATTTTGGAATTTTCTTTTCTGAAATTCAAAAGAGCACTGAAATCTCATCTCCTAGATCACCAATATTTCCCATATGGACTTCCTTTACAAACTGTAGTCTGATGGCTTGATGTATTTTGTTATTGTATTTTCGTTTTATTATATATTCTTACTGTCAGTGATTGTTTTCTCTATACCAGAAATCGTATGGCATGGGGTGCCTACTTCGGTGTCTATGTAGGCCTGCTTGTGTGTGTTTGTTTGTTCGGGGGGGGGGGGGGGGGTTTATTTAATATTTTATATTTATCTTGATATAATGTAATTTTGCTTCCTGGTGAATGCCACATGCAAGCCCCTTGAGGGTTTTTAGGCAATTCTCCTACACATCCCTTGTGGACTATATTGTATTATATATGTAACTGTTTTTATATGTGTAAATAAACAAACAAACAAACAAACAAACAAAGGTTCTTTAAATCATTCTTACTTATTACAGAGGGCTTGTTTCCCACATCACAGGTTCACAGTTTCACAATCGTCATTGTATAACATCAATGGGATTGACACCTCTTTCAAAAAGAGTGGAAGATTTTTACAGAAATCTCCATCAAATATATCCTGAAGAGCATCACTCTCTCTGTTGCCATTCCATCATGGCCTGTAAAACACCAGGAAGCTCCAGTATCTTTACCAGAAGACGCTTTAGTGGAATATGCTGAAAGGTATCAGTCAGAGCAACTTGTCGAACGTTGCCAGTGGCAGAGTCTCTCCGCTGTACAAAGGTTTGGTTATCGGAAAAACACTCCTCAATTGGCTGGATGAAGTTCCCAGAGTTAGTAAAATACCTCATATGTTTATAGTCTGTCTCCAGACCCTCGAAAGGGTTAGCTGCATCTAAAAAGTCCTGCCTGAGCTCCTCTACCTGTGGGTTTTGATCATGCCCAAACTGACTGAAAAGCGACATGGTCTTTGTTTGTAGCCTGCTCACTAAATCTCCAATTAAACTTGAGGTTTGCTGAACCACAAAATGTATATTTGTAAAGGTCTGGGAAGATTTGGATCTAAGATGAGCTATAAAATGGGCGATTCCCTCTTGCTCTAGTTCGTCCTATTCATCATCATTATCATCATCATCTTCATCTTCCTCTATTTGTTCACCCTCAACTTGCCGTACTAGCTCTTCAGCATTGAAAATATTAGCAGCCTGATTTGGTACATTAGGTGGCTGGGCCAGGGCCTGGTTGTCGTTATGTTCTCCTTGCAAGTGCTTTCTGTAAGACCGAATGAAAGAAAATGTTCTGCTACAAACTCCCTCACAACATTGGAAATAAGTGGATGAAGCGTTTATATTGTGTGCTATTCGTAAATGTGAAAAGAGAGACTTGGCATCACCAGGAATTAGCCTTTTGCATTTAAAGCATGTACTGTATATGCCAGCTGCCTTGATATGTTAGAACTCTTAACTTAGTGATCACTAAGTTGAGCCTGGGGCCTATTTTGGGGATGAGGTTCCGGATTGTTTCGGCATCTAAAAGTTGAAACGCCTCCTCATCGATATCTTGATCTGAAAGACAAAGACAGAAAACAAAGAAAGACTTTTACAGTAATTTCAGTGCCATCCAGTGGCAGCAAACTCCAACACAGGACCAGGCTGGCAGGACCAGAGACCAGGACAAGAACAGGATGAGAACCAAGATGAAGAACAGAATAATGTGTGTGTGTATGCATGTGTGTTGAAACCCTACTGAACAATACTGCTTAGTCATGGAAACATTTTCATGGTCAAGAAAGTAAAAATTATCACCTTTAAAACTGTCTGCGAGCTCTGGCAGCTGCGACTCAATTCGTTTTTCTGTGAAAAAGCTGTCCATCAAGACTGGCCTGAAACAAAACAGAAAGCAATGTGGAAATGAACACATCTGCAATTAATTAATGCCTCATGCCCATGTACTCAGCCACGTGTGAACGATAGGCCAAGTACTAGCTGACATAGCAGCCTAGAATATTTAGCACTGAATTCAGGTGTAAAAAGCCTCCCCACATGTCTGGCTTCCGCAGTCTACTGCTTAATTTAGTATAGGATGTTGTAAATTGATGCCGAAATTGCGGGACATTAGAGAGAAGATGGAAAATGTCGACCTCAAACTGGCGCTAAATCACAGTATGTAGCTAGCTAGCTAGCCAACCAGCTATGTTGCCGCATTGAGAGGACAGCAGATTTATTACACACATATGGTTAATAAAGATATCAATCATATAACGTTACTGTTATGGGAACAGAGGAACAGGACCCAAATAAGAGAGTGAAACAGTCCAACAGTTTAAACGCTAAAACAAGCGTGTATTTATTTTTACAAACAGAGACAACTTCAACTATACGAAAAAAATTACAAGGCATACAAACAATGAACGGTGGAAATGTAGTGTCAGCAGGTCGGGACCTGGGTTATGAGGTGTGTGTTAAAACCCGAAGTATGTGTGATGTAGCAGACTATGTGTGTGTACTTAATATGTAAATAAAGTCTTACCGTGTTGAAAAGATGTAGTGGAATATGTGGCCTCGGCCACGCTGGGGCGGAACAATAACTGATTCCCGAGAGGGAAAATAACACGAGGGACTTTGCGAGGCAGGGGGGGGAGAAAATAACAAGGGAATTAACGGGCGGATGAACGGGACAAGTATCCGAGACAGCGTCTTCCAAACTAGATGGAAGAGAGAAAAAGAGACACGATATTAGTTGACCAGTAAACATCTACCCACGCTGGAGGGGGAGAAGAAAAACAACGAGGTTAGGTAGCAGACAAATAAATGAAAACAATCAACGAGAACTAAGTTAGACAGAAATGTCAAAAGGAAATAATTAAGGCGCAACAAACCTACTGTTCCTACAGAACGAACTCGCTGGGGCTAGTCAGGTGTTTATAGTCTGGGAAGAGGCAGCATTCTCTAATTGTTCATTAGCACCAGCCGTGAGACGTGAACGTCTCGAGAAACGTACGCCTCGGGTCGTGTCAACGCGCCACACGTCCTCAGGGGGGAGCCAACAGGCTGAGGTAACTGCTCAAAAGCAGACCTCACAACAGTTACACAGCTATAGATAGTCTCCAGTTAATCTGGTATCATTACAACCCAAAACACGGTAAAATTTGCAATAACAGTAACATTAGTACTAGTACTGGCTAACTAGGCCTAGCTACTAGCCAGAACCTTTGTTGTAGCTAGCATGTAGCTAGTGCCTAACTAACGTTAGTCTAGCTTGCTAGCTAACATAGCCATGGAGTCATAGACGTGGTCACTTTCGGTAGCATGCTTGAATGGTAATGATTTATACAAGGTTCGAGATTAACCGATTATAGAAATGAGTAGCTAAATTGCAACTTGCGGTGGCTAGCTAGCTAGCTAGGTAACGAGTCCCAGCTAGCCACTAGCTGATGACTACCTGTACGTAGCTACAGACTAGCTGTGAAGAGCTAGCTAATTTAGTTCCACAACGTTCACAGTACATGGTTAACACGACGCTATAGACACAATGGATGGGTTGAGATATAAATACTGTGCTAACGAAACAAGATCTTACCTTGAGTCAGTTAGCTATCTATTCCATGAAGCGGGTTTGTTGACCGTGACCATCTGACTGACTGGAGTAGACAAAAGGCGCGTACGATAGTTCCCAGTGGGGGAGGGGTGTAGCTTTGCAGATCCCGGCGGAAAAAACAGGTATTTCTGCTGTGGCGATGGAACAACATTACTATGGAGAGTTCAAAACAAGTGCTTGTTTGCATAGCCATTTAGTCTAATGTGTAATGGGAGAGATCGATAATGCTAGCATTCATCTGTTGTGGCGATGGAATGACATTACTATGGAGAGTTGAAAACAAGTTGTCTTAAATCGTAAAAAGTTTATCCTTCTACAGTAGCATACTTTTGTATGAAACTGTACCTCTGTGCTTTTTTGCCAACTGTAATTATAAAGTATTCACTCAATCACACCCAGCTCTCTGACCCAACACGCAGGTTATGTCTCAGAAAATTTACCCATAATTATTATAACTCACAAATTGGGTCAAATTGGGTAAAAATAAAATCTCAATAACCCAAATAATGGTTATGCTCAGAGAATTAACCCAGAAATTGTACCCAACACGAGTAACCCTGAAAAAAATCATTGTTTTATATTTCTAATGGAGTACTCAAAAGCATCATTTTTCAGCCTTAAAATGTCAGCCTGTTATTGGCTGGGCTCCGCCCATAAGCACTTTCAGTGACAGTCATCCACACAGTCTGCGAGTGGCAGAGAGAGAGAGAGAGAGAGAGAGAGAGAGAGAGAGAGAGAGAGAGAGAGAGAGAGAGAGAGAGAGAGAGAGAGAGCACTGTGTAAACACAGCTGCGGTCCCCTTCTCTTTCTCTCTTTCCCTCTCCTGTTTGAGGAAGTCCACTGTGCCGTGCGCTACAGCTATAGACGTGGGTGTTAGTTCATGCTCCCGAATCGAGAGAGAGAAAGATAGAGAAGGGGAGAGAGAGAGACAGACCGAGACGACAGCGCGACGCGTGTGTGTGTATGTGTGCTCTGTCGCGAGGGTCTATCTGATTCTCCCTCTCTCTCTCTCGCTCGCTCTCTGTCAAACCCCGTTTGGTGCGCTACAACCACAGAGCCAATCGGATCACTATCCGCTCCTTCCTCACCACGTGACGTCACCATGCGAGTCGAATCAGAATGACCTGATTTTTTCAACCAGGAATGACCTGGATGACGGCAATCCGCCAATATGGTATTTAGAGACACAAACACATTGATACTAACTCCTATTACTATAATACAATGCTAGACACTGAAAAAATACATTTATAATGCATGTCACCTTTAATATATATATATGTATGTATTGGGCCTTCTGCCTTTTTTTCACCCCTGTGTGGAGCTATAGTGTACCTATTGCCACTTTGTGTGGATTCCCCATTGTGGGATTGTTATATATATATTGTTGGCCTCTGTGCCGATTACCTCTATTAAGAGGTCATATATATATTGTTGGCCTTTAGGCCATTTTTGCCACTGTTCCCCCGTGTGGAACTTTATATTGTGTTGGCCTTGTGTTTATCATATTTCCTGTTTGTTCTCCCCTTACCCTTTTCCCTGGTTGTGTTATTATATATCCCTGTTTTGTTTTCCTTCCTTGTGGCATATTGCTGTGGGTTTCAATCCCCACTATATAATAAATATCATTTACCTTTTGGAAAACGCATTTGTTGTTTACTTGCCTACCGGGACCTGTGCTTAAAGCACCTTACTGGACGGGCTGGTTTCATGTACAGCCCCCTAGGTATATTTTATATGGTCATCAGACCTTTATACATGACATGGGGGCTCGTTTATTTGAGCGTGTCAGGTAGGTTGCTTTTTTTTTTTTATTGGTAAGTGATATTGTTATATTTCCGTGCTGCACATTTTGATTGTTGTAAACCGTTCTTGTATATATGCTCTTAACCAATCAGTTTTTTGCCACATAGGTAAAGGGTGGATCACCTGCTTGGTTAGGGGGGCGTCGCGTCGTGTATCCCAGTGGAGTGCGCAATGAAATCGGTAAGCGACTGAACTTATGTGTAGCCCTCATCCTGCTAGGGGAGTAGTTTAGTCGGGGTAATTAGAGTTACCCAGGTGATCCTAGTTAGGTGGTTAGGACCAACATTTATTGTTTTCGTGAATGTTAGATGTGGTCATTAAAACGGATTGGTTAGGTTGTATAATACACAGACATTACATTATTGAGTAGGTGAGTGACTAGTTTCTGGGGCTTATTGTCTAGTGCCCGTTGTTTGTTTGGTAGTAACGTGTGTTGCTACGGGAGTGTAGGGTACTTTCTTTCATAGCTGTATTCTGTGGTAGAGAATAGAGCTATGAAGGTTTGTGATCAGGATGTTGGTGTGTCGGATCCTGAGAGTGTTGACTCTGCACTAGGTTCGGAACATACTAGTGTTACTTCTGCTGGTGAGTTGAACGCTGAGCTGTGTTTAGCCTGTCTAAAGGAGCTTTGCGCAGGGAGGTGAGAGACAAGGAGGACAGAGAGGAGAGAAAGGAGGTGAGAGACAAGGAGGAGAGGGACAGAGAGGAGAAGGTGGCTGATAGGGAATTTCAATTGGCCATGAGGAAACTAGAGTTGGAGTGTAGTGACGCTAGACGTAGGGCCACTTCCTCTCCAGTACTTTCCGACTCCCAGGCACCCTTTGATATTGGCCAGCATATGTCATTGGTTCCCCTCTTCCATGAGTCTAAAGTGGAGGTGTTCTTTGCTGCATTTGAACACATCGCGCATGCTCTGCGTTGGCCAGTGGGCATGTGGGAAATTCTGTTGCAGGCTCACAGGGAAAGCGCAGGAGGCATATGCCGCGTTGTCCATAGATGACGACTTAAACTATGAGCATGTGAAAAGGAATTTGCATCATTGAGCGAATTGGTGCTCATTGAGCAGTTCAAAGCCTGCATGCCAGACCGAACTGTGAATTATTTAAATGAGCAGAGGGTGTCAACACTCCAACAAGCTGCAATTTTGGCAGATGAGTTTGCATTGACACACAAACATGTTTCTGTACGTCCTGATGTGTGTGTTGGAGGCGGCTCATTCACTCCTCGTGAGTCGGTGTATCGGGGTAATGACGAGCGAGCGTTCCAGCCACGCTCACTGCCATCTAAGAGGCCTGTGGTGGAGTGTAATTATTGTAAGAAGACAGGCCATATGGTGAGGGACTGTCATACACTGAGGAAGCGACAGGAGAAAAAAGGGTCAGCCCAGGAACTGAAAGGGGTGGGGTTGATTGGTACAGTGTCATGTCCTGGCCAGAATAGATCTCTGGGGAAGCCGGATAGCTGTTTTAAACCCTTTGTATTTGATCGTTATGTGTCCTGCACAGGTGGCTGCCGAGATGAGGAATTACAATCTTGCCATACTCGGAATCAGTGAATCAAGGTCGATCGGATCCGGCCAGAAGAGGCTCGCCACAGGTGAGATGACACTGTACTCAGGCCATGAAGAGGACGATGCACACCATACCCAGGGAGTGGCCTTGATACTGTCCAAGGCTGCCCAGAGAGCACTTATTGGATGGGAGGCACATGGTCCTAGGATCATTGCAGCTTCCTTTAGAACTATGAAGGCAAAAATAAACATGAACATTATCCAGTGCTATGCCCCTACAAATGTCAGCAATGAAAGGAGAAAAGAAGAATACTACAGCAGACTACAGGACATCATTCAGAAATACCCAGAAAGAGACATCAACATCATAATGGGAGACTTCAATGCCAAGGTAGGAAGTGACAACAGAGGCTACGAGGAGACAATGGGAGAGCAAGGTATAGGAGAGATTAATGACAACGGGGAGAGATTCGCAAACCTATGCGTCACTAACAACCTGGTCATCGGCAGAAGCATTTGCCCCCACAAAAGGATACACAAAGCTACTTGGATCTCACCGGACCTCAACACCGAAAACCAGATAGACCATGTGTGCATCACAAAGAAGTTCAGGAGGTCCCTTCAAGATGTATGTGTTAGGAGAGGAGCTGATGTTGCCTCAGACCACCACCTCCTGGTTGCCCGGCTGAAGCTGAAATTAAAGAAAAACTGGACAGGGGAGAAGAATCTGAGACAAACATTCAACACAGCTGAGAGACAAAACCAAGTTAGAAGAATACAAACTCACACTTAGGAACAAGTTTCAAGCCCTGCAAGAGTTGATGGAAGAAGAGGAGGAAAACATCGACTTGAAGTGGAAGTCTGTGAAGGAAGCAGTAAGTACAACGTGCAAAGAAGTACTGGGCCCGAAGAAACACAACCATAAGGAGTGGATATCAGCAGAGTCATTGAGGAAGATAGAGAGGAAAGTGAAGAAGGCACTAATCAACAACAGTCGCACAAGAGCCGAAAAGGTCAAAGCACAAAACCAGTACACAGAAGCCACAAAAAGGGTTAAGAAAAGCATCAAGGCAGACAAGAAGGACTATATAGAGAGTCTTGCGGCAGAGGCTGAAGAAGCAGCTAGACATGGTCATTTGAAAGACTTATATAACACCACCAAGAAGCTGTCAGGAAAGTTTAGTAAACCAGAAAGACCAGTTAAGGACAAAGATGGACAGCCAATCATCGGAGAGGAAAGACAAAAGGAAAGATGGGTAGAACATTTTGATGAACTACTAAACCGACCAACACCACAGGACCCACCAGACATCCAGCAAGCTGACAGGGATCTGCTGATAGACTGCAGCGTGCCAAGAAAGGAAGAGATCCGCAAAGCCATCAAGAAGCTGAGGAACGGCAAGACCCGACGGTATTCCGGCAGAAGCCGATATAGAGACGATGGAAGAGATGCTCCATCCTCTCTTCAAGAAGATATGGGAAGAAGAACACATCCCATCAGAATGGAAGGAGGGCTACCTTGTCAAAATACCAAAGAAAGGAGATATGAGCCAATGTGCAAACTACAGAGGGATCACACTACTCTCCATCCCAGGAAAAGTATTCAACAGGATTATACTGGACAGGATGAAGGACGCCGTCGACCCACAGCTACGAGACCACCAGGCGGGCTTCCGCAAAAACAGATCCTGCACAGACCAGATTGCAACACTGCGGATAATACTGGAGCAGTCATTAGAGTGGAATTCACCCCAATTCATTAATTTCATTGACTACGAAAAGGCTTTCGACAGCGTGAATAGAGAGACCCTCTGGAAGCTACTCAGACACTATGGAGTGCCAGAGAAGTACAGAAATATCATCAGGAACTCCTATGAGGGGATGACCTGCAGGGTGATTCATGGCGGTCAACCCACCGACGCCTTCCAGGTAAAAACTGGAGTGAGACAGGGTTGTTTGTTGTCACCATTTATGTTCCTGCTGGCAATAGACTGGGTCATGAAGCAATCCACGGCAGAGAAACAAAATGGCATACAATGGACATTATGGACGCAGTTAGAAGACCTCGACTTTGCAAATGACCTGGCCCTTCTCTCTCACACCCAGGAGCAGATGCAGGAAAAGACAAGTACCATCTCTGACAACTCTACTCGGCTTGGGCTTTAAAATCCACAGAGGGAAGAGCAAGGTCATGAGAATCAATACTGACAACACATCACCCATCATTCTGGAAGGAGAAGCGTTGGAAGAGGTAGACAACTTCACCTACCTGGGAAGCATGGTTAACAAGCAAGGTGGAACAGATGCTGATGTGAGAGCCAGGATTGGCAAGGCCAGAGGAGCCTTTCTCTAACTAAAAAACATCTGGAGCTCAAGAGACATTTCCATCACAACCAAGATCAGGATCTTTAACACCAGCATGAAGTCAGTCCTACTCTATGGCGCTGAGACCTGGAGGACCACTGCCATCACAACCAATAAACTACAAGTTTTCCTAAACACCTGTCTGCGCCGAATCCTCCAGATTCGCTGGCCTAACACCATCAGCAACAAAGACCTGTGGCAACGAACACAACAACAGCCAGCAGAGAAAGAGATTCTCCCAACAGCGTTGGCCATACACTCCGTAAACCATCCCTGAGCATCACAAGACAATCTCTCAGGTGGAACCCCCAAGGGAAAAGAAAGAGAGGCTGACCACGAAACACCTGGTGCAGAGACTTGGAAGATGATGCCAAGAAGATGGGACACACCTGGGGCCAGCTGGAGAGGTTGGCTCAGGATCGGGATGCTTGGAGACCCCTTGTTAACGGCCTATGCCCCAAACGGGGTATAAGGCGTAAGTAAGTAAGAAGTGATTGATAGTCACCCCGATGTTTTTTCTATTTGTGCTGTCACCAGGGCACAGGAGAGGAGGTGAGACCAAGGTCTAGCATTGGGTGACTCTGTCTGTGGCGAGGCTCTCGCTAAGGACGAGTGGCCATCTATAGGCGAGATGGGGAAGGTTGCTGTGAGTAGCGTTCAGGGGAAGCTGGTAATTCCCAAATTCACTGACGTGTCGCTACCACTGACACGTCAAGCATTGACCTCTGCTCAGCGGGTTGATTCCTCCCTGTCAAACTGTTTTGCGACAGTCGCCAGTCCTGCTACTAAGGTTAGTAGGAGACAGACATTTGCGATGGAGGAGGTGGTGAGAGAGCAGTTTGACAGAATCGCGGTGGAGCAACAATTTGAGGCTGGAGATGAGGTGTTTGTTGTGCTGCCCACGCCGCGTGAATGCCTTCTACAACGCTGTTCCAGTTCCACGTTGCCGTTTTGCGCTCTGTTTGGCCGAGCGCGCGCATGCGCATGAGCCACGACACGGCCCTCAGCCAGGCAGCAATACTACGCTCCAGTTAACCTAATTTATACAAATGGAGTATTGATTTCGCCGTAACGAATCATTAAAAAAATATACCGTTAACTGGAATATGTTGTTCCTTTACACATATGTTGGATTATGTAATTGGTTTGTCATGACAAACCAATAAAAAATCGCGCGACTTGGGCTGGTCCACGACCCTCCGTGCTCCGATCGCCAGCGGGGAGAATATGCTGCCGCGAGCGGCATCGCTGAGCTCTGGTGTCCGCTGGACGAAGCCAGAGACGGGCGTATTATGGGGCTTATGTCGAGAAGCAGTAACACAACATGCATCTGTCAGTCGTACTTAACTATGTGTTCACTGTTGTACGACTGACAGATGCATGTTGTGTTACTGCTTCTCGCGATCGGAGCACGGAGGATCGTGGACCAGCCCAAGTCGCGCGATTTTTTATTGGTTTGTCATGACAAACCAATTACATAATCCAACATATGTGTAAAGGAACAACATATTCCAGTTAACGGTATATTTTCTTAATGATTCGTTACGGCGAAATCAATACTCCATTTGTATAAATTAGGTTAACTGGAGCGTAGTATTGCTGCCTGGCTGAGGGCCGCGTCGCAGCTCATGCGCGCGCTCGGCCAATCAGAGCGCAAAATGGCAACGCGGAACTGGAACAGCGTTGTAGAAGGCATTCACGCACCCACGCCTGGTACTGTGCTCACTGCCCGGTGCTCAGGACCTTATGTGGTGAAGAGAAAGGTGTCTGACACTAAGTATATGTTGTGTACACACGAGCGGCGGATAAGGACACGCTGGTGTCATGTGAATAGGCTACTGAAAAGCCCTGACCGCATCTCATCAGAGTTGAGTTGTGACAATACTGTTATTTCACATCCTGTGTTGTCGTCTGATGTGCCTTCCAGGAAGCACGGTGTTGATGTTGGGAGTGCGAACACCATTAAGCAACACGCATATCGGTGTCCGGTGGAAATGAGGGAGGTCATGAGGAGAGAGGCTCTGTACCCCCTGGGAAAGGGGCTAGCTAAACCTAGCCATAGTCCATGGAGTCCTCCTTGCCTTCTGGTTCCAAATGCTGATGTGTCTCCCCGTTTTCTGTACTGATTACAGGAAGGTGAACGCAATAACGGTGCCTGAATCGTTCCCGTTGTCCAGGATGGGCCCGTCATGGCCTTCGGGATGAGGAGTGCGTCGGCCACGTTCCGACGGCTGATGCATCTGGTGTTGGGAGATGTGCCTAAGGGCGATGTGTGTTATGGGTGATGTGGTGGTCGACTGTGTGGGCCCAGAGCAGGGGCGTGCACCTGTATGGCCTGTGTGGAGGGTGATTTTGTTGTGGAGGTGATGGATTGAGGGAGAATTTTCTGTTCTCCCAGATATGTGGTACTAATCTGTTGGTTAATAAGGAATAATGTTTTGCTAACCCTACAGGTTCGCTTTTATGGGGGGAGGTGTGACGTACATGGGTACGTGGGTTGGTCATTATCAATATTACTGTATTTGTGACACCATGTGAACATCAGGTTAGTATAGGTCATGTTATGTTTTGTATGTGTGTGTGTGTGTGTCATGGTAACTAATAGGGGTGGGGGGGGGAAATCGATACGTAGTAGTATCGCGATACGTTGCATGGCGATACTGTATCGATACAGGGACGCCAAGTATCGATATTTAATTATTTATTTTAAAAAAAGTTAAAAAAATTTGTATATATCTTTTTTTTATAAGGAAGTTGCATTGTTCATTTCAATACCTACAATAGTACAGTAGTCCACACACACGCACACATGTGCATTCAGTTAAGTTGGAATATGACTGTAATACAAACAGTTCAGTTTGTCAGGTACATGCAACACAGATTACAGTGTTTACATCTGTCTGCTTGAGAAAATACCATGTTCTGCAATAAAAATTATTGAAGTGAGATGAACAGACTGAACTTTTTTTTATTAGATAAAACATGTTGACAAAGTTTTACTTTGCAGTTGAAAAAAGGTAATACATCGCAATATATCGCAATACTCAGCATATCGCAATATATTTAGTATCGCAATACTATCGTATCGTGACTCAAGTATCGTGATAGTATCGTATTGTGAGGCCTCTGGTGATTCCCACCCCTAGTAACTAATGCCTGTCCCTTTCTTTCTTTGTCAGGTGCCGCTCGTCCCTACACTGAAGAGTGCTGATTGCCTGATGAGTGGCAGCTGACGGCAACAGCCTTGAGGGGCAGGTGTATAAAACCTGACAGCACACACACATCCTTGCGCCTCATGGAGTTATTTGGCAGTGACCATAGTGTTGGAGGTTGCCCTTGAATTGCCACTGTTGTGGAATTATTATAATACCCTTTGTTTCCACTGTTGTGTGGATTGATCTTGTGTTGGCCTTATTGTCACTATTGTGTGTTCTCATGTTCACACTACTTACCTGGTAGGCATTGTGTTTGTGTTGCTACCAGGTGAGTATATATCTATTGTGGCTTCTGTGCCACTTGCCACCCATGTGGAATTAGTTAATATATATATATATTAGTGCTGTCAAACGATTAAAATATTTAACTCGATTAATCGCATGATTGTCCAGAGTTAACTCGCGATTAATCGCAAATTAATCGCATTTTATTTTTTTTTATTTTTTTTACCTTAAACAGATCTTTTTCAAGTTCCAAGTTTTAATACTCTTATCAACATGCGAGTCAACAAATGCTTGCTTTATGCAGCCATTTAACACAAAAGGATGACCCTCATGCATTGCAAATTTGCATCAAATTCAAAACAGAGTGATGCACAAAATAACTTAAAAGAAAATAATAATTTAAAACAATGAATAAAGTGTGCATGAAATAATAGGGGAAAGAAAACGTTAGGAACTTGTTACATTCACACACACAAGGGCTGATTAATCACACACCCCCTCTCTCCCTCACACACACACTCTCCCAGCTCTCTTTCTCTCTTGCCCCTTCCTCATCTCTCTCACCCCCCTCTCTCTCTATATCTCACACACACACACACACACACACACACACACACACACACACACACACACACACACACACACACACACACACACACACACACACACACACACACTTCAGAAACAAATGTAGTAACAATGAGAGCATCAATAATACATCTGAGTGAAGTCTAGTAAATTATTTTTTTTTAAAAGTAATTTATTTATTTTTAATTTTTTTTTGTTAATCTTGAGTTAAAAAAAATTGTGGCATTAATAGAATCGGGAGTTAACGCGTTAATATCGCGTTAACTTTGACAGCCTTAATATATATATATGTGTGTATTGGGCCTTCTGCCTTTTTGCCACCCCAGTGTGGAATAATATATCATGTTGGCCTCTGTGCCTATTCTTCCCTATTAAGGGATTACTATACATATATATTGTTGGCCTCTGTGCCGGCTACCCCTATTAACACATTGGGTGCCAACGACGAGAAAACTCGTTGTTGGCCACCATGCGTTGAGTGCCAATGATGAGAAATCTCGTTATATAATCGTTATTTCTTTTATTAGCGATATCCATACATTTTTCATCCATCCAGCCTCACGTTATCATTGGGACGGGCTCTGAGCTCAAAAAGGGCAAATACCGCCCCCTATCGTTTCCCGGATGGTATTGCACCCATTGGAATGGAGTTAATGGAAATGCATGAGAAAAAAAACTCCGGGCACATTTTTCAGCCCGCTTCTCTAGCGTGCATAAGTACACATATACTATCTAGCGTTTATTTGAAAACGATTCATAAATAGGCAGAAAAATTACGTGTTTTGTGTATTCCACTAAAGAGCTATTTTCGCAGATTTTTCTGGAATCACTAGAAATCTTCAAAACTATACTCGTATTCAAAACGGTATAAAACGGAAATGTACTGATGAAAAAACAATCCGTTTTGTACATGTTGACTGCAAGCAAGTCATTGATAAGCGATGGGTGTATTAGACACATAACCATAATTTAAGATATAGTTTATGCATTCGCAAATGTCCCTGTCCTCTCATTGACTAAAGTGCTGGCACTCAAGCGATAAATGGGGGCTGTGTGGCTCCAGAATGATGACACAATCATGCTTTTATACTATGTGGGTTCCAAATTTAGTGAGCCACTGGTTAATAAATAGATGATCAGACAGGCTTGGTCGTATATGGTCATATGTGGGGTTATATGTGAGCTGTTGCTGAAGCTGATAATATGTCCATCTTTGCTTCCCCTCAGTGGCCTGTGGCCAGAGGGCCGATATAGCCAAGCATTAGGTCACACAGGTCATCAGGTCAGAGTATTTCTGGGTTGGTCACTCGACCCATTGGCACAGTGGGGGAGATTATGCTCTTCACCTTCAGTGAAATATTAATGAATATACATTACAAGGATAGGATGGCTATAGAACGTGTACACAGAATGGGAAGAGGGTGTTGTTGTTTTTCTTAAACAGAAGGAGGTGATGGACATTCTATTTGGACACAAGGGGGAGATGAGGCTGTCTGTGCGCTCTTGGATGAGAGGGAAGGTTGCCAACCGTCCTATTATAATAAACAAAAGGTTGTGGCGGCTAGATGGCGCAGTGGGCAAGGCGCTCGCCACCAACGCAGGAGATGCTGGGTTCGAGCCCAGCTCTCGCCGTTGCTACCAGCTTGCCTGGTCGTTCATACTAATACAATTGGCAGTATTAGGAGGTGGGAAGCTAGTGGGTGGGGATCGGACGTTGTGGACAGCGACTCCTACAGGCCGGTTGGTGCGCCTGCGCAGTAGAATCAGGAAGCAACAAGGGCGGCATGTCCTTCCCACGCAGACCCTCGCTGAGAGAGATTGCGCTGTTCAGGTGAAAAGATGCGACGGCTGCCTCCTCGAGTACCGGAGGGGACACGTGATTCAAGGCTTCGTCCACATTGCAGCCGGCTTGTGGGAGGCATGGCCAACAGCGTTAGAGACAGGGGACGGTAGAATTGGACAATATGAAATTGGGGAAGGGAGAAAAATAGAAAATGGGGAGAAAAAGTAGATACAAAAAAATAACTGAGGCGGGGCGGCTACGTGGCGTAGTGGGCAAGGCACTCGCCACGAATGACGGAGACGCTGGGCTTGCCTGTTCGAGCCCAGCGCTCCACATTGCTTTCAGTTTAGCTGGTCGTTCATACTAATACACATTGGCCGTATTAGGGGGTGGGAAACTGATGGGTGGGGATCGGGCGTTGTGGACAGCGACTCCTACAGGTCGGTTGGTGCGCCTGCGCAGTAGAATCAGGAAGTGTCGGGGGCAGCGTGAGCCTCCCACGCGTTACTCCTCGCCACTGAGAGATCGAGCTGCGCAGGTGAAAAGATGCGACTGCTGTTACCTCAAGTACCGGAGGGGACTTGTGCTATGTATGACTTAGTCCACATTGCAGCCGGCTTGTGGGAGGCAAGAAACAGCGTTCGTGACAGGGGTGGGTTGAATTGGATGATACGAAATTGGGATGGGAGAAAATATAGAAAATGGGAGAAAAAGTGTATATAAAAAAAAAAAGAACTGAGTCAACACTGAGCGCCATTTGTTCTGTATTACTTGAGCGAGAATAACAGCATTTGGCTGCGTACAGACGAGGGGTCTTGGTATGATGGAATAAATGGGGAATATATCCCTGTCTCTGCAACTCTGTTGCTGCCTTATGCAGGACTCACAACTGGTTTTAATCATAACTTGTTACTAGAGGGCAAAGGGTTGGAAAGAGAATATGAGGCATCTCTCTCTCTCTCCAAAATGGGTCACATGGTTTGTTATGACTCTCACTGAGGAGTGTGTCACATGAAAAGACACAACACCATTCTGGAGAAAGTCATGCTAGCACTCGTCCTCGATATCAGGCATCACCTGGATCTGACACGTCATGCGGCTTGTCTGTCAAATGTTTTTTTTATTCAGTTTGGAAGGTGTGTGTGTGTATGTGTGTGTGTGTGTCAGTTGTGCTCTTTGTCTGTGCTCTCATTCCTTTTTGCTTCTGAAATAAGGGGGAATACTTTGTGCAGCTTTTTCAATATTTTGTGTTGTACATTGCATGACTTCTTGAATGTCAAATAAACATCTTGATCTCTGAATTTGTATTGAATTTTAAAGCCACACTTGTATTTGTAGAATATTCTTGCAAAGGGCTAACACACAGGGGACAGGTGTAACCATCAGTATCCTAAGTATCCCATCATCTATTTATATTGTTTCATAATATGTGTGCACATGCTTGTCTCCCCAGATAATAAGAATATTTTAATATTGAAATATGGACCACTTCTATGTTTGCATTATAATAATTAGCCAGGCTATGGTGGTGATTTTAACTCTGTCCAGCCTGGGAAAAGGGCAAAGTAGATAGATAGATAGATAGATGGATGCCAGAAATAGCCTTAACATTTGTAAATTTGCTAAATTGTAACAATAGGTAATAGCCAATTTATTTTGTTTATGTTTTTTTTGTGTCAATGTTAATGTTAGCCGACTAAAGTTTCTGTAAAATATTGGTGAAACTGACCAACAACAGTTATGTGTAGGCCTATTTATGTTTTAGCCTATTAGTAGAATATGAATGAGTAATGTTTCCGTTTCGTATTTCACACGCGTGAAACAATAAAAGGGCATCAACAACCCAAAACAAATTATTCACACGCACATCCACAGCATGTACGGTAGCGGCCACCCAGGACAAACCCCGGCCACCTGAGTTTAAATATCCTAGAACCGCCACAGTGTTTCACCATGGCACTCTAGATTCCTATTCCAAGAGCGATACACACATTTCCCCCACTGCGTTTTGTTGTATTTCTTGTATTTCAAAGATATTCTGGCATGTCAGCCTCCTCTAAATGCAGGAAGGAACAGGAGACTCGATGGTGGTGGTGATGGTGGGGGAGTTGTTAGGTGTTGGTGGTTGTTGGGTGGTGGGGGGCAGAGTTCTCATCGGTGAGCTGCCATGAACACCTGCCATAGCTGTCAGTGCCTGTGAGAGATCTCCTGCTCAGGTATGGCAAATTCCTCCTCATTCCGCCCCTAATAGGACTGTCAGCTCCCGGGAGCAGGTGGGGGGGGCAGAGGAGTGTTACCGAGGCATGAGCCGGTGAGCTCTCTTGAAGAGACTGCCAGGCAGGCAGAGGCTATACTCCCTCCGTGGCACATCCAAAGACAAAGACCTCTCAGCGAGACAGACATCGTACCACAGCACACGGAAACCTTGTGACAGGCCCTCTCTCCCCCGTTAATGCCACCTCCACTGGGTCTGAGACACCGCTAGTTGGAAACATCATGCTCTTCAGAGGCCCCCCTGTGAGGCTGCTCCACACACAGCGCATCCCGGAAACGGAGATCTAGCTATCGCCATTACATTATCTACAACTAATACCTTCATTTGTCCACCGTTGCCACATTGTCGCTCCTCCTCCTCATCGCCTTCCCGCCCCCCTTGTCAGATTTCCATTTTCTATTCTAAGCCGCTTCCACTCACTCCTTCTTCGATAACGAGAGAAAGCGGGTTGTACCGGTGCCGCACTTTCACAAAGGTCCGTTGTGGAAATCACATCTATTCTGCGATAATGAAAGCAGTTATTATGAAATAGCACTTAAATCTATAAAAGGGAGGTAAGTTATTAGATTGTATCTGTGGCATGAGACCGACGGTCGACGACCAGATGCAAAACATTAGTCCTCCCCCACTACAGGAAGTGGATGATTCGATTTCCTGGTGGTTACTATGTAATCATCATCAAAGGCGCTTCGCGCATACAAAGAGTTGGATTATGCGCGAAGCAACAGAAAGGAGGCTCGTTTCAATTTCAGTTTCAATGTGCTATTTCAGCCACTTGTAATGTGAACCTTGTATCCGGCTAACATTATGCAAAGTCATTCCACGGTTCGGGTTGACTGACTTTCAATTTGGGGTGTGCATTATTGATCCGAGGGGGGGAACAGGCAGTCAAGTCCAACTCTTTACCAATTATCACATTTATCAGCCCGTTTCAACCTTCTGACGGCTAACAGCTAATGTCCTTATCAGCAAACACAATAGATGATGTGATGGGTCGAGAAGAGTTAAGAAAACAAAAGCATAAGGGTAAAGTAACTTTTCGATTGCTTAGCCCACAGGAGAGTGAAATTGAGGATTAAATTAGTCAAACAAACAAAAAATCTTCAAAAGCTGTACCATAACCCTTGTGACCCAACCTTCTGGAAAATTATTTGACACAAAACATTAACGAAAGGCAACGGGACAGTACTGTGGGCCTGGCTTCTGAAACTTTTCCTGTTAGGATACTGTGGAAACAGATAACTGTAGCCTGTTCTTATAGTCACATATAGAAACTAAAGATCAGACAGCGGCTCAGGAGGTTGAGCGGTCGTTCGATAATATGAAGGTTCCCGGTTCAATTCCAGCTCATCTCGGGCAGTGTGTCGAGGTGAGAAAGACATTTAATCCCTTAACTGCTCCTGATGAGGGGTCTCCCAGCAGGTTGCATGGTTGCCTCCACCGTCGGTGTGTGCATAGGGGTCATTATACGAAAGCTTGCCATTTTGTGTCCCTCGACCAAAACTCAATTTTAATAAAAAAATAATGAACAATAAAACATTTCATAATTTAGATTTCTGATGTGTCATGTAACATAAAAACAAATACAATTTATTTAGCTTTTTGTTTTTAAAATAATTTTAAACACTTTTGTGCGAAGCATCTTGCAAAAAAATGAAAAATTACCTGTCCCTCAGTAAGATTGTTCTGCTTCCACTAGCTAGTAAGGCCAAAGAATCCAAACTAGAACATAACAACTTAAACCTATATCAAGGCACAAGTGTTGTTTCACTATGCATGAATGATTTTTTTTTAAATATGTTGCAAATGTGTAAAAAAAAATTACTTTTTAGTTGTGTCCCCATGTTGTTGTCAACCCTGTTGTTTAGAAATTTACATATAGCCCAGGAACTGACATCATCTTCCTTTTCTAAAGATGGTGGAGAAAAGACAAGTAAGTGTGCTCCTCTTTTCATGCATTTTCTTCGAGTTATGAGATGTCCAACAGAGGGGGACGAGCTTGTTGCGTCAGAACTGTTACCATAAATGCGCATGTTAAAAAGTTATTTGTTTGAAATTGTGAATATACATATTTAACATCATTATTTCCTCTCATGACCATTAGCATATGGCTAGTAATGGCTGCTAGTTGCCTTTTTCGTCAGCCGTGTTACCATCTGCCCTGTTACCTTTCAATGGGTAACAGGGTTGAGTGAATGGTAACAGGGCTGACAAAAGTATATGCTTTTGTGTGTACATGAAAATATACTTCCCTTACCAATAGTAAGAGGTTACAGCCAATGTTAAAGTGACTTTTGTATTTGTATTTTATATGATTTTCTTAGGATGACTATCTGCAGTGGAAAAACAGCGCCTATACAGGCAACGTACTGTAGAGATGCTTATCCCGAAAAGCGACAAAGATATTTAGAGAAAGAGAGGGTGAAATGGAGAAAGGATAAGGAGACAGGGAAAAAGCTGTCTATCAGTCAACTAAGTGACAGAGAAAGGAGAGCCAAGCGGCGCAAATTCACTTTCTTTCACTCGTAAAGCAAAGCTCCGCATCCCAACACAGTTCAAATCAAATGTCAAAGCTTTCTATGACCGTGATGATGTCAGTCGAGTCACGACTGGAAGAAAGCAGACCATAACACGGCAGAAAGTTAAAAAACAAAAGAGATTTCTTGTTGATTCACTGCAAAATCTTCACAGGAAGTTCCTATCTGAAAATCCACACAGCTTTGTCCTACAGTCTCTTTTGCAGACTTCGACCCTTCTGGGTGGTACATCCCACCATTCAGGACAGAGATACGTGCATGGCCTCAACTTCCACTCCTATGCCGACGACACTCAACTCTACCTCTCCACCAAACCATCCACCCATCTCCCCCCACACTCCCTTATCAACTGCCTGCACGAAATAAAAACCTGGATGTCATCAAATTTCCTCAAGCTCAACAACAATAAAACCGAGCTCATGGTTGTGGCACCCAAGGCCCTGCTCCGGAAGGTTGGGGATCTCACCCTCAACATTGACGGCTGCTCCATCTCCCCATCCCCTAAGGTCCGCAACCTGGGCGTTATCCTGGACTCCACCCTTTCCTATCAATCCCATGTAAATTCCCTCACCAAATCCGCCTTCTTTCACCTCCGAAACATTTCCAGACTCCGACCATCACTTTCCGACACCACAGCTGAGACCCTCATCCACGCCTTCGTCACCTCCCGCCTGGACTACTGCAACGGGGTCCTGTCCGGGGTCCCAAGCAAAACCCTGGACAGGCTCCAGTATGTTCAAAATTCAGCTGCCAGAGTTCTAACCCGCACCAAACCCTGGCAGCACATCCCCATCCTCATCCAGCTCCACTGGCTCCACATCAAATCCCGCATCACCTACAAAACCCTCCTGCTCACCTACAAATCCCTTCACGCCCTGGCACCTCAGTACCTCACTGACCTCCTCCACCCCTACACTCAGTCACGGTCCCTGCGATCCATGGACACTGGTCAGCTCTCCATCCCCCGAAACAGACTGCGGACGTTCGGGGACAGAGCTTTCAGTGTGGCAGCTCCCACCCTCTGGAACTCCCTCCCCGCAGAACTCCGCACCACCCCAACTCTGGACTCATTTAAAAAACTGCTCAAAACCCACCTCTTCAACCTGGCCTTCAACCCCTAACTTTCTCACTTTATATGTATGTGTTGTGTCCAGTGGTGCGTTCCTGAAATCAACTGGGATTGCACTCGCTATTTGCATATCAATAGCGCCGGTCGTCAGGTGTGTTAAATACGACCGGCGCTATTGATATGCAAATAGCGAGTACTTATCTGGGCTTGCACTTAGTGCACCCCCGTCCCATGAAGAACGCATGCCTGGTTGTGTCTGTCCACTATGTTTGTTGACTTGTTATCCCCCCCCCCCCCCCCCCCCCCTTTATGTAAAGCGACCTTGGGTCCTCTGAAAGGCGCTATATAAAACGAAGTATTATTATTATTATTATTATTATTATTATTATTATTATTATTATTATTATTATTATTATTATTATGTGTAAAATCCATGAGAACCACGGCTTTGTGGCTGACAAGCTGAAGCAACTAAGTTTGCTTACCAATTCCAACCTTGAGCAGCTTATTGAAGAGGTCTCTTGCAGCACAAACAGTAAAGAGTGCATGTATGGAGAGTGTCCCACATGCAAACTGAAAAGCTGCCCACTGGCTACTGTTCCTGACACCAACATGCGTGTTGCATACATACAGTGGGTAATGGAGGAGAAGACCATGCTACAAGAAAAGAAGGCTGTGTCATTCAAAGTGACAGCTAAAAAACAAATTGAAAGCTCTGTAGAGGAGCTCATTGAGCATTGCACTTGTCTGCTGCACAGGTTTAAGAAACATGTGTTCAACATCAAGCAGCAGTTCTCATTCTCCAGAGAGCTAAAGAGAAGTCTGTCCTCACACGAATGCATTATACATGTGGATTTCTTAGAAAACTTCTCATGTAAGTACAGTGCTGAGATCCAGGCTGTGCATTTCGGTGCCTCGCACCAACAGGCATCAATGCACACAGGTGTGTTGTATGTTGGTGAAGATGCACCCCCTCTCTGGTTCTGCACTATCTCAGAATCCAAGCAAAAAGGTCCCCCTGCGATCTAACACCTTGAGCCAGTACTGGACTACGTACAAGCCAATCATCCACCTGTGTCTGTGGTCCACTTCTTCAGTGACGGTCCTTGTACTCAATGCAGGCAGAAGGGTAATTGCTTCCTGTTCAGTACTGAATGAGTAAGAGGGGCTCTGCGAGTGGCACATGGAATTTGTTTGAAGCAAGCCACGGAAAGGGAGCGCCTGATGGTGTTGGGGGAGTATTAAAAAGACTGGCAGATCAACTTGTGAGTACAGGGCGTGACATTCCTGATGCCACCACACTTTACCGAGCACTACTTACAACTGGCACGACAGTGAAGCTCTTTTATGTGGAAACTGAGAACATTGTGGATGCTTATCGTAACATGCCAGCAAATATCCCATTAGTCCCAGGGACAATGCGAATACACCAAGTGGTCACCAACAGGAAAGGCCACTTGATCACCAGGGATGTCAGCTGTCTGTGTGCCACATTGAAGAACCTGTCCTGTACATGTTTCAACACTAACCACTTCATCTTTGCTCCACTGATAATGGGCCCTCAAATGATCAAGGCAACCCAAACCTCAAGCACCCCAGCCATACTTCAGCCAACCACAAGCACCTCAGCCATACCTCAGCCAACCACAAACACCCCAGCCATACCTCAGCCAACCACAAGCACCCCAGCCATACCTCAGCCAACCACACAAGCACAAAAGTCAGCAGAACAGCTGACTGAAGAACTTCAAGGACCCCAGGAGATCGATTGGAGTAGTGATGGGATAATTGGTCAATGGTGTGTCCTTACATATGACCAGGAGCTGGAATCATTGTGGCAACAGGTGAAGGATATGCCCAAGTGAAGTGCATGCGCCATATTGGCTAGAATAGATATTTCTGGCCATCCCGCGAGGACTGTATCTGGTACATGTTTGACGACATTTTAAGGTTGATTCCTTCTCCTGTCAATGTGACAGCACGACATGTAGAGATCCGGAAAGACATCTGGTCAAAACTTGTTGGGTAGGCAAACGAATGGTGCATTAGGTGATTGTTTGTTCTGCAATTCTAGGGAGGGGGGTTTAGATGTTTGAAAAGATGTTAGATGTTTGAAACATTGTTCTACTGCTGTTTGTTGCCAAGGTTGAATTTCAGCTGTCAACAGAGGTTGATAGGGTACCCGAGATGGCGTTCCCCCCCCCCCCCCCTCCTATTCCTGATTGTTTTTTGTTTTGTTTTTGAATAAAACAATTTATTGAATTTGACTACATCTGCAGTATCATAATTATTTGCATCATCTTCTACACTAAAACCTCATATCTGTCAACAAAGTATTCTGATATGTCATGTTGAATTAAAGGCTTATGACTGTGTCATAACTATCTCCATAACATCTTCTTAAATAACTCCATTACACCCACAATTGTAACTTAAACAAGAAGTATAACCATTTCGGTAACTGTGTCATTCCTGTTACTGAGGTGTCAGCCCTGTTAATTGTACAATATTCTGATGTAATTTAAGAAAAGAAAAGAAAAATGTAAAACAAACTAATTTTATATGTTACGTAATAGAAACCAGTGGCTCCCTTAAAGAAATTGGGATATTATTATTTTGCTTTCATAACTTTTTCTTAAATCAAAGATGCTGTGAAAGGGTCCATTGTGAATGGGCATATTTATTCATGGGGGAAAAAGTTAACTCGTCAATATTCTAACTCTACAAACACACTATTGTAACAAGGGGCTTTTATCTTTCATATGATATCATAATTATTCTAAATATGTATTTATAACCTTTTCAAACAGTAATTGATATGTAGTAACAGGGCTGACGAAAAACAAATATGCATGTTGTTTAAATGTGAAAACAATAAAAAATATAATAGCCTGAGATGGCACGGTACATTTGTCTGAAAGATAAGAATCCACTTAATAAAAAAAATTTATCCACAACTTTTAAAACAATACTTTTCAAATCAAACATTAAAAAGTGAAAATGGCAAGCTTTCGTAGAATGTGAATGTGAGGCATAAGTTGTAAAGCGATTTTGATAAAAGTGTTATATAAATGCAGTCCATTTTCCACCAGGAACAGTTTCATATATCAATCCTAGTCCTATAAGTAATGTATTTCCTTTTGGTCTACATCTGGGCTGAATTTATGAAATTCCAAATTCCAACCCATGATTTTCTTGTTTTTGCAGCACATATCTTATTTATATTGAAACTGTGATTTATTTTTTATTATAAATTAGCTTCTGTATATTGATAGATTTTTTGTTCATTTAATGGTAATATCTTATATCTGAAGGCACCCTGTGTGTCTGTGTCTCTCACCACATCTGGAAGTCATTGTCCCCAGTCCCTCTTCCACACACACTCTTCCACTGTGGCTTGAGTGACCTGCTGACCCTGTTGCAGGCCGTGGCTCTATGCCCCCCCACACACACGTACACACACACACAAGCTATACACACACACACACACACAAACACACACACATAGACAGTCCCTCTCACACACACACATACACACACACAAGCACACACACACACACTCACGTTCACACACTAGCCACGGAGCGTCTTTAGAGAGGAGATTGAATCCGGGACACAATGGGACACTGGCTCTGTTCATGGTCACAAATGGATTCCAGCTTCATTTATTTACTACAGATGACAAACGTGTTGTTTCTGTTTATCTTTTTTACATACTTGCGCCACACGGAACAACTGATCACTACAGCCCAGCATCATATTACTGTAGCCAGTCTCTTGAAACACCACTATCTCCAAACGTTATTTTGCTATGTGCTCGCGCTGCCACGGTGGGTTTTATTTTTAGCGGTCGGCTTACTCCTGCATAGTTTCACATATTTGTAACCCATTTGACTTTCTTTTAGCTAACCGTCGGACATAACGTTAGCTCCTAGGGCTACAGTGTTAGCCGGCACAACTCAGGACAGAAAGAGTAGAGAGGATGTGACGTCGGTAAACAAGCCACACACACACCGCAGAGTGGGTCTACTCTTCTCCAAAGCGGGGGTGGAGCAAAAATAACTGCTAGAATACTCAATCAGCAGCAGAGTAGTTCATTGCTGCTAGATTGTTTGTTTAATCAGTTGTAAAATACTTTACATTAGTAAGATGTAAATAATAATAAAGTAATAATAATACATTATTTATTTATTAAATATTAAGTTTGGATTTATTTTTTTACAACTGAGGTAGGTAGATAAAATTTTTAGAGACTAAAGTACCGAAAAAATGTACCGTTGGGTACTGGTATCGATTCACAGGTACCGGTATCGGTACCGGTATCGGTTCAAATGTGAAAGGTACCCATCCCTACCTACGACAGCCATCAATCAATGATCCAGACAGAGAGAGTCTGTGGTCCAGAGAGAGAGAGATGAGTCTGTGGTACAGAGAGAGAGAGAGAGAGAGAGAGAGAGAGAGAGAGAGAGAGAGAGAGAGAGAGAGAGAGAGAGAGAGAGAGAGAGAGAGAGAGAGAGAGATGGGTCTGTTTGGCTCAATATAACGTTAGCTACATTAGCTAGCCCGCCCGCTTTGGCTCAATATAACATTAGCTACGACAGCTAGCCGGCCCGTTTGGCTCAATATAACGTTAGCTACGATAGCTAGCCGGCCCGCTTGGCTCAGCATAACGTCTACGACAGCTAGCCGGCCTGCTAGCTCAACATAACGTTGGCTACGATAGTTAGCCGGCCCGCTAGCTCAACATAACATTAGCTACGATAGCTAGCCGGCCCGCTAGCTCAACATAAGGTTAGCTACGATAGCTAGCCGGCCCGCTGGTCCAACAGAACGTCAGCTACGATAGCTAGCCGGCCCGCTGGCTCCACATAACGTTAGCCAACATAACGTTAGCCACGATAGCTAGCCGGCCCGAGAGAGAGAGAGAGAGAGATATCTCCACGGCGGGAATAGAATAGAGTGCATTAAAAACTCACCAAACGTCCAAGAGGATGGAGACAACCGCGTGGAGTTGACGAAGTTCATCTGCCGAACGACCGTCCTCTTCATCTTGGCATAACAATGCTGCACGTGCTCTCTCTAGGTTAGCTAACGCTAGTTAGCCTTTAGCTAAGCTACTAGCCGACATGGCTATCCCGACTGAACCACACGTTAGCACTCGATATTATAACGTAGCTAAAGCTAACTAGCTGTCCCTGCCTTTAGCTAAGCCGACATGGCTAGCCTGACTGAACTTTCTAACATGCAACAACTTTCATCTTCAGTCCATCTGCCGAACGACCGTCCTCTTCGTCTTGGCTGGCATAACCTCCAATGCTGCATGCGCGAAAAAAAAAAAACACAATAAAATAAAAAATAATAAAAAAAATTTAAAATGTGCGAGGCCCCCCTTCCCGCGAGGCCCTGTGCGACCGCACTGCTCGCACACCCCCTGAGGCGGCCCTGGGTATGGGCATGGTAATAGTAGAAGACATAATAGCAATACATGTATAGTACAGATTATAAATAAGCAGTGTAAACTGTATAAATAACTGAATATAGAATATGAGAAATTAAACTTTGCAGATGAGGGTCTGTATGCTGAGGGTCTGTATGCCGTAAATATGGGCAATAAACCATGTATCTGAATAAGTGAAATTAAGTAAACAGTATACACAGGTGCAGTATACATAAGGCACGCTAACTGACGTGATATATGTCAACTGGGTTAGGTGGTAAGAGTCAGACACAGTGATCGAAGGTTATCCTATAACCCTAGTTATATGAATACTGACAGAGAGGCGGCTGGGTGGCGCAGCGGACATTGTGCTCATCACCAACGCAAGATACACCGGGTTCGACTCCGGCTGTCGGCGTTGCCTCCGGCTTGGACCAGCCGTCAGACTAACTCAATTGGCAGAGTTAGCGGGTGGAAGTCGATGGGTGGTAATCTGGACGTTGTGGACAGCGACTCCTACAGGTCGGTTGGGCGACGCCTGCACAGCAGAGACAGGAAAATGGCAGGGGTTAGTGTGAGCCTCCCACACGTTACACCTCGCCAAATGAGAGTCCGCGCTGGCAGGTGAAAAGATGTGACAGGCTGCCTCCACATGTATCGGAGGGGACATGTGATGCAAGCCTTCTATCCTCCCTACAACCGACCAGTGGGGGGCATATGTGAGCAACGTTCAAGACAGGGGAGGGAAGAATTGGCATGGCTAAATCGGGATGGGAGAAAAATTAAAAAAGAGAAAAAGTGGATACAAAAAAAATGTATACTGACAGAGCGTCCCACTCTGCCATATTGAGATATTATCTCCATGCACATATTGTGCATGTGAAAAAGTTGACACATGCACGTCACTTGCACGTGACCACGCCTACTCCCATGTTTTCCTACAAAACACAGGAAGTGGTCACGCTTACACCCTTCCAAGTCTGAATTCCATGCATGAAAAACATCCAAGGGTCCTCAGGGCGCTGAAGAGCGGGATGCTCTGTTAGTATTCATATAACTAGGGTTATAGGATAACCTTCGCTATATTACATCTGACATCGCATCCTGCTCTGCCATATTGAGATCAAAAGGGGCAGAGCGGACGCGTGGCCACGTCAAATGCACCCCTGAGGGCCCATACGCCCCTGACCAGGGGGGGAGGCAGTAAACTACAACCAACGTGCGAAAAAGGGACCAGTCACCCTAGAACGCACAGTGCAAGCGGGACCGCGTGCGACAGAGCACTCCGCGGTCCACACCCACACACACCTGCTAGCCCACCTGATGGCGGGGTGCAGGAGAGGTCCCGGCCCTCAGGACTGCCTGGGAGACAGAGCCCCCAGTCATGTCCATGAGGTAAAACCTAACAAAGGGACCCGGGGAGGACCAGGAGGCCACAGCGCAGATGTCCTCGACCGAGGCCCCCCCAAACAGGGCAGAGGAGGCCGCCACTCCATGAGTGGAGTGTGCCCTGATGCCTGCAGGGGGAACCTGTCCGGCCAAAGTGTGCCCTCGCACAACCAATGTGACAGGCGTTGCTTGGACAGCGCCTTACCCACGTGAGAGCCACCGTAACAATTCACTAATGTGAGGAGGAGGGTGAAACGCCTCAAGCACAATATCCCTGGAGCGATAAGAGCTCCGGATATTCTTTGGGACAAAGGCCGGATTAGGCCTCAGAGTCACACTGCTATCGGCCTGAATCTACAGGCACTCGGACCGCACCGAGAGAGCACACAGCTCACCCACGCGTTTAGCGGAGGTGATGGCCAGAAGGAACGCGGTCTTGAAAGACGGTCGATCCAATGGCACCTGCTCAAGAGGCTCAAACGGGGCCCCCAACAGCTTTTCCAGGACCAGTTGGAGGTCCCAGCTCGGAGACAGAGCACGTTCCACAGGCTTGAAACGCCGCGCGCCAAGCAGGAAACGTCTCACGAGAGGGTGGCTGAACAGCGTTCTGCCCTCAAAGCCCACATGACAAGACGATATAGCTGCAGCTTATACCGTCACTGTCGAGGCCGACAGCCTATCCAGGATAGACTGGAGGAAGGACTGAACCGAGTCCAGGAGGCACGACACCGGGTCCAGGCCCCCAACCTCACACCACTCTTTTTTTTATATCCACTTTTTCTCCCCATTTTTCTCCCATCGCAATTTCATATTATCCAATTCTTCCCTCCCCTGTCTTGAAAGTTGCTAGACTATGCCTCCCACTGGTCGGCTGTAGTGAGGATAGAAGCCTTGCATCACGTGTCCCCTCCGGTACACGAGGAGGCAGCCTGTCGCATCTTTTCACCGCAGCAGCTCGAACTCTCAGTGGCGAGGAGTAACGCGTGGGAGGCTCACGCTGCCCCCGCTACTTCCTGTTTCCACGGCACCGGCGTCACCCAACCGACCTGTAGGAGTCGCTGTCCACAACGTCCAATCCCCACCCACCGGCTTTCCCACCCTCTAACACTGCCAATTGTGTTAGTATGACGACCGGCCAAGCCGGCAGCAACGCAGAGAGCTGGGCTCGATACCAGTGCCTCCTTTATCACAAAATTATCACTAAAGTGCTATCTGTTGCAGCTGCACTGTTTTCCATGAAAATACCATATTTGGATAAGTTTGACCATTTCTCAAAATCATTATGAAACTTTGTGTTAATAAAACACAAAAGGATCACCACTAAAAACCTGATAAAAAAACCTTTACAGACAGCATTGAGACAAAACTCTTGGAAGAACTCATTGAAATCTCATCTGATACCACCTGGAGAGCTAGTTTCAGAGTGTGGTGCTGAGTACCAAGTATCTCATGATGCAGCAGTTAAGGTGTTGATACCATTCAGCACCACATATCTGTGTGAAGCTGGCTTTTCATCCATGACAGCTCTGAAAACAAAATATAGGGCTAAGTTGAGCCTTGAGGATGACATGTGTGTTGCCTTGTCAAAGATCTCCCCGCGTATTGACCGTATTATTAGCCAGCAGCAGCAGACCTCGAATTGAGCTAGAAATGTCCACTGAGTGAATGAGTGCTTATTTTCAGTATTTATTTATATTTTTTGAGAAATGGTAACTTGGTGATCCTTTTCTGTATTTAAAAAAAATACATGATTTTCTGTTTTTGAGAAATGGTCAAACTTATCCAAATATCGCTGCTGTCGGGACAAAACCTCATAACTCCAAAAACCCAACTTTTCAGCAAATGAAAAAAACTAACACAGATTTGAGGGTGAATAGAGTTAGGAGGTTTAGACAGATGATCGGTTTAATGCTTTTCCATTGTTTAAACTTTGTAAAACCCACACACACATATGGAGGATGATCTACGGAGTTGATTTATATAATAAAAAAAATATTCAAAAAATTAGTTATGAGGTTTTGTCCCGACAGCAGCGATATGCAATTTTTATGGAGAATAGTGCAGCTGCAACAGATAGCACGTTAGTGATCCTTTTCTGTATTAAAAAAAAATACATGATTTTCAGTTTGAGAAATGGTCACACTTATCCAAATATGCTATTTTTATGGAAAAGTGTGCAGCTGCAACAGATAGCACTTTAGTGATAATTTTCTGTAATTTTATTTAAAGAAATATGCTATTTGATTTACTACTACAAGCAGTGTAATGTCAACAGTACTAAGCCATTTAGACCTGTTAACACTTTGATTGCCTAAGGCTAAATTCATTATATACCATAGGTTGCCGGCTCTATTTGTCTATGGAGAAATTCCCCTTCTTTGCAGGGCTATAACTTTTTAAATTCTATTGCTACATTGCCATTATTAGGGCCCATTCAAAGTCCTATATGTATTGTTCATTGTGTAGCAACGTTAAACTTTTTCATTCACATATCCATAGTAAAGTATGGTCTAATGTATAAGTATGTTTTCATCTCTTTCTGCAGCTTTCTCCAGAACGTGATCTATAGCCCCAAATGCATTATATTGATGATGAAATACAGTTTGATGGCAATCGGGGCGATATAAAAAATTTCAATTGGACGTACTTCTAGAATGATCTACGTATGATCTGATGATGACCGGATGGCCGGGGGATCGTTTATAATTCCGTGGGCAGCGTTATATCATTCATCTAGTGTGGGTCATATGTTCATCTTAACAGTTTATATGGAACAGGTTCAAAAATAACGCTGAATCTTACCGTGTCTTCCTCGCGCCGTTGGACGATCAGCGTGGTGTAGACCGTTTTCGATTATGGGATGTTTATCCTGATGAACCATTTC
Source organism: Notolepis coatsorum (assembly GCF_963971535.1). Classification (NCBI taxonomy): domain Eukaryota; kingdom Metazoa; phylum Chordata; class Actinopteri; order Aulopiformes; family Paralepididae; genus Notolepis; species Notolepis coatsorum. Next base: position 157,502,410 of record NC_140166.1, read on the forward strand.
CAGCTTGTATAATACTATATACGTCCAAATAACGTTGTTTATTGAGTTAGGGCGAGCGATTGATCATCCAGTGTGTTGAGATGGAGTCCGGCTACCGGACGCGAGTGCCCGGAGCTCATATGGATGAGCACTTCCTGTTTGGGGCGCCCCTCCCTCTTGGCCGATCTGCCGATCGGCCACCAGATGGCGCTCTTGAACCGTTAGACAGTTGGTGGGAGCCCACCAGCACATCTCAGGGCTCCGGAAAGAAAATATGATTTCGATCACAGATTTTTGAAATATTGATATCAAAGACGAGTTACGGCGTCCTCGGCACCTTTAGCATGGCTCTGAATGACGTGAAAAGCGTTTTCCGGCAATCAAAGTGTTAATAATGCATTATATAGCCTGCATATACACACAAATGTATTTCCCGGTTTCTTAAATAAACATTATTTTGAAAGCAAGCACTTTTGTCATCATTGTAGCAAAAAAGACAGGACCGGAAAAGTCTTTATCGTATGTAGGGGTGCCCTGGAATATTTTATTGAACACAGGGGTGCCTAGGCAGCAGAAAGGTTGAGAACCCCTGCCCTACTGTATCTGATAAGGGGTTCCATCCATCCATCCATCCATCCACTCCTGCATCTTGTATATCCCTCGAGTAGTCTCAGATTGCACTCGCGAGGACAACATCTTTCACAGTTTTCCGGTCACATTAGTAAGTCCATCATCATAACAACAACAAGCAATTCGTTCATTCCTAATAATCAACAAATTCATAAAGGCATGTTAGCCCATGGGACTCGAGCGCAACTGACACTGAGAGCGCTGACAGTTGGCGGGAAGGAGGGAAAGGGGGTGGTGGGGTGGATCTGCCGCACTCCCGCAGCTGCCTCATTTGTATTGGGCAGAGAGCATGCAGTGCACGAGGCTGAGACAAAACCCCCAAGAGTACAGCCAGCTGCACCGGGCATATGTTTCCTGCCTCCCGTACGGCACAGGATTTGAATAACGACGCAGAACCACACATTAAAATCATCTACGAGCGAGTATACTAACCTGTCAATCACTTTCAAACCTCTCCTGGGTTTTGTCTTTCTTTTTCTTTTTTCTCTTTCTTTCTTCCCACTCCCCAACTTCGTGTTAACACAGCGTTTGTTTAGCGGTGAGACATCGTTGTCACGGGGAGGCGATAATATAGAGGTTTGGCACGCGGGGCTTTGTCGAGAATACTTTCAGAAGATTTTCCGACAGTTTGGAGAGGGGTCTGAGGTGATGCATTATGCATGGGCATGCATCCGCGGGAAAGAAGGCACTTCTTTGCAGGGTATGTACAGCGTTGCAGTATTCTAACATCTGCTCGGCTCGTATTAATTCAGACTACTTTACAAACCCCCAGTATTCAAACAGCACTCATAAATGTTTAATTTCTTTCGTGGGCAACAATATTTCCGTATGAAGCTTTGTAGGAGCGTAATGTCGTCCCTCGCGGAACTTGTTTTCCCTCCGAGTCTATCATCGGAGAAAACGGATCCAGGCTGCAGAACATCTGTGACCCCTAGAGAGAGAAACCTATGTTTGTACGGTGACCCCTAGAGAGAGAAACCTATGGTTGTACGGTGACCCCAAGAGAGAGAAACCTATGGGTGTACGGTGGCCCTTGGACCTTTCCACTAGCACCACCGTCAGGCCAAACATTTTCTCTCCCGACCTGCTCGTCAAAATACGACGTGAACATTCATGACCCCGGGGGAAATAAGCCTTGAGAGGGATCTTTCACTTTAGTAGAACAAGCTCACCTCTATCTATAGTCATATACTGTACAAGTGAGCGAGAAACCACTGCTGTACCTGTCGTCAGCTGTCAACACCACCGTTCCCGTGTGGCTCCTCATTCACTTCCATTCATTTTGGGGACCTGGTCTAAATATCGTACTTCTGGTGTATAAACAAACGACTGCTGTGACTATTTCAATAAAGCAGACACTTCTGAGTCAAAGAACGTGTTTTTATTTATATATATATAAAAAAAAAAAAGCAGATCCAGGCAATTTGTTGAAGGTTTGATCTTTGCCTTGCAGGGAATGTCTGGGGAATGGTTACCATGGTTACCTGCTGCCTTGCTGGAAGAACGATTCTAAACATTCTGTGAGAAGTTGACAGTTGGTCAAATTACACCTCAAGTGAGAAATAGTTCCTATACTCATAATTTGAATACGGCAACATAAGCTCCATAAAACAAGTACCTTTGACTGTGAAACAAGTACCTTTATGATATTGTAAACCTTTTGTAAACCTTGAATTGGTTAATAAAAAACAAACAAACAGTGAGAAACAGCATGGCCTCCAGGGGGGAGCAAACAGGGCTTTCGAAAATCAAGTTGCCTAAAATAGAAACTCAGCCGAACATATTGCCACGAATATGTCTCCTAGGCATAGCCTATTTGACAACACATCGCCATGGGAACCGGTGTGCCGCGGCGAGAGCCTGGTGCACACCGCCGTGGCCCGGAGCCGATCCGGAGCTTTTGTATTCTCCGCGAACGTGTCATTTTGTCTTTACAAACCTTTGGTCGCCTTTGGTCTTGTTTGTAAAAAGCCTTTGTGGAGAAGCATGTTAGCGTATCGTGTGCTTCGCCGGTCTGGGAACAGAAACATCTCCCCGAAGAAATATAATGATCAGGATGACAAAAAAATATATAAAATGTCAGCACGACTTTGGGGTCGTCAGACAGGACGGCCCGGGAGACGTCTCGAGACGAGAGAAGGGGCCTCGCTAACGGCCAACCGGGTCCCGTTCTGACCCCCTGCGTCCCCCGAACAATAAGCTGACTTCCCCCCTCCTTCATGATGACAACTCCTCCGGGTCCCTATCTCCAGCGGGCAGTTATAACACACACACATACACACAAACACACTCAGATCCACAGCGTAGATACTCACACACACACACACACACACACACACACACACGCTGCACTCAATCTGCCGGTCCAGCTGGCTGGATACAAACGGGAGGATGATGATTACCGTACGTGACTCATGTGGATTGTGATGATTGTGATGAGTGCGCTACGCTGTAAATAGACGCAGGTGTGGAATCGGACGTTCCTTTGTGTTGAGCTCGCCGGTGTTCAGATCGTTAGTCACCTCTGCTCGGTTCATTTTAATTACACTGCAGGGGAAGGCGAAAGCACTGGCTCTGGTTTAGGCCTGTCCCCGACTAAGGATTTGTATAGTCGACTTTGATTGGCCAAAATTAGCTGATAGTCGACTGGTAGTCGATTACCCTTATTATAATTACATTTTTTGGGATCATTCCATTTGGGCTGTGGGGAGTGCTTAATGTCTGAAGGAGTCAACTGAAGGCTTCTTGTCCTCTGCAAAAGCATGCAATTAGTCCACTGATGGATACATCTTGATATTTGTCTAGTCGGGGGTCATTTGCTCAAGGACACTTCACCACGCTGCTGGGAGGAGCTGGAATCAAACCTGGAACCTTCTGATTACCAGTCGACCGCTCTGCCTCCTGAGCCACTGTCACCCCTATATGAAAAATTCATTAAACAAAATGTTTTTTGGGGGAAAGCTTTTATTCCGCACCTTTCTAAAAAGCTCTGTGGATGTGTATTAACTCATTCTACGCCAGCCACGAGAAAAGTCAGGTTAACTCGCCAACCGTTCAGCGCCAATCACAAGAAAACTCAGGTTTTAATCGTTATTTCTTTTAATAGCTACATATATCCATACATTTTTCATCCATCCAGCCTGATGTTATCATTGGGAATGGGTCTGAGCTCACAAAAGGGCAAATACCGCCGCCTACACCTTCCAGCCGGTATTGCACTCTATTAGAAATGGTGTAGTTTCTTTTCAGGGCAGATCTGAGCCGTGCGGGCGGGGTTTAAATACTTCGGCAGGACTAGCCTTTACAACGTTACATCTGCTATGCTGCCCCCCCCCCCCCCCTTCATATGCAATGCCGGGCAATGTGGGATGGACCTGCACGAGCAGTATTTGGAATGGCGATCAGATAATTGGATTATTTCTTTTGCATTACATCAGAGACCAGGTAAGGACTCTATATATAAAATCTTGCGTTGATGATATTTCTTTCTACCTCGATCGACGCTGTCTGTGTGTGTGTGTGGCTGTTTACCGTTGAGTGCAGGAGGTGGCGGGGGGAGCCCCGCGCTACGAGGGCCATTTATGCATGAGGAAGGATAATGATGATAATCTAGCGTTAATTTCAGGAAGATTGGATAATCAGGCGAAAAAAACGTGTTTAGTGTATTTCACTAAAGGGCTATTATCGCGTCTTTTCCTGGGATTACTAAGAATCGCCAAAACTATACTCATATTCAAAACGGTATAAAACGGAAATGTACGGATGAAAAAAAAACTGTTTTGTGCATGTTGACTGGAAGCAACTCACTGACAATCGACGGGTATATTAGACCCATAGCTATAATATAAAATATATTTTAAGTGCTCGCAAATCTCGCAGTCTCCCCATTGATTAAAGTGATGGCGTTCTAGCGCCCTCTGGCGCATTAAGCAATGGCGCAGAATGAGTTAAGATACATTTCACAGGAGAGCATACTGAGACCGGTAAAGAATATGTGGTAAATTAGAAAATGAAACATGTCTTTTCCCAAAGAATCTACACTCTACGGGGCGATTTGGGTGTAGATTGTAAGGAAAAGGTGTTGATCTCTAATTTAAGATCTCCCAGAAAACATAGGTATAGATAAACCAATAGGCCAAATTCTGCTGTTATTCAATAGATTTTCTTAGGAAAATACCAATTGGACTCCTAAATAACAACAACTAAACGTAATATTTGATTTAGATTATACCTTGGAAAAACATAGTCAGTTGGTTATGGGTAAACTGAAAACTAGCTGTCTCCCTGAAAATGAGGGAAAGGTCACAAAGATCAAGCGCTATCTTTAAAAAGACACCTGGGCCCTCATTCATCAACGTGTTCTACGCACAGATCTGTGCTTACCCTGTGCGTACGATCATTTCTAAGCAAAGAGTGGGATTCATCAATTTCGATTTGAACTTGACTCCGTGCTTACATCTACGCACAGGTCAGACCAGGCGTACCTGGCGCCCAGTGGTAGAATATCGTTACTACGCATAAGCACTCCTCAGTCCTGCATTAGTTTCAAGGCGGAAATAAGCTTCCGTGCATTAGTGTTCAACTTCTGTATGACCCGTAATTCATTATAGTTCATTGTAAAATAGCGACAGTAGTGTAATTATAACGGGCTCACACGCGAACAAGAGGTTGGCCTGCTTGTTTGGCACAGGGGGGCAGACGCAAAACACCAACCTCCAAACGCGATTCGATATTGTTTCAAATAAAAAGCAAATTATTTTGTGTGTCATGTTTCCAAATAAGATTGGTCACGAAATGCTTTCTACTTCAATTTGTTGGTTAGAATAGATGACCTCCGTTGAAACTTCACTGAGACTAACAGTCTATTTGTGAGCTCCCGCACAGATGTGATGATAATAATAATAATAATAACAATAATAATAATAATAGCTTCATTTTATATAGCGCCTTTCAAGAGACCCAAGGTCGCTTTACATAGATAGGGGGGGGGGGAATAACAAAGTAACAAACATAGTGGACAGACACACAACATGATGGAATTCATTCAAGATCCTCTCCACCCTCGGGTCTTTGCCACCGCGGCACGGTCCATTGTGATATTGGAGATGGATCGAGCAATAGACTGTTACTGTAGCTGTCAAAGCTCCATCACAAATGCAGTTATGTGAATAGAAAGGGATTCCACTCAGTCAATGTTGCGATGCGCATTTGCCTGATACATGTTATTGCTGGATGCCGGGAGGAAGGCGATGCTGAATGTTTTCAATTCATTAAATAAAACGGATACTTTTTGCAAGGGTTTACTGACTGTCATACAAATAATCAACCAACTACATACTGTAACTCTTCAGTGCACGTTCTTATTTACATTGTGACAACAGCCTTGTGAGTTCCCGCAGTGACCCGCACACAGACATGATGGAATTCAAGTTCATGTTTGTATTGATCACATATAGGCAGGCTACACATGGCGTATCTGCTACATCATACATGGCAGTAAGATTCATTGTTCTTGTATATGCTCTCGTATTATTGTTTATGTAGGCTACCCAATACTGACATCAAAATAGATTGTAGTATGCCTCTAGAAATCATATGCAGCAGGTAGAAAATTGACGGGAGATCCATCGCGATTTGGAATCAAATTGAGGAGAACTTTAATCCCTGGGTATTAATCAAACAACACGGGAAAAGGCAGTCATATTCCAGCGCGGTCTTTATTAGCCGACAACAAAATAGATGCCTCTAAAAATCATATAGCCAATCGAACACAACTAATAAAGGCATTCATATTACAGCACGGTTATAATGACACACAACCAACGCCAAACAGTGGTCAACGAACGGTCTTTATTAGTATTTTGAGCTGTCCAGGCAGAATTGCAGCAATGGTCTTAGGGAGCCGTTGATATCTGACATCACCGTTTACAAATCTGCCTTTTATTTATCCCCTAATACACGATAGTGTCTTCTTGGTTCGACAGCAGTGAATTCTCCGTGGAGTTTCTCAGAGTTCCGCTCGGGTCAGTCCATTATTTCACATCCCATGGGGGGTGTTTCCTCACTTTCATGACCATATATGGATAATCATGCACGAGCATTGACGGTAGAACAAAGTGGTATTCATCAACACGGAGGAGCATAGAGCCTGCGTACGCAGTGTGTGATGAATCCCGACTTCCCTGTGCGTACACTAGTTCTACATTCCGTGCTTACGTGTGGAAATAGGTCATGTTCTACGCACACATTGATGAATGAGGGCCCTGGTGTCCCTCTGACCTGCAAAGTTAGCATTAAGACAATTGACCATTGTATCCCAAAACAGAACGGTTGAATAGGTTGTCAGCAAGCTGTAATTTATGGTGACTGATAAGCCCAACTGGAGTTAAAGCAGTGCTGAAAATGGAGTTAAAGCAGTGCTGAAAACGCACCCCCCCCCCCCCTGCTATAAGGTGAGAGATGAGCATTTGCTATCTACTTCAAACAAAATAGTTTCCTGTGTCCCCCTGAGGGCAAGGAGGCAACTAAAATGACTCCTCCTAGTGTCACACAAGAGATCCCTATGCCAGTAAGTTAAGAACTGGTTTAATACAATCAAATAGTTATAATAAATACAGGAAAATATAATCAATATTTAGATAAAAATATACAAGTAATTTTAAGACAAAAACTGACGATTTTGGCTATTTGGTGACTAAACTAGAAAATAAGTACAGTTTAAATTAAAGGGAAAACTTTGCAAATATGTTTAAAATACCTAGAGGATAATTAATAACTTAAGAAACTAAAATAGGCTAAATAGATTCTCTTTTGTTGATGTTAGAACCACAAATAGACTAACTCATGTATTGGAATAACTAGAGAAATCTGGAAAAAGACTGATATAATAGTTTAATAAATTGGGAAAATAATCACTAGTTTTTAAGTTATTACCATCAAAGACTATATACATTTAAACGCTAAATAAAGTAAACTGTAAGTTGCTATCTCCAAATAGAGGGACAGCCCCTTTGGATTCAAATAAATCCCTATTAGGTATGGACTAAATTCAAGATGGCGGCGGCCTATGTTCAAAATGGCTCACGTCTAGAATAGCCAATTGGGAAGAAGGTGACGCCTCCTGGCGATCGTCACATGACGAAGCGTGCGGGGGCAGGACCTGGGGTTCTTAACACTTTGTATGCCACTCACGGCTTTTCCGGGTTTACGCCCCGACCGTTGAATGCCACGTCACGAGTATTCTCGGATTTTTATTTTAATTTTTTTTATAGCAATCTGAAATCATATTGCATCACGCGAGCCTACCGTTGGAGATCCAGGGACCGCCGCCGCTCAGATCTGAAAAAAGCGCCCCCTATCGTCTCCCAGGTGGTAAATAACCCTTTTGGAATGGACTCAATGAAAGTGAATGGGAGAACGGATTTCTGACTCCACATTTTACTTTTTACTGATGCAGCCGGGGTTACCAGAGTTCATCCTGGAGCCTCTGAGCCGCGCGGATCATGTGTTATACTGTATACACGTTGGATCTATACACTTATCGATTTTTTCGAATGGTGATCAGGAATTGGAATATACCATTTGGATACCATCTGATGTCAGGTAAGGAATCTATGTTATCAGTGTTAGTATAATCAGACTCGTTTTCACAGAGATATAAGCTTTTTTGTGATATGTGCTCTATCTGTTTTCACTGTAAAAGCCATGAGGAAATGAGAGCAGCTATTATCAGCGCGCGGCTCGAATGTGCGTGCGTGCACATATACTATCGATCATCTAGCGTTTATTTGAAAACGATTCATAAATAGGCCGACAAATATCAACGTTCTGGAATATTCCAGTAAAAGGCGATTATCATAGAATGTGTTGTTTTTCACCTGAAAACCTGTGCTTTTCAAAATGCTATCAAACAGAAATGAAGCGATAAAAAACCAATCTGCCTTGACAACATTGACTGGAAAATTATTCTTTGATAAGCGACGGGCAGATTAGACACATAATTTAAAACATAGATTAGGCGATATTAACGTTAACATTGGCGCCGATGGTGGCATTCAAGGGACTAAATGGGAATTAACCTCCAGCGCTCAAAGTGTTAAAGGAGAACTCGCTGGGAGACCGCAGACACACAGAGCCAGACCACAACAGCGATCCAGACGATTGGAACGAGAACAGAGAAGAACCTAGTTACCAATACAACCATCACCACGACAACGAGACGACGCAGATATATTGAGGAGAGCTCCCGGGTTCAAGCCGAACCTATTATAGAAATAATTCAATGATTTGTCTAACCCTTGAGAGTGCTCAGAAAAGGACATTCCTATGGCACCACCCGGAACTTCCCCCCACCACAGACCTCGACGCATCGGCCTACGAGGAAGCAGAACTTCTTCTACTAAAGAGAGCACAAAGACTCCTTCCCAGAAGAAATAGATTGTCTGAGAGGGGAAAGGCCAGTCCCCTCAGACAGTCGACTCCTCACCTTAGCCCCAGAGCTCGACGCCCAGCACCTCATCAGGGTGGATGGTCGATTGAGACGCAAGATAACAGATCTGATCATCCAGAAGTACGACAAGGAGGTGTGCCACGCGGGGGCCGAGCGAGTCTTTGCGGAGATCCGACGGCGCTTCTGGATACTCCAAGGGAGAGAAGCTGTACGTCGATTCCAACGGACTTGCCCGACCTGTCGCAAGTGGAGGGCACAGCCTAGTATTCCGAAGATGGCTGACCTGCCTCCCTGCCGCATCCGACTCGGCGAGCGGGCCTTCCACTCCACGGGCGTGGACTGCTTCGGCCCATTCAACGTCAAGAAAGGAAGAGGAACAGAGAAGAGGTGGGGCATCGTGTACAAGTGCATGACCACCCGAGCTGTTCACATTGAGCTCCTCCAGACCATGAGTACAGACTCGTTCCTCATGTCATTCCGGAGGTTCCAAGCAAGGAGAGGGACCCCATCAGTGCTATTGTCCGACCAAGGGACACATTTCCGAGGAGGAGACACGGAACTGAGAGAGAGCTTCCTGACTATGGGTGAAGAACTCAAGATCCGCCTCGCTCCTGCTCAGGTCACCTTCCAGTTCAACCCCCCGAACGCCCCCCATTTCGGGGGAACGTGGGAGAGAGAGGTCCGATCCATAAAGACTGCTATGTACACCGTACTTGGGGCCCAGACCGTGGGCGATGAAGTCCTGGCTACGGTCCTCACAGAGATTGAGGGAGTTCTGAACTCTAAGCCCCTCGGCTACGTTTCAAGCGACGTAGCTGACATCGACCCCATCACCCCAAACTACCTCTTGATGGAGCGGCTGGACCCTGCCCTTCCTCAGACGGTGTACAGACAGAACGAGATGAACGGCCGGAGGATGTGGAGACACAGCCAAGTACTGGCCGACCAGTTTTGGGCCCGCTTCCTCCTACACTATCTACCATCCCTCCAAGCCCGTCAGAAGTGGGTTAAAGACAGGGACAACCTGACCAGTTACTACCCCGAGCTACGTGGCCGGCCGGCCGTGTGAGCAAAGTGATTAACGGTTCCGATGGGAAGGTCAGAGCGGCAGAAGTCATCGTCCAAGGGCGGACCTGCACCAGACCAGTAGCCAAATTGATAGATTATGGAGAAGTTGACTTGACCCTTAATATTAATCTGTGCCCCCCATTTATTTTACTAATTAGGTTCGGACTAATTAGGGTGCGGCTGTTCTGAAGGTCCAGATTAACACAGAAAGTCTGCGTTTATTATTTTGTATAACTTGTATATTGTTTATAAGATATATATCTTTACGCCATCTGTTTGTATAATAGTATTCTTCGCTCGCCTCATTGGGTCCCACCCTTGACGTTGTAGGCGCCAGAGACGAGCCCCCCTAGACATGGTTTCTAGACATGTTCAGACAAGTTCAGACTTGCCCAGAGCAGGCGCATTGATTCTGGACAGGTAAATCGGCTGAGCCCCATAGGGATCAGTTTGAGTATATATATTGTAGATGGTGCAAGCAGCCGCACTGCGGCAGTAACATAACAGGAGAAGTAGCAGAGCGAGAGCGTGATACGTCCGGTACAGTTGTACACAGACCTACAAGCAGTGTATCGTTACAGAGAGCTAATGGCTACTTAGATACGACTATAATATTGTAGAGCCATTATTGGCGCAGTATAGTGACTTGTGTAAGCGAAGTAACGTGGAGAAACGTATAGTTAAACCCAGTGGCGTTTGGATATAACTACTCATTGGAGACCGTCTGCGGTTTAGCTTCCAGTACAAACGAAGCTAGCTAGCTACCATCTATGCCAACAGGCTTTTGGATTAATAGCTATTAACCCTGCCATCGGGCGCTAGGATTACAAGGACCGGTTCCGTACGAGACCCCTTTTCTTCCAGTGACGACAGGATTATCCGACCGGTCTACCGTTCCTCCGGAGCTTGGAGCTCCAGAGGGAAACCATCGTCTCCAGCTACCATTTGCTTTTCCCAGTATCGCCTCGTTTCTTCTCACTCCCTGCAGAGCTCCGGTCGAGTATCCGTAACCTAGGAACTATTCATTACCGCTGACTTTGATACCCTGACATTCTATTATTAAAGGCGAACCGTGATAATTAATATGTATGTTGCTATGACTATTAAAATACTGTAAACTTGGTATCCTTGTCCCTGCGCCGTCAATTGAGTGTCCGCCATTTTGTCTAACTATACTGTCTGGCTATTAATATTCTTTAGTAGTGGTTTAATCTAAACAATATTTAATACAGTCCGGGTTGTGTAGCCCCTTAGCTACAATAATTATTATTATTATTATATTAAATGTCTCTCTCTCTCTGTCTTTATCTCTGTATCTCTTTCTTTCTTTCTTTCTTTCTTTCTTTCTTTCTTTCTTTCTTTCTTTCTTTCTTTCTTTCTTTCTTTCTTTCTTTCTTTCTTTCTTTCTTTCTTTCTTTCTCTCTCTCTCTCTCTCTCTCTCTCTCTCTCTCTCTCTCTCTCTCTCTCTCTCTCTCTCTCTCTCTCTCTCTCTCTCTCTCTCTCTCTCTCTATCTATTATATTATATATTATATTACTATACTATTATATCTAATGTTTTCAGGTAAACCTCGATCTATCTAGTGTGTGTACATGGCATCAAATCAAAGTGTGTGTCAATGTAGGCCTGCCTGGGCCCAGTCATTGGAATAACAAAGGAACAAAGGGCCTTTGTTCCATGTGTGAATTGGTCTAGTGACATTGACATCACATTGCATTCTGGGAAGGAGTGTAGTTCTCATATAATTTAGCTGAATTCACTGAATTCTTTTCAGACCCTCCTGCTGCAAATTGGTAAGGATTGTACCAGAATGTTTCATAGGACATCAATCGGCTTGAATTTTACTATTTAAAAAAAAAAATTGTAAATTCTTAAGGAGGCGGAGCATAACCATCTAGACTTCAGAGGGTTCCAAACTAGACACAAAAGCAATATCACAACAACAACCAAAACAATATCACAAACAACAACCAGACAGGAGGATGACATTTAAACAAGGGAAGGAAAATCCCAGGACAACATACATGAAGAAATTAACTTAATTACTTTTATGAAACACAAAATGGTGGCCTGCACCATCTGGTGTTGCCCAAAGTTCACATTGTCCTCCCTGGAACCGTTACACATACAGGTGTATTATAAAGGTGTGTTATGAAGACACATACAGAAGCAGTGAGGCGTGTTATAAAGGCGTGTTATAAAGGCACACACAGAAGCAGTGAGGCATGTTATAAAGTGCGAAAGGAGAGGGAGCAGGAGGGACTAGAGTACATGTTGATCGGTTGTCGCTCACACTTTCCCATCGCTCGCCCAGCGCAAAAAGCAGAACGGCCGTCCACTGCCAACACAGGGAAACATGCGAGGCCGAGTGGCGTTCAGCAGGGAAGCCCTAAGCACGAGGTGCTACAGGGGGGGGAGGGGGGGGGGGTAATGCATCCTCGTAAGCCATCACAAATACCCCTCATAAATTATTCGAGATGGACGTTTTGCATAAAGTGTTCCCAAGGATGCATTACATAGTGTAGTGGCTTATTGATCTTCCCATGATGATTTCCGTGGACGTGGGCAACTGCAACCTGACATGTGTAGTGGAGGGGTAACTTTGTGGAACAGTGGAAAGTGAGATCTGTGGATAAAACTAACGAGCCCGCCTGGGCTACATATCCGGAGCCCTCCTTCCTCCCGCCAGCTGGTCGATGCAATTAATATGTAAAGAAACCTGTTTGTGGAATAACATGATGGGCAGCCTGTCTGAGAGACATAACACATCCCATATCCAAGCTGCCAGCTGAGGGAAGAATAGAGGTTGAAGCCAGTGCATAATCTTTGATGGAGAGCGAGCTTGTTTTTTTTTTTTTGCTGTAAGGGCAGCATCAGAGTTTTGTTCCGACGTTTGCACTACTTTTTCTATTTATATTCATTTATTCACAAGGTTCAGATGAATATGAATAAGAATTGGGGTTTAATTCTCTTTTGTCCCTCTGTGAGTTTAATTTTTCCCCCCAACACAGGCAAAATGGGAAAGAGATTTCAACACGGTTACATGTGTTCCTAATAAGTAAAGATGACCCTATTCCCAGTGAAAATTATGGCACGCCTCGTCATAATGGCTGCCTTTCTCTTGCCGTTAAAAAAAAGGAAGAAAAGAAGACATAGTTACCGTCTTATTTATTCATATCTTCTCATCAAATCTCCAAACCAGAGTGGTTTACAGTAGTTTGTTGGACTTCACAAAGACCAGGAGAAGGCCAGCGAGTTTGTCTGCTGACTTTTTACTCTCTGTAGGAAAATCTAGCTTCAAATGCCAGCTAACTATCTAAAGATGAGAGTCGGGTACCTACAAAGGAAGTCGACCAGTTTTAGAACTCGAAAAGAAACAATGACTGCACAACATGAAGTGTTTCGACAACAATGAGAAACAGTCATGTCGAAGTTGCTAGAATAGGCTTTAGAATAATACTTAATTAATGATGCTTCATCATAATCATTGTTCGTTATACAGTATGTTCATGATTATTCAGCCCCTGCATAATTCATAATAACATGCCTAATCATGCATAATTATATTGTAGTGCGACTGACATTTTGTTATGGGGAAATGTAACAGGTTATCATCCTACTTTGTGGGCCAAACTCAACTAAATAGCTGTGATGTAAGGCTGTCCCCGAAGCCTGTTTTTGGGATTCGAACTTCGTCAGGGTTTTTCAAACAGACTTTCGAACCTTCGTTTTTAATAATAAAAAATAAATTATTCAAAATAACTAAATAACTAAATAAATAATTTTATTTTATAAACATCCTCAAACTAAATCATCAATTTGAATAAAGTGATTAATCTGATTAAATGATTTTTTTTTTTATTAAATCAACTTTCTTTAATGAATATAACTCATCAGTTTTTAATACTATAATATTAGTGTAGCCTAATCTTTATCTGCAACTGTGAAGAAAACCCCCATTGGTTTAAACAGCATGAATAGACACATACAAAAAAATTTAATGTTGATTTAGAATTCGAATGCCAACATAACGAACGAAGGTTCGAACGTTCAAACGTTTGGGCTCAGCCCTTGATGTGGGAGGTGCCCGTTTGATGCCTCCAGTGACGCGCCTGCTCTTGGCCCCCGACAGCGGCCCCTACAGCGCCAGAGGTCATTTGCACCTGACTGAGTCTTACAGTGGGACTCACTCTAACACTCCTTTTTATATTACTACCTATTAAAATATGCTAATATGTCTATTAGGGCTGTCAAAATTGGCCAAAAATTACATTAGAATATTCCTTCAAAAAAAATAACACATAGGTTCGAACCATTCAAATATCTATTGTTGCGTATTATGTAAGCAAACTGTGGCCATGCTTGAGGAAGTGTTCCTGCTCGGCTGTGAGCCACGAGAGGCTGGAGTTCACAGAGTTTCATTCAGAGATTCGTGAAGAAATGATATGATATTGTCGTGTAATGTGTTCGTATACCTCAATGAGCACACTGTCAGACCGTAAGTACCTTTAGTTAACTTTTACTGAACGTTGGTGTATCACATACAACATGCCGTGAGCATACACAATTGCAGACTGAACCCTACTGAGGTCCCGCCCACTCCCTTATGCTATTGGCTTACACCACATCTCCCCTTTTGAACTGTTTGATTAACATTTCCCAGTTCCACATGAACATCTTCACGTTAACTTACAGAATAAATGTGTTTACGAAACTGGTTAAACAATGCACTCTCTATGTGTACATTAAAACATCAAACAATGTTCCTCTCACAGATCTAGTCTATGAGGTCTGACTACCTCTCTGCCTGACCTTGTTCTGACTGTGTCAGGGAAGACCCGGGGTGAGTCCATACTAGACAGTACTGGTTGGGGAGAACCAGGAACAACGGGAATGTCCTCCTGTGGTGTATGACCGTGTCGGGCTTCGCGTCTCTGTTCAGGCATAGGCACTAGGTGATGACGGTTTTGTCTGATTGTGCCATGTGGCCCGCTGACATGGTAGGACCATGGTGTGTGATGTGTGGCTGTCACTGTGCCTGGTGACTTCATATCGGTGACCCACACCGGATCTCCTGGTGACAGCTTTGTGAGATTCTTCACCCTGTGTCTCTGTTCAAAGTGCTTCGAATCCATCCACCTCTTCTCTCTTTCCTTTTGCTGAAGTCTCCTTAGATTGGGAAACGCTGGCTCCAACACCGCTGGGAAGGTAGGCACTGTTGTGCGCAGACGGCGTCCCATGAGCAGCTGTGCTGGGCTGAAACCATTACTCAAAAGCGTCGCCCTGTACGCGAGCATGGCTAGATATGGATCTGATGATTTCTTCAGCAGGTTTTTAATCGTTTTAAGTGCTCATTCCGATTCACCATTCGATTGGGGAAACCTCGGACTGCTAGTTGTGTGCACAAAGCCATAATGTGCAGCGAAGGCTTGCATGTCCTGTCCCGAAAACTGGGGCCTGTTGTCTGATATCAAAGTCTCTGGAATTCCATGCCGAGTGAACATCGATTTGAGGTGAACTATGACATCTGTTGATCTTGTTGGGCCTAGTTTATCTCCACATACCTGGAGTAGTAGTTGCTACCGTTCAGGGAGAACAGGTCTGCCCCCAGCTTCTGCCAGGGCCTGTCGGGGAGTGTAGTTGGCATGAGTGGCTCACGCGTGTTCACCCGCTCTACAGTTCAGAACTAGCTCCTCTATCTGACTGCTCAACCCTGGTCACCACACAGCCTGCCTCGCCCGGTCTCCACACTTGACCACCCCCTGGTGGCCCTTGTGTATCTTTTCCAATACACTGTTTCTCATTGTGGAGGGGATCACTAATCTTGTGCCTCTCAGTAGAAGTCCATCATGCACACTCAGGACGGCGCGCTCCCCCCAGTAGTGCCTCACCGGCCCTTCTAGTCTGCTGCGGTCTGGCCACCCTTGCACGCAGTATTGCACAACCTGTGTGCATGCGCTGTCGTTGCCCAGCTGTTCTCTGAGATCATGTAAGTAGCTGCTACTTGCTTATAGGTTATCCATGATGAAGTCGACGTAGATATTAGTGTCCTCCATCAGCTCTTTGTCCCGTCCTGTGCCGCTGTCCCCCAGAGGCGCACGCGACAGGGTGTCGGCTGTAGTGAGACTCTTCCCCGCGACGTGAGTGACGAAGTAAGTGTATCTCATGAGACGCATCCGGAACCGCTGTATCCGTGGTGGGAGAGCGTCAATCGCCTGTCCTCCTAGCAGGCTCACCAGTGGCTTATGGTCTGTCTCCAACTCGAAAACGCAGACCCAGGATAAAGTCACTGAACCTCTCACAGGCCCAGGTCAGGGCCAGAGCCTCCTTTTCAACCTGGGCGTACCGCTGCTCTGTGGGTGTGAGAAACCTGGAGGCATACGCTACAGGTGCCCAGACATCATCGTTTCTCTGTAGCATAACCACTCCCAATCCGTATGATGAGGCATCTGCCGAAATCTTCAGGTCACGATTAGGATCATACAGCTGGAGAACAGGTGTAGACGAGAGCTCCTGTTTGAGGTTGTCGAATGCCTTTTGCTGTTCATGTCCCCAGACCCACAGGTTCTTCTTAGACAGCAAGTCGCTCAGCAGCTTGTCCTTCTCCGCCAGATTAGGAATGAACTTCCCGAGCTGGTTGACCATGCCCAGGAAACTCCTGAGCTTAGTCATGTCAGTTGGCTGCTCCATGTGTTGAACCGCTCTTGTAAGGACCCCCTCGAAAACGAGAGAGCATATCTCAAGGGGTTTATCCTTCCAATAAATAAATGTAAAATTTAAAATTTCAATTTTGTCCGGGTCTGACCTCACCCCCTCGGCGGAGATAACGTGTCCAAGGAACTTCACCTTGCGCACGCCAAACTCACACTTGTCCATGTTGAGAGTGATTCCGGCCTTTTGCACCCTCTCCAGGACAACATGCACTCTTGCATCGTGCTCCACTTGAGATGAGCTCCATATGAGGACGTCGTCCATATGGCAGGCGACTCCTTCGAGACCCTCTGTGACTTCTGTCACCATCCGATTCTGGAAATGTTCTGGAGCTGAAGAAATTCCAAATGGTAGTTGATTGAAGTAGTAACGGCCGAATGGGGTGATAAACATAGTGTAGAGTGCAGACTCCTTTGCCACAGGAATCTGCCAGAACCCCATATTAGCATCCAGCTTGGTGAAGAATTGTGCTCCTGCTAGCATGCCGAGAGTTTGGTCAACTGAGGGGACAATAAACTTCTCTCTACACACTCATTCAGAGGGGTTAAGTCCACACAGATGCGGACCTCGTCCTTGGCCTTCTTCGGGGCTACGACCATGCCGCAGCACCAGTCTGTAGGTTCCTCGATCCTGGTGATGACCCCCAGCTGCACCATCCGTTTAAGCTCCGTCTTGACCTTTCCCATCAATGGGAGCGCAACTCGTTGTGGCACACTGAGTGTGAATGGTATTCCTTTTACAACAGACCCAACCCCTCACAGAGCTTTGGGTAGCTCTCCTTCACTGTGTCTAAGCTTATGCTATCTACTCTAGCTACCAGATTAAGCTTGACAGAGGCTGGTCTACTCAGCAGGGATGTATGGAGGTTTTTGACTATGTAAACATCCTCAGTTACGGTCCTGTCTCCATAGCACAACACTTCCCTCACAGCTCCCTTCACCTCTTGTAGCGCCCGTCCAGGCCCAAACAGTGGCTTACATGGACTGATCAGCTTGTGCTCTGAGCCTGACTGAACTAGCTTTTCATACACCTGCTCTGGCATGACTGTAACATCTGCCCCTGTGTCGATTTTAAATCTGACCTTGGAGTCTCTGATGCCGATCTTCTCCCTCCACACTACCTAAAAATATGCTACTACTGTCCTCTGTGACAGCGTTCACACACTGGCTGATTTGCAAACTTTAGCATAATGGCCCATTTTACCACAGTTGTGACACTACATTTTTAGCAGCTGTTACGTGTGGGGTCTGTGTGTCCCTTGATCAGGCGTTCCCAGTGTGATGTGTTATGTCGAGTTGTAGTTCCCTGTCTTGGTCTTGTAGTCCTTAGTGTTTCCCCTTCCAGGTGTATCCATTTGTAATCAACCCAGGTGTGTCTCGTCTCATCATTCCCTCATGTATAAGTGTTCTGTCTTCCACTGTGTCTGGTGCTGATCCTGTCTGTGTAGTTTGTGTCCTTGTTTGTCGTTACTTTAGTTTTCCTCATTTCTTCATCCATGGTGATTATTTTATTAAATATTTCTTATAAACCTACTTTGACTGCCGTCTCCTTGTTGTGTTGCATTGACTCGACAGCGAGCTTAAAGAAGGTCAATGACAAGCATAACATGGGGGCTCGGGCCAAACTAGTTTGAGCAAACAATTGGCGGTGGCCGCTAGGCTTGACCCACACTGTGAAGTATGGTTGGCAGTGTTGTGTGTGTGACCCATGTTTTAGACCCCCTTGGCAAATGATTTTCCAACAGGGAGCGTTCTCAACCAGCTAGGGCAGTTGGACCATTTTTTATGGTGCCTTCCGTCGCCTGGGGACACACCATATGCGGTCGGGATTTTAGAACAATCCTGTCAGGCTCCTCTTAGGCTGGCGTGTGTCTAGCTTTTAGTTACATAGGGGGCATTATAGTGAGGGGTGAGAATGTTTGGGGATGGGTTTATGTTTTCTTTTGACGCATGACAGTTGTTAATTTGTGAATACTTTTAGGTGTGGCGGCGTTAGGCGGTCATGCCAGTGCTCTTCTATATTTCTTATGTGCAGTAACAGTGTTTTGTGGTTGGTGGTTGGGACTGCCCTAAGCACTGCGGTAGTGGAGCGGTGGCCAAAGTATGTAGGACCAGACTATACAGATGTATAGGGTGAAGCCGTTTTTTGTTGTTTTCTGTGTGTTTGTTGTTTCTCACTTTTATATAGTGGTTGGTCATATTCAGTGGTAGGGGCGGATCGGTTTTCTTTTGTTCTCCTGGTGTTTTGTTTTTCTTCCTCCTCCCCTGTTTATTCCTGGGTGGCGCAAAAATGCCGGTAAAAGTAGGAGACTTTGTGGATAGGCCAACAGTGGGCTTGTTGGGTGTATGCACGAAAAAGGAGTTGGCGCGGATAGCAGAACCATATGGGGTTAAGCTTGCCCCGGGCATGAGGAAGGAGCAGCAGCGGAAAGTATTGGTGGATGCTCTGACCGCCCAGGAGGTGCTGCAGGGCTCTGTTGATGATGATGAGTTAGACCCAGCCTCTGATGGCTCACTAGTGCTGCGGAAGTTAGAATTAGAGTTTAGGTTCGAACAGCTAAAACAGGTGGAGGCGGAACGGGTGCGTGTGCATGAGCTCGAACTCACGGAACGGGTGCGCGTGCATGAGCTCCGACTCACGAGGCTTGTGGTAGAGCGTGTTGACCGTGACCAAGCCGAAGCAGAACGCACTTGCACGCACAAGCTCGAACTCAGGAGGCTTGAGGCGTGAGTGGCACATCCTGAGGACCCTAGGTTCGATGTAACTAAATACCTACGTCTCGTACCACAGTTTTTAGAAAAGGATGTGGATAAGTATTTTTCCATGTTCGAAAATGTAGCCGCGACACTGAGGTAGGGATGGGAATCGAAAACCGGTTCCCGTTGGGAACCGGTTCCTAATTGGCCGATGCCTGGAACCGTGTGGCTCCTGTGACTTTCGATTCCCTTATCGCTGCCAGGTTTTTCCTACAGTTGCGCGCGTTAGCATGTAGCCATGGCAGACTCTATTTGATTCCTTAAGGGCTCGAAATTGCCTGGCTTTTGGTCATATGCTCCCGAAATGCTCCCGCTGTTTGGCTACTTCTATGTGCAGTGAAAACTACTTGAATGCTTTAGAACATGGTCATTGATTTAGTTTAGGGTGAGCTAAAATTAGCCGCGGAGCTATCGCTAGCTAATGTGAGCTAACGCTATTTAATCAAGCTCACAAAGAGAGATAAACAGCTGACAGCGGATAGTACAGGTACAAATACAATAAAACAGCGGGTGGGGACTGTTGTGTAAACATTGTACTCTTTAGTTCACATCAGGGTTCGAAATTAACGGGGGCTTGGGGCAAAATGCCCTCGAAAATTGACCAAATGCCCCCGAATATCAGTTAAGGGGGGCAAAAAAAGCCCCAGACAGTTTACTAATTATATATATAATTATATATATGCTCTACAGTGCGAGCATTTCCCTCGTATTGCCCCTAATAATATGTGTGTGTGCAAAGCGGAAAAATCATTTACTTGCAGTGTGGAGACAGACGAGTGATTATGAAGAATTACAAAACAGCTCCGCTGTTAATAGTTCAGATTGAAACTGGACTGAAATTCAGTTTTTGGGTGGAATGTTTGTTCCAAGGAGGAGTGAGGCGGGGCCCGCTGCGTGTTACAGGGAGATGCTTCCAGGCACTTGAGAGGTGCTGCGAACACAGAGAGAGCGCTCTGCTCTCATCAAGCATTACACTGCTATCTTAACGTTAGCAAGCTAAGCATCTGCATAGCGCGACCTGGCTGTGTAACGTTAAAGGACGACTCCACTTTTTTTGGAAATTAGCTTATTTAACATCTTCCCTGGAGTTAGACAAGAAGATGCATACCTTTTTTGTCTCTGTGCGTGCATTTTAGCTTTGGGAATAGACGCTCCGTTAGCATAGCTTAGCTTCATCACTGGAAGTGGGGGAGGACAGTAGCCTTACAGTGCCTTACAGCGTATTGCAAGGTCTGACATTGACCAAACTTGATATGCATGACCTTGGTGGGCTCTAGGTCAACTCCTGAAAAGGGGGTCAATGTCAGACCTTGCAATCAGAAGTTAGGGGGCGCACTGAAATTATGGCAAGGGTTATTAGCCCCCTAACTTTGATTGCAAAGTCTGACATTGACCCCCTTTTCAGGAGTTGACCTAGAGCCCACCAAGGTCATGCATATCAAGTTTGGTCAATGTCAGACCTTGCAATACACTGTAAGGCACTGTAAGGCTACTGTCCTCCCCCACTTCCAGTGATGAAGCTAAGCTATGCTAACGGAGCGTCTATTCCCAAAGCTAAAATGCACGCACAGAGACAAAAAAGGTATGCATCTTCTTGTCTAACTCCAGGGAAGATGTTAAATAAGCTAATTTCCAAAAAAAGTGGAGTCGTCCTTTAAGTAACTTGTGTTCGGCGGGGAAAGACCATTCCATTTGTAACACAACTCCAAAAGAATAACATCCAAATCCGATCCCGATGCGCATTTCCTTCATTCCACAGCGCTGAGCGCGCAACGTATTTCATTGATCGACCTGGCCAGAGCCTATACTCACAAACGTTGCGTGTGTGGGGTTTTTCATCAATTTGAAACAAGCCTCTTGACTGTTGGAATTAGGGATGTTAAAAATAAAATATCTAATAATATTATTCAATATTAGACATTCATTGATCCAGAGGCAACCGGTTATTATATCAAGACAACAACACAACTTGCCCTCACTCAGGGACAATAATATGTAATCTATTTAGATAGAGTATGTATGTATTATTTACAGATAATTGAAGGTACCTCAAAACATGAAACCAAGCCATGATGTCACACATCGTGTGTGTGTGTGTGTGTGTGTGTGTGTGTTACTTGAACAATTGTCACTGTGCTCCTAAATTTCTGTGTGCTCCTAAATTTGTATTTAGATTTTATTTATTAACATTTTATTCAGGAGCACATGTGCTCCTTGGGAAAAAGGTTAGCGTAGAGCCCTATATATGGAGACATTAACATTACGTTATCAAACATAGGGACGAAGACTGTAAAAAAAAGTGTCAACAATGTTTTATAATCTTTATGTTAATTTTCATTATAAAAATGTTGTGCCCCCGAAATACAAAAAAAAGCCCCCGAAAAGCAATTAAGGGGGGCAAAAAAAGCCCTTGAAAAAAAATGTTAATTTCTAACCCTGGTTCACATATAATAAGAGCCGGATTGTTTATTTACTAAGCCTCTACTCTGAGTCCGTCAGACAGGAAGTACCATGGTGCAACATACAAATGTGTCCGTGTAGCAACACAAGCCAATACCTACAGGACAGGGGCCCGGGGAGGGAGCTCTGTGTGTCTGTGTGTGTGTGTGTGAGACAGAAGTCAAGAGGAATAACGACTGTTATTCAATAGATTAAATTAGTTTAAGAATAAAAAAATAAATACATTTTAAGAGAATCTCAAATACATTATTTTATTTAAGTGTAGGCTATAGTTAATGTTTTATTTTTTGTATTTTTCTGACATGGTAAATGGCTGCTTTTTTATATAGCGCTTTTATCCAAAGCGCTTTACAATTTGTTCCTTACATTTTACCCAATCACTCACACATTCACACAACGACGGCGCAGGCAACCATGCAAGGTGCCAACCTGCTCATCGGGAGCAGTTAGGGGTTAAGTGTCTTGCTCAAGGACACATCGACAGAGGAGCGGGAATCGAACCGGGAACCTCCGGATTGCCAGACGACTGCTCTACCTCCCGAGCCACTGTCGCCCCTGACATGGGGGCTCAACAATAAATGACAATCAGAAATGTCAAGTTGCATGTTGTTATTCTAACCAGCTTAGTTCTGTTGCATTTCCAATTTATTTATTTAAATTATAAATTGATCAGGTATCGATAAGAGAATCGATAAAGAATCGAATCGATAAGCAGAATCGATAATGGAATCGTATCGATAAAATCCTATCAATTCCCATCCCTACACTGAGGTGGCCGATCGAACACTGGACGTTGCTGCTCCAGAGCGTCCTTACGGGTAAAGCGCAACATGTGTATGCGTCGCTGTGCCCAAATACTATGGTCAAGGCTGCGATTCTCAGGGCATATGAGCTGGTGCCTGAGGCATACAGGCAGCGGTTCCGTGCTCTGAGGAAAAACAGCTTGCAGACCTATGTGGAGTTTGCGTATGAAAAAGAGTTATTGTTCGGTGGTGCGCGTCGGAGAAAGTGGACACCCTACATAAGATGCGGGAACTCGTGCTCCTTGAGGAGTTCAAGTCGTATTGTTTGCCCGACAATGTTGCTATGTACATGAATGAGCATAAGGTAACCGAGTGCTCGGTGGCTGCAAGCCTGGCGGACGAGTTTGTACTAATGCACAAGACACTCTTTGACAGACCAAGTTATCCTGTGCGCTGTGTGGAGAGTAGGCCGAGGTGGGGTTTCGGCGACAAGACTGCGGGCCCTGGTGGTATCAGTGGGGGCGAGGTTGTTGAGCGGGGCGTGAGGTCTGAAACACGCGAGAGGCCATATAGAGAGGCCATATAAAGGACCATTGTTTTGCCCTTACTCGCCCCAGTAAGCAGATTTCGTTGGTGATGGCACCCACACACACATCGGTTGAGAACGACAAAAGGGGTGAGGATATTAAAGCTTACCTACTATTTATCAGCGGGGGGTTTGTATCCTTATCTAGCGATGGGGTGAGAGTTCCTGTGACCATATTAAGGGACACAGCTGCATCCCAGTCATTTATTCGGAGAGATGTGTTGCCCTTTGACAGTAGTTCAGAGGTGGATGCTGGGTTAACGGTTAGGTTTTTTGGGATGCATGTGATGAAACTTCCGTTTCACACTGTCCACCTGACATCTGAGTTGGTGTCGGGCCCAGTGGTAATTGGGGTAGAAAGTTGCTTTCCACTAATGTGTCACTAATTCTCAGGAATGATTTGGCAGGGGGTAGGGTCCTCGTGAAGGCAGATGTGACTTGTGTGCCAGCACGGTCTGGTGCGGTAGATGCCCTGGCAGAGGCGTACCCGAGGGTATTCTCCTCGTGTGCATTAACGCGGGCCATGGTTGTTAAAGCTCGGGCTGAGGAAAAGGGCGATGTATACTTGTTCGACACCATCGCAGCGGCTGACGACGGGGGGAGCCTGAGAGGGAGGGGGCGCTCCCGGGGCAACCCGGCTCGTTGTCATCGTCTCAGCTTGCTCCTAAAATTGCCCATCTTGAGTCTGATAATGTTGTTTCATCTATTTCAGCCGGTCTCGGTTCGTTGCTGCCTACTATTTCCCCGGGTGAGTCTGCCAGTAGCACGGCTGGGTTTTCTTTCGCTCGCGAGGAACTTATCGCGGAACAGGTTAGGGATTCAAGCCTGTCAGGTCTTTTTGCGTCCACTGTGGGGGTGAGGGGGAGTAAGGGTCTTAAGAGTTGTTATATCCTGAGAGACGGGGTGTTGCTGCGTAAATGGTCTCCTGACCTCGATGCGTCATTGGAGAATGATTGGAATGTGGTGACGCAGGTTGTGGTTCCTTTTAAGTACCGTCATGATATTCTTTGTTTGGCTCACGATCATAGGCTCGCAGGACATCTGGGGGTCAACAAAACATTTGATAGAGTGCTGCGTAATTTTTTTTGGCCAGGGTTGAAACGGGATGTGGTGCAGCACTACAGGGGGTGTTTCACGTGTCAGGTGGTGGGGAAACCTAATGACGTCATTCCGCTGGCGCCGCTCTACCCTATCCCGGCCATGGGGGAACTCTTTGAGAGGGTTATCATTGATTGTGTGGGTCCGCTCCCTAGAACTAAAGCAGGTAATAGTTTTCTTTTGACCATTATGTGTGCCAACACACGCTTTCTCGAAGCAATTCCGTTGAAACGGATAACGGCCAAGACAGTGTCACAGGCCTTGGTGAGGTTCTTCTCTGTGTTCGGTTTACATCGCGTGGTCCAGTCCGATCAAGGTAAGAATTTTTTGTCTCGTGTCTTCTCGCAGGTTTTGAAACAGCTGGATATATCACATAGTTTCTCTAGTCCATACCACCCGGAGTCACAGGGGGCGTTAGAAAGGTTCCACTCCACGCTAAAAACTATGCTTCGGGCGTTCTGTTGCGACACAGAGGATGATTGGGATGAGGGGGTTCATTTGATGTTGTTTGCCGCAAGGGAAGTGGTGCAGGAGTCTTTGGGTTTTAGCCCTGCAGAGTTGGTATTTGCGCATTCAGTTAGGGGGCCGCTCAGGTTGTTGAGGGAGAAGTGGTTGGGGGAGAGTGAGCCGAAGAACCTATTGGACTACGTCTGTGGCTTTAGGGAAAAGCTGAAGAGGGCATGTGATCTGGCGAGAACAAATCTGATTGACACACAAGCACGGATGAAGGGCTGGTATGATAGGAGGGCTCGGGATAGGACGTTTGTACCAGGAGAGAGGGTCTTGGTATTGCTTTCGGTAACAGGGTCCAGCCTACAGGCTCGGTTTAGTGGGCCGTATCGGGTTAGGGAAAAGGTAGGGGAACTGAATTACCTAATTGAGACACCGGATCGTTGGCGGAAGACCCGCTTGTGTCATATTAATATGATTAAGCCATTTTAGGCAAGAGATCCTCTGGTGAGTCCTGTTGACAAATTTATTGTGCCCTCTGTGCCGGCGTCGGCTTGTGTGTTGGCCCCATCTAGTGTTGATATGAGTAATGACAGTCTTGTTCTTTCAGAGGGAACTGGTGAAATGGAAGATGACATCATTATTCCGTCTAAGGCGGTCGTGGAGGGACGTTTGACAAACACTGAGTCTTTGGTCACTCTTGGCTGTCGTTTGGGCCATTTATCAGAGCTGCAGCGAGATGATATCATGGGTCTGATTAGGGCTCATGGTGAGCTTTTCTCTGATATCCCTTCGTGCACGAATGTATTGCATCATGACATCGATGTGGGGGAGGCATTGCCCATTAAACAACACGCATATTGCATGAATCCACATAAGCGGGCACGGTTACAGAGGGAGGTGGAATATATGCTCGCTAATAAAATCGCTGAGCCCAGTTTCAGCCCGTGGAGCTCGCCATGCTTATTGGTGGATAAATCAGATAAGACAGATAGATTGTACTGATTTTCGTCTGGTAAATAATGTGACTAGGCCGGATAGTTTCCCACTGCCCAGAATGGAGGACTGTGTCGACAGGGTGGGGAGCGCGTCTTGCGTAACTAAGCTGGATTTGCTGAAAGGGTACTGGCACGTGCCACTTACGAACCGTGCTAAGCTAATTTCTGCGTTCATGACACCTGACAGTTTCTTGCAATACACGGTGATGCCGTTTGGGATGCGCAACGCGCCTGCGACCTTTCAGAGGTTGGTGAATCGTGTGCTATCGGGCGTGGCTAGTTGTGAGGCCTACCTCGACGACCTCGTCATTTATTCTGACGATTGGGAGGGGCACATGGCTAGTTTGCGGGAGGTCTTTGACCGGCTTGTTAAGGCAAACTTGACATTGAACCTGGCCAAGTGCGAGTTCGGCAGGGCGACCGTCACCTATCTTGGCAAAGTAGTTGGGCGGGGTGAGGTCCGCCCTGTCCACTCTAAGGTGGAGGCTATACTTGGCTTCCCAGAGCCAGCTACACGTCGGGATCTCCGGTGCTTTCTGGAGATGATGGGGTATTATAGAGCGGTAGCTTCTCCCCTTACAGATCTGTTGAGTCCAAAGACTCCGTTTTAGTGGATGCCTAGGTGTTCCTTCGCGTTTCAACAATTGAAGTCCATTCTGGTCAGTGCCCCTGTCCTCGCAGCGCCTGTGTTCACAAAACCTTTCAAGTTGGCTGTAGATGCTAGTGAGTTGGGCGCCGGCGCAGTGCTCTTACAGGACGATGACGGGGGTATTGAGCACCCAGTGTCATATTTCTCCAGAAAATGTAATGTACACCAGAGGCGCTACTCGACGATCGAGAAGGAGGCTTTGGTTTTGGCCCTCTCCCATTTCGAGGTGTATGTTGGTTCATCTCAGGTACCGGTTAAAATATACACAGACCACAACCCATTGGTCTTTATAGGCAGGATGCTGAATTCGAACCAGCGGCTAATGCGCTGGAGCCTTTTCCTGCAAGCCTTTGATATTGGCGTGGTACACGTCAAGGGCAAGGACAATGTGTTGGCTGACGCGCTATCACGGCTGTAGTCAGTGGGGGGCTATCAACGCCTCCATCCCACTCTGTAACCAGTGTGGGTAATAGCCTAAGGTGCCCAGAATGTATTATGATCCTGCTGGATATTAACACATTCAGTGCCAGCAGGGGGCGCACGATTTAGTGCTTGAATGCCCACCATCCACTTCAATGTTAGCGTTAATAACGCCTAATCTATGTTTTAAATTATGGCTATGTGTCTAATCTGCCCGTCGCTTATCAATGACTCGTTTTCCAGTCAACATTGTCGAAGCGGATTGTTTTTTTATCGGTTCATTTTCGTTTTATAGCATTTTGAAAAGCCCTCGTTTTCAAGGAAAATAAAAAGATTCCATGATAAAAGACGTTTACTGGAATATTCTAGAATACACAAGAACGTTGTCATTTTTCGGCCTATTTATGAATCGCTTTCAAATAAACGCTAGATTATCGATAGTATATGTGTACGTATGCACGCTGGGGCCGCAAGCTGAAAATCGATTATCTGAGTTCCTCATCAGCGATCGCGCACACACACACACACACACACACACATAGGGGACACGTTGATATCTCAGCGAATACAACTCTGATTATCCCAAGACTGGTCAAATAGATTCCTTACCTCAGATCAGATGTTCTCCAAAAAGATCATTGCAATACCTGATCGCCATTTCAAAAATCGATCACTACTGTCTACTATCGATTGGCTACTGTGAATATATATTCCAGGCTGATTCCCGTCCCGCGATGACTTCCATGTTGAGCAGACAGCTTGCCAGCTCAGGGCGCCAGCTGGCTCCGCCTCTACATATCGACTGATCCCAGGTCAGTCAAAGCGACTGACGTGCAGTTACTCAGGGATAGACGATAGGGGGCGCTTTTTTCCATTCTGAGCTGCTGGAGGAGCTGCTGTACCAACGGGAGACTCGGTTGATGAAATATGAAATCAGATCGCTAATAAAAAAATAAAACGCTAATACACGTCGTGGGCATTCAGGCATTGGGCTGATAAAACGTCATATGACGTGATGGGCACTGAAAGTGTTAATATTGCTTTTTTTTCAGAGACATGATCTGGAGGTCTCCGGGTCCGCTGGTCTTCGGATTGATGCTGCCCGCTTCCGATTGATTATGGCCTTAACACATTAACTGCCACGGAGTTTGCCTGTCTCATACCACTCTCTGCCACCACTCTCTGCCACCACTCTAAGCCTATGGAGATGTTCAACTTCTTTGCAGGGCTATAACTTTTTAAATTGTATTGCTAAATTGACATGACTATGGCCCATTCAACATCGATTATCTATCGTTCAGGATGTAGGAACGTTATACTTTTTCAATAACGTTGTACGCAGTGGAATGGCAGAATTAGCATGACCTTGAAACACGTTGTACGATGTTATTGGCGCCCAATGTGTTAATGGGTTGCTGTTTACTGTTATGTTTTTCTTTTTATGTTCATTCCCCCATTACGCCTTGGGGTTATGTACATAAAGTTGAGGGTGGGGGTCAGGGGCGTATCTAGACCCAGCACTCTACTGGGGCACAGGGGGGCACAGAAGTATATACGAATTATTTTTTTGCCGATTTTGGCCGGTTTTTGGGCGAAAATGGGTGGATTTTGTAACTATTTTTTTTAACTTTATTTCGGTTTTAGGGTTAGGTTAGGGTTATGTTATTTAATTATTTTGGGGAGCCAGCCCCCCAAACTCCTGAAATGCATAGAAATCTATGAAATAAATAAAACAATCTGACATTTATATTAAAAAGAGCTAGCCCCCCAAACCCCTAAAATACATAGAAATCTATGCATTTTGGAACAGTTACTATATATATAGTCAAGAAAGCATTTAGTCATACTTAAAGTTTAAAGTGCTTTACTTGCATTGAACATTGCATTGAACATTGAACATTGAGGAGACATCATTAGAAAGCACAATGTATGTTTCCATAGTTACGCAGATGACACACAATTGTACATCTCCGCTGAACCAAATTATCACACAGCTATAAACTCCATTTCCGCCCGTCTCTTAGCAATAAACAAATGGATGACGAGCAACTTCCTAAAATTAAATGAGGGCAAAACTGAAATCCTACTAGTCGGTCCTATAACAAAAAGAGAAATGTTACAGAGCAATATGGGGCAACTTACTCCTTGGATCAAACCCGAAGTTACAAGTAAGTAACCTATACACTGGCTTCCGGTAACATTTAGAATTGATTTCAAGGTCCTCCTCCTTATATACAAAGTATAAACATTGCGATCATCTACTACTGGTCTATTGAAGGTTCCAAGCCACAGTCTAAAGAAAATCGGGGATGCAGCCTTTGCTAACTATGCACCAAAGTTATGGAACACACTACCTATGGACATTAGGGAAGCTAGATCTCTTAATATTTTCAGAAATAAGCTAAAAACGTACCTCTTCACTATAGCCTTCTAATACACCCCGCTGTTGATTGTACTGTAGCACTATTTTACTCTGGCCATTCTATTGCATAATTTTACTATCTATTCTACTATTCTATTATTGCACTGTATTATTGGTGTGCAAACCAGTCAACTTACAAAAAAGAGCCTGTTGGAGGATTTCAACTAGATAAATGCGACAACAGTGCAAAATATTTCACTATAATATTTCAAAGCGAAGTAAAAAATATTATAATAATTATTTGATCATGTTAAATGATCATTTGATCATGTTAAAAAAAAGAAAATAAAAAACATTTGTTAAAAAAAGATATACATATATTTTTTTAATCAGTGGGGCACAGATGATCATCAGTAGGGCACGTGCCCTACTGATAGTGGTCTAAATACGCCGATGGTGGGGGTGTTACGTGTGGGGTCTGTGTGTGCCTTGATCAGGCGTTCCCAGTGTGATGTGTTATGTCTAGTTGTAGTTCCCTGTCCTGGTCTTGTAGTCCTTAGTGTTTCCCCTTCCAGGTGTATCCATTTGTAATCAACCCAGGTGTGTCTCGTCTCGTCATTCCCTCATGTATAAGTGTTCTGTCTTCCCCTGTGTCTGGTGCTGATCCTGTCTGTGTAGTTTGTGTCCTTGTTTGTCGTTACTTTAGTTTTCCTCATTTCTTCATCCATGGTAATTATTTTATTAAATATTTCTTATAAACCTACTTTGTATTTTTACTGTATTTATTTACTGTATATTTTATTCTATTCTTATTCTTAAGCAATTTGTTTTGTTATTCTTATTCGTGACTTGTTCTGTCTAAATGTGCGATTTTCAGTGTCAAATTTCCCTCGGGATAATAAAAGTATTTCTATTCTATTATATTCTATTATTATAGCCAATTCGCACATTTATAGATTGATGAAGAACAGATAATGAAATCTACTGTATGTACAGTAGCTTTATTAGTTTTGCCAGAGTGCCACCATTTTGAAACAAATTTCAAATCCGATTGTTGCTCAATGCTAAAAATAGGGGAGACAAACTAACTGCGCTTCAATATATGCCAATAACGTTCAGTTTTGTGGTATATTGTCCCGAGTAATAAGAGATATTAAAAAGATTCATACAGAACCCATTTGCTTTTTTTGACCTAGAGGCCTCTGGGTAGGGTGTTTCTGAAAAATTCCAATGCTCATTGAAAGCTCTCGATGTCCTCTTCAAAATGGCATTAAAAAAAAAGGACAATTACCGACGGTCAATCTTTCAAAATGGCAGACTTTTGCGATAAAAACAACACAAAAACGAATAATAAATCGCACTAATAACACTTTAACCTATTGTGCGTGTGTAATTCTCACTATGCCTCATTGAGTTAGGACTATAAATGCAAAACGTAATTGTTAATGATACAAATATTGTCGTATTTATTATCATTATAATTATTTAATTCCACGGATGTCTGTAGTATCGGCAATCCCCAATGACTTGTCCCAGAGAAAGCTGTTGAAAACACAGGCGCACACCGGTCTGTCCGACTTACGACTACCTTTTTGAGTTTGTAAATGCTACGACAAATTTACAATACGAAGCCGTTCGAGAATGCCGAATAAGTACGTAAATCGAGTTAAGAAGGAATTCCTTGGTAACTTTCACGTATGTCCATTCGAGAATGAGGACCAATTAAAATCACAATAAGCAATCATTCTTTCATTCCTGTAAATTGGCTACTAAAATAGGCTATCATGCGTAGTGTGTTGTTATAAAAACAAATGTATGGGACAGACAGGGCCGCCGCTAGGGGTGTGCGAGCAGTGCGGTCGCACTGGGCCTCGCAAAAAAAAATAATAATAAAAAATTGTTTATATAAAAATAAATAGAATGTTAACACTTTGATCGCCATGGGTTAAATTCATAATTTACCATCCCTCGCCAGCTCTATTTGTCTATGGAGAAGTTCCTCTTCTTTGCAGGGCTATAACTTTTTAAATTCTATTGCTAAATAGCCATTATTATGGCCCATTCAATGTCCTATATGTATTGTTCAGGGTGTAGCAACGTTAAACTTTTTCATTCACATATTCATACTAAAATATGGTCTAAAGTATAAGTATGTTTTTATCGTTTTCTGCAGCTTTCTCCAGAACTTGATTTATAGCTCCAAATGCATTATATTGATGATGAAATACAGTTTGATAGCAATCGGCGCGAGATAAAAAATGTCAACTGGACGTGGTTCTAGAAGTTACTACGTGTCATCTGATGATGACCGGATGGGCGGGGGATCGTTTATAATTCCGTGGGCAGCGTTAGATGATTCATCCAGAGTGGGTCATATGTTCATCATAGCAGTTTATATGGAACACGTTAGAATATAACGCTGAATCTTACCGTGGCTTCCTCGCGCCGCTGGCAGATGAGCGTGTAACAGAATTCTTTCTATTATGGGATGGAGAAATGCCCAATCCATTTCCAGGTTGTATAATAGTATATACGTCCAAATCATGTTGTTTTTTCGAGTTATTTGCACCGATCGATGTTCATTATGTCAAGACGGAGTCTCTCTAACGATAGCGAGTGCCCGGACCACATATGGATGAGCACTACCGGTTCAAAGGCTCATTTCCGGTTGGCGATCTGCCGATCGGCCACCAGATGGCGCTCTTGAACCGCTAGGGAGTTGAGTGGAGCTTTGCAGTGTGTCTCAGGGCTCCGGAGGGGAAATATGATTTCAGTCACAGATTTTTGAAATATTGACGTCAAAGACAAGTTACGGCGTCTTCGGCAGAATGAGCATGGCTAGGAATGACGTCTTAACTCGTCCCCGGCGATCATAGTGTTAACAATCACTTTCCATCACAGACTTAAAATCTAGTTTTGCTTACATGCTTATATATTTCACATTAGACACGTTTGTAGAATAGCGTAGACACGTG
This sequence comes from Notolepis coatsorum, assembly GCF_963971535.1. Classification (NCBI taxonomy): domain Eukaryota; kingdom Metazoa; phylum Chordata; class Actinopteri; order Aulopiformes; family Paralepididae; genus Notolepis; species Notolepis coatsorum. The sequence goes on from NC_140166.1 coordinate 157,534,743, forward strand.
AATGTGTCTGACTTGTTCCGGGCTCTGCGGCTCTGCAGATATATGCTATTGTTTTCAATGGACCGTTTACTTTTGTGCCCGGCAAAGCATCGTGGGAGGACTAACACTAGGGGGAGCTGGTTGGCGTCGGTCTGGTAGTCGGATATGTGAAAAGGAACTGTAATCACCCACCACGAGGAGCCACAGCACAGGTACAGGGTCTCTTCAGCGAGTGGACGTCTTGGCCAAGAAAAGAGCATCCTACTTTTGAAAATGTGAAATACCAATATTGCACCGGAGCAGAAGAAATAACGCTGCATGCCGTAAGCTTATCAATACCAAGAGGACGTTCGGCAGATGGACTGAAGATAGACTGAAGAAAGTGTTGCGTGTTAGAACGTTCAGTCGGGGAGAGATTCTACTGGACATCCACCAGCGCAGCTAGCTGCCGTTAGCCAGGAGCTAGCCACACACACAGCGCAGCTAGTTGCCGTTAGCCAGGAGCTAGCCACACACACACACATACAGCACAACTAGCCGCCGTTAGCCAGGAGCTAGCCACACACACACAGCACAGCTAGCTGCCGTTAGCCAGGAGCTAGCCACCGTTAGCCAGTAGCTAGCCACACACAGCTAGCCGCCATTAGCCAGGAGCTAGCCTCCGTTAGCCAGGAGCTAGCCACACACAGCTAGCCGCCGTTAGCCAGTAGCTAGCCACACACACACAGCGCAGCTAGACGCCATTAGCTAGTAGTTCTTGGGAGGAGTGATACAGCAAAGATTGGACTAAAACAAAGATACGACGGAATGGCTTAAACCTTCTCACGTGGCAGTTTCGGGCTTCTCAGCACAACCGTGCACCGGGGAAAAGGGTCGCATGTTTTCCTTTAACTTATATCCCTTTCAGCAATTCAGTAGCTAATGCAACTCATCCCAGTCGGTGTTTAGCTCAGCCAGGGGGGATGGAGACTGCCAGCTACTGCTAGCTGACGTTACTTTCTCTGTCAGACTTGGGTGTGTTCCACCTGCAACTTAAGGAGTAACACTTTCCTCCCACGTATAGAAGTATCTTCAATGGTGAGTGAAAAACAAATTAATTTCTTTTTATATTACGTTGACTGTATATGCCCAGCCTCGGGCAGTGCTATTATTTAAGAATATGTTGACTGGGGGCGGCTACGTGGTGCAGTGGGCAAGGCGCTCACCACGAAAACTGGAGACGCTGGGTTCGCCTGTTCGAGCCCAGCGCTCCACATTGCTTTCAGTTTAGCTGGTTGTCTGTACTAATACACATTGGCAGTATTAGGGGGTGGGAAACTGATGGGTGGGGATCGGGCGGTGTGGACAGCGACTCCTACAGGTCGGTTGGTGCGCCTGCGCAGTAGAATCAGGAAGCGATGGGGCGGCGCCCCTGCAAAGCGCAACCCCTGACGGTGAAAGATCGCGCTGCGCAGGTGAAAAGATGCGACTGCTGTTACCTCGACTCCTCGAGTATCGGAGGGGACTCGTGCTATGTATGACTTAGTCCACATTGCAGCCGGCTTGTGGGAGGCAAGAAACAGCGTTCGAGACAGGGGAGGGTTGAATTGGATGATACGAAATTGGGATGGGAGAAAAATAGAAAATGGGAGAAAAAGTGGATACAAAAAAAAGAATACGTTGACTGTATGCCCAGCCTCGGGCAGCGCTATTATTTAAGAATACGTTGACTGTATGCCCAGCCTCGGGCAGCGCTATTATTTAAAGGTGACATGCATTAGAAATGTATTTTTTGAGTCTCTAGCATTGTATTATAGTAATAGGAGTTAGTCATTCAGGTCATTCATTTCCTGGCCATTTTAATCAGGTCGTTCTGATTTGACGCGCATGGTGACGTCACGTGGCGCTGGGGAAACGGATAGTGATCCGATTGGCTCTGTGGTAGGAGCCAATGCCCGCCCACAACCTAGGCAGCCCACACAGCGATAGCAGAGCGAGTGGAAATCACTTCCTCAAACAGCGAGGCAGATAGTGAAACCCGACACCTCGACTGCACTCTGCGAGGGAGAGAGAGAGAGATAGAGGGAGAGAGAGAGGGAGAGACAGAGAGAGAGGGAGGAGAGAGAGAGAGAGAGAGAGAGAGAGAGAGAGAGAGAGAGAGAGAGAGAGAGAGAGAGAGAGAGAGAGAGAGAGAGAGAGAGAGAGAGAGAGAGAGAGAGCCTGCGTCTGCATGTGCTTGTTTACACAGTGTTTCATTCTCAGTCTCGCTGAGTCCGGGGATCTCTCTCTCTCCCTCTCTCTCTCTCTCTCTCTCTCTCTCTCTCTCTCTCTCTCTCTCTCTTGCTATCTCGCTCTCTCGCTCTCTCGCTCTCTCCCTCTCTCTCTCTCTCTCTCTCTCTTTCCCTCTCCCCCCTCTCTCTCTCTATCCCACCCCCCCTCTCTCTCTCTCTCTCTCTCTTGCTCTCTCTCTCTCTCTCTTTCCCTCTCCCTCTCTATCCCACCCCCCCCCTCTCTCTCTCTCTCTCTCTCTCTCTCTCTCTCTCTGTCTACCAGTCGCAGACTGTGTGGATGACTGTCACTCAGTGCTTATGGGCGGAGCCAGGTCATCACAGCCTGAAATACTGATGCTGTGAAATGAGGCTTTTGAGTACTTGATAAGAAATATAAAACCATGCATTTTAAAAATAAAAAAAGAAACCAATAGACTCACAGGAATTGTGTAAAGTTGCCCAAATAGTGCTAGGAATAGCAATGCAGGTCCCCTTTAAGAATACAGTTATATGCCCAAATTATATATAAAAAAAAATGTAATTAGTTAATTAATTAATAACTTTTTTTTTTACCTTTAAAAAAGGGCCTCACGTTTAAATCTTGCACTGGGCCTCACATTTCTCCCAGACGGCACTGGAGACATAATCATGGCTGCTGGAACCAATACATTTAATATCTATAGATGAATATGAACTTTCATGGACTCGTCCACACCAGCGTACAGTAAAATAGTTCGCTGGCACTTCCAAATGCCAGCCAATGACAAGTTAAGCCTGGCGTTAACACACAGCGGAGAATCTTGTTTGGACTGCCAATAGTGTGGCAATGTCTGATGCAAATGTGTAAACCTAAATCCCTAGGGAGAACATGAATGGAGATTTCAAAGTGTATAAGTGTCTTATCATAAGGTCTGCGCTTAACGGAGGATCATGCCCGATACTGTGATTTTTTCCTGCGAGTCAGCAGACGTCAACTTTGTGAAATGTGAAGCTTGAGTTGGACTACATTTAAAATGTATCTATTAAGCTTCATCATTTCACAAAGTTGATATTGGCTGATGTTCGCTAACTCCTTGATTCTTCATTCAGCATGGACCTTATATAATGTACATTTTAAAAGTCCCATTCATATATTCCGTATAGGGATTTAGGACTACATCACCCACAATGGATGCAATGCTGGTTCAAAGTATACAAAGTGGTGACGTGACTGCCTCAATAAGAGTATGATAACTAAGATATCTTCAAACAAAGTTGACTATTCTCAAACGTTTCATCATAATGTTTCTATTCATTCACTCAACATTAAAGGTTTTCTACAAGAGTGCAACCAGATAGATAGATAAATAAACAGACAGACAGACAGACAGACAGACAGACAGACAGACAGACAGACAGACAGACAGACAGACAGACAGACAGACAGACAGACAGACAGACAGACAGACAGACAGACAGACAGACAGACAGACAGACAGACAAACAGATAGATATATAGTTTCAAGTTTCAAGTTTCTTTATTAGTTGTCATACAGAAGTACAGAATACTTTTATACAAAATGCTTCTTTCTGTTACGCTCCAGAAACTGTGCTAGACAAAAATAGATAAGTATAAAATAAAATAAGTATAGCAAGTAAAAAAAGTCACGTACGTAGACACAAGTGTTCATTATGTACATATGTACAATGTTCAATGCAGAGTAGAAGTAACTGAGTTCAAGTTCAAGTTTCAAGTTTCTTTAATAGTTGTCATACAGAAGTACAGAATACTTTCATACAAAATGCTTCTTACTGTTACGCTCCAGAGACTGTGCTAGACAAGATAGTATCAAATAACATAGTATAGCATGTAATTTAGAAGTAGAAAAGTAGAAAATGAGGTCACAGTGTTCAGTATAGACATATGTACAATGTTCGATGCAGAATAGACGTAACTGAGTTACCATATAATATACAATACTATGCAGTGTACTAATGTACAGTACTATATAGTGCAAAGCAGAAATGGGATGAGGTACAATTTAGGTACAATTTACAGTAAGGTGTACGAGTTGTAGTGCAATCCTTCATCAATAAATATAAAGTGTGGGGAGTGGGTGCTACAGTGTTTGTTTAAAGTGAGTGTGTGCTATAAAGTGTGTGGGGTGGGTGCTACAGTGTGTTTGTTTAAAGTGAGTGTGTGCGTGTGGATGTGTGTGCTATGTGCGTTTGATGGTTGTTGTTGTGTAGTGTTCATTGTTCGTTTAGCAGCCTGATGGCCTGGGGATAGAAGCTTCTTCTGAGTCTTTCTGTGCTCGCCTTGAGACTCCGGTATCGCTTGCCTGACCGCAGCAGTTCAAAGAGGCAGTTGTTCGGGTGACTGGAGTCTTTAATAATTCTCTTAGCCTTCCCCTTGCACCGCTTGTTGTAAATGTTCTGGAGGGTGGGGAGCCCCCCTCCAATTGTGCGTTCGGCTGAACGTGTCTCTCTTTGTAGTCTGCTTCGGTCTTGTGCAGTGCTATTCCCAAACCAGGAGGTGATGTTGCCAGTCAGGATGCTCTCTTGTACATGAGTCGAAGTTCTTAAGGATCTTCTGACTGACTTGGAACTTCCTTAGGCGCCTGAGGAAGTAGAGGCGTTGTCGTGCCTTCTTCACAACACTGTCAATGTGTGTGGTCCATGTCAAGTCCTCGGATATGTAGGCTCCGAGGTACTTAAAGCTGTTGACTCTCTCAACCGGTGCCCCGTCGATGCTGAGGGGGCTGTAGTCCTTGACCCCCGTCCTCCTGAAGTCCACAATCATCTCCTTTGTTTTGCTGACGTTCAGGGAGAGGCTGTTCTCCTGACACCACTGCGACAGATTCTCTACCTCTTCCAGGTAGGCCCTCTCGTCGTTGGCAGAGATCAGGCCCACCACTACTGTGTCATCAGCAAATTTGATGATTATGTTGTAATCATCAGATAGATGGATAGATAGATAGATAGATAGATAGATAGATAGATAGATAGATAGATAGATAGATAGATAGATAGATAGATAGATAGATAGATAGATACTTTATTGATCGCCTTGGGGAGATTCAGGTATCCAATAGCTCTCATGGTGTTATGGTTCAAAATTGGACCCCAAAGCAGAGATGGACATGCTGAGTAAAGTAGGTAGGTCACCCCCAGAGTAGTCAGAAAGTTGCCTGTTTGAATCCCTGGCCAGGTGGCACAAAGATCTGGCAAAACGACAGTCAAGCTCCTGCCATTGTGCCCTTGGGCCTCTCCAGCGTATGTCTGTGTGTTTGTGTATGTGGTGTTTGGATGGGTTAAATGCAGAAGATTAATTTCCCCAGTATTTCATTATATTTTATTATATTCTATTGGAAGCAGGGTAATTGGGAGGTAGTGAAACAGCATTTCTATGTTTGTGATTGAAGTCAGTGGAGGGAAGATGCCTTTACCGTAAAACATTTTTTATTTTTTTTAATTATCCATATCTTAACATAATCAACTCCATAAAATGTATTTTCATTGAATGAGCTTAGCTCTCAAATAACATTAGAAGTTCGAACCTAATCGAGTGCGACTTTCCCCCATAGCCAATATTTACAAAAATAGAAGGTATCTTGTCCAAAATCAAACAGATGAATTACTGAAAAAAACAACTTTGAAAGCAGATTGACTTAATCTAAATATATATATATATTTACAACCAAATAACTTTGTGAACCAACCACCCAACTGAGCGATCTATACAGTTGCTGGTCACAGCTAATAATCAAGGCAAAATCATAACATTTTATAAAACCTTTTTTTCTCTTTTTTTTTATAATTATTTTTCATCCAACCTGAATACACAGTATATCAGTCATGTATCCATTTCTTTATTTATCTTAATGTGTGGAACAATAGTAATCACCGATGGTGGAACTATTCTCTGCTACTGGGGGAGGGGGGACTTTGGGTAGGGGTCGCAGACGCAGACCATTCTCCTCAGTCTGTCCTTCTCCCTTCATCGAATACATTTGACTTGATGCAAATGGACTGCTGCTGCTGATGGAAATTCACTAGTACCCAAATCTGCTGCAAAGTATCTCCTCTCTCTGACCTCGAGGGAATTTCCTCAATTTTGGCATGAGAGTTCTAAGCACTCGCCAACCACTGCAGAGACCCAGGGTTCAAATCCCAGTGTAAGTATCTACAGATATGTAGATATGTAAAAAATAGTTATATGCAGATATGTACAGAGAGATGTGGATATTTATATAGTAAGAATATATATATACATATATATATATATATGCTGTATACAGTATATACAGCATTATTGTAGATGCAGAGTTGTATGGGTTATATACAGGTATATATGTAGCATTATGGACCTAGTATGTATATTATATATTATGAATTGAAAATGGGGGACCCTGATGTAAACAAGACGAAAGTCTTTCTCTGGTCTGCATTCCCTTAACAATTGTGTGTATTGAGCCAGCATAACTGGACCACAGTTTCACGGCAGATTTGCACAGCGCCAAAGAAGTACTGCGTCCAGGCCCGTTGTCTTTTCTTTTTTATATATATATATATTTATTTATTTCCAGCTGTCCATTCTGCCCTTCTCCCAAAATCCTGGAGCTGAGCCATAATAATCAGGTCTTTATGCTCCTCTGTTAATGCAGCTATCTCGTATCTCCTTTTATAGATTTCATCACGGTCCAATTTTGTGATACACAAGTGTCGAACAAACTTGTCATTTTCTTTATCACTCTGGCCGCATTTACAAGTGAATCGCAGAAGTCTTTCCATCTCGTGTTCGTGGTTCGCGTCAGATTCAACTCCAACAAAGCTTATTATTTGTTCGACCTCGTCTGCAAATCCGTTATCAACCCCCCCCCCCCCCCCTTTCCTCACGAAATGGAACATCGTCAAAATGAATTAAATGAAAACAGTACTATGTAGTAGATTAAATTACTTTCTTATGACATTAGGTTGCATTAATTTACAGGGTAAAGTTAACCTTCTCTAAAGGGACAATACGTGACTATATACATACACGTATGCATTGCCACTTAAATGCATCATGTATGGGTAAAATAATTTTAAATGACAACTAACTACAAGATGGATTATGATATTCGCCTGTTCGAGCCCAGCGCTCAACATTGCTTTCAGTTTAGCTGATCGTCCATACTAATACACATTGGCAGTATTAGGGGGTGGGAAACTGATGGGTGGGGATCGGGCATTGTGGACAGCGACTCCTACAGGTCGGTTGGTGCGCCTGCGCAGTAGAATCAGGAAGCGATGGGAGCGGTGCCCCTCCAAAGCGCAGACCCCTGACGCTGAAAGATTGCGCCGCACAGGTGAAAAGATGCGATTGCTGTTACCTTGAGTCAGGGGCGTAGCAGGGGGGGGGTAGCTTAGGATGATTCAAAGGGCCCAGCACTGGGGGGGGGGCCCACATTTTTTTTTTTTTTTTTTTTTAACTAGACATCACTCAGGTGTATTATTGATGCTCTCATTGATACTATGTTTGTTTCTGAAGTGTGTGTGTGTGAGATATATAGAGAGAGAGGGGGGGCTTTGGTAGACTATTGCATTGGTCCATTCATTGAAGATGAACGCAATGCGACATCCTTTACTAGGCTCACCCACCAACAGTGCAGGTGCTGAACTGCTGATCCGAATGTATAGGTAAAAACCATATTATTATCAATAAAAAAATGGCCAAAACAATTTCCGCTCGCGCGCTTACGCGCGCTCGCATTCACTGGGGGCCTACAAATACATTCTTTCATGGGGCCCAGAATCTGGAGCTACACCCCTGCCTCGAGTATCGGAGGGGACTCGTGCTATGTATGACTTAGTCCACATTGCAGCCGGCTTGTGGGAGGCAAGAAACAGCGTTTGAGACAGGGGAGGGTTGAATTGGATGATACGAAATTGGGATGGGAGAAAAATAGAAAATGGGAGAAAAAGTGGATACAAAAAAAATGATGGATTATGATATGAAATATGAGGGGAAATGACACCCACCTCTTCCCAAAGGGATTATATAAAAAGGGAAGAGGGTTAGGACTTTATGAGGGGGCTAGGAGAAGGAGGGTTAGGGTTAGAGGTCAACAAGGATAGGATGTTTATGGGGAGGCTAGGAGGAGGGTTAGGGTCAGAGGTCAACAGGGAGAGGAGGTTTATGGGGGGGGGCAGGAGAAGGAGGGGGTATAGGAGGTAGAGCTCTTACTGTGCACACTACACATTACGATGGGGATCTCGGTGGAGGCTATACTGCCCTGTCAAGGCAGACCGCAGTAACTTCAAAAAAGTGAAACTGAGAAAAATGGCACATTTTGGATGGCAAGTCAAAACACTTTAAAGCCATTTTTCACTGTTTGGAAGTTACTGCGGTCTGCCTGGTTTTTGAGTGTGATTTTGTAGTTCGGGGGGGGGGGGGGGGGGGGGGGGTCATGCGCATTTACATAGAGACAGAATGCTGATTACAGGATTGCAGAGTTATTGAACGCTCACATAGGGCAGCGTTAGGAGAGGCAGAGCACTAAAGGGTTCACAACCACAAGGCAGTTCCGCTCATAAATCTCTCTTGACTGAATGAGTACCCGGCTCCTCCAAATTCATAACATGCTTCTCTCTCTCTCTCTCTTCTATATTATAACACCTTTCCCTCCCCTCCCCTCCTCTCTTATTCTTTTTATCCTATAATGGGTGTGATATAGACAGTAAACTTTCATCATCACCCTCCATCCTGTTAGATTCAATAAGAGGAGGTTATTGGATAATTTTCATTCCCCAGCAACAGTTATGATGCTATTACGTTTGACAAGAGGCTAAGCCTCCCTGTTCCCGACCAACACCGAGACTAGTCTGGTCCGTCGGGCCTATTCTCTCTTTTGCCGAAGGACACAATTAATGTTTACCGTGGAGATATGTTTGCAATCTGCGCAGTACATTTGAAATATATACAGGGTAAACGGGGAAAAAGGTTCTCAACCACTGTTATGCTATGTGAATGTAAGCATAAGTGTAGGTTTGGGGGGGGGGGTCAAAACATTTATATATCCTTCTACCTGTAACGATCGAATAAATAAAATAAATATTTGAAAGCAATACAGAATGCCTGAGAGCCTTACTGCATTATATGTCATTATATTTGTGCCAGCATGTTGTCTTTTCCTTTACATAAATAAAGACATTTCCACTATAGATTGATGCAGAAAAGGCATAAATTTGTGCATACAAGTGTTTGACGTAAAGAAAACCCCCCCACTGCCACACGACAGCAGGTTACCCCGTCGGTCGTGCGATAGTAAAGGGTTAACCTTCTGTAGTGTGGCAGTGAAAGGGTTAAAACCTACACCCTTGAATGTAAGCGTTTGCAAAACTGAGGAGTCGCAATAATTCCCACATGAAAGGAGACAGGATGAGGTGCATGAAGTGCTCTGTGAGTCGAGCTCAACAGCCTGATATCTCAGAGCACCTGCCCGGTTGGAAACCACTCTTGAGGGATTTCTTTTTCCAAAGTCATGACTGAGTGGATCCTTCAATCTAATTATCCTACTGGAAATGCCGCCTCAGAAATGTCATCCATATGCTCAGCTTTTCAGCCAAATATTTGTTCATTTTCCCACCTTAATTAAATGAAATTACAAACCCGGGTGAAATATAGTACCATCAACGTGAGTGATTCCCCCCCGTTCAAATGATACGCGAACACGGGCGAACAAATTAAATTACTTTTGGATGGCGTTCTCGCATAGTCAGACGCGTTGAATACAAATATGAGTACTTTTAAGAACAATACAATTATCTCAAGTACCAGCGGGGTTAAGTAATTCACTTTAAAATTAAATAAATCACGGCCTCCGTGCTGAAGAATCAGGCCTATCATCTTAGAAAGGCATCGGCTTCGGCTAATTCGGTAATGCCTCCAAACGGCCGGTTATATCAGTGTGATGACATACCGAGCGGTCCGGGGGAGGGGGGGGGGGGGGGGGGGTGACAAATTGTCCTCTTCCGCCCGGCTGCCTCTAATCAAACGGGTCGATGGTGGAAATATCACCGCACGCAGCCTTTCGAGATCCGCAGGATTGAGAGGAAGTGTCAACCAGCGCAGGAGACAACCGGAATCTCACACATGTCAGAGCCGGAGGGGATCGATTCTCCTGACCCCAGGGAGAGGGGGGCCACTGTTGTGTTTGCAAAATACCAAATGAGAAGCACCTTTACCTAGGTGAGGCTCCTACGGGGGGGGGGGGGGGGGGGGGCATGTTATTTGGACAGAACCGACATGTTATAGTAGCACGGGTTACTGATATCGTCTCGGCCCTTTTTGTCATCGGTTTGCATAGTTTAAAGTTCGATAAAAAATAACACACTGTTTTTCCCTTCTCCGTGTTGTGTTTCAGTATAGTGAGTCCATTACTTTGTTTGAAACACAACAGGGAGACCTGCTGTGGAACAGCCTCAACAGCGCGGTGGAAACATGCTGGTTCTATAAGAACCGGTCCTACAGCGCGGTGCCAAGCGCTTGATGACCACCCACCTTCCTCTCCTCCCTGCCACTTGGCAGAGTTCCACTTGGAATGCTCGGCTTGCGCTTCTTGAACCTGAATGTTTTTTCTCTGCCACACAATGGGGGACGGCTGTTGTCGAGACGCTGTGATAGGCTCCGGCTCGCATTGAACCGCTGCCAAGGTTTCTTAGCCCGTCAGTTGTGTGATAGTAAAGGGTTAACCTTCTGTCGTTTCCTGGCCTCTTTCACATTTAAGGTGTTAAAGGTAAGTGCTATTCTCTTGTTAAAATAAGTGTTAAATAGCTTTACATTCCCACAGCCATCACTGGTCTCCCAGTCCCTCTGCTCTGCAGACTGCAGTAAACAGAAAATACATTTCCTGGTATCCTGTTCCCACTTTATCCATTCAGGAATATCCCTCATTTTATGTGAGATATAGGATATGCAATTGTCTTAATACATACAGTATGATATGCAATGCCTACATTAACGGGAAGTTAGCCAAATATCACTTCCAGCTCCTTTAATTCCAGAATCCCACTTATGGTGCTTCGCCCGTTTTTGACCAGCCCTATACAACTCTTCATTAACACCCTCTTAGTAGCATGTCATACCCTGTAGTACTATGTTGTCTCATGTAGTACTATGTTGTATCTTGTAGTACCATGTAATACCATGTAGTACCAAATTGTACCCTATAGTACCATGCAATACCCTGAAGTACGCTATAGGCGGCACGGTGGTGTAGTGGTTAACACAGTCGCTTCACAGCTAGAGGTTTGATTCCTGCTTGGGGACCAGGTTTCCGCGTTGCCAGATACCCAGAAGAGGTATCTCCCGGGCCTTTTTGTGTGGAGTTTGCATGTTCTCCCCGTGCTCACAAGGGTTTCCCCTCCCGATAAGAGAAACCCAATGGAAAAACAGATCGCTAACGCTGTCGCGTTCCCAGACGGACATGAGCACTTGGGGGGAAGGACGACGGGATGGGTCAAGCGCAGAGACTCAATTTCATCGGCGACCCAAACAAAGCATGTGTTCCTGTGTGTGCCGCCCATCGCATGTGTGTGTCACTGCTTGATGAATAAAGACTTCTTCAAAAGTCCAGTTTATTATATTATTATTAGTACCATACCTACTCAGCTACAACCATCAGGCCAGACATACAGTAGACATACAGCTTCACCAGCTCAGCTACAGTGCCACCATCAGCTATCACCATCAGCTACCACCTGCTGAGGATAGTGTGTGTACTGCTTGGAAGGGAAAATGGCCATGAAGGAAATGAAGAAAGACATTGAGGACTTGAAAAGCGTTGATGATGTGATGACCTCATTGAATGCTGACATGATGAACTCATCAAACCAGCAGCGTATCTTAATAACCCTGATGAGTGAAATCTAGAATGCGAAGCTGGAGAAGAGGAATGAAAAGGAAGGTCGAGTATCTGACCTGGAACAGAATGACTCACCAATGAACAATGTCATAATAACTGAACTTTCATGCCCCGACAAATGCATTCCTTCTTGGCAAAAACATAGCCATCGACAAAAACAACATCGAGGCCTGCCGTACTCTATCAATGAGGAACCAGAAGGATAATCTTGCTGTAATTGTATGTTTTAAAAGTGCATTTGCTTAGGCAGGGTAGGAAATCAAAGGGCTCTGATGTCTTCATTAACGAGCACCTCGCTAAGAATAATGCTGAAATTGCAAAGAAAGTAAAGCTCCTAAGGAAGGATTCAGTCTACTTGGTCTGCAAACTGCAAGGTATTCATTAAAAGTAATGTGAATCAGGAATATCGTGCAGCTAGAAGAACTTGCCTGATCCTAGAAGCCTATTAGATCAGGTCTGCAAGCTTCACTAATCATGGTTTCTGTTAAAAAGGGTGTCATATAATGTATGTGTTACTATATTATATGTATGTAACACACATTTAACATGATGGCATTTGAACAGGATATAGATCCGGAATATAATCTCTTTAACAATATAAACACCAACTTCTGCTATTACACAGAGCAGCAGTTTAATAAAAACATAAAACATGAGAATGGAATATAAATTATAGTAGGCCTATATACGCACATTTTCAAAGTGTAAAGTGATTACTTAGTTCAGTTTAAAAACCTTTTTAATGCCAGTACTATCTCAGAAACATGACTCAAAGCTGATAAAGGCAGATATTTAGTAGTCAAAAGCCTCATTTATGAGCTTGTTGAAACCATTGATGATGTGATGGAGTGTGTCACTATTGAAATAGGCATGGTAAAAAATAATTTGATTGTCAGTTAGAACACCAGGATCTAATATTGAAACCGTTATGGACAATATAGAAAGGCTGTTTGCCAATACAAAACAAAAGGTAAATTTTTTCTGTGGGGATTGATTTGTTAAATCCCAACAAACATAAAACGACAGATGCATTTATTAAAGTAATGCACAGCATTTGTCTCTTTCCTACAAGTACAAAACCAAGTAGAGTAACATCCCATTGTGCCTCTGAGTGATACTATGTTTACAAATAATATGGAAAGCAATATTGTGAGTGGATTATTAATGAATGACATGACTAATCCCCTGCTTGTGTTTTCAATGTATGACTGTAATCATAGGAAGAAGAAGGAATACAAGGAGATTAAATACAGGAGAGTGAGAACTGAGGAATATGTATCTGCATATTATCGGCCGATATCGGCATTAAAATGTGATATCGGAAAATATCGGTATTGGTTTTCAAAAAAAAAAATATATATATATATATATATATTTTTTACATTTCTATAGAAATTATGTCCGATATTATCGGCCAATATCGGCATTAAAATGTGATATCGGTTGATATCGGTATCGGAAATTAAGAGTTGGACAATATCGGTATATCGGTATCGGTAAAAAAGCCAATATCGAGCATCCTTAGTATATACTGTATCTATTATATGTGTGTGTATCTATACAGTATGCGTGTGTATGTATACAGTGTGTGAGTGTGTGTGTATCTATAGTGTGTGACTGTGTGTGTATCTATACAGTGTGTGTATCTATACAGTGTGTGTATGTATCTATACAGTGTGTGTGTGTGTGTGTGTGAGTATCTATACAGTGTGTGTATCTATACAGTATGTGTGTGTGTGTGTGTGTGGACACAGGTGGACACAGACATGGAGAGAGAGAACACACACACGAGAGAGGAGGGAGAAACAAGAAAGACACAATTTACCTGCACGGTTCAAGTAGTTCCTCCAGCTTTTGCAGTTTGGCAAGCTCCTGTTCAAGAATTCCATCAAGAATTCCACTTATGTCCGTGTGCAACTTGCTGCTCCTTTATTCCTGGGCGTTTGATGGACTGTGTTTGAAGTGCCGGACGATCTTGCGACACTATATGGTTCCTCTCGAGGGTGGATTAAGAAGTATCTCCCGATGCTGCTCGAATAACCTCTCTCAGTCCGTCGTCTTCAACTACGTTAATTGGCCGGCAGTTTCTTGCTATCCACATAACCAAGGAGTCGGTTACCATCTCACTGGCATGTTTAGTTAGCCCACGAGCACCACACTCCATCAGCGTAGATTGGCGATGCCCCGTGGAGGGAACTTCAGCATGTTTTGCTTTTAGATGATACGCCAAAGACGTACTACTCCTATGGTAGTTAAATTCAGCTTTGCAAATTGCGCAAATAGTTTTCGATTTATCCAACAAGCCGTCGGGCAACTTTCTAAACTGAAACTTTCCACCTAAAAGTGTTCCGCTTTTGTCCATCTTCGCGCAAGTGACTGTCCTCTAACCAGGCGGCTCGCTCTATCTAGTTTGGCTGCACACCCGACCGGAAGTAAACAAAACTGCGTTAACAGCGTTTTTTTTGTACGTGTTACATAATTTTAATTAATCTCCAAAGTTAACGTGTTAATTTTGACAGCACTAATATATACATATAGAGCATAGAAGTGCTCCACATATATACACCATAAGACATAATCAAACCAATAGTTTTAGTCTTAGTCATGTGTCAAATGCTCCTTTTTCGTTTTCATCATATTTAGTCACCTTAATTTATTTTTCATTTTAGTCAGTCAGTTTTAGTCAACTACAGGTCTGAGCATCTTAGCCTTTGTCAGTTTTAGTCTCGATTTTGTCTTTTTTGTTTTAGTCTAGATTTAGTCAGGGGGAAAGCTTCGATGACGACCATATATAGTCATCATTTTTGTTGACAAAATGAACACTGCTTGCATGGTTGCCTCTGCTATCTGTGTGTGAATGAGACGATCAAATTGTAAAGCGATTTGGATAAAAAAGCTATATAAATGCACCATTTACTATTTATGTGGCACCCGTTTAATGTTCCTACACTAAAACTTGCTTCGGTTGCTAACGTCAGTCAGTGGACTAAACAGCTTTTCCGGCTGCTTTGGTATGAAAGCTAAACATAAAAGCAGCTACCCAGAGAGAGACTCTATTTCTTTTTCGAGGTTAAAGTTACTATGAAATGTCATTAGGATCGTGTTTCGCCTCTTTGATTTGATGTGGCCCCTAATGAAACAGGCTGTTCGGGTGGGACTTAACGGAGCCTCATCTATGGTCTAACGGTCAATGAACTCTGAATCACATAATACACTGTGCTAGATAAATCAACCTCCCCCCCCCCACCCCTCTGCCTTTCTGGTGGCCAGCTACTCCGACTAGTTATTCCTGGGCTTGTATTTATCAATGGTCTGAAAGCAGGGGTACTGGTCTGAGACCAGCCACAGTGAGAGGTGACTTGAAGAGTCTGATCCCATAGGTCTGATCCCATAGGTCAGCAGTCCTATTCATTCTGTCTCAGCTTTTTCAGCTGTGATCCCCCCCCCCTCCTCCTTCACACACACACACACACACACACACACACACACACACACACACACACACACACACACACACACACACACACACACACACACACACACACACACACACACACACACACACACACACACCATCCCTCTCCCTCCCAACATTTATTTTATATTCCATGCTCCTGCTGGTGGCATTTCACCATGTTGCCTATATAATCTGTAGCATGTTCCCATTTGTTACTTCTTTCCTCCAGAAAACATAATTACCTACTGTAGTAAAAATCGTTTTTCTGTCTGCACATAATATACAATGCAAGATGTTAACTCACTTACCATAACACTTCAAGGTTGCAGCTATTTTGTGACATTTTAGATTCGCCTGGTCAACTTTTATAAAAAAAAATTGTAAAACATCAACCCTGTATTCTACAATGAAGTGATGTACATATTTATTTTCAGAACAACCTGGGCTATCATAATATATATGATTTAGTTTTGTCAGATCAAGTTATAAATGCGTTATACCACTATATAAATCTCAAATATATATATAACAATATATATCAAAGAATTGTATTGAAAAAAACATAGAGAACAATAAAGAACTATATATTTGTAGGTGTTGTAAGTGGTATTTTTTGGTTCACATCTACAGTATGTGTTAAAATAGCTCTACATTCTGACAGCCATCACTGATATAGAGTGTCTGGTCAGTAACATAAGTCTCTCAGTCCCTCCGCTCTGCAGTAAACCATCATTTCCTGGTATCCCGTTTCTACTTCATACAATCAGGAGAGAGAACTCCACATAATGGTCTGACAAAGAAAATCTGGGGGGTTCCATGATAGTATGATGTTATCTACAACAAATGCAATCAAGCTAATTGACCTTTCTCAAAGCCACGCCCCCCTAGGTTACTGTTGCTACGTCCGACAAGCTAAGAGCCAGAATGCGGCACAACACCGGATATGTTCAACAGGTGTTGACATCATGGAGGGTCTCCGTAACATATCAGTCGCCTTAACAGACTCATTTTGGAGCAATAACGCCGCAATATCCTCCAGGTCCCGACAAAAGGGGCTACAATATGCCATGGAGGGATATATCCACAGCATTAAGATGCAGAAAGAGGGAGGCACAACCACAATAGAGGCACTAGCTTACAGGTCGCAGGGCAAGAGTGAGAAACCACATGAGCTCTATGTAAAGTTCGACGAGCACAATATTGTGGACCAAGCTTGTTCATGTACTGCTGGGTACGTTCTGCTTTTTGTAATATGGAGTTGTTATTGCTATTGAAAATCGTACATCTAGTTATTGTTTTTCATTTCAGATAATGATTGAAGAAGTGTGTGGTTAGTCGACGACAACAAATGGCTAACGTTAAGGACAACTTGGATGATGTTGAATGATCATCCTATCAAGCTGAATGAATGAATGAGCTAGCTAGCTAATGTTTGTACAATAAATGAGTCAGGTTGTGTCTCAATGCCATGTATTACAGAACACAAGTAAACATACCACACCTTTTCCATGACGTGGGACATTATACATTATACTTTTAATATAAAAGGTATTATACAGGCTCAGTAAGCCCACAGGGTGGAGCTGTAGACCAGCCTGTAACAGCTAATGCTGTCCTTAACGTGTCGACTAAAGAGTAGACACACTTCTTCAATGATTATCTGAAATGAAAAAAGAATAACTAGATGTTGACTGGTAAACGATTTAATAAAAATAAATAAAAAACTAGCCTACACGCTGTCTTGTTGTACAAAACATGTACGTTGCTTTGGATAAACATGCCACCAAGCTGATCTTTTAAAATAATAATTTTTTACAGTATGCCCGGTTACTGTTCAGTCCAAGTCTGCAGGGTGTGAATATGGTAGGTATCTCTCTGCAAAAGTAGTTTGCCATGGTCTCACAGACCCACGTTCCTAGATAACACCCCGGATGGGAACTATAAGTGTGGTAACTGTGCACAGTGTGGCTATACTATTAAGAGTAGGCCTACACACATCCACGTAATGGTAAAACCCTCAGAGTCCGTGGCTTCATCACCTGTAGCTCCACTCATGTCATCTACTTAATCAAATGCCCTTGTGGCCTGAGCTATGTAGGTAAAACCAACCGGCAACTCAAAATACGCATCAGCGAACACCGCAGCAACATCAGATGTGGTGATGAACATAACCCGGTTGCAGTACACTTTAGACAGGCAGGACACAATATCAGCACATTAAGATACACTGGCATTGAAAAGGTAGAGATACCAGCGAGAGAAGGAGACCATGGCAAACTACTTTTGCAGAGAGAGACCTACCATATTCACACCCTGCAGACTATGGCCCCTCTTGGACTGAACGAAGAGTTTGACATCAAACCCTTCTTGTAAATACACACATTCTGTCCTGATTCTGTGTTTTTTTTTATTAATTTTTCTGTTTTTTAAGTTTTCTTATTATATATTTTTTCTCAATTTTGGCATGTGAAGGTGCAGGGGCGGCGGGGGGGAGGAGCTAGCAGGGTCTTAAGCCCCCTCTGAAAAAGGCTTAGCCCCCTCTAAGCCCCCCCTCCCAGTTATGTTTTTTATTTTATTTATATATAAAATACATTACGAATGTATTTTAGCGAAGAACTGAGAAATTTGGCAGAGAGACGGCAACATTATCGTGGGTTTGCGTGATGAGTATCTCCACCTCTTTTATTGTGAAGCTGTATCTATCTACCGGACGTCATCAAAAGCATGTCTGTCACTATAGCCAATTGAAATGCTAGAAATGGTCACGTGGACTGGGAGAACCAATGGAATAGTCCCACCGGGACTACACCAATAGTCCCTAACGCACTTTCACTTCCGCGTTCGAGATGCGTGCGAGTTCAAAAAACAAAACAAACATCTTTGGATATAAATAAGAACGATTCGGGGAAATATAACGCTTCTTTTAATAAACAGGAGCCATACATAAAATACGGGTTTATCGCAACAGGTCGGTGATTCTTGCGTGCCGAGCCGACGTCCTCTCTGCATAATATGTGGCGACAACAACAACAACAACAACGAGGCAAGTTGGCAGATAAAGTAGCTGCTGCATTCAACGCCAATCTGGAATTGGAGGGCGGCGAGTGGATATGTGACATGTTTCAAACATTAGCAGGGATTTTGGAGGACTTAACAACAAACAAGGTAGGGTGAGTCGTGTTTGCATGCATTCTGATCTGTTCGTCACCCGCCGCGGTGATCTGACTGCAACAGCTGATCTGCTGTTCATGAATGAATGAATGAATGAAAAACAGATTGCAGAACGGGTACAATACAGTACGGCGCAATACACACAATTGTTAAGGGGATGCAGACCAGAGAAAAACGTTTTTATTTTTTTTCAATATCAGTATATTAAATTAGCCATTGTTTTTCATCCTGGCCCGCCAAGAAACGGCTTGTGGAAAATATGGCCCGTGGCCAAACCTAATAGCCGACCCCTAGCCTATATTAGCCGGTATTTTGTTTGTTGCATTAAAATTCATTAGCCCCTGCTATAAACAATCCAGCCCCTCCAAAGCTCCCGCGAGGCCAATTCTCTGGCGCCGTTACTGTGAAGGTGTGTCACATTTAACTACTAAACTACCGTACTACTGTTATTGTTACTATGTACCGTATGTTCTAGGCACTTGAGCTGCAATATGGTCTGTAAATGTGTAGCCTATAGGCTAATTGATTTGAACTTTGACCTGGCTCAACCCTGACCTTTAATTTGTATATGTATATATACCCCACCCCTTTTCACATGTTGTTGACACTTGAAAAAGGCCACAGGCCGAAACGTTGTGTTCAAGTACATTAAAACTTGGGAACACTATAGACGGTGTGCAGACTTTTTTTCCACAAACATTACAGATCTATTTCGAGTCTAGCACCCGTGACTACATTTGGGATGTGCGTGAGTCTTTTCTACTACGGTTACTGTTCACACACAGTGGGGTTGATGCACACAATGGACATTTGGCGTGCAAAAGGAGAAGCGATCTCCTCCACAAGCCAACCTCAACAATGGCACAAAGCCAGAGGGAAAAAATAACTGGCCAAGCCATTTTCAATGTGGTGGTAGCCAAAGCCAAGGTCAACCGTAAGCGGAAGCCTATAACATCTAACTATACCCACAACAAGTAAGTTATTACATTCTGTGTACTGCATACAGGGGTGTAAAAAGTACCCAGAAATTATACTTAAGTGAAAGTATGGGTACTGTCTCAAAATCTGACTCAAGTAAAAGTCAAAGTATCTGGCTAAAAACACACTTGAGTAAAAGTAAAAAAGTCCTACTTTTAAATGTACTTAAGTACTAAAAAGTAAAAGTACATTTATTTTTTAAAGGGATAGACCAGGGGTCTCAAACTCATTCCATTGTGGGCCAAGTTTTCATTTTAACTATACATTGCACCAGGTGAGTTAAGGTGAGCCAATTAGTGAAATCATCAGCTGGTGTTTAGGCAAGGCTGGAATGAAACCAAGCATACACTCTGCCCACAATGGAATGTGTTCTGCGATAGACAATGCTGAAATTAAAGAACAGAGGACACTTTTTTTGCATTACAATTATTTAATGCACTTCTCCATTGAAGGTAAACTAACATGGACGGCATTCACATCACAGCATGAATAATATCACAATATTAAAGACTGAATACTGTAGTATCCTGAATAATATGACAATATTAAAAACAGAATGGTGTATCCTGAATAATATCACAATATTAACCACAGCATACTGGATTATCCTGAATAATATCACAATATTAAAAGCAGAATACTGGAGTACCCTAAATAATATCACAATATTAAAGACAGAATACTGGAGTACCCTGAATAATATCACAATATTAACCACAGCATAATGCGGATCTGACTGTCTATTCTTCTGATAGCAGGTATTTAATCAAAGATCCCCGCTTTCTAGTCTTGCACAAGGACCCAATCAGCAAGGGTATGGGCGGGTTCATTTTCCATTGATGGGGATTTGATTGGCTGTTTACCTGCGGTCGCAGGATTAATAACGTTAACGTTAGTTCGGCCAGATAAACAATTAAAATATACTAATTAAAATGATTGGACCTGTGAGATTTGTACTTTGTACTTTGTAGGTCTGCATTTTAAATGTAAGGAGTAAAAAGTATGTTTTTCTTCTCTGAAATGTAATGGAGTAAAAGTACAAAGTATACAAACCTAATAATACTCGAGTAAAGTACAAATCCCCCAAAACAGTACTTTACATTTTACATTTACATTTAGTCATTTAGCTGACGCTTTTATCCAAAGCGACTTACAAGTTCTGTGCGACAAGACAGCAAGAAGGGTATAACTCTATCAGCTGAGTAACAATGTTCATCAAAGTGTTGCGTGTTACAGTGAAGGTTAGTTTATTAGGACAAGTGCATGACATTAAGGTTAGTCGGGGTTCGATTTTTTTTTTTTTTTTTTTTTTGTAACAAAGTACAATTACTCAAGTACTTTACACCCCTGACTGCATATTACCATACTTACCAGTCATGATCTTGCTAATAATGCTATTTCTGTGTCTAGGCAAACACTAGGTACAAATACCTACAAGCTCATGGAAGAGATGACAGACGCGCCTATAAGCTACCTTGCAGCAGAACACACACCTGAGGTCGAAGTTTGCGGCAGGACATATCCTGTGGGATGTGGCCTAAGCCACCAGGTGTGAAACGTGTATAATTATGGAATAAGATAAGACCCCCCCTATATAATACAGCTCTGTACACATACATCTGATTAACACTACACTATTAATTTGTATATTTTGTACCCAGTTTAACCACCTGTACATTGTATATGAAATATGCGTTCATCCTCCCTCCAACCAGCACCAAACCAATGTAGAAACGGTAGCTCTTGTGAATAGTGGCAATTTGAAACGGCACTACGAAACAAAAGTTAGTTTTTCCTCAAAATGCAGTGCTAAGAACCACAAAATAAATGGAATGAAATCATCATATCAAGCTGCAAGCAGAATTATTGTTAAATCTATGTCACAATGAGAAAAATCAACCAAGTCATTCTTGGCTAAACACAAGAAGCCATTCTCTGATCCATACATATAAAATAATATATTTTATTTCATTGAAGTTTATTTCAAATATGCAACTTAACAAACAAACATCAAGTACATATAGCCTTAAGCCATTCTAATAATAAATATATAAGCCGTTCTAATAATAAATGTATATAACAAAATTTCAAATAACAAAGAACCAACAAAGTTAAACAAAATCTTTTTTCTTTTGTCATTTACATATTTGAAAAGGAATGGGAAGAAGCACACTTATTTAATCCCACCCCTATGTACTCATCAGAACATACTAACTATGTTATTTACTAAGTCATACATTAATAATTCATACATTACTAGACTTATATTGAAAATGAACTTAGTTTAACAATTTTTGTCCATTTCCATAACACGCTGTGTATTTTGTCACCTATCTCAAAAGGTGAAAACATTTCTTACTGCAGGCTCATCTTTATCTCAATAAGTGTAACTAAAATGTGTAAATTATACTTCCAATTCAAATCGATGCCATCATGTCAATGTTAAGTTACATTTTCCAATTTTCTCTCTGAATGTAACATCCATAACGTTGGTGCGGCAGCGCTCAACACAACTCTTTGTACAGGACTAGGAGGTACCTCCAACCGAGGTGGGCCCACGCGCTATACAAGGATTTATACAGTCCGGTGCCCTCACTGTTTGAGAATGTGTGGCTGGAAGTTTGAGAGCACGCTCACCACATACCAGATCTGACTTATATTCCCCAACCTAGTATTGGGAATTCGGTCTGACACCATTTTGAATTTCTTTATCTTAGCGATGGCCCTTTCAACATGAACACGGTGCTTTGCGATGCGCTTAGTTGTGAGCACATCTCCAGATGGCATTTGCCTCTTAGACCTCGCAAAGGGTGGCAGGTTTAACTGCAGTCCGACAGACTTGATATCGTCGTCTATCAAAAATCCCTTATCGGCCATTAGGCCATCACCTCTTTGCAGATGGCCAATTTCTATCAGTTTCTCCAGTAGTGGGATGAGACCACTCTCTCTGACTATCTCCTTGTCAGACATAGAGCCTGTGAAAAGTGCAGAAGAGAAAATCACAGCACCACAGGGGTCACAGGCAACTAACGATTTAAGAGTGTTTGTGCTTTTGTAACTGGAATAGCTCTGACTTTGCAACACCAGTGAGGTAGGCCGTTCCATTTTTAGTTCAGTGCAATCCAATATTGAAAATGTTGATGGATAATCCGTTTTGTAGGTGTCTGGCATATTTGCCATAATGACATCTCTGTGAGGCCAAATTGGTATTGCACCCAAAACGTTGAACATATAATGAATCCAGGAGTTGAAAAGATTACTTGCACTTTGCACGGTTATGCTGAATCTAAAGGCAAGGTTTTTCAAGTCTTCATTGTTGCATAGTTTCATTAAAACAAATAACAGCTGGGGCGGTTAGGTGGCGTAGCGGAGATTGCGTTCGTCACCAACCCCGGAGCTGTGAGCTGGATTCGCCTGAGCTGGATTCGCCTGTTCGAATCCAGCTCACAGCTCCGGGGTTGTCACCAGCTTGGCTGGCCGTTCACACTAATACAATTGGCTGTATTAGAGGGTGGGAGAAGTTGGCGGGGTGGGTCCGGGTCGTTGTAAACAGCGACTCCTACAGTTCGGTCGGGGCGCCTGCTAAGCGCGGATAGGACCTGAGTGGGATAGTGTGATCCTTCCACACGCTACGCCCTCTCAGGGAGGATCCGCGCTACCAGGTGAAAAGAAGCGGTTGATTGGCTGGACGTGTGTCGGAGGAAGCATGTGATAGCCTCCACTCTCCCAGATGATCTGACTGTGGGGAGCGACCAGGAAGGGGATTGGGAATTGGCATACGACTAACATTGGGATGGGAGAAAATCGGAGGAAAAATGGAGGGGGAAAAAGATCAAAAAAATTAAAAATAAAAAATAACAGCTGGCTACGCAGGGGCATTTCAACAACTTGCCAATCATTCCGCTGGTATTTTAAGGGGACATTTATTTGAGTGGCACATGGATCACTTGGAATGCCAAATATTGTGCACAGGTGGTTGAAGCGTTCATATGTGAACCCAGTACTGTATGCTAACATTTGGCGGATGTCACTGTTTTGGAGAAGTTCCGGTGTGAGAGTTCCTTTTCTAAATGTGCCATTGTCTGCTTTCAGGTTACCATTTTCTAATTCTAATTTATTCTATCTTTCTGTGGCCTGCTCTTCTTCTGGTCCCCCTTCCAGTTGACCTTGTTCAGAAAGGAGGTGTGGCACCACCGTCTCTGAAAAAGACACATATTTACATGTTAATAATAGCATTTTGATCCCATCTTTTCTTTTTTACAGCTTCCCCTATTAAACAAGGGAGCCCCTTCTGCTGAAGCGCCGCCTGTCAGTCAACCAGATGACTTCCCTAGGTTTCCTCTACCATCCCAACCGACAACTCTATGCACAGTCTTGGATGAAAATGGCACGCGTAGTTACAACAGAGTGGCCATTTCCCTACCCGAATCTATAGCCCTAGAATGTGACACCAGAGAACAAAACACAAACAACCTGTGGTTTACTGCACGATCTGATCGGTTAACATCAAGCACCTTTAAAAGAATCTGCTCCAGGAGAGCAGACCATGAAACACTTGCTGTAAGCCTCAAGTACAAAGGATCAGTACAAACCAAGGCCATGAAAAGGGGCAGAGCACTAGAGCCCATAGCAGCAACACAATACACAAAGCCAACAGGAAACCAAGTGTATCCATGTGGTTTTGTTGTGAATCCGCAGGCACCACACCTCGGTACATCACCTGACCGTAAGGTCTTAGAAATAGGAAAGAGTCCAAGCTATGGGCTTTTAGAAATTAAGTGTCCATCCAAGGAAAGCTTCACTGAGTGTGCTTACCTCTTAAAGCAGGCAGATGGCAGCTACAAGCTAAAAGAGTGTCACGATTATCACTATCAGATAACAGGGCAGCTCGGGCTCACTGGTATGTCATGGTGTGATTTCTATGTTCACTGTGCAGCAGACTACCACCTACAAAGAATACACTTTAATGTAGCAAAATGGGACAGATGAAGAGCAAGCTTGATGCTTTTTACTTAGATTTTTACAATCCAGCGTAAAATGTAAATTACACTATGTAATAACTAGGGATGTCCCGATCCGATCACGTGATCGGAGATCGGGGCCGATCACATGATTTTCAGAGGATCGGAATCAGGATTTTTTTTTTTAAACTAGACTAGTTCCCCACGTAGCTTTATGACACCTTTAATTTATTGTTTGCTAAATTGCTGCTTAAGCAAACAGGGCATGAAAAACACACACACACACACTTCAACTTGAAACTTGAAAATCATTACTCACCATTGAAAATCACACACAGAGTCTCTTCTGGGGTTTCCTCAATGGTCCTGGAGGTGGATGCCTCTTGCAATGTTTTCATTAGTCTGTACAACGATAATTTGTGTTATTTTGGGATAAAACAATACAATCACAAGAGGTCATTAAATGTTGTAGTTTGTCTAAAGTTAACTACCGTTTCCTTGGTGACTTTCTGCATCCACCTTGTTGTTCCTTTGTGGGGGTCGGGGTGCCCACTTGTGCAACAGGATTAGGGAAGTCGGCAGTAGGCTTTCCATGCACAAAATGCTACAAAGATGACAGCAAAATATAAATGAGTGATTGCCTGTTGGCTTTCTTGTTTGTACTTTGACCACAGGTAGACTAATACAGGGGCTCAGCTGTTCAGACATTATTATGCATCAAGTGATATACATGGTCAAAACGACCTAGAAGCACACAGCTTACAGTTGTAGTCGTGTGACTTTAGCTAACGTTAGTACCCAAGTTAGCCAGGTGAACACAACAACCTTACCTAGCTAACGTTATTACCCAAGTTAGCCAGGTGAACACAACAACCTTACCTAGCTAACGTTAGTACCCAAGTTAGCCAGGTGAACACAACAACCTTACCTAGCTAACGTTAGTACCCAAGTTAGCCAGGTGAACACAAGGCCAACCTTACCTAGCTAATGTTAGTACCCAAGTTAGCCAGGTGAACACAAGGCCAACCTTTCCTAACTAACGTTACTTAGCTACTAGTAGCTATTTACCATTTAGTAGCTCTCCTCATTGTGGATACTAGTAGTATATATATAGTAAGCTAGCTACGTTAGCACGTATTTACCTTGGAACAAACGTATTTGTGTTTGTTGATATTCGCCATATTCAGCTGGCCATGGGGTCTGCCGCATTTCTTTATCCACTGTCGGCATCTCTCCTCTCGGGTTTTCGGTTTAGGAAACGGGTAAAATATCACCCCCCCCTCTAAGCTTATGGGATATCTGCTGTCGGATTTGCAAAGACCATAAGCACAACGCTTCACCATTTTTGCAATGGATTCCAACGCTGCACGCATGAACACAAAGAAAAGCTTGTCGGACCTCCAGAGGGGGCCGCACATGTGATCGAATATGATTGGACAACAGGCATTTAGGGGCGTGGCTTTGCAAAAGGTCAATTATGCCCTCTGTTAGTGAATCCATGTGTCTCCAGTTGCACTTCCTTTAAACAGACTATTACAGCCATTTTTCTCCCGGCATGATCTTAATGTTTCAATTTGCATTTGTTTAAAACCGGCGTCATGTCCTGTTTTTGGGCGACCGTCTTGATTGTACCAGTTAGTTGTTTTGCATGCAGTCGCGCGGTCGGTAAGAGGTGTTTTTCTTTTATTCCTTGACCTTGACAGAATGTTTTCTGTTCTTTCTGAAAAACTATTTTCAAGTAACAGAGGTAAGAGGTAAGAGGGGGGGGGGGGGAGGAATCAGGGCTTTTGGGAGATTATTCAAAAGACTGACAGATGAACTGATAGACACAGATGTACAAACCGCAGACACAAATAAAGACACAAGAACACACCACGGCCGACACACAGAAAAAGCGAGACAGGCAACCCGTTTCAAGCTAGCGTCTTGGCCGATAGTTGCGTTGCAACTGAGCTGTCATGATACGAGTTATGCGGATAACTATGATTGACACTAGAGAAGGAATTGACCTCCTGGCAACACGTCGGGTCGCTCGGCAGCTCAAGCTAAACAGCGGCGAGTGAACATCAGACAAGCCGATGGTGGAGATCATTCTCTCTCTCTCTCTCTCTCTCTCTCTCTCTCTCTCTCTCTCTCTCTCTCTCTCTCTCTCTCTCTCTCTCTCTCTGTCTCTCTCTGTCTCTCTCTCTCTGTCTCTCTCTGTCTCTCTCTCTCTCTCTCTCTCTCTCTCTCTATCTCTCTCTCCACACGGTCGAGAGATATATCTTTCTCCCAGCAGCCGGTGCTCTTGACCTTTAACCTCCAACAATCTGAAATTGACAGTATGAGAAAAATAGAACGAGAAGTGCAGTCTGTGAACACCTCTGGGTTTTCAGACTGTTTGAGGAGAAGCTCAACTATTTTTTTTGTATCAACATTTTCTCCCATTTTCTATTTTTTTCTCCCATCCCAATTTTCGTATTGTCCAATTCTACCCTCCTCTGTCTCGAACGCTGTTAGGCCATGCCTCCCACAGGCCGGCTGCAATGTGGACCAAGCCTTGCATCACGTGTCCCCTCTGGTACACGAGGAGGCAGCTGTCGCATCTTTTCACCTGCACAGCGCGATCTCTCAGCGGCGAGGGTCTGCGTGGGAGGGACACGCCGCCCCCGTTGCTTCCTGATTCTGCTGCGCAGGCGCACCAACCGACCTGTAGGAGTCGCTGTCCACAAATGTCCGATCCCCACCCACCAGCTTCCCACCCCTAACACTGCCAATTGCGTTAGTATGAACGACCAGCCAAGCTGGTAGCAATGCCGAGAGCTGGGCTCGAACCCAGTATCTCCTACATTAGTGGCGAGCACCTTGCCCACTGCGCCACTTAGCCGCCCCGAGAAGCTCAACTCAACACTTTCCGTGCCAGCCTCTGTGTCCTATTTACCCCGTTGAATGCCACCGCTCTATTCAATGACAGAGCTCTCATATTTGCGAACGCATAAACTGTATCTTAAATTATGGCTATGTGTCTAATACGACCGTCGCTTATCAATGACTTGTTTGCAGTCAACATTGTTGAAACGGATTGTTTTTTTAATCGGTTCATAAAACGCTAGTTTGTTTTTAACTTTCAGAAAAAAATAAAGATTCTGCAGGAATCTATTTATGAATCGTTTTCAAATAAACGCTAGATTATCGATAGTAATGTGTACTTATGCACCAGTGGCGTCGTTAGCCCTGGGCTTCCGGGGCTTTAGCCCCGGATGTTTTTCTCCTAGCCCCGGATCTTAATAAAAAATAAAAATAAAAAATTGTTTACATTTTTTTTTTTTTTTTTTTTATTGTATTATCCCCATTGTCTGTGCTGAATGTTTGTTAGTGTTTGGTATTTTTATTTGGTTTTTAGTACTTTTAAACATAGATTTTTAGCAAGTGGTGGTTTTCATTTGATCCTATATAATTTTTTCATTCACCGATTTGTGGACTTTTTTTAGTGTCTTGAAAGGCGCCTTATAAATAATATGCATTATTATTATTATTATTATTATTATTATTATTATTATTATTATTATTATTATTATTATTATTATTATTATTATTATTATTATTATTATTATTATTATTATTATTATCATCCAGGATGGAAAATAAACTTTGGATAGTAGGGACTGCATCTCTGCCTGTCCTGGCCAGGAAACACTTTGCAACTGTGATCTCCTCTGGCAGTAGTTGGATATTGTAATGTGTGGTGAGGGGTTGCAGCAATTCCACTGAGAGAAACTGGTCTGAGGCTGGATAACATGCCTGTATGCCTCTCAAACGTTGTTCTCCAACTCATGAGAACCTGCTCTCAAGCTCTTGCAGCATTCTGTCGAGGACTGGATAGAACAGTCTCTGTCTCAGCTGAACTCCATGAGGTCTGAGCGTGTGCCACAAGATGACTCAACTACATACTTGTCCATCCTTTTCTGCTTCCTCCTTTGGCTGGTAGTATGTTCTTCAATCCCAAGGCCATTACATATGGCCTTTGTCCTGTCATACATGTCCACTGCCATCTCTGAGGTGCGATAACCTTTGAGTGTGTCCTGCACTGTGCTTTTAAATAGTACAGATAGGTATTGAAGATGTGCACTTTAACGCAGCAGTACCTGGAGCCATACCCATGTCCAGTGTCCACTGACAAAGACATGCTCATGATACTGTGATAAACTATAATAAGCTTTAATCAAACCCTGGTTCATTTCCTCGGATAGTCCGGTTGGTTTGGAGTGGTGTGAAAGCTCATTCACTCTTGCAAGTGAACCCTGCTGCGGTTCATTTGAGATGTGAATCCAAAGCGGACCAAAGGCAGGAAAAGACCCCAAAATCTAATATTTTTTTTATGAGAAGACTGAAACATTATGTATATAATTTTTTCGATTGCTTAAGCACGATTTTGGAAACAGGGCCCGGTGTTTCAAAACACTACACACAATTAGCAACCACACACACATTTATCAGAACAGATCCTTTGCTAAATTAAACACAAACTATACACTAATTTATAAAAACTACATTTTGTTACCATATGAAACACACGTTTCATATGACTTAATTCTGTTTGAACCAGTTACACACTGCTGTGCTTAACCTAAAACACATTTAGCAATTCTACTTCTCAGTGATTAGAGTACTGTAAGTGAAGTACACAGAGAATGTGCAAATATACAATAAATTCACCAAACACTACACAAGACCAATGCTGTAGACTGATGAAAATATAATGTATTTATCTCCATATACCCAAATCAATGATGCAGACTGATGAAAAAAATAAATGGCTCTCCATATACCCAAATCAATGATGCAGACGGATGAAAATATACATTTTCTCTCCATATAACCAAATCAGTCAACATTTCAACATGGAGAATCACAACTAAACATGTCCCAGTTTTCATGCTACTACAGTGTGCATAACACAGTAAGCTCAGCAAATATCAGACAAACATAAAATACTGTATCCAGTACAGGTTAAAATTTATATTTTCATCAGTCTGCATCATTGGTTGTCTTGTCTAGTGTTTGGTGAATGTATTGTATATTTTCACGTTCTCTGTGTACAGTACTTCACTCTCCTTCCATTTTGGTTGAAGACAGGTGAACTCACCTGCTGCATTTTTATAGTGCTTAAACCTGATTGGTGTATCTACAATTAAGCAATGGTGTGTGCATCTGATTGCAGTGTTTAACCAATTGGCTCATATGTGTGGTCATTTGACATTCTATGTGTAATGTAATGCAAGTGTGTTTAGTGTTTTGTAAATCACTGTGTGTATTGTTTTGCAAAAAGTGTGAGGCTGACTTTGTGCTTATAGGGGTGCACATATGGGCCTATGTTTTGCTCCTTGAGTGTAAGGTTTTGATAATTGTGTAATACTTTTGATTTGAGTGTTTATGCAATCGAAGAAAACTGTAAAGACTAGAGATTAACTGTGTATTTCTTTTGTACATAGGCTGTGCATAATGTTTGTTTGTTTATTTGCTTATGTGCTTTGCTTATTCTTAACTGTGTTTTTATTTTGTTATTGGTGTATATGTGTGTATGTATGTATATGTATATATATGTATGTATGTATGTATGTATGTATGTATGTATGTATGTATGTATGTATGTATGTATGTATGTATGTATGTATGTATGTATGTATGTATGTATGTATGTATGTATGTATGTATGATTATGTGTATATATGTATATTTGTACTCTCGTTGGGGCATCTTGGACCATATCAATGTTTTATCTGGCTTCTTAACTGTGTTTTTATTTTGTTATTGGTGTGTATGTATGTATGTATGTATGTATGTATGTATGTATGTATGTATGTATGTATGTATGTATGTATGTATGTATGTATGTATGTATGTATGTATGTATGTGTGTATTGTGGCAACCCCAAGCCACCCCTGCGCTTGGTGATTGATGGGCGCTACGTGGCGACCCAATGGCTGGGCGCTGCCCATGTTTGGGCGTTCACTTCCGGATGCACCTGTCACTAGAGACCCATCAGGAGTGATTATGTGATTATGGAATCACGGCGCGGTGCGCCTGTTGGGGAGGGGGGACTTAATGGAGCCGAGGAGCCTCCTCTCAGTCCCCCGTAGCAGCGCAAGGCGAGAGGCCACAGAGCGGAGACGCCGCCCGGCCGACAGATTACCGCCAGCAAGCGATCATTATTTAAATAGAAAATAAAGAGTATGATTTTGGGAACTGCAACCTGTCTGTGTGTTGTTTATTCTGCCACCCCTACACCTGGAATTGCCACAGTGGTGGAGAATGCGGGCATAGTCTACTGGCAATAAGGGGTGCAGAATAAACAACAATAGACTTTATCAAAGTAGAATAAAAGAAAAAAATAAATATATATATATATATATATATATATATATATATATATATATATATATATATATATATATATATATATATATATATATATATAATAACGAAAAGAAGCATGGACGCGCTGGTGCAGCAGCTCGTACAGACGAACCTGGAACAACAGGCCCGGCACGAAGAGGCTCTGCAAGAACAGAGGAAACAGACGGGGATGATCCACGCGGAGCTCCAGCGGATGGCCTCTCACCGGCGGGACGAAGGGGCCGCAGGGACGCGGCCTAACCCCGGGCGCTTCATCCCCAAGCTGACGGAGCAGGAGGATGTAGAAGCCTATCTCCTAGCGTTTGAGCGCACCGCCGGCCGGGAGGGCTGGCCAGAGGACGACTGGGGGGGACTGCTGGCCCCCTTCCTGTCGGGTAATGCGCAAAAGGCCTACCTGGACCTGCCACCGGAGCAAGCCGAGAACTACACTCGGCTAAAGCAGGAGATTTTCCATGACTGGGTGTATGATGCACAGGCCTCCCCGCGCTCCCAGATGCACGACCTAGTCCGCATAAGCCGAGCCTGGCTAATGACCGACCCCGGAGGGCCCACGGTCTTGGAACGGATTGTTATGGACCGCTTTGTCAGAGCCCTCCCTTATGACACGAAGAAGCAGGCGAGTCAAGCGGACCCCCGCTCCGTGGAGCAGCTAGTGAATATTGTTGAGGCCCACCAGGTAACGCGGGACTTACTCAAAGGGGGGCGAGGGGAAAAGCCAGAACGGCTAAGAACGAGGAGGGGTCCCGACGAGCCCAGCCCAAGGGGCCGGGTAGGGAACGCAGGTGATCCCGAACTACCCCGAAGAAGACCGCTGTTCGACCAGGACCAAAGACGCTGCTATTACTGCGGCGAGCCAGGGCATCTCTCGTGGAACTGCCCAGGCTGGGATGTGTCCATGCCATCGGCGGCCGCTTCAGACCCCCGCGGAAAGACGTGCAATTATGGCGCAGCCTTTTGGGCCCATAAGGAAACATCAGCGACACTTTTACCCGTGCACTTCAACGACGAAGATGCAGTAGCGCTCCTGGACTCGGGTAGTGTCATAACGCTGGTTCAGCCGCATTTGGCACACTGTGACGCAGAGGCTCCGCAAGTGTCAGTGTCCTGTGTGCACGGGGACACAAAGTTGTATCCCACAGCGCAGATCACCCTGACAACCACCAAGGAGGTCTGCTCGATGACAGCCGGCGTGATACCCAACCTGCCGGTAGCGCTGCTCATTGGTCGAGACTGCCCCCTGTATCGCCAGCTGTGCTCAGCCGTCATCTCCCCGCGCACCCCACCCTCCACGGGTAAACCGAGGAAGAGGAAAGGATTACGTCAGCCGAAGGTGTGTGCTCTGAATGTAACGGGGAGTGAGACTGAGACGGCATCAGATGTGGGTGACGACGCGCCGGAGCCCCTGAATATACCTGGGAGTGAGACGGAGACGGCACCAGGTGTGGGTGACGACGCGCCGGCGCCCCAAGCGGGCCCCGAGACGGATAGCAGTGACGAGGACCCATTTGCGGAGTTCCCCCAGTCGGACGAGGTGGGGAGGGACCTGGCGGGTCAGTTCGGAACGGCCCAGCTGGAAGACCCAAACCTAACGCAGGCCTGGGCGAATATCAAAACCGTAGATGGAAATCCAGTGGAGGGGGTGAGTAACCTATCATATCCTCACTTTGCAATAAAAAGACAACTGCTGTACCAAGTCGTAAAAAAGAATGATGAGGTTAAAGATCTATTGCTGGTGCCGAAATTCTTTATTTCCACTGTACTCCAGCTAGCGCATTCACATATCCTCGGAGCGCACCTGGGCGTGGACAAAACCATGGAGCGCATAAAGGCGCGTTTCCATTGGCCGGGCATGAAGAGAGCGGTAGAGGACTACTGCAGGAGCTGCCCAGAGTGTCAACGCGCAGCACCAAAGGTACACTGATTTCAGGAAGCTTAATGACATTTCAAAGTTTGACCCCTATCATGACACTAGATCTAACAAAGGGTTATTGGCAAGTCCCTCTGGCCCCCGCCTCGAGGGAGAAGGCGGCTTTCTCCACCCCAGACGGGCTGTTTCACTATAAAGTTCTCCCGTTTGGCCTGCATGGGGCACCATCTACCTTTCAGAGGCTGATGGACAGAGTACTACGGCCCCATCGGGATTATGCAGCCGCATATCTCGATGATATTATCATTCATTCATCAGATTGAGATTCCCACCTCCAAAAGGTGAGAGCGGTGTTGGGTGCCCTCCGGGAGGCGGGTCTCACCGCCAACCCAAAGAAATGCAGGCTGGGACTAGAAGAGGCAGAGTACCTGGGGTTCACAATAGGCCGGGGCAATCTAAAACCGCAGAAGAGGAAAATTGATGCGATAAGGGAGTGGCCTTGCCCTTTAACCAAGAAGCAGGTCAGGACATTTAATGGGCTAGCGAGCTATTATAGGAGGTTTATCCCTAACTTCGCTGCTCTCGCTGCTCCCCTCACAGATCTGACCCAGGCGCGGCGGCCGTTCACGGTGAAGTGGACACCGGAGGCGGAGGCGGAGGCGGCGTTCGAGGACCTCAAGACGGCCCTCTGTTCGGGACCGGTGCTGGTCTCCCCGAACTTCGACAAGGAGATGACGGTACAGACAGATGCATCAGAGGTGGGACTGGGAGCGGTCCTCTCCCAGCAATTGGAGGGTGAGGAACATCCAATCTTATATGTGAGCAGGAAGCTGCTGCCACACGAGCGCAACTATTCTGCGGTGGAGCGCAAAGGTCTGGCAATTAAGTGGGCACTGGAGACGCTCCGTTATTATCTGCTGGGGAGGCGCTTCACGCTGGTGACGGATCACGCCCCCCTCGTCTGGATGGCCAAGACAAAGGGGACCAATGCCAGGGTGACTCAATGGTTTCTGGAGTTGCAATCGTTTAACTTTTCTGTCATCCACAGGTCCGGGGTGGCGCATGGCAACGCAGACGCCCTCTCCAGGAAGGATGCCTGTTGGGCGTCGGACGCTCTTCCCCGACGGTCAGAGCTGGAGGGGGGGTACTGTGGCAACCCCAAGCCACCCCTGGGCTTGGTGATTGATGGGCGCTACGTGGCGACCCAATGGCTGGGCGCTGCCCATGTTTGGGCGTGCGCTTCCGGACGCACCTGTCACTAGAGACCCATCAGGAGTGATTATGTGATTATCGAATCACGGCGCGGTGCGCCTGTTGGGGAGGGGGGACTTAATGGAGCCGAGGAGCCTCCTCTCAGTCCCCCGTAGCAGCGCAAGGCAGATCGGCCACAGAGCGGAGACGCCGCCCGGCCGACAGATTACCGCCAGCAAGCGATCATTATTTAAATAGAAAATAAAGAGTATGATTTTGGGAACTGCAACCTGTCTGTGTGTTGTTTATTCTGCCACCCCTACACCTGGAATTGCCACAGTGGTGGAGAATGCGGGCATAGTCTACTGGCAATAAGGGGTGCAGAATAAACAACAATAGACTTTATCAAAGTAGAATAAAAGAAAAAAATAAATATATATATATATATATATATATATATATATAAAAGAAGCATGGACGCGCTGGTGCAGCAGCTCGTACAGACGAACCTGGAACAACAGGCCCGGCACGAAGAGGCTCTGCAAGAACAGAGGAAACAGACGGGGATGATCCACGCGGAGCTCCAGCGGATGGCCTCTCACCGGCGGGACGAAGGGGCCGCAGGGACGCGGCCTAACCCCGGGCGCTTCATCCCCAAGCTGACGGAGCAGGAGGATGTAGAAGCCTATCTCCTAGCGTTTGAGCGCACCGCCGGCCGGGAGGGCTGGCCAGAGGACGACTGGGGGGGACTGCTGGCCCCCTTCCTGTCGGGTAATGCGCAAAAGGCCTACCTGGACCTGCCACCGGAGCAAGCCGAGAACTACACTCGGCTAAAGCAGGAGATTTTCCATGACTGGGTGTATGATGCACAGGCCTCCCCGCGCTCCCAGATGCACGACCTAGTCCGCATAAGCCGAGCCTGGCTAATGACCGACCCCGGAGGGCCCACGGTCTTGGAACGGATTGTTATGGACCGCTTTGTCAGAGCCCTCCCTTATGACACGAAGAAGCAGGCGAGTCAAGCGGACCCCCGCTCCGTGGAGCAGCTAGTGAATATTGTTGAGGCCCACCAGGTAACGCGGGACTTACTCAAAGGGGGGCGAGGGGAAAAGCCAGAACGGCTAAGAACGAGGAGGGGTCCCGACGAGCCCAGCCCAAGGGGCCGGGTAGGGAACGCAGGTGATCCCGAACTACCCCGAAGAAGACCGCTGTTCGACCAGGACCAAAGACGCTGCTATTACTGCGGCGAGCCAGGGCATCTCTCGTGGAACTGCCCAGGCTGGGATGTGTCCATGCCATCGGCGGCCGCTTCAGACCCCCGCGGAAAGACGTGCAATTATGGCGCAGCCTTTTGGGCCCATAAGGAAACATCAGCGACACTTTTACCCGTGCACGTCAACGACGAAGATGCAGTAGCGCTCCTGGACTCGGGTAGTGTCATAACGCTGGTTCAGCCGCATTTGGCACACTGTGACGCAGAGGCTCCGCAAGTGTCAGTGTCCTGTGTGCACGGGGACACAAAGTTGTATCCCACAGCGCAGATCACCCTGACAACCACCAAGGAGGTCTGCTCGATGACAGCCGGCGTGATACCCAACCTGCCGGTAGCGCTGCTCATTGGTCGAGACTGCCCCCTGTATCGCCAGCTGTGCTCAGCCGTCATCTCCCCGCGCACCCCACCCTCCACGGGTAAACCGAGGAAGAGGAAAGGATTACGTCAGCCGAAGGTGTGTGCTCTGAATGTAACGGGGAGTGAGACTGAGACGGCATCAGATGTGGGTGACGACGCGCCGGAGCCCCTGAATATACCTGGGAGTGAGACGGAGACGGCACCAGGTGTGGGTGACGACGCGCCGGCGCCCCAAGCGGGCCCCGAGACGGATAGCAGTGACGAGGACCCATTTGCAGAGTTCCCCCAGTCGGACGAGGTGGGGAGGGACCTGGCGGGTCAGTTCGGAACGGCCCAGCTGGAAGACCCAAACCTAACGCAGGCCTGGGCGAATATCAAAACCGTAGATGGAAATCCAGTGGAGGGGGTGAGTAACCTATCATATCCTCACTTTGAAATAAAAAGACAACTGCTGTACCAAGTCGTAAAAAAGAATGATGAGGTTAAAGATCTATTGCTGGTGCCGAAATTCTTTATTTCCACTGTACTCCAGCTAGCGCATTCACATATCCTCGGAGCGCACCTGGGCGTGGACAAAACCATGGAGCGCATAAAGGCGCGTTTCCATTGGCCGGGCATGAAGAGAGCGGTAGAGGACTACTGCAGGAGCTGCCCAGAGTGTCAACGCGCAGCACCAAAGGTACACTGATTTCAGGAAGCTTAATGACATTTCAAAGTTTGACCCCTATCCCATGCCTAGAGTGGATGAGCTCATTGATAGACTGGGCCTGGCCAGGTTTATCATGACACTAGATCTAACGAAGGGTTATTGGCAAGTCCCTCTGGCCCCCGCCTCGAGGGAGAAGGCGGCTTTCTCCACCCCAGACGGGCTGTTTCACTATAAAGTTCTCCCGTTTGGCCTGCATGGGGCACCATCTACCTTTCAGAGGCTGATGGACAGAGTACTACGGCCCCATCGGGATTATGCAGCCGCATATCTCGATGATATTATCATTCATTCATCAGATTGGGATTCCCACCTCCAAAAGGTGAGAGCGGTGTTGGGTGCCCTCCGGGAGGCGGGTCTCACCGCCAACCCAAAGAAATGCAGGCTGGGACTAGAAGAGGCAGAGTACCTGGGGTTCACAATAGGCCGGGGCAATGTAAAACCGCAGAAGAGGAAAATTGATGCGATAAGGGAGTGGCCTTGCCCTTTAACCAAGAAGCAGGTCAGGACATTTAATGGGCTAGCGAGCTATTATAGGAGGTTTATCCCTAACTTCGCTGCTCTCGCTGCTCCCCTCACAGATCTGACCCAGGTGCGGCGGCCGTTCACGGTGAAGTGGACACCGGAGGCGGAGGCGGAGGCGGCGTTCGAGGACCTCAAGACGGCCCTCTGTTCGGGACCGGTGCTGGTCTCCCCGAACTTCGACAAGGAGATGACGGTACAGACAGATGCATCAGAGGTGGGACTGGGAGCGGTCCTCTCCCAGCAATTGGAGGGTGAGGAACATCCAATCTTATATGTGAGCAGGAAGCTGCTGCCACACGAGCGCAACTATTCTGCGGTGGAGCGCAAAGGTCTGGCAATTAAGTGGGCACTGGAGACGCTCCGTTATTATCTGCTGGGGAGGCGCTTCACGCTGGTGACGGATCACGCCCCCCTCGTCTGGATGGCCAAGACAAAGGGGACCAATGCCAGGGTGACTCGATGGTTTCTGGAGTTGCAATCGTTTAACTTTTCTGTCATCCACAGGTCCGGGGTGGCGCATGGCAACGCAGACGCCCTCTCCAGGAAGGATGCCTGTTGGGCGTCGGACGCTCTTCCCCGACGGTCGGAGCTGGAGGGGGGGTACTGTGGCAACCCCAAGCCACCCCTGGGCTTGGTGATTGATGGGCGCTACGTGGCGACCCAATGGCTGGGCGCTGCCCATGTTTGGGCGTCCGCTTCCGGACGCACCTGTCACTAGAGACCCATCAGGAGTGATTATGTGATTATCGAATCACGGCGCGGTGCGCCTGTTGGGGAGGGGGGACTTAATGGAGCCGAGGAGCCTCCTCTCAGTCCCCCGTAGCAGCGCAAGGCGAGAGGCCACAGAGCGGAGACAACGCCCGGCCGACAGATTACCGCCAGCAAGCGATCATTATTTAAATAGAAAATAAAGAGTATGATTTTGGGAACTGCAACCTGTCTGTGTGTTGTTTATTCTGCCACCCCTACACCTGGAATTGCCACATTGGTATGTATGTATGTATGTATGTATGTATGTATGTATGTATGTATGTATGTATGTATGTATGTATGTATGTATGTATGTATGTATGTATGCAGGGCCGCCTCAGGGGGTGTGCGAGCAGTGCGGTCGCACAGGGCCTCGCGGGAAGGGGGGCCTAGCACAAAAAAAAAAAAATGTATTTTTTTAATTTATTTTTTTAATTTTAATTTTAATTTTTTGCGAGGCCCCCCTTCCCGCGAGGCCCTTTTTCATCACAGACCTAAAATCTAGTTTTGCTTATATGCTTATATATTTCACATTAGACACGTTCCTGGCTCTGAGGCTCTGCAGGCAGCAGAATTGGTTTCAATGAGGGGAGGGGTTACAGGTTACAGCCAGGTAAGGTAGCGTCTGTTGAGTTCATTGTGTGTGTCTGTGTGCGTGCCGGGGGGGGGGGGGGGGGGGGGGGCGTGAACCGACTCATTGCCAGACGTGAGCAATTTGACTCACGCTCACGGCAATGAATCGGCTCTTATGAACGAGTCGCTCATGACCGACCCATCACTAGCGTCTGACTATTTCGCGCGTGCAGCATTGGAGCCTAGGTTATGCCAGCCAAGATGAAGAGGACATCGTTCAGCAGATGGACTGAAGATGAAAGTTGTTGCATGTTAGACAGTTCAGTCAGGCTAGCCATCCCGGCTAAAGACAGGGACAGCTAGTTAGCTTTAGCTACGTTATAATATTAAGTGTGGTTCAGTCGGGATATAGCCATGATGATGTCGGCTAGTAGCTAGCTTAGCTAAAGGCTAACTAGCGTTAGCTAACCTAGAGACAGCGCGTGCAGCATTGTTATGCCAAGATGAAGAGGATGGTCGTTCGGCAGATGAACTTCGTCAACTCCACGCAGTTGTCTCCATCCTCTTGGACGTTTGGTGAGTTTTTAATGCACTCTGTTCTATTCCCGCCGTGGATATCTCTCTCTCTCTCTCTGGAGCCAAACTGGCCGACTAGCTGTTGTAGTACTAGTAGCTAACGGTGTGTGGCCTGGTGTCAGCACCTGTATTGCTTTTCTCATGTTGTACAGTTTTTCAGTGGTAGCCGCATAGCTTGCTTCTGCGTTAGCTAATGGTTAGCGATAGCCGGGTTGTGCTAACTGTTAGCCAGTTAGCTGTTTAGCTACGACGTTAGCTGCCGGCTGCGCTCGGCTGGGAACGTTAGTTTGATGCTATCAGTTAGCCTAGAGTTAGCTGTTAGCTTGTGGTACGACCATTGACATTAGCCGTGAGAATAGCAGGGGGTTCTGGCACTCTGACTACGACATCATCTTTGACAGAAGATGTAGTCGGGCCTGCACCATGACAAGGCTCCGGCCATAGCTTCTTTTTGTCCCGCCAGCGAGAGGCCTTTCGTCAACGTGGAGACCTGTGTTGCGGCCTTTCGCCCTGCGTTCCTCGTGCAGGTAAGATGTCATGACATTACCCCACTCTTCTTTCCTTCCCCTCCCGAATGTTTTGTTAATAACGATGTTTTTTTCCAGGCAAAACATATGTTACTTAACAACATTTGGAGATACGACATGTGCTGTGTGTGAATTGTCTTGGTCGTTTGTGTAGCTTGGGTAGCGTTGGGCCGTTGGCCAAAGCTGTGTGTGGCCTGGTGTCAGTACCTGGCTAGCCTATTTAGCTGAATTCTGTTTAGCTGTTTTCTCTGGTATAGACCATCTTCTCTTTGGATTTAAGTGTTGATCTTTGTCCTTTTGGATCTATGTATATTCATGTTGCCTTTGTGAAGTTATCTTTTCCTTCTGTTTTGTTCTTCCATTAAAAGTTGAATATCCTTTTAGGGGCTCATCTTTGCTTATCTCTCTCATACATGCTCTCTCTCTAACACACACACGACAAACACACATGCTCTCTCTCTCTCTTTCTAACACACACAGTCTGCCTATGGCTGCCTTTCTCGATGGCTAGGCTGTGCTCGCTGAGTCTGTACCTAGTCAAGGATCTTCAGTCACAGTGCTCAGGTATTCTGCCACTGTGTACTCTCTGTTTAGGGCCAAATAGCATTTCAATTTCTTTCCAATGTCTCTCTCTCTCTCTCTCTCTCTCTCTCTCTGTACACTGTATATTGACTGTAGAACGGGAGCTCTCTCTCGCTCTCTCTCTTGCTATATGTTGACTGTATCATGCCCAGCCTCGGGCAGCGCTATTATTTAAGAATATGTTCACTGTATGAAAAAAAAAATTATATATATTTTTATTTTTATTTTATTTTTACCTTTTGGGGGGGGGGGCCTTGCGTTTAAATCTTGCACAGGGCCTCGCATTTCTCCCAGGCGGCCCTGTATGTATGTATGTATGTATGTATGTATGTATGTATGTATGTATGTATGTATGTATGTATGTATGTATGTATGTATGTATGTATGTATGTATGTATGTATGTATGTATGTATGATTATGTGTATATATGTATATTTGTACTCTCGTTGGGGCATCTTGGACCATATCAATGTTTTATCTGGCTAAATAAAGGTTAAATAAATAAATAAGAAACTGATGATTTGGTCCTGTTAACTTTGAATTTTCTATGGGGACTGCCCAGATCCCTCTCATGGACCTGGACCTCACTTTAAAAAACTCTAATCTAGTTCTTCAGTATTCGTCTCTAATTACTCTAAAATTGCGTATTTTTCCGGGCTGAAGCCCCCAATATCCTGATCAGCTACACACACTCACAGCCACATACACACATAGGGGACACGTTGATATATAGGTGAAAACAGCTCTGATTATCCCAATACTGGTAAAATAGATTCCTTACCTCAGATCAGATGTTCTCCAAAAAGATTATTCCAATTCCTGATCGCCATTCCAAATATCGATTGCGTTTATTGATCCAACGCTGGGTGGTCCGGAGAGACGATAGGGGGCGGTATTTTCCCTGTTCGAGCTCAGACAGATCCCCACTGGTAACGTGAGGCTATATTGATGACATATGAATGGAAATCGCTAATAAAAAAAATAACGATCTCGTCATTGGCATGAACTAACGAGAAGTCCCGTCGTTGGCACTGAAAGTGTTCAGGTAGAATATGTAATCTGCCGTCCAACATCGACCTCTGGGTAAGAGTGCCCCCTCTTGATATTGCACTTTGTTTACATTGTTTTTGTTTTGGTCCGATATGTGCGGTGGAGTCGATTGGGAGTGGAGTTGTGGTGGACGTGTGGGATATATAGTATATAAGTTACTATGTAGTAACTTATTATAGGGTCCAATGTAAATGGACTGCATCCATATAGCGCTTTGATCCAAAAATTCTTCACATTCACCCATTCACTCACACATTCACACACCGACGACAGAGGCAACCATGCAAGGTGCCAACCTGCTCATCGGGAGCAATTAGGGGTTAAGTGTCTTGCTCAAGGACATGTCGACACGCTGCCAGGAGGAGCCAGACTCGTACGGGGAACCTTCTGATTACCAGACGACCGCTGTCCCCACTCTACCTCCTGAACCACTGTCACCCTGTGAATTTCTCCAGACCTCTCTTGGCAGAGCCTGAGGCGTGGCCTGCAATAGCAACCCATCCACTATCCTCACTCAGCTTCAAGTCAAGTCAAGTGTGCCTTCATTAATCCCCTTGTGGAAATGCAGGTGTCATAGCAGCATGGGCCTCTTTTGCCTCTAGAGGTCGTTGTTTGACGGCATTACAGATTCCGTATGCACTGACTACTAGCAGATGTGTATTTCAGTATGTGGCGTAAAACTGTGGAATTCTCTACAGAATGATTTAAAGAGTTGTACAAATATCTTTCAGTTCAAGAAAATGTATAAAGAAAGAACAATCCAACTTTATAAAGTTGAGGGGCAACAGGTTTCAGTAAGGCCATTTTATTTGCTTTCTTTTGCAAGTTATTGTAGTAGTACATGTATTGATTGTTAAATATGTGTCATTGACAGACCATCTATTTCTATTGTTTATTTATTGTTTTGAGT
Source organism: Notolepis coatsorum (assembly GCF_963971535.1). Taxonomy (NCBI): domain Eukaryota; kingdom Metazoa; phylum Chordata; class Actinopteri; order Aulopiformes; family Paralepididae; genus Notolepis; species Notolepis coatsorum. The sequence goes on from NC_140166.1 coordinate 157,576,710, forward strand.
AAGGAGCAGGTTAACACTATGGTCGCCAAAAACGCTGTAGCGCGTCTTTCCCCGCCATGCTCATTCTGCCAAAGACGCCGTACCACGTCTTTGATATCAATATTTCAAAAATCTGTGATCGAAATCATATTTCTCCCCCGGAGACTTGAGATCTACTGTTGAGCCCGTCTCAACTCTCCAACGGTTCAAGAGCGCCATCTGGTGGCCGATCGGCAGATCGCCCAGAGCGGAAACAGGAAATGGAAGCTGGTGCTCATTTCAATTCGGTCCGATCACTCGGTAATAGTCCCAGGACTCGAGCTAGACTCGATAAACAACATGATTTGGACGTATATACTATTATACAACCTGGAAATGGATTGCATATTTCTACATCCCATAATACGAATATTTCTATTCCACGCTCATCGCCCAACGCTATGAGGAAGCTACGGTAAGATTCAGCGTTATTTTTTAACGTGTTCGATACTAACTGCTCTAATGATCATATCACCCACACTAGATGAATCATCTAACGTTGGCCACGGAATTATAAACGACACCCCCCCCCATCCGGTCAACATCAGATGATCAGTAGTAACTTCTAGAAGCACGTCCATTTGACATTTTTTATCTCGCGCAGATTCCTATCAAACTGTATTTGATCATCAATATAATGCATTTGGGGCTATAAATCACGTTCTGGAGAAAGCTGCAGAAAACGATAAAAACATACTTATACTTTAGACCGTATTTTAGTATGAATATGTGAATGAAAAAGTATAACGTTGCTACACCCTGAACAATAGATACTTGACGTTGAATGGGCCATAGTAATGTCAATTTAGCAATACAATTTAAAAAGTTATAGCCCTGCAAAGAAGGTAAACATCCCCATAGACAAATAGAGCTGGCGGAGGATGGTATATTAAGAATATAAGCCTGGCGACCAAAGTGTTAAAAAAAAATATTCTACGGAAGCATATTGCTGCCACACCAGAAACAGGAAAAAAATATCAGTATCACGTTATAACTTCTTGTTTTAACATAAAACGGTTCACGTTATAACGTGATAACTTCTTGTTTTAACATAAAGCGATTCACGTTATAACGTGATAACTTCTTGTTTTAACATACAACGTTTCACAGAGCCTTCACCTGTTGTGTCCTATATCCGTGCGCTTGCAATATGTCTTGAGCACACATGAGACCTCAGGGCTACCAAGAAAAAAATTGGTATGGCTGAGAAAACACCCTGGGTCCATAGCCTGAAGTCTTGTGTAGTAGATGTCCAAATTCCATAAAAATCCGTTCAGAAATTAGTGATTAGAAGCGGTATTGGTAATAAGTGAGAGAGCTCAGAAAACTATTTTTTCATAGACTTCAATGCATTCGACGGAGAATTCTCTTCCTGTTTTCGCTTGTGACTTTTCACCTAGATCCCTGATTTGCTCATTCCCACGTGGGGTAGCATTGGAAAGCCCTACTCATTGGTTACAACCTGGTCCCATAATCTTCGAGATCGCCAAATGATTGACGGAGGTAGAGGCTCGAGAGTTTGAGTGTTATTTGAAAAAATTAAAAGTCTGCCGTCTACTTCGGCGCACGCCTCAAATATCGGCATGTACCTCGATAACCGCTCAGCGGATTTTGTCGCCTAAAACGGCTGTCGACAGGCAACAAATAGTCCTTTAAGAAATGCACACCCGAGCTGCTAGAGGTCGGCAAAGTGCCGGTGGGAAAATCGTCCTCAAGAGGGCCCACATGTGGGCCGTTGCATGCTAAGAGGTAATGTAAGTGATATTTCTTGTGTTAAAATAAGTGGTCTACAGTACATGTTAAAAATAATTGGGGGGTGACAGTTGCTCAGGAGGTAGAGCGGTCGTGTGGATGGTTCCCGGTTCGATTCCGGCTCCTCCTGGGCAGCATGTTGTGTCCTTGAGCAAGACACTTAAAACCCTAACTGCTCCTGATGAGCAGGTCGGCACCTTGCATGGTTGCCTCTGCCATCGGTGTGTGAATGGGTGAATGTGAGGCATAAGTGTCGTATATTGGCGTATTCAAGGTAGTTAACCAACATTGTTTGCTTAATGATGAGATGATGAACAGAACGGTGTACACAACAAAAGTGGTTTGTTTATCCCATATTTATTAGAGGTGGAGAAACCCTGGATAGTATTTTTGGTCCACACAGGGCAACAAATGATATATACTGTGCAGTACATGGATTTCCATTGCAAAAACCTGGTCAATGTGCAGTGACCTTACATAATCTTTAGTCAACACACAGTTGTTATATATTCAAAAGCAATGTTACTCACATATTGGCACAGTATTTCAAGATGTGGCGGAGGAGGTTCAGACGTTCTGTCTGACCTAACTCCTAATACTGTTAGATGTGGCTATACTGGTTATACTGGTTATGACATCACACACTGCCTGGCCAATCACAGTTACATTCAAGACATTGTCGTCCATCTGGGCCTGTCTTTCCAAATACGGTCATGTAATTTCACACCTGGCGTCCTGCTGACTGTGGCATCTGCTGGCTTCTCCCCCCATGAGAGGATGATTCCTCAGTCATTTCTTGTGTAGCATTTGAATAATAAAACATTTCTAAGGCGTATCTTTAGTGTAATGAATTATATATATCCAGAATTAAAACAATGTATTCGTTACCTATAGTTCAATACCAGACATCCTATATAAGATAACACAAAACCTGTATTTACCAGACTGAAACTTATTGATACTGAGATTTCCATTCTATATATAAACATTTAACAGAGAAGTAGAAGAACATGTTCTATTATCTTCATAAACAGTTGAAATTCTAATGACATTCAAATATCCCTTTTTATCTAATAAATCAGATTAATGTGATATAGTTGTGATAAATAATACTATGATTCTTGAGATATTTTCAGAGCAAGTCTGGGGTCTTGGTCAGACCAGCTGTCTCTACTATAAGCTAGTAACACTGAGGTGTGACTTTTGGTCTCATTGTGTTACCCTACATTAACATTCTCCATTGTCTGTATTACCCTGAGTATACAGTCCTAAAGGCATTCCCACGGTAAGTGAAACTGCCTGTCAGAAACGAATCATTCATGCATTCTTGGTCAAGCAGAGTTACTTTTCAGATTATCCAAGTCAATTTACTTCATAAGTTTAAAACTCTATATAAATGCAGTCCATTTACCATTTAATAGCTCTACATTCTGACAGCCATCACTGATATAGAATGTCTGGTCAGTAACATAATAATAATAATAATCTTCATTTATATAGCACCTTTCATACACGGAGTGCAGCTCAAAGTGCTTAAAAGAGACACGTCTTCTTTAAAAGTCAAGAAGAAAAGAAAAACACAGTAACACAGTAAGTCAATCCAGAATTAAAACAATGTATTCGTTACCTATAGTTCAATACCAGGCATTCTATATAAGATAACACAAAACCTGTATTTACCAGACTGAAACTTATTGATACTGAGATTTCCATTCTATATATAAACATTTAACAGAGAAGTAGAAGAACATGTTCTATTATCTTCATAAACAGTTGAAATTCTAATGACATTCAAATATCCCTTTTTATCTAATAAATCAGATTAATGTGATATAGTTGTGATAAATAATACTATGATTCTTGAGATATTTTCAGAGCAAGTCTGGGGTCTTGGTCAGACCAGCTGTCTCTACTATAAGCTAGTCACACTGAGGTGTGACTTTTGGTCTCATTGTGTTACCCTACATTAACATTCTCCATTGTCTGTATTACCCTGAGTATACAGTCCTAAAGGCATTCCCACGGTAAGTGAAACTGCCTGTCAGAAACGAATCATTTATGCATTCTTGGTCAAGCAGAGTTACTTTTCAGATTATCCAAGTCAATTTACTTCATAAGTTTAAAACTCTATATAAATGCAGTCCATTTACCATTTAATAGCTCTACATTCTGACAGCCATTACTGATATAGAATGTCTGGTCAGTAACATAATAATAATAATAATAATAATAATAATAATCTTCATTTATATAGCACCTTTCATACACGGAGTGCAGCTCAAAGTGCTTAAAAGAGACACGTCTTCTTTAAAAGTCAAGAAGAAAAAAAAAACACAGTAACACAGTAAGTCAAGAAAAAACAAGAATACCATAAGGTCCATAAGCTCAAAATAAATGCATGCATGCATGCAACACTCCCAGACGTACCCCACGCAAAGGTAAGGAAAAACTCACTAAAACCTAACAATAGGAAAAAATGCACCACAGGCAATGTGGAGGAGAGAAACCTTAGAAGGGCCAATTCAAGGGGGGATCTCCCTTCTTAGATGTCAGTGATATTAGTGTTGCATGTTGCATTAAAAAGAGGCGAACAGCTGGTAAACATGCACCCATGTGTGTAGTGAAACACAGATGAGTGCATGCGATAGCAACGGAACATTTTGAAAAATTTAATATAGAGCTGATAGTGATAACAACTGAACATTTTATAAGATTAAAGATAGAACTGATAGCGGCTCCAGCCGAAGCACAGGGGTGCGTCCTCCCGGGACGTTCCACACTCCGGCCACCACTCCGAGACAGCCGAAGACAGGGAGAGAGGAGGCGACGCAGAGAGGGCCGCATCCCCCCGGCCATCACGGGGTGCGCCCTCCCGGGATGTTCCACACTCCGGCCATCACTCCGAGACAACCGAAGACAGTGAGACAGGAGGCGACGCAGAGAGGGCCGCATCCCCCTGGCCATCACGGGACGTCGAACACTCCGGCCACCACCACGAGACAGCTGGAGCCAGGGAGACAGGGGGGCATGCAGAGGGGGGGTCGCATCATGGGTGGGTGTCATGACGGGACGTCCAGCACTCCAGTCATCACTCCAGCCGGAGATAGAGAGACAGGGGGGCACGCAGAGGGGGATCGCATTCTGGGTGGGTGTCGTCACGGGACGTCCAGCACTCCGGTCATCACTCCAGGACAGTCACCCATAGGGAGACAGGGAGACGGGAAAGGCGTTAGAGTGCACGCGTGATTGTGATGGTGATGGGCGAACATAGCAATAGATACATGTGGTAGGCATATATGAAGTAAGCATATTTTGTGAATACAATAGAACAGTCAGTTTTGAGGAATTGCCTCCTTGTAGGTGAGTGACACTGCTGGCCCGATGAGACTGACCGCGCAGCATGGGACAGAGAGTACAGATATGAGAGGCCTTCTGTACATTTTTGAGGGGTTGTTTCCTTATAGGTGAGTGACAGTGCTGAGAGTGCTGGCTTGGAAAACCCGGCCGTGCAGCATGTCAACAAATTTTAACAAATTAAAAAAGAAATCTTTTTTTACTTGGGGTTTTAAAATCAGCTAAAAGCAAGAATATAAAAATATGTCTTGAGCTATGCTTTAAAGCTATCCACAGAGGCTGCCTGTTTTGTATGTAGTGGGAGATTATTCCATGCCATCGGCCCATAGAAACAAAAACCTGCTTCGCCATATTTTTTATATTTCATTGTAGGCACTTCGAGCAGGTCCGCACTAGGGGAGAGGACCTGAGGGGGCGGTTTGAAACATATCTATGTAAGCAGTCGCAGAGATAAGATGGTGCCAGACCTTTAAGAGCTTTAAAAACAAGCAAGATAATTTTAAAATCAATCCTAAAGACAACCGGGAGCCAATGCAGTGAAGCTAAAACTGGAGTAATATGTTCCGTCATCTTAGTTCTAGTTAAAATTCTGGCTGACGAATTTTGGACAAGTTGTAATCTGTCAGTTGTTTTCTTTGGAAGGCCAGAATAAAGTGCATTACAATAATCAAGCCGAGAGTAAACAAAAGCGTGGATTAGCATTTTTGCATCATCCAGGGACACATAGGCTCTAATTCGTGCAATATTTCTAAGATGAAAGAAGGCAATCTTCGTGACATGATTAATGTGTGTATTAAAATTCAATTCAGAATCAATAATAACCCCCAGGTGCTTTACTGCAGTGTTATTTTCTACATTCAGGTTACCCAGTCTACTTTTTATCAGTTCTCTCTGCTCACTAGACCCCACTATAAGAACTTCTGTCTTATCCTCATTTAGCTTGAGAAAATTCTCACTCATCCAGCCTTTTATGCTGGACAAACAGGTCAACAGCGGGTCTAGAGCACAGGGCTCGTCTGGAGCTACGGAGAGGTAAAGCTGGGTATCATCAGCATATAAATGGAAGTTAACTCTATGATTGGTAATAAGTCCACACAGCGGCAATATATACGGGGAGAACAATAAAGGGCCAAGAATGGATCCCTGCGGGATACCAGAACAGATGGTGTGTTTGTCGGAATCGTAATTCGCTAGATTGACAGAGTAGCTTCTACCTGTTAAGTAGGAATGAAACCAGGACAAGGCCATGCCTGACAGACCTATACAATACTCGAGGCGGTGCATTAGAATTGTGTGGTCAATTGTGTCAAACGCAGCCGTTAAATCTAGGAGTAGGAGAACGGATACCTCTTTATTGTCCGCAGACACCCTAAGGTCGTTAATTACCTTTACAAGTGCTGTCTCAGTGCTATGGCCCCTCCGGAAACCAGATTGGAATTTGTTATGGACCCTATTTTTCTGTAAAAACACATCCAGTTGATAAAAAATAGTCTTTTCTAAGACCTTGCCCAAAAAAGGGAGATTAGAGATAGGTCTATAGTTTCTCAACACAGAAAGATCAAGGTTGTGTTTCTTTAGTAAGGGCCTAACTACAGCCAGTCAGGAAAGACGCCTGTTTTGAGAGAGCTGTTTAAAATTTTAAGGATATCTCCAATCACACTGTCTAAAACCTCTTTGAGGAAGGGGGTGGGAATGGCATCCAAAGAACAGGAGGATGATGACATTTGTAATATGGTTTTGGGGAGTTCCTCTTCATCAATTTCACAGAACGATGTTAGACTTCCCCTGGAGCGATTTATCCTGTTGCATCCTGGAGCATCACTCACAATACTAGCACGAATGTTAAGAATTGTATTATCAAAAAAGGATGCAAACTCATTACACTTATCTTTAGTGGCAGCGAGCGACTGCTTGTAGGACTGGGGGGGATTTAAAAGACGTTCAATGGTGGAAAATAAAACTCTGGTATTTGTCTTATTTTCATTAATAATGCCTGAGAAATACGTCTGTCTTGCCAGACGCATGGCTTTGTTGTAGGCAACTGTAGATTGCTTTAAAGACTGTAGGTGGACAGTGAGCTTGGTTTTTCTCGAAACTCGCTTCACTCTACGACATTCCCTCTTAAGTGAACGCATATGTTCGGTGATCCAGGGTGTTATTCTGGCTTAATGTTTCCTCTTGAGAGACATGAGTCTCTCAGTCCCTCCACTCTGCAGTAAACAGGAAATGCTCCACTTTATCCAATCAGGAGAAAGGACTCCACACAATAGTCTGAAATAAATAAAAAACAAATAAGCAAATATGCGCTTAAAACAAGTAAAATAATCTGCCAGAACAGTACGAAAAAAAGGAGTCTCTCTCTTGATTGGATCAAATGAAAACGGGATTCTAGAAAATGTATTTTCTGTTTACTGCAGAGCGGAGGGACAGGGAGACACATGTTACTGACCAGACACTCAAACAGAATGTAGAGCTATTTAACACATATCTTAACAAAAGTATACCACTTACAGCACCTGTACAACTACATTGTAAAACCTATAGTATTCCTGTTTTTTTCATATACACTAGATATTTACCACAATAATACTGTAGTGATTTATATCATCCTTTTTCATACACATATATTTACCACAGACTTACTGTACTGTCATGATTGTGGAATATTATAGAAATAAGGGATGTTCAATATCCGATATACCGATATTGTCCAACTCTTAATTTCCGATACCGATATCAACCAATACCGATATATGCAGGGTTCCCCCCCCCCCCCCCCCCCCCCCAAAATGGAATAATTTCAGGTAATTAACATTCTCATAACATTAACATATCTCTTGTCATGGAATTAGCACAACATTATGCATACTTTTGACAATAAATAAAATAAGAATTTGTTCTTACTTGCTTGCCTGGGTAAATAAAGGTTAAATAAATGTAAACCGATACCGATAACTTCCGATATTACATTTGAATGCCAATATCGGCCGATAATATTGGACATCCCTAATAGAAATGTATTGTGTTACTGTAGTATTCCTGTGTTTTCACTATACAAATACTAAGCATGTGGTTATTTCTATCCTGGAGAACCCCTACCACCAGTGGCGGCTCGCCACTAGGGGCGCAAGGGCGCCGACCCACCTGCTGGCCAGCTGCTGTTAAATCAGAGAAGAAGACAATAAAACTTTTTCGTTTTTGTGTTTTATAGCCCTATAAATAATATAAACATGTTTAAAATGAATAATATTTACTCATTTTAAGTATGTTTGTATTTCCAATGCACAATATAACGTTATTATCTAAATAAAAAAAACATTGTTTTCATGAGCAGGAAGTGACGTTTTTTAAAAAAATTTCGTATTTCTCGCCCGGGCTAGAAGCGATAGCGCTCTGAGTGCGCGTCACAGTTTGATCGCTGTCTCCGTCACAGCCAATCAGTGCATACGGCGTTGTGCGTTGAAATATGACTATTATGTTGGAATCCGAGCGCGATTTGAAGCGGTCTAGGCAGCAGCGTGAACTTCCGTGAAGAATTTCCATAGCCGCATTTTCGTGGAGACGCTCTCTGATTGGCCGACGCGATGCCAGTTTTTTTCCATAGCCGCATTTCTCGGGTTGGCTTAGAGAGAGAATGCGCCAGGTTTATTCAAGGACTGAGTATTTTCATTTCGATTTATAGTTAGCTAAAGCTACCACCATGGAATTGGATAATTCTGTTAAATCCATCAAATCAACACCGTTTGAAAGACGGACAAATCATTGGCCGAATCCAATTTCTAGGTTATTATTCCTAGGTTGGTCGCCGGTGGAGATAGTGTTGTTGTGAGAATGATGCAGGCAGCTGTTTGTCTTAGACGAGCGTACCGTGACTGCAAGTTCTTTAGACTGTTAAGCTTAGGCACTCTTTCAAAGTTGGTTAAGGTTAGAGTTTGTCTTAGAGCATGGCGATAGAACGCCAGGTAGTTTGCAGGCTGTTCGAGGCGGAAATGGACAAAGACACAGCTCTTCACTCACACAGCTTGTTGGCTAACAACAAGCTATATGGATGCGGACAATGTTGGATGGACATCAACACAGGCTGGATGGACAATGCCATGGAGTGGATATACTTTATCAACAAGCCAACAACAAGGTAGATTAGCGATCTTAACTCTAGTTTAATACATGATACGTTGTCTACTGATGCCGCATAACGTTGTAACGTTACAGCTACTGCTAGCTGTTAGCTCCGTTCTTAGCTGGCGTCTGCAGCTCTCTCGGATTGAAAATACGTGGATTATGGCTTGTTCAATATCGTCTATGTTTGAATGAATGAATGAATGAGAACTTTATTAACAGATTGCAGAATGGGTACAATACAGTACGGCTCAATACACACAATTGTTAAGGGGATGCAGACCAGAGAAAGACGTTTGTCTTGTTTACATCAGGGTCCCAGATTTTCGATTCATATCGATAGTTTAATAGCTAGCCTTGGCTCGTTTAACAATATGCAAAATATGTGTACAGCCCTGTACTCATACTGAAGTTATTCTTGGTATATAATAGGTCTGATTGTGTAACGAATCGATTCCACGTCGCGCTGTGTGTGAGAGAGAGAAGGAGAGAGGGAGAGATTTGTTTCTAACTTTTCTATTTATATTGTGTTTCAAGTTGTGAATTAGAGTCTAGACTATACTTTATTTGACTGGTTGTGTGTTGTTGTAGTAACAGCTGAGCGACTCGTTCATAAGAGCCGATTCATTGCCGTGAGCGTGAGTCGAATCGCTCACGTCTTGCCATGAGTCTTGCGTGGTACAGTACTGTACTGTACATGTTTGCAAAATATTTGGTATAGCGCCCCTAGTGGCGAAGTACCCACCGGCCGCCACTGCCTCCGACCCCCTCTCTTAGGCCTTTCACACCAGGAATAATTGGTTCGGAGCGTGAAAAATCTGTGATCAGCTGGAACCGGAAAATTGTTAGTTTTTCCTTGCGAACCGTGACATCATCAGTGAGCGTGTCATATTCTAGGCTGTCAGGACGCGTGAATACTTTCGGCAGCCAACATGCCCTTCCGCGTTGCTCTGATTGGCCGAGCGCGCGCATGCGCATGAGCCGCGACACGCTCCTCTACCAGGCAGGAATCTTAACGCAATTTATACAAATGAAAGTATTGATTTCGCCGTAACGAATCATTAAAAAAATATACCGTTAACTGGAATATGTTGTGCATTTACACATATGTTGGATTATGTAATTGGTTTGTCATGACAAACCAATAAAAAATCGCGAATTAACCGGTGGCTACAACAACACACAGTAACTACATGCATCATTGTTTACAATGAACGGTGGGGCTAATCGAAAGGACTGGACACGGACGCGTTAGTTGTTCACCAACAATCTACAGACACAAACAAACACAGAACCGGACTGTTATATTAAATTAATTTATTGCTGTTTAAGGCATCCGTGTCCAGTCCTTTCGATTAGCCCCACCGTTCATTGTAAACAATGATGCATGTAGTTACTGTGTGTTGTTATTATACAGCACAAGTACAATACACCATCCAACCAGACTCGATAAAGAAATGTTCCAGAAATGAATATGCGTGGAGAAGGCTTATTGAGCCTCGGCACGCAAGTACACACACAAACATACATACACACACAAATACTGTATATATGTTCGAAATTAATCGTTCCAGCAACGTAGTGTTCTATTATTCTAATGACTTGTTTTATTGGGTATCATAGTAGTAAGTCCTACTGTAGAACATGACATATTAGCATGATGACATCAGATTTATGAATGCCAATACTGAAGACTGAAGTGCAATTGGCTCTTGACAAGTGTAAATTATGGATTAGTCGGTTGCAGTCAACGTCGGACCCTTTAGCTCAACTAGTTAATGCAGCTGGCTGTGGATGTTATGGTCCCAGGTTAAAATCTCTCAATTGGACATGTTTTTATTTTTTTAGATTTCATTAATTTATGCATTTCTTTATCCACTCTGGTTGGATGATGTATTGTACTGTATAATGACAATACATTTGAATTGGATCTCATCTTGAGATTGCTACCTGTTGAGTCTATCAGCATGATGCAATACCGAACCTCCGAAGCTGTCTTATATACGGCACATTTCGCCACTGTCGTGTTCATATGGTTGTGTTTACCTCCACCTGAGTAACGCCCCCCGTTGATGATGGAGACGGTGGAACATTGGTTCTGCTTAAATAGGTGTAAACGCGGGCTGGTTCGCCAGAAAGCACCAAGGTTCAGAGGCTCCAATTGTATTGCCTATATTTATCTTTGTTCTATTACCCTTCCCATCCCTGTACCTCCCCCCCCCCTCCCCTGTGCTGCTATGGCACTTGCATTTCCCCAAGGGGATC